>NC_090327.1:66455420-67178754 GCF_035084215.1 Heptranchias perlo
ATTGCAGTTCATTCACATTCATGTAACCTTTCTATGATTCTATGAGTCAACTCCTTTGGAGAGGAGCAGAAACAAAACTAAAAAAAATTGATCATAAAAGAGAAAAGTACACATATTCATTCAAAAATGGATTGATTGGAAAATAGACAATAACTTCAACCTAAGCTCTTTTTATAAACTAACAGTTTTTCATTATAACATGTGTGGAACGAATGGATGTCTGAGCATATGTTATCTTTGAATGAATGTTTTCATTAACTGACTACCCATTACCAATATATAGCTTGCAGTCATGCGTTTTTCAGTTAGCTACCAGTTTATCTAATGTACTGTTCATTAAAATTATATTCATAAATTCTTTTCCAGAAAACTACCCAAGAAAATAAAAAATCTGCACATTATACTGGTAACAACGACAATGATATATCTACAAAGCATTGAAAATCAAGTACAAACCAGTGAGGTGAAATACTTATGTGCCAAGTTTTTTCACTGAACCTTTATAAATAAACTTGCAAAAGAAATCCAAACATCATTAGGTTCTGATATGATTCTTGTGATATGCCTTTCTTGATGTTCTTTCTGGTAAATGTAGACTGTTCTAAATAAGTAAAACTATAATGATGCAAGATTCAGCAGGAAAACTTAAACTTCGGACTAAAAAGTCCGCAGTAGTGATTGTGAGGTCTGGCACTCCCAGGAGGGATTGGCACTTACAGGGAGCCCATCTCAGGAAATCATGGGCCCCACCTGTGATTTTCTGAGATATGCTTCCTGTGAATTCCTCTCCCCATTGGATCATGGAATCACCCCTCTGCTGTATACTTTGTATGAAGATAATGAGGACTTTTAAATAAATCATTTTTTAAATAAAAAATACATTTAGTTTCATAGCATAAAATAAGCTATGCTGCAGTTTCAGAAAACACGATGCTTGATAATAAACCAAAATGTTTTTAAGCTTTCTTTTAAAAGGCAGACTTTTTAATTTTGAAGGTTTAAAATTTTTGTAATGATTACCTGTTATATTAATAATTAAAAGTTAAAAGACAAATAATGGACCGCAAATATGATTGGCCATTGAGTTCAGTATTGTTAAAAATCAATTAAGTACATAATCATGTTGTTAATATATTTTCTTTAAATGCTTACCGAATAAAAACAACTGTAATTCAAATGTTGTTTTTGGCACCTAAAATGTATTTTGCTCAGAATTTTTTCCTTGGTTTAATAAAAAAATGAATTATATTGATTTTTCTGAAGTTTTCAGCTGTTATTTTTAGCATAATTTTTTACCTTAAGCCCCTCTATCCTTACCTAGAAGAACAAGTACATGGAGTTCATGGACTTCTTTGTCACTAAGATTGAGACCGTCTGTTCAGCTGCCCCTGCCACATTCCCCCTTCCCATTGCCAACCAAGCCATGGAACCCCCTGCCCTAGCCATGAACCTGTATCTTTCTCTAGTTTTTCTCATGTCTCACCTCGTGTTTTCTCCAAGCTCATCTTGTCTATGAGTCCCACCTCCTGCTCTCTCGACCCTATCCCCACTAAACTACAGAGCATCCAACTTCCCTTCCTGGCCCCCGTCCTAACTGGTATTGTAAATGGTTCCCTCTACTCAGGTGCTGTCCCCTCCCTTTCAAAACCGCCATCATCACCCCCTCTTCAAAAAAATCACTCTTGACCCCTCTGTCATTGCAAACTACCACCCCATCTCCAACCTTCCTTTACTCTCCAAACTCCTTGAATGTATTGTTGCCTCCCAAATCCATGCCTATCTTTCCTGCAACTCCATGTTTGAACTTCTCCAATCAGGTTTCTGCCCCTGCCACAGCACTGAAACAGCTGTAATCAAAGTCACAAATTACATCCTCTGCGATTCTGACCGTGATGCACTACCCCTCCATTTCGTTCTCGACCTCTCTGCAGTCTTTGATATAGTCAACCATGCCATTCACCACAACACCTCTCCTCCGCTGTACAGCCAAGTAGGACCGCCCTGGTCTGGTTCCGCTCTTACCTATCCAATCATAGCCAGACAATCTCCTTCGATAGCTTCTCTCCCCAAATCACACCGTTACCTCTGGAATCCCCTCCTATTCCTCGTGTATGTGCTGCCCTTCAGCGATATCATCTGAAGACATGACATCAGCTCGCACATGTAACAACCAGCTCTTCCTCACCATCACCTGTATCGACTCCTCCCCTCCTGTTTGACATCCAGTCCTGGATCAGCCACAATTTCATCCAATTAAACCAAATCCGTTGTCTTCAGACCCCCACCCCCTTAAATCCGTTCCCTCGCTACCGATTCCATCCCCCTCCCTGGCCACTGTCTCAGGCTGAAGCAGACAGTTCGCAACCTAGGGAACCTATCTGATCCTAAGCTCAGCTTCCAATGCCATATCCTTTCCATCACAAAGACTGCATAATCCCACCTCTGTAACATCGCCCGTCCACACCTTTGCCTCAGTCCGTCGAAACCCTCATCTGTTCCTTTATCACCTCTACAGTCCACTATGCTAATGCTCTCCTGGCCATCCTCCCATCCTCCATAAAAATCAGCTTATCCAAAAATTTGCTGCCTGTATCCTAACCCACACCAAGTCCCACTCACCCGTCATCCCTATCCACGCTTATTTGAATTGGCTCCCGGTCTACTAACATCTTTAATTTAAAATTGGCAACCTCATGCTCAAATCCTTCCATGGCCTCGGCCCTCCCTATCTTTATAACCTCTTCCAACCATAAAACTCTCCGAGAATTCTGCATTCCTCCAATTCTGGCCTCTTATGCTCCCACTCCCTTCGCCCCACATTAGCAGGCATGCCTTTAGTTGTCTAGCTCCTAAGATCTGGAATTCCCTCCCTAAACCTCTCTGCCTCTCCATCTCTTTCTCCTCCTTTAAGACCCTCCTTAAAACCTACCTCTTTGACCAAACCTTTAGTCACCCCTCCTAATATCTTCTTCTTTGGCTCGATGTCAATTTTTGTCTAATTAGGCGTCTGTGAAGCTCCTTGAGACATATTCCTATGTTAAAGACGCTGTATAAATGCAAATAGTTGTTGTACTTTCATGTAACTCAGGTAGTCCCAAGGAGAAGTACAAATACAAGTTAAGATAGGTTTAAGAGTTCATACATAAGGTGCAACCATGGTGCACTAAAGTTGTTGTACATACAAACATTGTGCTTGGTAAAGTTTAGAAGTTGTTTTCATCAGGTGGCATGAATAAGAGCTGTGTGAGTTTAGATGCAGAGATGGCATATTTATAATGGGAAGGGCATGTAGACATGGCTGTTAATGCAGTGGCCAACTGTGGTAATCAAAAGAATATCTTTCATATCAGAGTGGCACGAATATGTTTGCATCCGGCAACAGGTTGGCTTCCACATTCTCTGCAACTCTTGTTGATTCCCTTGCCCATGGGAATCTTCGCCCTCCAGGGCTTCCATGAGGAAACCTCTTTGTAAGCCACAGTTATGCAGCATGCAGTACACCATCACAATTCAATCCCATTGACACATATAAACATAAGAAATAGGAAGAGGAGTAGGCCATATGGCCCCTCGAGCCTGCTCCGCCACTTACAGCACTTTGAAGGATTTCAAGAACTGATCATGATTTCAGGCCTTATTTCTACTGTTCCTTGTTAGCCAGAAATCTTCCCATTTCCAGCACAGTCTCATTTACAAAGGACAGTAAAACTGGTTCTGATACTTCCTTAAGTCATTGGTGGTCAGCTAGAAATTTATGGGAAAGCAGCTTTAGCAGCTGTAGTAAATTGGCTAGTCGTTCCCTGTAGGTTTGTGCCTCACATGCTTTCTAGGCTATTTCAGCAAGTGCTTCTGATTTAAAGGCAAAAATACTAGCACTGAGCCCAGGCTGAAACGCAGGGGATGAAATCCATCTTGGGTGGTAGTGCAAAGCAGGCGATAGTGAATCAGCAGCCAGCTTTACACTGCACCTGATTTTCTTTTCCTTTGACTTCAGTAGAAAAGAAAATTGTGTGGGATGTAAAATGGGCAGCCGATGCACTATCACCTGTTTTGCACCAAGGTGTATTTCACCCCCACAGAGTTAACTATATTTGCTCCAGTCACATTTGGTTTAAACATCTTCAAATTCCTCTTTCTACGTTCAGAGCCAACATCTCAGTCCCCAAGCGGTTTAAATAAACCCCATCCCTCCTGAAAAGCTTACCTTCTCCAAGAACTGTCTTCCAGTTGTCCACAACAGGAAATTTTCCTTTTTACACAGATCCTCCAATCAATCATTCAAGACAATTATGCTGCTTTCATTTCTGATGGCCCTACATTGATCGGTAATAAACCAGAGACCACAGTCATGACAAATATATCTTTAAATTTGCTAATAATTTTTTGGTAGTTCTTTAAGCCGGCAGACTTCTTATCCATGATAACAATATAAATGCAAGTTGTTGCATTGTTCTTGCATAATATCTTTCATGGATCTTTCAGCAAAGCGATCACCCAATCTGCGTTTGGTCTCCTCACTGTAGAGGACACCGCATTGTGAGCAGCGAATACAGTATACTAAATTGAAAGATGTACAAGTAAATTGCTGTTTCACCTGGAAGGAATGTTTGGGGTCCTGGACGGTGGGAAGGGAGGAGATGAAGGGGCAGGTGTTGCATCTCCTGCGCGTGCACAGGAAGTTGCCGTGGAGAGGAGAGCGGGTGTTGGGGGTGATGGAAGAGTGGACAAGGGTGTCGCAGAAGGAGCGATCCCTTTGGAATGCTGAAAGGGCCGGGGAGGGGAAGATATGTTTCACGGTGGCATCGCGCTGGAGGTGGTGGAAATGGCAGAGGATGATATGTTAAATGTGGAGGTTGGTGGGGTGGAAGGTGAGGACATGGGGGATCTTCTCATAGTTCTGGGAGGAAGAGGAAGGGGGGAGGGCAGAAATGGAGGAAATGGGACGGACACGATCGATGGCCCTTTCAACTACATTGGAGGGGAATCCTCGGTTGAGGAAAAAGGAAGACATAAAGGAAGTATATTTTAGGTAACTGAAATGATGCATAATTGCAGCTTTGTATATGTAGGAAGTCATAACATAATTTTTCATGCTCAGCAATGTTTGTTGTTACTGAATATACATGATGTGAGCATAAAATTTTAATACCAAATTACTTTCCCGTCACTTCCATTATATATAATTCTGGTCCAAACACAAAATGTTCCATTTATTCTTAATTTAATTGCATAAGGGCATTGAATATTGTCAGTCAAATATATGTTGGTTATCTTTTGTTCATGGGCAACTTGTCAAACATTGTGCTTTATATAATGAAATATTTTATTTTAGATTCAGTTGCAATTTAAGTGATTAAGTGAGTTGAAGTCAAATATTACAGTTTGATTATTTTTGTATAAACAATTTACAAAAATGCTGATTCAAACTCAAGATGTTCCAAAAAGTTTCAGGCTCCAACTGTAGTAAAAAGCATTGCTTGGTTTAGGATTGTAAAACTAGGAATATTAAGCAACATGTCATAAATGATCTGCTTTCCTTTCTACTTGACAGGCACGTTGATGTTAATGCTTAATCATGCACAACTTAAAGTCTCTCAGCAAGCAAAGCACGATAAAAAAATATTAAAAAATAAAGTTCAGGGTTAAGATCATCAGATTTTAGGTTACAGCCCAAAGATACATGATGTGAGAGAAGCAGATTTGTTGCCGACATACAGCAAGTTGTAGATGAAGAAGGTAAATGTAGTGTGTGTTTATAGCCAGGCCCTGTGTATTCAATGCACAGTCTTCAAGCTCACCCATGTTTATGTGCCAAAAGCAGGAGACAAAACCAAATAATGCACTTAGATCATCTTCTTCCATTCACGACACCTTCAACATGATCCCACCATCAAACAGATCTTCTCTCCCCCTGCGCTCTCTAGTTTCTGAAGGAACTGTTCCCTCCATAACACCCTGGTTCACTCTTCCATCACCCCTACCTGCTACTCTCCTTCCCCCGGTAACTTCCCATGCAAATGCAGGAGATGCAACACCTATCAATTCGCTTCCTCTTACAACAGTATTCAGAGCTCCAAATACTCCTTCCAGGTGAGGCAACAGCTTCAGCGTACATTCCCATACCGAGTATACTGCACTCACTGCTCAGGATGCAGTCTCCTCAACATTCGGGAGACCACATGCAGATCAAATGACTGCTTTGATAAACACCTCCATTTGGTCTGCAAGTGTAACCCCAAGTTTCCTGTCATTTGCCACTTCAATTCTCTGTCCCAGTCCCATTCTGATCTCTCTTTTTCCATCTGCACTGTTCTAATGAAGCTCAAAGCAAGCTTAAGGAACACCTTCGTGTAGCTTTTTCGCTTGTTTACATTAGTAATACCAGCACAATTTGAGCAGAATCGGCCAAACCAGCGCAAAAGATCAGGGAATTTTAAACGCCCCAAACCACTTTCGTTCGTGTTTTCCGCAATCTTTAATGCTGGTTCAAGATTCGATTTGTCCCACACACAAAACTGGCCACGCCCCCAGGTCAAAATTGCAAGATTCCGCCGATTGCACTGGTTCGGGAAGGCTCTTCAAATTGCATTCATTTTCTTAGCGTACAGGCACTAGTAGGCACATTTTAAGTTTTTACTATCAAAAAATATCTAATTTACGAAGAAACTGACTAGTGCAAACTGATGAAACTACTAAATAGTTCAGTATAGTTTTCTTTAAGTCATTTTCAGTGATTTTAAATCATGTAACTCACATGAGGACTGGACACTCTTATTAAAAATGCTTATTTTTGATGATAAACCCATTTTCAGCTGTATTAATAAAACTGCACCAGGTTACCCCTCTTAAATACATCAAGGAATACTTTTTAATGGAAAGAAATAAAAAATGATTACGTTCTATTAAGCTGCCCGATTGCGCTGGTTCATGGAAGATTTTACATGTGATTATGCAAATGATTTTATCGGAAACTTGAATTGTAACCTAACCAGTGCAATTTTGGGCACATTTTGGGTGCAATTTCCCGATTGTGCCCAAAGCGGAAACTCTACCACCTTATCTTTAACCTAATTACTTTGTAGCACTCTGTCCTTAGTAGACTTTAATGACTTCAGATCTTATTTTCTCTCCTATTTTCTCTCTGGCAAGAAGTGCTGACAATGTGGAATGGGTGTGCTGGCGTTTCTGGTGATGGCAGGGGTTGGGGGGTGAAGGAGCAGGTTGGGTGCTGGGGGTGAAACCCTCCATTGGAACACAATGCTGGCAAAGTGGTCTGCACCCTTGGTATCAACTTGCTTTTTTTCTTCCACCAAGCTCCAGCAGGTTGCTCCGCTTTGCCAGTTTTTCATGCTTCCCTTTCTACTTGCCGATCCTCCACCTCTTTAAGCTATTCACACACTTTCTGTGTCTCCTATATGTCTTTTATTTCTCTCATTATGCCTCCTATTGTCTCATGCTAATATCACTCCTGCCATGTAACCATCTCCTGTTCTCCCCTTAAGCAATTTACAGATCATACTATTTCTTATCCTGTGTGTGTTTGCATGTGTTTCCCGTTCCATTTCCCCTGTTCCTTTTCAAATGCTGTTTATCTGTAATATCTTGCAGTTCTAACAAAGGGACCAGACCTGAAATGTTAACTTGTCTGTTCTCTCCACAGATGCTACATTATCTGCTGAGTGTTTCCAGCATTATTATTTTTTGGTTTTTGTATTTCAGTATCTGCAGTATCCTGCTTTATGTTCATTTTTTAAAGTCCACTTAGATGCTTGTATCCAATTTCTAGGAATCTAATGTCAGACTCAAGGCATCAAAATAGAGAAAAACTTGCCACGGTAATAATTCTCTACCTTTAGACATCTTTAGCATACTTCAAAATAAATATTTTTGTGCTAGTGACATCTATTGGCAGAATATCAATACTGCACCAATTTTTATTTTCATTATATTGGCAAGCTTCCTAATTTGAACATATATTTACTCTACAATGTTAGTTTGTTTGCCATACCAATGATTATTTTGTTTGTGCTACTGGTGATTATTTTGTTTCCTCTGCCAATACTGTTTTGCTTTTGGTGATGTTGAATTAATAAACAGGGTGTGGTCAACTAAAAAGCCTATGGGTGGAAGTTACTGTAAGATCAAAAATGCAGCAAATGTATTTGTAAAATATTGTACAGTGATCCCAATAATCAGACCTACAGTGAGTGCTCTAAAGTAAGCATGTTCTAGGAGTTACCTTCATTGTATTTTCCTGAGTAATTTGGAATAATTCCGAAACAAAAACAGAAAATGCTGCAAACAGTCAGCAGGTCAGTCAGTCAGCATCTGTGGACAGAACAGAACAAGTGAACGTTTCAGGTGGGGAACCTTTCTTCACAACTGAAGTTTGTGCGAATGCCCATTCAGCGTGAGCAATCCGAGTTCCCTTTCTTCTTTGAAATGGGCAGGTCTCTCCATCAGTAAGAGATAGCGGAAGTTTAGTGGTGTATAACCAGTCTCACATACCGGAAGTGGAGGTCGCCCTATTCACTGACAGCACAGAGAGAGAGAGAGAGAGGTGGGAGAGAAGGAAAGAGGAGAGAGATATAGAGGGAGTGGAGGAGGAGTGGAGGAGGAGGACGAGGGAGCCTCATGGCTGCCAAGTCGGACGGGCTGTTAAAGATGAAGAAGAAGAGCGACGTGGCTTTTACTCCTTTGCAAAATTCCGAGCACACCAACTCCGGGCAGCATCAAGACCACGGGCAGCACCAGGAGGAGGAGGACGAGCAGGAGCAGGAGAGGGAGCGGGTAAGCGCCGAGCCCGGCTCAGCGGAGCTGTCCTCCCGCTGTTGCACGGGGCTGTGCCGGGGTCGCTGCCTCCGCTTCTCCCGGGATCAGAGGTACACACTGTGGGACGGTCTGTGGATCGTGGCCGCGGTCACTGTCTATTTCTCCGACGTTGGCACTGACGTGTGGCTGGCGGTGGACTATTACCTGCATTCCCGTTACTGGTGGTTCGGGCTGACTCTCTTTTTCGTGGTGTTGGGCTCCATGGCCGTGCAGGTCTTCAGTTTCAGGTGGTTCATCCACGACTTCAGCGCTAACAACGGCGCCGGTGCCAACAGCACCAGTCCCGTGGATGGCAAGGTGCTGAGCAGCGCTGGGGGAGGCGGCGAGACCGATGCCCGATCTCCACAGCGACAGCCTTCAACCACCAGGACCAGTAACACCAGCAAAGGCAACAAGACATCCTCGTGTTCCTTCTGCATCTGGCTCCTGCAGTCAATCATCCACATCCTTCAGCTAGGACAGCTCTGGAGGTAACTTACACTCAATATGCCAAATCGCTGTAGCAATAACTGTCGGAAAAGAAAAGCATACAGCACATTCAATAAAACAAACAGAAATCTGCTAAAGTAAGCTGGCCCCTCAGTAATTGCCATTCAGACACTGCACTGCAAATGCCTCCGACACTTGCTCCGTTCAGATCTGAAAGTGCAGACAACATCTGAATCTTTGCAAATATAGACATGCTAAGATGCTAATGGTGTGTTGGTAGTGGGGGATAAACACAATTTTAGTATGAAGCCAGTGTATAAAAATAACCATTTGGAATAATGTTGCAAATGCGCTCTGTGATAGGTGTAGCTCTGCTGGTTCCTGTAATGCTTTGTAAGGATACAATTCTGCAGCATCTAAAGAATGTTGTCATACCTTTCCTGAGACCGGAAGTGTTCAAATGTAACGTTCGGGACCAGTCTTTAAAATATGCAGATAGAGCATTTTAAATCACGGTTCTCGCCAATGCAGGTCTGACAGCCGATCACGTACATCGTTCAGCTGGCACAGTTTTGGGAGGTTAATAGTAAATATCGGTATCATTGCAGTAATAGCCGTCATAAATATTGGGTATGTCAGTTAGTAGCCTTAATGAAATGCACATTGCAAATACACCACGACTTCCTTAAGTAAAATGTTATTTCTGTGTACATCATGTCGTATGTTAATCGTTTCAATAAGAACTGTACTTAGAAATATTATGCAAGTCACTTTAGCACATTGAGCTCACGGTAAAATACAGACACGCTGCCAACTTAATGCAGGCATTAAATTCTGTTATCACTAAAGCTTTTGGAAATACTACACCGATCAGACTGAGTTTTAAACGGACCTATGCATAGCTTTTCCAATAATTGTGGTGCCTCTTTGGTAACTCCCCTATAATTAATCAGCAACACTGCTTCATTGCTTATTATTGCTGGATACTTCAATTCGTTTACAGTCAACCAGTAATTTTGTGATTATGCTCTGTGTTAGATTATGCTTCGCACTTCGTGAGTCTGGTACATGTGCGAAAACAAATCAGCGCACTGCTTAAATATAAAAGACTCGAGCGTCCTGTGCTTGCAGCTACTGTTTGGAAACATTCTGCTTGCTATTCGACATTTACTTGAGAGCGTGAATGATCGATGCCTCTTTTAGTTATAAGTATAATTTATTGCTACTGAGCGAATATTATTGTTTAAAATGTATGCCCAATGGACAAGGGTCTTTACTGCAATGTTGACAGATAGTGTATGTGGATCAGCTGGGAGCTGTTCGTTCAAACAGTTGGGGAGGACAGAGGCTGAAGCTATTGTGAATAGGAGGGCTGGTCTTTGTTTATACATTTCGAGCATAACATTCGTTTCTAAGGTCATTATTGTTGACAGGTAACTCTAATTTTCAACTGTATAGTGGGTATTAAATCACACCATGGTGAAGTTTACTAGAATCATAGAATGATATAGCACAGAAAGAGGCCATTTAGCCCATCGTGCCTGTGCTGGATCTTTGAAAGAGCTATTCAATTAGTCCCATTCCCCAGCTCTTTCCCCGTAGCCCTGCAAATTTTTCCACTTCAAGTATTTATCCAATTCCCTTTTGAAAGTCATAAGTCATTATTGAATCTGCTTCCACCACCCTTTCAGGCAGCGCATTCCAGATCATAACAATTTGCTGTGTAATTTTTTTTCCCTCATGTTGCCTCTAGTTCTTTTGCCAATTACCTTAAATCTGTGTCCTCTGGTTACCGACCCTTCTGCCACTGGAAACAGTTTCTCCTTATTTACTCGATCAAAACCCGTCATGATTTTGATCATCTCTATCAAATCTCCCCTTAACCTTCTTTGCTCTAAGGAGAACAGTCCCAGCTTCTCTAGTCTCTCCACGTAACTGAAGTCCCTCATCCCTGGTACCATTCTAGTAAATCTCCTCTGCACCTTCTCTAAGGCCTTGACATCTTTCCTAAAGTGTCATGCCCAGAAATGAACACCATGCTCCAGCTGGGACCCAACCAGTGTTTTATAAAGGTTTAGCATAACTTCCTTGCTTCTGTACTCTATGTCTTTATTAATAAAGCCAAGGATCCTGTATGCCTTTTTAACAACCTTCTCAACCTGTCCTGCCAATTCAAAGACTTGTGTATGTACACCCTCGGGTCTCTCTGTTCCTTCACCCCCTTTAAAATTGTACCATTTAGTTTATATTGCCTTTCCTTATTCTTCCTACCAAAATGAATCACTTCACACTTCTCTGCATTAAATTTCATCTGCCATGTGTCTGCCCATTTCACCAGTCTGTTTATGTCCTCCTAAAGTCTGTTACTATCCTCCTCACTGTTTACTACATTTCCGAGTTTCATGTCATCTGCAAACTTTGAAATTATGCCCTGTATACCCAAGTTCAGGTCATTAATATATATCAAAAAGAGCAGTGGTCCCAACACCAACTCCTGGGGGACACCACTGCACACTTCCCTCCAGTCTGAAAAACAATCGTTCACCACTACTCCCTACTTTCTGTCCCTTAGCCAATTTCGTATCCATGCAGCCACTGCCCCTTTAATCCCATAGGCTTCAATATTACTAAAGTCTATTATATGATACTTTATCAAACGCCTTTTGAAAGTCCATATACACGACATCAACCGCACTATCCTCATCAACCCTCTGTTACTTCATCAGGAACTCAATCAAATTAGTCAAACATGATTTGCCATTAACAATTCTGTGCTGACTTCATTTATTAACCCATATTTTTCCAAATGCCAATTAATTTTGTCTCCGATTAATATCTTTAAAAGTTTCCCCACTACCAAAGTTAGGCTGATTGGTCTGTAATAGCCCGATTTATCCCTCTCCCCTTTTTTGAACAGCGTTGTAACATTTGCAATCCTCCTGTCCTCTGGTACCACTCCCAAATCTAAGGATTGAAAGATTGTGGCCAGAGCCTCTGCAATTTCCACCATTACTTCCCTTAACAACCTAGGATGCATCTCATCTGGATCCAGTGACTTTTCTACTTTTGAATGCTGCCAACCCTTTTAGTACCTCCTCTTTATCTATTTTTATCCTATCTATTTCCTCCTCCTTTTCTGTGACATTGGCAGCATCCTCTTCTTTAGTGGAGACAGGTGCAAATTACTCATTTAGTACCTCAGCCATGCCCTCTGGCTCCATAAGAAGATCTCCTTTTTGGTCCCTAATCGGCCCTACCCTTCCTTTGACTACCCTTTTATCATTTATGTGTTTATGAAAGTTTTCTGGGTTCCCTTTTATGTTACCTGCTAATCTATTCTCATACACTCTCTTAGCTCCTCTTATTTCCTTTTTCATTGATTAAGGGGTGATTTGATTGAAGTTTTCAAGATATTAAGGGGAACTGATAGGGTAGATAGAGAGAAACTATTTCCGCTGGTTGGGGAGTCTAGGACTAGGGGACATAGCCTAAAAATGAGAGCCAGGACTTTCAGGAGTGAAGTTAGGTTAGGAATCACTTCTACACGCAAAGGGCAGTGGAAGTTTGGAACTCTTTTCCGCAAATGGCAGTTGATGTTAGTTCAGTTGTTAATTTTAAATCTGAGATTGATAGATTTTTGTTAACTAAAGGTATTAAGAGATATGGGGCTAAGGCAGGTACGTGAAAGTTAGGTCGCAGATCAGCCATGATCTCATTGAATGGCAGAACAGGCTCGAGGGGCTAAATGGCCTATTCCTGTTCCTATGTTCTCCCCTGTACTTTTTGTATTCAGCTTGGTTCTCTCTACTGAATTATGAACCCGACATTTATCATAAGCTTCCTTTTTCAATTTCATTTTAATCTCTATATCTTTAGTTATCCGGGGAGCTCTAGCTTTGGATGCCTTTTGTTTCCCCCTCATGGGAATGTGTCTACTCTGTACCCAAAATATCTCTCTTTGAAGGCTTCCCATTGCTCACTTACAGTTTTACCTGTCAGTCTTTGATTCCAATTCACCTGGACCAGATCCTTTTTCAACTCACTGAAATTAGCCCTCCTCCAGTTGAGTATTTTCACATATGATTTTTCCTTGGCCTTTTCCATAACTACTCTAAACCTAATAATAGTGTGATCACTGTTTCCCAAATGCTCTCCACGAAATATGCTCCATTTCATTCCCCAGAACTAGATCCAGCACTGTTTCCTTCCTTGTTGGGCTAGAAACATACTGATCTAGGAAGTTCTCTTGTACACGTTTCAGGAATTCCTCCCCCTACATTGCTTTAAAGATGAAGTACATTTTTGGAGTGGATTTTGAAGCTTCATAACTTCAATGGAAGAAGTGAATGACATCTGTGATACCATGTATTCCGTATTTGCACCAACTTCAAATGGTAGCTTGATGAGAATTTTAGGTCAAGTAACAGAATGTTATATGACTGGAGACTAAATTACATAAAATCAATCTAAAAGTTTCTCCTACCTTACAGAGAAATAATGTTGAAAACTATTTTAATTCATTTGTTCGGAGACAGCACTGTGATAAGCTACATTTCAGCTCTACCATTGATCTTTGCTAGTTTTTCTGCCAAATTTCTGTATTGTAGGTACCAAGAGCCTGAATATATGTTACACACTAATGTAAGAATGTATTCTAAATTTACACACCAGAAGCTGAAAATATAAATAAAGTATAATTTGAGTTTGAACGACAAAGACAGCTGTGAATGAAGAGTAAGTGAGACAGATTAATCCTAATAGAAAATTCTGAAGTAAAATGGCAGATATATCACTGGCAGTCCAATACATTACCTTTGTCCTTTCATAAGTTTGAAAGAGCACAGTTCAGAACTGCTTTGTGGCATGAGCTAATTTCACAAGTGAAAGAACATTAGTAAGGCACAGCTGCTCAGTTCTGTATTCTAGTTATTCAATGGCCATTACTCAGGTTGTGTGTGAAACTGATTTTTCACATCACAGACCATTAAGTTATAATTGTACTGTGTGATGTAATTGTTGTCTGTCTACCAGTTATGACATGATCCACACTTCTGTGGCACTGTTGATCAGTCGAGAAATGCAACATAATTTACCACCTGACTAGTAATACATTAGGCAGTATACCATTACAAAACCCTACGGTAAAATTTGTTCATCACACTAAGTCATAATTATCAATGCACTTTAATTTCAAATCCAACTTTTTCATGCATTATAAAAGGTATAGCCACATTTCTAAAATATTAGACAATAATGATACCTTTCACTTTCGTCAGGAATAAGTGCCTGCATGCTTTGATTAAATGCTAAGTCTACAAGCATGGGGACTATACGCCCGACAGATTGAAAATATTTCTTAATTCACTTATGTGAATCATCCCTTTAATGGTCCCCATATATTAAATAAATGTACAACATAAACTGCACTATAACTGTAGTATTCTCCAGATTCCTATATTCGTAAAGCATTGGAAAATACTCTCAATTGCCACTTTACAGCCCTGTAGATTGCAGCTTATGCCAGATAACTGTGTACATGATACATGAGGCATAATACTCTGATATACCAAAGCTATTGTCTTGAATAAAATTCCCAATGCATGCAAAAATGTTCCGCAACTGTCCTGGTTTTAATATCCAGTGAATTTAGTCAATCTACTGACAGGTGTATATGAAAGATAACAGTCTGTTTTAAAAGTCTAAACATTTTTGTATAAAATGTTTTTGTGAATGCTTTCTATTTAGATGGAATTGCTTTTACTTCGATCAAATTGCTGATTAAATGGGTTGTGGTACAACAATTTTGAACTATTTGGGAGCCAATAAATTTTAAACTTATCAGTATTCAACCATATGATGTTCAGGATCTTCCATACAATGCCTAATAACCATTACGTTATAATTATACGACTTGGTGTAAGTGCTTATTACTCTTAATAAGATCCTCCTGTGATTTTGCATTACTTCTGTATCAATAGCACCACTGACCAATTAAAAAATGTCAAATGACTTCTCATCTTACATGCATAACATTAGGCCACAGAAACAGGTGGACATTTTAACAAAAGCAAAATATTGTGGATGCTAGAAATCTGAAATAAAAGCAGAAAATGCTGGAAAGACTCGCGTCAGGCAGCACTTGTGGAGAGAGAAACAGAGTTAACGTTTCAGGCCATCGACCTGCTGAGTGTTTCCAGCATTTTCAGTTTTTATATTAGGTGAACATTTTGTTGATACCATGCTGCAGAGATTTTGCCTTAGTCAATTGACTAATGCTGCTTATCTAGGGTTTTTGTACATATGTTTTCAAGTATAAACTCCACATGTGACCTTGTTCGGAGCTTGATGGTTGAGTGCAGTTGGTTGCGTGGTTGTGAAAGCAATTTTCTATAAGACATTAACAAACCCGCAGCCCTACTTTGGTGGTTGGTTTACTTTTAAAAAGGGACTGGCAATTTAAAATCACATGAATAATAAAAATAAAAGTTTAAATATGAATACATTTTCATAGAATGTGTTGAAGTGTTTTGACTTGTGTTGATGTATAACTTTGGTTTTGCAACTAGAGGTACTTTTTTCCTTCCTAAACTCATTCTTGTGTGTGATTTGTGTTGAGGTTGCTACTGTGACCTTTTTCTTAGTCACTGTTGTTGATTTTATACACCCTGTTCTATCTTCTCTTTGTGGTCTGTTAGTGGGAGGAGGAAGTCCAGTGCAATACAGCCGATTGTTTCTCCATAAACAGTGATGCATTTGCCCTATTTTTTGTATTAATTACTCATGTTTATTTTTTTTAAGATGTGGAGAATAAGAAATCTGCATCTGTCTAAAACGGTGACATTTTCAAGAAGGTGATTGTGTGATATATACTACAATGTGACTTTTGGGTCATTTTGTGGACAAATAAACCTAACATAAAACAGCTATCTCCTTTCTTTTGATTGTAGGCAGACTTCCTCATAAGCTAGTCAGTGCTACAGCTCATTTTATTTCCATTATACATCTTCAGTTTTCTGCTAAATGAAATTAATAAGCATCTTGGAGGGAAGGGAGAGAAAAAAAGAGTTAGATAAACTACATAATGCTAAATATATGTTGATGTAAAACTGTGGATTTGTGGCACAAGCTGTAATTACATTGCATGAAAAAGCTGTAGGGGCCTATGGTGAAATGCCAGAAAGAAAAAATTGAACTAACTTTCTAGCAGATTAATTTGCTTTATACTATAGAGTAAACTGAACTGTGCAGTGAAAATACATCCACTAGATCATTGTAGGACAGTGCTGAAATGCTTTCTGAATTGGTTGTAATGGCTATAAAATAATTTACAGCATTTTCTTTTTAAGAATACGCTTTATTTAGAGATCTGTGAGACTGCATATGTTTATAAGAGGAGACAGCAATCCAAAATTACCAGTGGCTAAGAACAAGGTGTGGCTTTGTACAGGAAGGGGAATAAATTCTCCTGTGCTCTTAGGTACATGGTAGTTAAAAATATCATGAATTATACATGTATATAAATGTTGACTTTTTGTTGCGGTATTCAAAAGGCAGATCTGGTTTGTAAATAATGAATTGTACATCTTATAATAAAAAGGTTGAGATTCTATAATATATATAGGTTAATAGATATGTCAAGAAAAATTGACTTTCTGTTACAAAGTATTATAAATTAAACTACTCCAATAGGCAGTTAATTAAATGAGCCTTTGCTGATCACCAAAATGAACTCCATATTTAGAATTAGAACAGAATAAAGTGCAACTCTTTGTGTAAATGTGTAAATGAGATTTAGAACTCACAATTTCACAGCAAGATGGTGAAGAATAAGTATGAAATATGCTCATCTGTTAACATATTGCATCAGTTCTCAGTTGGTTGGATCACTTATCATGACAAAGGGAGGTGAGAAAAATAAAAGCACAGGGAGTTTGGTACAAAAGTAACATTCATCAAATTGATGTGGGGGGGAGTTATTTGGGAAGCTGCTGATATTGCTGTGAACATCAACTCCATTTTGTGGCAGGAGAGTGAACACAACCACTGTCAATATGACACGCAATGATGTCTTCACAATGCAATAATGTTTCTTCAGGTGAATTACATTATCACTTTAAAATATTTACGTAACACAAAAGAAAGCTTTGACAGCTAAATTTCAGAGGTGACAATACTGAGAATGCTAGGTGCAGTGTTTCACCTGTAGTGAAGGATTTATTCAAATTCCAGCCCCTGGCTGACCTTTGCACACAGGCACTGTGCCATTGGGGGCACGGCAACCATGTGGGACGAGCTGCCAGGCCAAATGGAGCCAAGCTGGCAGAACTACCACACAGCGTCTAGTAGTTGAAGCAGGGGCAGTATTTATAGTGCCCAGCGTTAGATCATCTACAGATTTCATTTGCAACTCGTGCACTGATTGGTCATTACATTTTTTTTCTCCCATAGGATCGCACAGGTTTAGTCATTGCACATTCTTAGAGTCCAGCTGCCTTGGACAGAAAGTGCAACTGAGAAACCAATGTGAAAAAAAACTGCAATAATGGTGCTGCATCACCCATCAACCTCCCTTAAAAAGTATGTACATGTTATAAATCATGCTAAGTTAGTCAATCCAGCTGTGGAGTGATCAAGTTGGAGGGGTAAAGCATAGAAAAGCTCACTTTACTTATAAGGTCCTTCAGATTATTGTTGACAGCATGGAAAAGCCCTCTGCACATCAGAAGGACAACCCACCACTAAACAGAGGCTCAGGCATGGGAAACAATCATATAAAAGATCAACGTGGTTTGTACAACCTGCCACATCTGGAGAGATGTACGAAAGAAAGTGTCCAAATTGATGAAAAGTTTGAAGGTAAGCAGTGGGTATGACCGTCATTGCTATATATGGCTGGGTGTCAGTTATCCTAATCAGTAGAAATTCCTTTCTAAAGGTGTCAGCTATGTTTGCCTGAACCGTCTCTCATGCTTATTAGCCACTGAGAATATTGTTCACTAGTTATCCTTATACACAGATAGAACTGACTAAACAAAAACACTAACTATTCTTTTCCATCTTCCACTAGCAAGGTATTTCACATTTCATTTGCTAGTCCTGGTAATATACAAAATTATGAATTGTTGCTTCTCTCTGCAAAATTGCATCTCAAGCAATGTATACTGTTCTTTTTTTTTTGCAGAAGAAGGTGACTTCAGCAGGTGCTACTGTGCCAGGACTGGTACGGCATGCAACAGATGAAAACCCTTTCCTGTTACAAGAAAGATACTATGGATATCCTAGGCTGAGAAGCTGTTCAGAGCCGAAGGGATGCAGAGGTTTGTAGAGATGACAATAGTCCTGGTTTGTGCAATGATTGCTACAGCAAACTTGTGCAACTATGATTTTTACTTTTATCAGGTTCAAAGCATTGTTTGTGTTCCAGCATGAAACAAATAGATAGTGTCACTACAGCAATAATACGCACAGCAATGCCTGTATATAACTCCTTTGCCATTTTTTTTGCCACAAGCCAGAAGGAGGAAACTGGTACAGTGGGATCATCGCACACAATCCACACTCACATCACTTGAAGCAGGCACCATCCTAGACACGTAGGGCTATAAATTGGGCCGTGTAGCGCCCGTTTTGTAGGCGCCGGACACCATCTTGGTAAAGGCATTTGCGCATGCGCAGATAACAAACGCTGGCAGCCTGTAAAGTAGGGAGAATATGCGTTTGATCAGTGTGCAACACTGATTTAAAGGGACAGATGCAAATTTGGAACTCAACACTCCAGCCAATACACTATCTTAACCACGCACAGCTGGACAGGTCATAGACAGCCTGGAGGACCCCCTCCACCAGCACTATTTAAAGGGATCATGCAGGTGTTGCAGGTTAGATGCTGGATTATTGCTTCTGGTTGCTGATACATTTGTATGTGTTTGTTGAAGCTTCCTATACTTGGAGATAGTTGCAATAGTATATATGTAAGGAGTCGTACAACACCAGGTTATAGTCCAACAGCTTTATTTGAAATCGCAAGCTTTCGGAGCTTTGCTCCTTCGTCAGGTGAGTGCAGGGTTCCATAAAGGTACGGATCAATCGTATATAGAGAGAGGTCTGCCAGGTCCTGCATTACTGTTGGTGGCATTTAAAACAGTGTGCTGAACAAGATTTCTGGCAACCATGGGTGGCTTGCTAGGGCTCCCACTGGGCATTGAATACGACTGGGAGCGTACAGAGAGGCCACACAGAGCAGGTCAAGCTGCGAGGGGAGGAGGAGGCGCAGGGCACTGAGCAGGACATCATATCTAATAAGGGCCTTCAGGGATCAATACTCTTACCTCAACATGAACGAAGATTGGTACATCCGACGGCTGCGGTTCACGAAAGAGGTCATGACGGAGATATGTCAACTGCTGCAGCCTCAGAGCAGGGCAAGGGCAGCATTTCCCATGGCTGTGTAGGTAACAGTGGTGCTGAACTTTTATGGCTCTGGATCCTTTCAGGCCTCTGCTGGCAATATGTGCAACATCTCGCAGCTTACAGTGCACTGCTGCACAAGGGAGGTCACGGAGGCACTGTACGAGTTGTGCAACAGATTCATAACGTTCCCGCTTGACACAGAGAAGCAGAATGAGTGAGCACGAGGGTTAGCTCGCATTGCAGGCTTCCCCATGGTGCAGGGTGCCATTGACTGCACAATATTGCCTTGCATGCTCCACATCTGAACTCAGCCATCTTCATGAACAGAAAGGGGTTCCACTCCCTCAATGTGCAGCTGGTGTGCGACCACATGCAGTGCGTGGAGGAAGAGGCAGGAGGCAACAAGGTGCACAGGCCCTGTCCGCCAGGGCTCTGCGTGCTCACCTTATTCATGAGCGATACCAGTAACTTCAACAACACTTCCCAAATCACCAACAATCCCACATTCCTCACCTTTCCTCTCCCACACGACCATCAAATCGTCCTCCTTCAGATTACATATTGCTTCCTCCCGCAGCTCATCGCATAAATAAAAATCACCACCAACTGAGACTTCAAATACAAATTTATAAACCAACACATGAAATCATGCGAACAACATTACACTATTGACCCTTGTGCACTCCCTAATTGCCTGCCGTTCGAGTGCCTTTTCCTTTCCTAATGTTCCTATGAGGTGCATCCCTGGTTTCTGGAGCATGGATGGAGGAATGCTGCTGACCTTCAATTGAGGAGGGTGCAGATGACCTCGAGCATCTCTGGGCCAGGAGGGCCCAGCTTCAGACTGCACCATCTTGGCATGGGCTGCAGCAGTCTGGTCGGTCTGGCTGGCTGACAGGCAACAGCAGGGCACTGGTTGAGTGGCAGGGGTGGGAGCAGGAATGCTGTCACCCTGAGGACAGCAGCTTCGACTGCCATGGATCCACTCCACTTGCACGGGGTGGTGCCTCAGCAATCCTGGTGATCTGTTGGAGAACAGATAGCTGGAGTGCTCTGATGCCCTGGAAGCCACGTTCTACAGTGGTACACAGAGCCACGATAGCAGCAGTCTGAGCTTCCAAAGCAGCAGTCCGAGCTTCCAAATGAAGCATGCAGACCTCTGAAAGCATCTGTTTGTGCTGCAATGGAAGCTGAGACATCGGTCATTAGATGTTGCACTATGGTGGATTCCACAGGTGTGCGGATGGCGGTGATCACCCATTCCATGAGGGAAAGGATGGGCTCCAAGCTCTGTGCAAAGCCCTGTGCCAAGTTGGAGCTGGACTCCTCCATGCCCCTTGACATTGTGCGCAGGCTTTCTAGTGCACCAAGCGTTTGGTTGTGTACACCCATCAGTCTTCTTCTGTGGCCTGACCTATTCACAGAATCATAGAAAGGTTACAGCGTGGAAGCAGGCCATTCGGCCCATCGAGTCCGCGCTGGATCTATGCAAGAGCAATCTTGCTCGTCCCACTCCCCCGTCCCACTCCCCCGTAGCCCTGCAATTTTTTTCCTTTCAAGTACTTATCCAGTTCCCTTTTGAAAGCCATGATTGAATCTGCCTCCACCACCCCCTCAGGCAGTGCATTCCAGATCCTAACCACTCGCTGTGTAAAAAAGTTTTACCTCCTGTCAACTTTGGTTCTTTTGGCAATCACCTAAATCTATGTCCTCTGGTTCTTGACCCTTCCACCAATGGGAACAGTTTCTCTCTATCTACTCTGTCTAGACCCTTCATGATTTGAATACCTCTATCACATCTCCTCTCAACCTTCTCTGTTCCAAGGATAACAACCCCAGCTTCTGCAGTCTATCCACGTAACTAAAGTCCCTCATCCCTGGAATAATTCTAGTAAATCTCTTCTGCACCCTCTCCAAGGCCTTCACATCTTTCCTAAAGTGCGGTGCCCAGAACTGGTCTCAATACTCCGGTTATGGCTGAACCAATGTTTTATAAAGGTTCATCATGACTTCCATACTTTTGTACTCTATGCCTCTATTTATAAAGCCCAGGATCCCGTATGTTTTTTAACCGCTTTCTCAACCTGCCCTGCCACCTTCAATGATTTGTGCACATATACCCCCAGATCTTTGTTCCTGTACTCCTTTTTAGAGTTGTGTCTTCTAGTTTATATTGCCTCTCCTCGTTCTTCCTACCGAAATGTATCACTTCGCATTTTTCTGTGTTAAATTTTATCTGCCATGTGTCCGCCCATGCAACCAGCCTGTTTATATCCTCTTGAAGTCTATCACTATCCTCCTCGCTGTTTACTACCCTTCCAAGTTTTGTGTCATCTGCAGATTTTGAAATTGTGCCCTGTACACCCAAGTCCAAGTCATTAATATATATCAAGAAAAACAGTGGTCCCAGCATTGAAGTCATCATCTGAATCCTCGGCAGCAGAACTAGTGTCCAACCTCACCCTCTGTTGAATCGGCACCTGCGGTATCCTTTCCTCCTGCCCGGCTCCTGCGTACCACATGCAGATGCCTCCTCTAACCTAGCCTCTACACTACATGCAGTGTCAGTATCTGAGCTGGTACATGTGAGCGTTAGATCAAGCGAGCGTTAGATCAAGTGATGGTGTGGCATCATAATCAGTGTCGTCCTCCTTCTCCCACCTTGGACGGTGCCGACTCCAGTTCTTGGGTACCTGCAATGACAAAGGGAGACGGATTAAGTTGTGGAGCAGGGAGAGGATCAAGTAAGACGCGCGTGCTGACACCATCTACACAACATGAGTCAGAAAAGATTGTGGGATGAGGGAGATGTGGAAAATGAGAAGAAGGATTAGGTGTGCTGAGACCCTCATCTTTGATACCTCCAGTGCTGCCAGGGCCGCAGCGACAGTCCGCCCAATGATATCCAGCACAGTCTTCTCCATGGGGGTGAGGACGTGTAGGCATGTCTGTCCTTCATCTATTTGCTGCTGCAGGCTGTTATGCACCACTTTCTCCTGCAAGACAGAGGGAAGTGTGTCAGTAGGGGTTCCGCAAGATGTTTGCGTGATGTGCCTGTCATGGTAGAATAGCTGCCAGTGTGTGTGACCTGTGAGTTCTGGGTGTGTGGATTGCAAGAGTGATACTATGTGAGGGTGAGATGCAGCATCCAAAGTGCACCATTACGTACGGATGGGAATCCTTTGTTGGTGGGTGGATGACTAGGGGTGTCGTACGTGGAGCAGTGGTGCAGTCGGTAGGATGTGCCACTTGACACTTGCATTCACTCACCTTGACCACTCGTGTCAAATCATTGAACTTTTTCCTGCACTGCATCCACGCTCCTGGCATTCACCTCCAGGGCCACTTTGTGCGTCCACCTTGTCCACCAAGGCCTCCAGTGCATCATCAGAGAACCTCGGTGCACGTTCTCTTGTAGGTCCAGCCGTTCCACTTGTCCTCCTCCACCAACTGCATTGACAATGCACCTCCCCTTTAAGAGGTGCAGGCTGCCTTTAAGTAGTGCTGGCCATGCCCCACATCGGGCCCCCGGTGATGTGTGCAGCCACTCAACAGCGCAGGTCGCGCTGGCTGCACGCAGAAATCATGGAGTTGATTCGGCAGCACGAATCTCAACCACCGGGCAGGGGTTAATCGCGTACCGTGACCTCAGCGTGCAGATTCAGGGGTTATCGAAATTAACCCCCACAATTTTCAGAGAGCATCAGTGAGTTTGATAGGGGTACAAAAATGATTTACTGATAATGGGTGGAGGAGGACTGATTGCTGTTGTGGGGAGATTACCAAGGCCACAGGCCCTTCTAGGCCACTTCATCATTCACAGCTACTGAAGGAATGGAGGATCCTTCATGAACATGAACTAATGAGGAATTCACTTGCTTCATTATATGGGACAATGCAAGCTGGTCTGGACAAAGTCCTGAATTTTTTTACCCAGTTGGGCAGTATTGTGCAGCAAGGGTCACCTGCCCTGTGGGCTACAAATGAGTAGCACTAGTGAAATCTGCAAGGGAGACCTCAGGCAGGCAGACTGTGAGCACAATTGGAGCATCTCTCAACAATGTTCTTGATGTCAAAGCAATGAGGGTAATCGCCCAAAATGTAATTAAGTTTGGTTCTGACATGTTTTTGTCACAAAGATTAACGGCTGCAGTCAAGAATTGACCTGTAGTAGTAGGCTGCATACAGAATCACAGGAATGGGTGAATGCCTCTCAAGTCATTCCCTTGCCAACATTTGACTCTGGGCACATCAAAGGAAAAGTATCCCAAAGCATTCAAATCTACACAGCCAGAATACAACACACTATTCCTGATACACAGGCAAGATCTGAGTCTGTAATACACAGAAAATGTGTGCAAGTGCTCTGGAGTTCTCTCAGGAATTGTTCATATTTGCTCTGTCCAATAGGATATCACGTAGAAGTAGTACACGAGAAAGGACATGATACATGCATTTGCGAAACACCAGGGGATCATATTAAATCAATTTATAATGTATTGACATATGTGCTGTTACTTTAATAAAAGCAAATACTCAATATTGTTAAGCTTGCAATCACTACTTTGTAATGTGAAAACAGAATATTTTGCACATAGCCACTGGAGAAAAAAGAAACACTGAGTCAAAAACACAACCAGGTAATTTTAGTTAAAAGATAACTACAAAGTCCAGGATTCTTTCCTTCCATTTGTAGAAAGGACAGTATGCACATCTCAATTTAAAAAAAACATTAATCAGCGCCTGTCAGAACTGTTCTACCTGGAACACTGACTCTTGTAAGGCATGGGGATTATGTTCCTCTCATCCTCTTCCTGGGGCTTTTCTTTCCGGATGTATTCTTTTGCAAGCATGCATATGTCTCTTGGGCAATATTGTGCAGCGTGTAACAAACTACAATAATTCTGCTTGTACTACAAGGCACTAGGTGTGTAGTTTAAAGATTGGAAACATTGTGTTAAAAGGCAAAAAGTTTGCTTTTGTTATATTTCTGCCTTGCTCATGTATGCCATGGGAGGCCTTTTCATGACTGATCCGGGGGGGCGGGTCAGCAAAGGTGCTGTAGAGTTGGTAATCTGTATATCTCAGAAGCCACTTTGCTTTTTGTCTTCCCCTTAAAACAGCTGGGGAACCCTTGATTTCCCCCAAATTGTGTGCATCGTGAGCACTCCCTGGAAAATGAACATTAACTTGCAGAATTTTCTGTTGGTGGTCATATACCATTTGAGTTTTGAGGGAGCAGTAACCTTTTCTTTTGATAAAAGGGAGAGCATTGTTTCAGCTGCATGAATGCCAATGTGAGAGCAATCAGTGTCACCTTGTATTTTTAAAGTGGGCGTCGCTGGCAAGGCCAGCATTTATTGCCCATCCCTAACTGCCCTTGAGAAGGTGGTGATGAGCCACCGCCTTGAACTTCAGGGGGCGAATAAGAATCAACCACATTGCTGTGGGTCTGGAGTCACATATAGGCCAGACCGGGTAAGGACGGCAGGTTTCCTTCCCTAAAGGCCATTAGTGAACCAGATGGGTTTTTACGACAATCCGGTAGTTTCATGGCCACCATTACTGATACTAGTTTTTTTTTTTAAATTCCAGATTTTTATTTAATTAATTGAATTTAAATTCCCCAGCTGCCATGGTGGGATTTGAACTCATGACCTGGATTACTAGTACAGTAACATAACCACTATGCTACCATACCCTAAAGGGATATGATATCGTACCCTAATTGGGGGAATGCCTCAGCACTGGTAAGACTGAGTGTGCATACCCAGCTGGTGGTACATGCCATGTTGACCTTGATGCCTGGAAGGATCTGTTACCTCAATGATGCAGCATTGAACTGAATACTGGCTTATCTGAATGGTGTCTCCTGTTGGTGGTTGGAAGCACTCAGCAACATAAAGGATGAGAGTGCAGTTGTCACTCACTTCCATTGAGACTGCTTCCTGACTGCTGGGTTGGATTCAGGAGCTGACACAATCTGAGATCGCATCCCTTTCAAGTTGCACCCTCCGTACATTCTGTTCCTCAAGAACGCGTCATATCATGACTACTCCTGCTGCATTGGAAAGTACCAAGCACTGTAAGTCCATCTCCTGTAGCCTCAAAGCTCCTGGGATGTTGGTCTCCTGCTGCTTGCTGCTCTTTTCTCTCCAACAAACATAGCAATGGTAGACTTGGTAGAATAACTATGCTGTGGAGCTCATCGGAATCACTGAAACTCTAATCAGCTCTCCCAGTGCTCTAGTGCTAGCTTTAAGTAAGGGCAATTAACATAATGTGGGAATGAAGAAAATCCTGGTAAATTTGCAAATTATTTGTTGCTTAATAAATGGATAACAAGAAAAAAAATGTTAATGCTGTGTCTGTGGATTAACGTATATTGAAAATATATACTCTCTGGAGTTTTAGAGTGTGGGCAAAAGATGGCAGCCACTAACTAGCAGCCACTTTAACAGAAACTTAGCTGGACCAGCTACATAAATACTGTGGCTACAAGAGCAAGCCAGAGGCTGGGTGTTCTGCGGCGAGTGATTCACCTTCTGACTCCAAAAGCCTTTCCACCATCTACAAGGCACAAGTCAGGAGTGTGATGGAATACTCTCCAATTGCCTGGATGAGTGCAACTCCAACGACACTCAAGAAGCTCGACACTATCCAGGACAAAGCAGCCCGCTTGATTGGCACCCCATCCACTACCCTAAACATTCACTCCCTCCACTACCGGCGCACTGTGGCTGCAGTGTGTACCATCCACAGGATGCACTGCAGCAACTCGCCAAGGCTTCTTCGACAGCACCTCCCAAACCCGCGACCTCTACCACCGAGAAGGACAAGAGCAGCAGGCACATGGGAACAACACCACCTGCACGTTCCCCTCCAAGTCACACACCATCCCGACTTGGAAATATATCGCCGTTCCTTCATCATCGCTGGGTCAAATTCCTGGAACTCCCTACCTAACAGCACTGTGGGAGAACCTTCACCACACGGACTGCAGGGGCTCAAGAAGGCAGCTCACCACCACCTTCTCAAGAGCAATTAGGGATGGGCAATAAATGCTGGCCTTGCCCAGCAATGTCCACATCCCTTGAACAAATAGAAAAAAATTAAACCAAATCACAGAATTACTGCCCATTAATATACAATTAGTACATGTGCTGACTCTAAAGTACCGAGAAAATTAAACCCCCTCCTTAAAGCAGAGATGGATAAGGGGGAATTTGATAGATAATTATATAGACGAGATAGGGAGAAACTGTTTCCACTGGCTATAGGGTCAGTAACCAGAAGATACAGATTTAAGATCATTTGGCAAAAAATCCAGCGGAGAAATGAGGAGAAATTTTTTTACACAGTAAGTTGTTATGATCTGTAATGCACTGCCTGAAAGTGTGATGGAAACAGTTACAATAGAAATTTTCAAAAGGGAATTGGATATGTACAGTGCTTGAAAAGAAGAAATTTACAGGGCTATGGGAAAAGAGCAAGGGAGTGGGACTAATTGGATAGCTCTTTCAAAGAGTCAGCATAGGCACGATGGGCCAAATGGCCTCCTTCTGTGCTGTATGATTCTGCGATTGTGTGAAATCTGATCACCTAGAATCATATTTGAAAGGCGTAGGGGGATTTCACAGGAAAGAAATCCTAGAACTGTCTGTGTGCTCGACTTTTACACTCTTTTCAGAATGGGTTTGCTGCGAATTATCATCAATAGACAGGATGAATGCGTGGCTGCAGGGATGGTGTAGGAGGGGAGGGATTTAGATTCCTGGGACATTGGGACTGGTTCTGGGGAAGATGGGACCTGTACAAGCGTGACAGGTTACACCCGAGCAGGACCGGGACCAATGTCCTCGCGGGGGTGTTTGCTAGTGCTGTTGGGGAAGGTTTAAACTAGAGTGGCAGGGGGATGGGAACCTGAACGGGGAGTCAGAAGGGAATAAAGTTGAGAGCAGCAAGAGAGGGGAAGACCCAGGGGAAATTTACAATACAAATAGTACAAACAGTTGTTAAAGAACAAGTGAAAGGGAAAAGCATAGAGCAGCGGAAAGAAAGTGTACTTTAGGCACGACAGATAAAATAAAAACTAGAAGGCGTAAGGCGATTAACCCAGCATCAAAGCTGAAGGTCAGGCTAGTGTGTGTGGCCCAACTAAGAGTTCTATATACAAATGCACGGAGTATAAGGAATAAATTAAATGAACTACAGGTTCAAATTCAAATTGGAGGGTATGACATGATAGCTATTACTGAGACTTGGCTGCAGGATGGTCGGGATTGGGAACTAATTATACCGGGTTATAAGGTCTACAGGAGAGATAGGGAAAATGGAAGAGGGGGAGGAGTAGCCTTAATGATTAGAGATGAAATCACTTCAATGATAAAGGAGGATATAACGAGAGGTAAGCAGCCAACAGAGACCTTATGGGTTGAATTGAGAAATAGGAAAGGATCTAAGGCTATAGTGGGAATTGTGTATAGGACGCCTGGCAGCAGCTCTGACGTGCTAGATTGTATAAATGCAGAGATTAGACAAGCGTGTAAGAAAGGCATAGTGGTCTTAATGGGGGACTTTAACCTTCACATAGATTGGGAAAAGCAGACTAGCAACTGTCAGAAAGGTAGTGAATTTCTAGTGTGTCCGGGATAGTTTTCTACAGCAGTATGTCCTAGAGGCAACAAGGGGGCAAGACATATTAGATTTAGTAATGAGTAATGAACCAGATATAGTTAACGGCTTAACTGTGCATGAACATCTATCCAATAGTGATCATAACATGATCGAGTTCAATGTAGTGTTTGAAAGGGAAAAAAGTGAATCAGCTGCTAAGATTCTAGACTTGGACAAGGCCGACTTCAATGGGATGAGGCAGAGACTGTCCACAGTAAACTGGGCAAATCTGTTAATGGGTAAAACGACTGATGATCAGTGGGAAATGTTTAAAGAAACATTTAATGTGATACAGAATCGGTTTATACCCCTGAGGGGCAAGAACTCTACTTGCCAAAAAAAACAGCCATGGACAACTAAAGAGGTAAGGGACAGTATAAGACATAAGGAAAGGGCATACAAAAAGGCAAAAAATGGCACAGATCCTGGCGAATGGGAAAGATACAAAGATCAACAAAGGGTCACAAAACAGATAGTAAGGGCTACAAAAAGAGAGTATGAAAAGAAACTCGCAAGGGATATCAAAACCAATACGAGGAACTTTTATAGTTACATTAGGAAAAAGAGGGTGGTCAGGAGCAGTGTTGGCCCCTTTAAAAACTGAAAGTGGGGATATTGTCACTGACAATGGGGAAATGGCAGACATGTTGAACAATTACTTTGCGTCAGTATTTACAGTAGAAAAAGAGGATAGCATGCCGGAAATCCCAAGAAAACTTATATTGAATCGGGGACAGGGACTCGATAAAATTAACATAAGTAAAGCAACAGTAATGAAGAAAATAATAGCACTAAAGAGTGACAAATCCCCAGGACCAAATGGTTTCCATCCCAGGGTTTTAAAGGAAGTAGGTGAGCACATTGCAGATGCCCTAACTATAATCTTTCAAAGTTCTCTAGATTCAGGAACTGTCCCCCTAGATTGGAAAATTGCACATATCACTCCGCTTTTTAAGAAAGGAGAGAGAGGGAAACCGGGGAATTATAGACCATCTGTTGTGGGGAAGATGCTGGAGTCTATAATTAAGGATAGGGTGACTGAACACCTCGAGAATTTTCAGTTAATCAGAGAGAGCCAGCATGGATTTGTGAAAGGTAGGTCGTGCCTGACAAACCTGATTGAATTTTTTGAAGAGGTGACTAAAGTAGTGGACAGGGGAATGTCAATGGATGTTATTTATATGGACTTCCAGAAGGGATTTGATAAGGTCCCACATAAGAGACTGTTAGCTAAGATAGAAACCCATGGAATCGAGGGAAAAGTACGGACTTGGTTAGGAAGTTGGCTGAGCGAAAGGTGACAGAGAGTAGGGATAATGGATAAGTATTGACATTGGCAGGATGTGACTAGTGGAGTCCCGCAGGGATCTGTCTTGGGGCCTCAATTATTCACAATATTTATTAACGACTTAGATGAAAGCATAGAAAGTCTCATATCTAAGTTTGCCGATGACACAAAGATTGGTGGCATTGTAAACATTGTAGATGAAAACATAAAATTACAAAGCGATATTGATAGATTAGGTGAATGGGCAAAACTGTGGTAAATGGAATTCAATGTAGACAAATGTGAGGTCATCCACTTTGGATCAAAAAAGGATAGAACAGGGTACTTTCTAAATGGTAAAAAGTTAAAAACAGTGGATGTCCAAAGGGACTTAGGGGGTTCAGGTACATAGATCATTGAAGTACCATGAACAGGTGCAGAAAATAATCAATAAGGCTAATGGAATGCTGGCCTTTATATCTAGAGGACTGGAGTACAAGGGGGCAGAAGTTATGCTGCAGCTATACAAAACCCTGGTTAGACCGCACCTGGAGTACTGTGAGCAGTTCTGGGCACCGCACCTTCGGAAGGACATATTGGCCTTGGAGGGAGTGCAGCGTAGGTTTACTAGAATGATACCTGGACTTCAAGGGTTAAGTTATGAGGAGAGATTACGTAAATTGGGGTTGTATTCTCTGGAGTTTCGAAGGTTAAGGGGTGATCTGATCAAAGTTTATAAGATATTAAGGGGAACAGATAGGGTGGATAGAGAGAAACTATTTCCGCTGGTTGGGGATTCTAGGAGTAGGGGGCACAGTCTAAAAATTAGAGCCAGACCTTTCAGGAGCGAGATTAGAAAACATTTCTACACACAAAGGGTTGTAGAAGTTTGGAACTCTCTTCCGCAAACGGCAATTGATACTAGCTCAATTGCTAAATTTAAATCTGAGATAGATAGCTTTTTGGCAACCAAAGGTATTAAGGGATATGGGTCAAAGGCAGGTATATGGAGTTAGATCACAGATCAGCCATGATCTTATCAAATGGCGGAGCAGGCACGAGGGGCTGAATGGCCTACTCCTGTTCCTATGTTCCTAATTGTCTTGCAGGTCTCATGCTGTTTAGGAGGCCATCTCCATACCATAAATGTCTATCTGCATTCCTAAATACTTATGCAACTTTTTTTTTCTATTTTTGGAAGGGCATTTCTATATTCATTAAGATTAGGGATGTTAGTCCTGGGAAATAGAACATTTTCCATGTTTGTCAGCCAATATTGGCATGGTGCATTCCCAGGTCAGGTTGGACATGATTCAGATAGAGTAAAGCTTTCTCTACTCTACCTCAACAATGTGGGCTAACCTACACCTCAGGAGGACATCTCTGCTGTACCAATGTCAATTTTTCCACTAACCACACCAATCCATCTGTGGCCTCTTTCAGTGAGATTGATAGTTTAGTGTCAGTTTGGTAGACATTTGTTTTTTTTGTTTTGTACCTGTGCACACTGGGAACTGAGTTCAGATTGTTCTAACTCATTTCATGTTGGATCCTCACACCTAACAGAATGAAGAGACTTTTATTCTATTAGAGATTGATTGCCATGATTAGTGAACAACTGCATTATCGTTGTAACATGCGACCAGCAGAATGTTAGAAGGTAAACTAAATGGACCTTGGTCTTATTTAGTTTAGCAATTCCTATGTTTCTATTCAGTTTGGACTAGATTGTGACCTGGGCCCGGAGGTGAAAGGACAATGTGAGAACCCACTGCATCTCCAGTCTCCTAACTCTTGAAAGTTCAGCCTGTTATTTTCCTCACACATGACTTCCAGAGCTGGCAACATCAGATAAATCCTAAGTGTGAGATTTTTAGTCATAATGCATATACTTGAGGGGCCACTCATCAAAAACCTAAACATGACTAAAAGTGCTACAGAGGACATCTGAGTGGGCTGTTTCTGTTTTCTCTGTATTTCTCTTTTTGTGTGTTTCTATATCTCTTTCTCTCTTCACAGCATGCCTACCTGGCTGTGGAATTTGTAAATGTTCCCTTTTTTGCTGGGAAATGGGATGAAGCAAGATGCAGCAATGAAGGCAAAGTTATCCCAGCAGTGAAAGCCCTGATTCAAGCCTATAGTGTCTGTGGTTTATTAGGGACTTTTGCTGTTGCTATAAATGTTGGGATGGCTACATCACCATAGTGATCATGCTTCCCAGCAAAAGAAAGCACAAATAATCACTAGAATCTGGAACCTAGAATCACTGGCACCATGCGTATATGCAGAAGATTGTGATCCTCAGTTGCATGATTATGATGTCCCATATCAAACTCCCACTGAATGTGAGAGACTTGATAGACCTCGTGACTTCGCTATCTTAATTCATTTTCAAATTTGTGTAGCAGAAACACTGAAATGTCACTTGACACAGCTTTTGTAACTACTGTATCTAAACTTCATTGAACACAGGATTCTCACATACCATGAATCTGGTGCATAAGTTTTATAATCTGTGAACCTAGGGATGTGACTTATGCATTGGTGCAAGCGATCACTTCCTATTTGCCACCCCACCGTAAAACTTGCTGGTGCAAAAAAGATTTACTAGGATGATACCAGAACTGAGAGGATATACTAATCAGGAAAGACTGAGCAGGCAGGGGCTCTTTTCTCTAGAAAAGAAAAGGTTGAGGGGTGACCTGATAGAGGTCTTTAAGATCATGAAAGGGTTTGATAGGGTAGGCATAGGGAAGATGTTTCCACTTGCAAGGGAGAACAGAACAAGGGGCTATAAATATAAGATAGTCGCTAATAAATCCAATGGGAAATTCAGGCGAAACTTCTTTACACGGAGAGTGGTTAGAATGTGGAACTTGCTACCACAAGGAGTAGTTGAGGCGACTAGTATAGATGCATTTATGGGGAAGCTAGATAAACACATGAGGGAGAAAAGAATAGAAGGATATGCTGATAAGGTTAGATGAAGTCAGGTGGGAGGAGGCTCGTGTGGAGCATAAACACCGGCATGGACCTGTTGGGCCAAATAGCCTCTTTCTGTGCTGTACGTTCTATGTAATAACTCTTAAGAAGGCAGGGAATGGGAAAAGATTCATCAAGCCTATTTCTTCTACCATAATTATATTATTATTATTGTTGTTTGGCTTTTAATATTCAAACAAATTGAAAGTTTATCATTAGGTAATCCTTTGAATTTGCCAAAAATGTAGTTGGTAAGTACACGAGTATAAAACTGAACTATACAGAACAGGGATGTTCCAGGTTTGATTTGTGGTATATGCTGTGATGAGTGATCTGCTGGACAAGGTAAGGTTGTCACAACTGGCCTCAGTGCCCCTGAACTAAGGAGGGGAATAAAATCAGCCACGGTTCCCAGGGTAGATTTTCCACTTGCGTACTCCGCGTACAGAGCATTGTATGCCAGAACATATGGTGGGAAATTGTCCAGGCGTAGCCTATGCTTTCCAATCCATAATGGCCAGAAAGACGCGGGCTGCACCTGCACAGTTTCCCAATACACACTGGTTGGGGAAGCTCTGCACTGGGAGCACACAAGTGGAAAATGTACCCTTGTGTTCTTGATTACTATTTAGTGAATCCTGTCGGAGCTACTTGTGTGGTCATCAGATAAGGACAGGTTTGGACTTGGCTGTGAACTTACCCTCCCCCCCCCCCCCCCATTCCCCAACCATGGTCAAGTGAAGACCACTCTCACCAATGAAGTCAAATATCAAACAGCTCAGTGACTATGGAGCCATATCTCAGCTTAAGTCAGCCCTTTAGGAGAAGAAAGTTGAAAATTGGAAGGGGGGATGATAATCAACATAATTTTTGGAACTTATTTTTGCCCTATTACATGAATTTGTATCTGCCACTTTTAGATAGAAAGTCACATGTGCCAAGTGGTACAAAGAACTTTTTTCTAATCTCTATTTTTGTGAAAGAAAAATTAAATGTCCACTTAGATTAATCTGACTCAGTAGAGTCATGCAATTCTTGCATTCCAGTGGAAACAGAAACATTCTGTACAAATTCCAAGTGTACCAGTAATTCAGATATTTATTTAATTCAAATTCTACAAATTTACAAAATTGGCAGCCTTAACCTTTATGTATTTGTTGTCATAGAACAAGTCATCACAGGGAGATTTTGCCAACTTTTCTGACATCTAGTTTGAATAATCTATTTGACATTTTCTGCACTTAAAGTAAGAGAAATAGAGAGTGACAGAAGGGCATACAATACAGTGTATGTAATGCCCATTTGGTATTTGAGTACACCAACAAAAACACAAATTGGATGCACAAGATGTTCTCCAGACCCACAATTGTAGTTTTATGGGTTTATTCCCCTTCACTTCTCTCCAGTTTTCTTTATTCACTTGTCTCCTGAATGTTTGGACTCCTTGCTGAGGAACAATTGCACAGATGAATGGTGCATTCCAGCGTCCCACCCATAGTACCATTATTCATGAGTATCGACAGGCTATCCAAAGGTGTGAGAGTGGGGAGGGGGCATCACAGCCAAATTGATTCTGTAAACATCTGATATCCACACACACAAACTTTAGGCAAGAACCCAGGCTGATTTTCCCCTACCTAACCTAGGGCCGATGGTGCCACTTTTAGTGCCCCTACCTCTACCCCAGATAAGATCTGCTAATTCATCACAGACAAGAGATTGAACCAGGGACCTTCCTGGTCTGTATGGCTCAGCTACTCACTGGAAAAATTCGCCATAAGTAGTGGTAATTTTTAAAGTTTTATTTCAGGAGAGTGGTGGTGTGGCAATGGTGGGACATAGGTTGGATTTCCCCAAGGTGGCTGTGGTCACAAGTTCAGCTGTAACGTAGTAAAGATGCTCCTCCTGACGGGGAGAGAGAGTTGATCCTTGTGGATGCTTTTGTGTGGCCCTTTGTAGCCAATTTAGAAATGCATTGGTGGAGGGTTGGGGGAGGTCACCTACTGATGCTGTAGGCTGCATTATTATATGGCACAGAGAGCTGGGGAAGTGGTATGGGCCACATTGTGTTCTCATGTATACGAGGATTTGAACGCTGGTGGTAACTCATGGGTTACTGCCAGTGTTACATTGGTGCCAATCAGAATATCTAGGCTCACATTCTGTAGATGGAGGTAACATTTATCCAATTGTATTATGCATTTTTTAATGTCAGTAGCATCATTTCTTCTGATTGGTTAGATGTTGATTTAATCACATTCAACAAAAAAAAATTAGCAAGCACATCTGCAAAACAAAATTCCGCAAGATATAGCAGCCATTAGACTTCCCTTCGCCATGACTAGACCTCAGCTCTGATCTCCCATAATGGTCTCCAGCAGCAGAAGAACACAGTTAATGCTCTGTTGAGTGCTCAGATTCAGCAGGTCCACCTGAAGTAGTATAGCACCACTGAAAATGAAAACAGTGTGCGTTGTACTGAGAGAGCCAGCAATGCTGCCTCCTTATTTATTATGTTTCTGATCCGTAGATTGGCTGTCCCTGAAAGCAGGCTTCTCAAGCTGCATTATCTGTTTGTTTCATTCCCCGCTGCCAGATCAGCTATTTCTGACAATAGGTTTTTCTGGAGGTGAGTGCTTTTTGTTAATGCTCACTTCAATTGCTGTTGGCTCTGCTAATCGTAGCAACAAGGAGTGCTATCAGAGAAAGGTGGGCTTATGTTCACCATGAGCAATGTCACGGGAGATCTACTAGCACGTCTAAAGATCAATTTTCTCTCTATCAATTGTAGAGATGTTATATTTTTTCTTATTTGTATCTACATTTCATAACTGCAATTCCATTAATTAGAGAAGTGAGGCTGGAATTGCTGTAGATAAACTATTATTAATTTTTACACAAATAGGCTTATAATGTGCTTATTCTAGTAATCCCAGCCCTACCCTATGGAATTTAACATTCATGTGAATAGTATTTCAGAATGAAATACATCAACACCTAAAATATTTCACTAATTGCTGAGTGTAGCTCTTCAGTGTGGCCCAGGCTGTGCATTCACTCGTATTTGCTTAAAGTGTCCAGCATGTGACTGGGTTGGTAGGCAGCTGATTCCAAATTGTTACTATTCGAATTACACAATTTTAGAAAATGTTGCTTCATATTAAACACACACAATCGCAAAGCTAATAAAGTATGTTCGAAGAAAAGTACTGTATACTTCAAATTTTCGGCATGATTTAGTGTAAAGTGAATTAGAAAAGTCACCTGACCAAATAAAGACCGAGCTATGAGAATATATATAGAATGGTATATTTTTTTTGCTAAACGTCAAAGTTGCAGTTACCCAAAACTCAATTTATTTACTATTTTAAGTTAGTTATTAAAACTTTAATTCAACAAATATTGTGTCAAAAACATAATCCATTTTTAAGATGATCAGTTTGTAGTAGATTTTGGAACCTGCTGCTATCTGCTTTGTTTGCAAATGGCACTTAGCTCCATATTTTGTCAAGAATTCCTTGCTCTGTATTTAGATAAAATTTGGGGTGAATAGTAAAGAGAATTAGAGAAATTTTACCTTAGTTTTAATAAAATCACAGCCCAATCAACAGAGTGTTTCATAATGAATTACTGAAGATTTTATCATCCACTATTTCCTACAGACTGTTATCTTTTCATGTGTTTTTCTTGTAGTTAAACATCCAGTGATCTTCAAAAAAAATCTGTATTTCATATCCCCGTTTGAAATTATTTTCTCCCCTCCTCCTCCTCCTCCTCCATGATCATCCTGCAGACCAAGCTTCCTACCTGACCTTTAACATTGCAGCTGCATAAGTTGATTGTTAAGAGAAGAGTGACAAACTCAAGTCACTCACTGTGCCAGTTTTTTCTTCAGAAAAAGCTCTTCACAAGTGAAAATTATTACCAATGGACTATTAATGTTAACTCACTCCTTTCAATAATCTGAGGCCTCTGTTTTACTGCTTACTATAACTTTAAGACTCCTCCAGTGGCTCAGTTGATAAATCCACTCTGCAGTCTGAAACTGAGCCATATAGACCGAGAAGGTCCCAGATTTGTTTGTTGATTACTGCTGAGTTAACTGAGGCAGCAGCATTGAGCATTACAATTGGTTTCAGCACCTCGGACAAGAGACGGGAAAGAAATCAGCAGTGGTCCTCATCCTGTGTCTGTTGCTGCAAAGTGCAACTGTGAGAACACTGGGTGAGGATTTTTTTTTTATTCGTTCGTGGGATGTGGGTGTCGCTGGCGAGGCCATCCTTTATTGCCCATCCCTAATTGCCCTTGAGAAGGTAGTGGTGAGCCGCCTTCTTGAACTGCTGCAGTCTGTGTGGTGAAGGTTCTCCCACAGCGCTGTTAGGAAGGGAGTTCCAGGATTTTGACCCAGTGACAATGAAGGAATGGCGATATATTTCCAAGTCGGGCTGGTGTGTGACTTGGAGGGGAACGTGCAGGTGGTGTTCCCATGTGCCTGCTGCCCTTGTCCTTCTAGGTGGTAGAGGTTGCGGGTTTGGGAGGTGCTGTCGAATAAACCTTGGCGAGTTGCTGCCGGTGGTGAAGGGAGTGAATGTTTAGGGTGGTGGATGAGGTGCCAATCAAGTGGATCAGACTTGGCTATCAAGCCCCCACAGACACTGTCTAAGTTCGCACATAAAGTGTGGCCACTTGAATGAGGTAGCAGAGGGCAGCTGGTACCCATTGAACCTTATAGCAGTGCTTTCAGGAGAGTGGGGCAAAGATATTGTGGAAAAAAGAATACAGTAATTTCTGTTCCAGGATGATTGCATAAATATTAATTTGCATGTGTACCAAAGGTACCTTTGTTGACAACGTGATCCACTGATACTTAGCAATTATTTCTGCTACTAAGCAGGAGTGGTAACTTTTTAAAACAATGGGCCAGAAATTACTCACCACAGGACACCGCTCCATAATGACATCCTCTCCAACCGCCAGCAAATCGATTGTGCAAGTTCGCATATGCGCAGTAAAACCCCGAAACCGCGAACTTGCTCCCATTGGTTCGCCGGCGGTTTGACAGGTCTGAATTAAAGGGCCACCTTCTCTGCAATCAATAAAATCATTAAAAATTCGTAAACTTACCCATCTGCCCAGCTGGAATGAAGATACTTACGCCACCAAAATGTATGCTGGAAAATACCAGCCTTACATTACTTTTCGCTGCTAATGACAGCGAAACAACAAAAAGTTAAATTTAAAAAAGTGGAATGTCAAATTACTCTTAATATTTTTTGATTAAAATTTTAATTTTTTTTTACATTTAACTTCTATAAGTTTCATTAAATTAAATCATTTGCTTGGCTTTTTATAGTAAGGTATGTTAATTTTTTATTTATACTACATAAACAAGTTCACTTTAAATGAAGGAGTTTTACTTGCCTGCTTGTAGGCGGGGCTTCCATTCTCACAGCCATTTCCCACGCGCACCAGCCCACGCTGTTCAAAGGCTGGGCTGATGTCGCGATTTCTTTTGAACGTTTTAAATCAAGCAGTTCTACACCTTGGATCTGCAGTAAGTTAATTCATTCATTTCATTCGTAGAGGCTGCTGCGGATTTTGCCTCGTCGATTTGAGCAATTTCCTGCCCAATGTATTTTTGTTTTATTGAGTCTAATAGAAATGGTAAAGTCATAGAAGTTTACAACATGGAAACAGGCCCTTCGGCCCAACATGTCCATGTCGCCCAGTTTATACCACTAAGCTAGTCCCAATTTGCCTGCACTTGGCCCATATCCCTCTATACCCATCTTACCCATGTAACTGTCCAAATGCTTTTTAAAAGACAAAATTGTACCCACCTCTACTACTGCCTCTGGCAGCTCGTTCCAGACACTCACCACCCTTTGAGTGAAAAAATTGCCCCTCTGGACCCTTTTGTATCTCTCCCCTCTCACCTTAAATCTATGTCCCCTCGTTATAGACTCCCCTACCTTTGGGAAAAGATTTTGACTATCTACCTTATCTATGCCCCTCATTATTTTATAGACTTCTATAAGATCACCCCTAAACCTCCTACTCTCCAGGGAAAAAAGTCCCAGTCTATCTAACCTCTCCCTATGAACTGATCTTTTTCCTTTACCGTGTTTTAGATACAGGTACAGGTACAGGTACATGTTCATTGCCTGTCAATACATGACTCTCATTTCCCGTGACCACAGTGTGCTTCCAGTGATATCTTTTCATTGTACCTGACTTTCGCTGACTCCTGAGCGGGCAAAGAACTGTCACCTTTGCTGGACTCCTGTTCCAAAACATTTTGGTTTAAAAAAAAGAAACATCTTTCTGTATAACAGTGTTGAGAATGTCCATCACACTTCAAAGTATCAAAAGTATTTTAAAAAGAAAGAAAAGCAGTTATTTCATTTTTCTTTTTCTGACATGGAGCCAGGAACTTGCAAACACCTTTCAATCTGCAAGCTTCCCTCACCAAACAGCAATTAAACTTTGAGTGTTTACTTACAGCAGTTAGATCTTGTGACCTTAAAGGTACTGGTTATTCTGCTCCAACATGGAAGCAAAATAATTCTATGTGTTGTACGGTATAACACACATCATAAAATAGCGTATTCACTCTCTTAACATGAGCAATGTCACAGGACGTCTCTGGTGAACTAAAAAAAAATTACTTTTATTAATAGGGTAAGTGAATAAATCTTATATTTTTCTTAACTGTATTACATAGAATTACATGGAATGTGCAGCACAGAAACCGGCCATTCAGCCCAACGGGTCCATGCTCCATACAAGCCTCCTCCCTCCCTACTTCATCTAACCCTATCAACATATCTTTCTATTCCTTTCTCCCTCATGTGTTTATCTAGCTTCCCCTTAAATGCATCTATGCTAGTCACCTCACCTATTCCTTGTGGTAGCAATTTCCACATTCTAACCATTCTCTGGGTAAAGTAGTTTCTCCTGAATTCCCTATTGGATTTATTAGTGACTATTTTATATTTATGGCCCCTAGTTCTGGTCTCCCCTGCAAGTAGAAACATCTTCTCTATGTCTACCCTATCAAACCCTATCATAATCTTCAAGATTTCTATCAGTTTAGCCCTCAATCTTCTCTTTTCTAGAGAAAAGAGCCCCAGTCTGCTCAATCTTTCCTGATAGGTATAACCTCTCAGTTCTGGTATCATCCTAGTAAATCTTTTTTGCACCTTCTCCAGTGCCTCCATATCCATTTACAATATGGAGTCCAGAACTGTTCACAATACTCCAAGTGTGGCCTAACCAAAGTTCTATACAAGTTTAACATAACTTCCCTGCTTTTCAATTCTATCCCTGTAGAAATGAACCCCAGTGCTTGGTTTGCTTTTTTTATGGCCTTATTAACCTGCGTCGCTACTTTTAGTAATTTGTGTATCTGCACCCCCAGATCCCTCTGCTCCTCTACAACATTTAGACTCTTATTATCCAAACAGTATGTGGCCCCCTTATTTTTCTGATCAAAATGTAATACCTCACACTTACCTATATTGAAATTAATTTGCCAATTACACCCCCATTCTGCAAGTTTATAAATGTCTTCCTGTATTTTGTCACAGTCCTCTGTATTAACTACACCCCCCAATTTGGTGTCATCTGCAAATTTTGAAATTGTACTTCCGATTCCCGAGTCCAAATCGTTTATGTAAATGGTGAACAACACTGGTCCCAGCACTGATCCTTGTGGAACACCACTTCCCGCTTCCGCTTTTTGCTTGTGTTGTTCCTTTGAGTGTAGACTGAGGATTTTTACAGTACAAAAGTATTTTGGATTTTCTATATATGAAATTGCATGCGTTATAATGTGGGGTTTCTTTAAATTAATAGAAACATTAGCAGTTTGACATACGCAACTTGATGAAAGAAGAAAAACTATTAGTTTAGTGACGGGTTTACACAATGCATTTTAGGGCAGAAATTTTTAAAAATATGATTTCTTGTCATTTTCACCTTTATTTAATTATGGCAGCTCCTGTTTTCTAATTTTTCCAATATGAAAAGAGTACAGCACAATGCTCAGCCTCTGATATATAGTATAATGTGACCTGTCAGGGACCTTTGAGAGATCATTTATCAGGAACCTGCCCAACAGTGTGTTGGTTTTGGCAGGTTTCTTGTATTCTACCTTTTTAACAAATCTCATTTAATGCCACATAAGGCCCAAATTAAAAACTTAAAAAGGCAGTTCTGATTACTTTTTAAAGCTCATTAGTTTTGGAGCATGTATCATGTATCATGATTAAGAAGATTGTTTACTGGATACCTTTGGTTCAACTTTGGGATCAGTGGAAATTGTGGTTTAAGTCTGATGGATCTCATTTTCAGGCTGAATATCTTGAGTTCAAATTCCACCATGGCAGTTTGAGAATTTGAATTCAGTTTAAAAAGAAATCTGGAAATAAAAAGCTGGCATCAGTAAAAGTGACCATGAAGCTGTTGGATTGTCGTTTTTAAAAAAAAAACCAACAGGTTCACTGATGTTCTTTTGGGAAGGAAACCTGCCGTCCTTACCTGGTCTGGCCTAAATGTGACTCCAGTCCCACACCAACGTGGTTGACACTTAATAAGCCCTCTGTAATGGCCCAGCAAGTCACTCGGCTGTATCAAATCGCTACAACCTAAAAGCATTGTGGGATCACCTTCACCACACGGACTGCAGCAGTTGAAAAAGCGAGCCCACTACCACCTTCTCAAGGCAACTAACATTGGGCGTTAAATGCCGGCTTTCCCAGTTATGCCCACATTCCGAGTTGAAAAAAAACTAAGAATCATCTTGCCCCTTCCCCAAGTATTTTCATGCCTTGAAGGCTGACAGGTGACCTGCCCCCAGGCCTCTGGTAGGTCTCATGAGAACAACCAGGTGATTTTCCCTTTCTGGGGAAATACCTGTTCCATGCTCAGCACTTCTCCATAGTGTCATGGCCATGTGGGTTAACCACTCATGCCCTGCCACCCTCCGGCACAGTACGTAGAGTCCCAACATTTTGCATCATTATGCTACAATACCTGCCAGTTTACAAAGTATTGGTAAGACCAGTTTATTAAAGAACAAGTTATGTTTCTCAGGTTGCCCCTGTGCCTTATTTCACTCTCGGTCATAGACTCTGCCAGTACAGCTCTGATACTGGTATCTTAGAGTAATACAAGAATGCTTCCTTATTTGATTCTTTACTGCTCCCTTTTATCACTTTCCATGAAGCCACCTAGCATCCACTTAGTACCTGCTATTGACAGTTTGGCAAACGTTACAGACGTGCTGTATAGTCAGTCACAGGCTTAACGTTGTGACCTAGTGCACACCAATGTACAATGAAACTAGCCTGCCAGTTTCTGATAACATTTCCCTTAAAATGACAAAGGTATGAAATGAGATGAGCTAGATAAAGACAAGAACTAAATAATATAAATAAACAGGATCTGCAGTTCATTCCAGAAGTAAGACCTAATAATCCACATATGTTAAGGGTACTGGGAATCAGTGATAGTTTAATTTCCACAAGTGAAGTGACCCCTGTACAATCATTGTGCAAATAAAAGTCATATACTGGGCTCTGTGAAGTATCGAGTTAATAATATGGACTGTCCCGTTCCGCTGATGCATCAGCTGGTTCAGCCAGGAGTAGCTGAGCCATACAAACAAGGAATGTACCAATTTAATCCCCAGTCTATCCTGAGTTAGCAGATCTCCAAAGGGTTGGCAGTAGAGATGTTACAATTTGGCCTCCATACCCTTTAATTAGAGAGAGGAAAATCAGCCAGGATTCCCACTCCTAACTCCTGCCAAAAATATCTGTAGGTGGACTTTGGATGAGGACATAATTGAGCTTGGCCACGATCCCCCTTTTTGGAATAGGCTGCTGATGATCACTATTCAACTCACACGTGAAGTGGGTCATTTTAACCTAACCCGCTGAGCAGGAAACTGACAGGATGGGATCTGCCGGCCATTTTACACCCTGCCTGGTTTCCGTTAATTTCAATGGAAAGTAAAATCAGGCAGGGTGTAAAACGGGCGGCCAATCCGATTCCATCAGTGTCCCACCGGACGGTTTAGGTTAAAATTATCTGAAAGAATGTCACTTGGGTGAGCTGCTGGAAGGTGACAGTTGCTATGGAACCGTAGTTAAGCAAAAAATCGGTGTCCGGAGGGGAGGGAGAAATTTGGCAGAAGAATGAATGAATGAATATATAAGGAGCATGAACACTGTATTAATTTAGCTCGTGGTGCTGTCCCTGCTTCTTTGTGGTATTATCACTGTGGGAGTACGATTTTTATTTCCACACTTCAAGTGTTATCAATAGAAAGCATACTAAATCAACCATAAAACATGATTTATATTTTTGCAAGTGAGGAGTCACTTACCACTGGATTGCAGGAATCTGTGGAGCTAAACATCTAAACTAGCCCCAAGACAATTTTTTTTAAATTGTTGAGTAGAGGCAGAATTTATAACAGGCCAGAATTTACTGTAGCCGACGAACGAACGGTGTCTGCCATTTTAGACTTGTTCTTGCCCATTTAATTTCCATGAGCTTTTGCATGGCAAGTTGGTGTAAGTAGGAGATGGAAATGATGCACTGCCCCCTACAGGGCATCTGAGACCTGTGTGAACAGGGCAAACAACTATATATATCTCCTGAACCAATCAGATTGAAGAATTGTTAATGAACAGCACAGTCTGAACCAGGAAGTGTAAGTTAGAATAGTGAATTCAATGTCAAATCTACAGAAAGCCAAATAAAGAGAGGGTAAGAAAAATTGGATTAAGAGAGAGAGAAAAAAGAGTCGGAACGAAAAAAGTTCTTAAAAAAATTAATTTAATTGTTTTTTAAATTTGCAGCAACAATTAAAAGCTGAAGGAATGAGACTCAATGCCAGAGAGGTTGCGTGGCAGTAATTAAGACTTATGCCATTAAAAAGGGTACTTAGACTGAAATGGACAAGCCCTAACTTTCTGTGGCGTGTTTAGTTCGTATCTACCATGCATGTACAGGAACTTCATGCCATTCAATGCATTTGAATGGTGAGTCAGACAGCGAGATGCTGTTTTCAGGAAGCTAACGGCAGAATGGCACATTATGGACAGCAACTTCCGGATTTTTGCATTTAACCACATATCTGCCCTTGCCTGAAGTTGTGTGATTTGTGCATAAATAACAATGAGCGCTGTTAGCCTCACCATTATTTTGACAGTAAATTCTGGCCCACTATGTTTGTTTTATGATTGTGTTCTTTAAATCTAAAGTATCTACCCCAGACCTATAGACCTTTGGGGACTGTGAGATTAGCAGGCAAGTAGTCTCAATCCCAACAGCTGATAATCTTATCCCTAAGGAAATATGGAAAGTCCCATTCTGGAATTTCTTTATTGTTTATGAGAAGGGCCTTCTCACGAATGGAATCAACTTGGTGTATCACTACTCCCCAGTGAGTGATGATAACAGCAAAAATGTAGACACACAAACTACTTTTTATGTTTTTTGAAAAATTACCTGCAAATATGTTTTGGACAATTCAAAACCAACGCCAATTATCAGAATTATCTGCTCAATCAGGTGACACAGTGGAATATCTCCAAACCAAACTACTGAGAAATCTCTAAGTAGTTTCCATTCTATGAGGTGGAGTGTACACTCTCCCTATAAGGACTCTCCCTATAAGGACCCCCCTCCCACTGAGTGCAAAGAATGTAGATGCAGGTTGGAAAGAGCAAAGGCCAGGAACTCCCAAGTGTGGAGTTTTAACAAGCTAAAACGACATCTCTTCCCAGTAAATGGCACTGATGAGCTTCTCAGTGTATGACCAGCTAAGACTATCCTTTCTATTAGGCCACTGACTTATAGTTACCTATGTGGAAAGAAGCCCAACCTGCAGTGGCAGGCCCATTAGTCCCATCAATGAGCCAGACTGACTGATCAATCATTAACAGCATCCTGAAATACTACAAACCAACCTAGCTCAGTCTGCCATAGAGGATCAATTTACTTCCAATTTTCCAAATAAAGGTGTGTCATCCTCGAGTCAACTTGACGCAAAGAAACCACACTTACTTCCCTCTACACGGAGAATAGTCACCAGTTAGTCATTGCTTGAAATGAATGTTGTTTACGCAGTAATAGATATTTTGTGGACATTTAATATTGTAATGTGTCTTTTATTACTTTTTGTACCTATTACTAAGACCACTTGTTATCTAACACTTCATATTTAGAAACACAAAGAGCTTATTCACAAAGCCTTTACAGATCTAAAAATAGCTTTTATCTTCAATATTTAACAATTTACCTTAATTTAAACTTCTGCTGTTTGTATACGTCCAGCAACAAATTATTATATTTCTTACCATGCATTTGCTGACTTTGTTGTTTAATTTCTTTGAGTATTGTGCTAAAAATGGCAGCTCTGTGTGATCATATTGTCGTTAGGGACTTTGTTGCTCATGGGAGTAGGAAGGCAGTGCCAGATTGGATGCATTCACTGGAAAGCCTCTGAAACACCAGCTGAGTACTGTAATGCATGACAGCTTGAAAATACTGCCTGGGTTAGTGAATACCCCTGGAGGATTCTGCTTTTTAACTTTGCCAGTGTAAGAAATGGAAGATTCATTCTGCTCAGCGCAATATTACAGTGTACGAACCTGTATTTGATAACAGTTGCGCATTCAGAGACAGCTCATTGTACACCCATAAGTGTACGGTGATGTATAATTCATTAAACAATCTGTACTGATGAACTTAAAATTTAAACAGATTTAAGGAATTCCTAATTTGTAACTGTGCTTTTGGTGCTGACAACTCATTTCAAAAATTGTTACTGTTGGTTTGTTTCACCTTTAAAGTGAACAACCATGGGTTCACCTTATGGACTGAAAATACTTCCCCAATCAGCTCAGCCTGTTGGAGATCTGCCATGTTAGGTCTGCCAATCAGGAGAGAGGTGATCGGCTGATCTAGATAGTTGGTCTGTCAACAAACAGCTGTTATTGCTTTGAGTTCTAGTTCTAATTGCCAATCCGGGAGCTTCAACAACATACAAAAGTTCTCTGCCTCCTGAAACATGCGATTTGATTACTGGGATCAGCATCTAGTAGGCTGACCTGCAGTTACTGAAATTAAGATTTTCTCTAAACAAGTAGTAGAAATAAATGCTGAAGCTATTTGTTCAAAAACTTTTATAGGGAAGTACTTTAAATTGAAAATAGTCTACTCCTCACCTCACAGCATGGTTTCTTGTTATAATTACATAGAATTACATAGAATGTACTGCATAGAAACAGGCCATTCGGCCCAACAGGTCCATGCCAATGTTTATGCTCCACATGAGCCTCCTCCCACCTTTCTTCATCTAACCCCATCAACATATCCTTCTATTCCTTTCTCCCTCATGTTTATCTAGCTTCCCCTTAAATGCATCTGTGCTAGTCGCCTCAACTACTCCTTGTGGTAGCGAGTTCCACATTCTAACCAATCTGAGCAAAGAAGTTTCTCCTGAATTCCCTATTGGATTTATTAGTGACTATCGTGTATTTATGGCCCCTAGTTTTGGTCTCCCCCTGCAAGAGGAAACATCTTCTCTATGTCTACTCTATCAAACCACTTCATAATCTTAAAAACCTCTATCAGGTCACCCCTCAGTCTTCTCTTTTCTAGAGAAAAGAGCCCCAGCCTGATCAATCTTTCGTGATAGGTATAACCTCTCAGTTCTGGTATCATCCTAGTAAATCTTTTTTGCACCTTCTCCAGTGCCTCTATATCCTTTTTATAATATGGAGACCAGAACTGTTTACAATACTCCAAATGTGGTCCAACCAAAGTTTTATACAATTTTGACATAACAAGATGGGCATACCCTATTATCACAAACACAATTTCTGACAGGAAATATTCTGTATTTCAAACTTGTAACAATTTTTATGGGGTCTTGCTGACAGAAACAAATAGTGACCTGCACTGTCTGGAAGACAGCCTAAAATAACAGGACATTGTTGGTAGCTCATGACACCTGGTTCAAAACTCCTTCCTAGTAGCACATCACTAAAATACTGCATTGATACTAAATAGTTGAGGGTATGGGAGGAGGCGATAGAAGATACTGTAAAAATATTCAGAGTTTTGAGGAGCCAAAGCCAATCTGCAGCACTGTAACAAGAATAGATTCTTATCCAGAGTCACTTACTGGTTGTACATTCAAGATGGACTACTAAATAATGAAACAGATTGTTCAATTTATAATAACGTATATAATTTAAATTAAGTAGGTAACAAGCCCTCCTGGATTCATTGATAATGGATGTAAGTCTTTTCTTATAATAAAACATATCAAATTATTATAGAATTTTTGCACAGGAACTTTTACTATATAAAGGCCTAGTTTCTGTTAGTCAAGCATTACTGTTGCCAAGAAATGAGATCTGCTTGAAAGCATGACTGAAACTCTCTTTAATAATTGACTAATGGTGAACATGCATAAAGCACACCACTTAATTATCTGCCCCAGAGACTGGCTGAGAGATTTATTGACAATCAGTCCAACAATTATTTTCTGATTTCTGCAGATAAGCATTTTAAAATGATTTTTTTGCTGACCAGGAGTTTGTTGGCCAGAGCTGGTATAATTTATCAGTTAAAGATGGTTATAGGCGCAAACCCAAGAAATCAAAACAACAATTTTAATTTTGTTCATTTTTTATCTGCATATATGTATAGCAATTTAAATCTTCGATTAAAGGATAGATCATTTATTACATACCTGAGGAAATGCAAGCTTCTCTCATCCTTGGGTGAATGAAGTCATTTTATTTTTTTAAGGTCAATTATTTATCACTGATAGACTTCATCTGATTACATCATTATCATTAAATGTTCAGTGTAGATATCATCAAACATAAACGATACTCAGCATATTGGATGTCTTCTCCACCATGGCATTGAGCATATTGGGCACCCAGGTCCACCCTGACACTTGGTACATTAGCCACCTAGATGTACTGTCACAGCCACTGTGAATGAAATAGAATAAGATCCCTTTCCCTGTACTATACAGTATATAATCAAAAAAAAATTGAAAAAATGATAATGAAATATTGGGATCAAATTCTGATTATAAACTGGTTTGGCTGATTAACGAAACCTTCTGAACCACTCAGTAAGATCATTCCCAGATTTTTTTCTGAACATTCTTTTATATATGATAGGAAAGTGGGTGATAAAGCATTTGTTGTGCAAGTGAATTGTGTAGGCTTGCCTCGCAAGTGTAAGAAACACCATTGTTGCCGATGAGTAATGGAGTTCTTGTCCTATTTCCTTTTTTCCCAGTTCAGAAGGCAAATAACACTGACTTTTTCCCCCTGCAAATATCGCTATACCCAGTATGTAAAATTATACACATTACAAAACACCGATAGTAAACTGTACTATATGTGTCAGTGTGTAAATGCTTAATTATTTGATCTCCCTATCCCTGTTGATCTTAAAAGTTATCTGAGCCTGACGTAGAATGCTTACAGGGAATTTATTAAAACCATTTCCCTTAACTTAAACTTGCAGTCTTGCTGTCGAACAGTTTGATGGTTGATCAATGCAAGTGGGGTATTATTGAGGCTGTTGCCTATGTACATTCTGTAACGAGGAATTTTGTTCCATGCAACCAAAACAATCCTTGCTTTCAGCCAAAGATTATAGGTCTGATTTGTCAGAGAAGTGTAGTGCCCAGACTCAACTTCTATTGTGCATTTACTTATTTATTTAAAACATTGTCACCATACCAGTCATGGCAGATATTTTAAAAAGCAACCCATGTCCGGCCCACAGAGTACGCTGTTCTAGAGAATGATAGTATGCATGTTTGTGCCACATGTGGTGAGTTCCCAGTGTCAGCAGTGCCACCAGGGAAATGTTGAGCACAAGATAGTTGTCTTTCTACAGGGAGCCAGGTGAACTTTGAGGTTGAGTCATTAATGGACACTCCCAAGCACTCCCAGACCAATCCCACAACACTGGGAGTGATCTGGTGTGCAGCATAGGGTTATCTAATGGAAGGAGAGAGAAGGAAGATCCTTAAAATCCTTGCCCAATAGCTTGTTTCTTCCATTATTTCCTCTTTTTTTTCCCTCTGAGAATGGTGACTTGTGCTGAGATGCAGTTTCATAAAGACATGAAGCCCTCTAACATCTTGTCCAAGAGGCCATTCTTCATGCACGAATATAGATTGCGAATGCCAGCAAGCTATTTGCCATATGGGGACATTGCAACCAACCCTGTATGTACCCACATATGTCCACTTTCCCCACAGTGGTCGCTGGATAGCGATCAGGAATGGAAACTCTCTCCTTCCTAGACCAGGATGCTGAGACCAGTTGTAGTACCCCTACTGTCACTTGGGCTGAGTTCAGATCGCTCAGAGATCAGGTAACTTGGCAGGGAATAAACTTTGCACCTTTCCGATCTGTACTTCCAGTATTATAACGTGAGCTGCATTTACCCCCTCAGCAGGATTATTTTCTGTGATTCTTAATTGAAGAACCTTAGCAAGTACACATCCTTTATGCCTTTTCAGTAGCATTATCTGGAAAATGGCACTGGTTACCAACTTATAGAATCTTATCTTGCTGTCTTTAATGATTTAAGGTTTTGGAAAATTTGAATAGTGGTGACCCAGGATTGTTCTGAGGCAGAAATTGATGCCGAAGGCAAAGCAAAGTGATTATTTCCATTCTTTACGGCAAAGAGGACTGTGACATTTTTTATGGAAGGAAGAAGTAATTGTCGCAAAGCTGTGGTAGTGCAGTGGTTGGTTTTAAATACACAATTCTGCTGGAAAAAAAATCTGGCACTGATTCACACTGATCTTTCCACATGACCAGAGACCAATGAATATGAATAGCAGACCTACAGAACCCAATGACTGAAAATAGGAATATGCTGCAACTGTGCCTGTTGGTGCTTCAGGGTACAATTTCTTAAGCTTATATTGTACCTGATGTTGCTTTCCTTAGGAAAACAGGATGTATATTCGATGAAATTAAACAATAGTGATTCATTCTTTACATTGGTAACATTTGAGCTGTTTTTTAAGTCAAAAAACTATGTTCTTAAAAAAAAAAGGTATCGTTTTCATTTTGACACTGTGCTTTGTGTTATGTTATATTGCCTGAATATTAGACTTTATGATGACAGTGCATTGCATAGAATTTGGTGTCTATCTGAAAGTAATTCAAACAATCCAAGATATGGGGAAGCTGTTTCCTCTAGGTGTTTACTTTGTCTACAAGCTGAATGAGGCTATTTGTTCAAAACTTTGTTTCAACATTGTTAGAAACTTTGCAGATCATTAGTATTAATGGTTGGAGGAAATGACCATCTATAAATTTTTAGAAAAACATCTATCCCCTTTTTTTATTAAATCAGAATTTGTAACCTGTTAGTGAAAGGTTGAAAGCAAGGAAGTCATGATGAATCTTTATAAAACACGAGCTCGGCCACAACTGGAGAATTGTGTCCAGTTCTGGGCACCGCACTTTAGGAAAGATGTGAAGGCCTTGGAGAGGGTGCAGAAGAGATTTACTAGAATGATTCCAGGGATGAAGGACTTTAGTTACGTGGATAGACTGGAGAAGCTGGGGTTATCTCATTGGAACAGAGGAGATTTGATGGAGGTATTCAAAATCATGAAGGGTCCAGACAGAGTAGATAGAGAGAAACTGTTCCCACTGGCGGAAGGGTCAAGAACCAGAGGGCATAGATTTAAGGCGATTGACAAAAGAACCAAATGTGACATGAAGAAAAACTTTTTTTACACAACGAGTGGTTAGGATCTGGAATGCACTGCCAGAGGGGGTGGTGGAGGCAAATTCAATCATGGCCTTCAAAAGAGAACTGGATAAGTACTTGACAGGAAAAAAATTGCAGGGCTACGGGGATAGGGCAGGGAGTGGCACTAGCTGGATTGCTGTTGCATAGAGCTGGCATGGACTCGATGGGCCGAATGGCCTCCTTCCATGCTGTAACCTTTCGATGATTCTAATTTTTAGGTCACATTAAAATTGAATGTTTTGAAGAGAGCACCACTCATGATGAAGGTAATCGCAGGTGACATACATTTCAAATGTACACATTACACTGAAATGCCTGAATGCATCACTTGTATTGAACTGAGAAAAAATAGTGCAGTGATGCACAGTGTGGAAGTACCATTGCACTGTGCCAGGATTGGTGGGAAACAGGTTTCATTTCCCATCTCTTCTGATCTCAGGTTTGATTATGTGGGAAGATGCCAAGCCACATGGATTACCTTATATCTTGAGGCAAAATGGATCCTTTTAGAGCTGATGATTGTTGCAGTTTATTCTTCTCTTTGGCCTGGAAGGGCCTGGGAAAATTTTGGGCAGAGCCGTGCGCCACTCCACTTTACAAGGCCAAATCAGGATGTGTGCCAGTGAGACAGAAGCAGGCAGGCAAAGATGATTTTAATGGCCGGGCCTCTTCAGCATGTGGCTTGCCAACTTGCCAACCAATACAGCCAGGAAGTCAGCAGGAATTGGCTGCCTGACTGTTAAAATCAATGGCAGGAAATGCCGCCAGGAACCCAGGTGCACGATTCCCGGTACAAAGTAAGTACTCCGAGATAGGAATCCCGGTTGAGGGAAGAGGCCCAAGGTTTCCTTGCGGGGCCCAGAGGAGAACTCTTGCCCCTCTTAACCCAAAAGGAAACTAAAAAAAAAATCTAAAAATTTACCTTGCTGGGCCTCGCCTGGCTGCTGTTCCCAGCAGGTTATGCTTGGTGGCAAAGCCACCATTTCTCCCCCCTGTCAAGCCTCAGGTTAAAATGGCAGATTAGGCCATGATGATGTCATCAGAGCCCAATTTGCATATTTAAATAGGATCCCGCCAGCTTGGAGCAGTTTCTGCCAGGCAGGGGGGAGTCAAAATCTAGCCCTAAGTGTTAGCTTGGTTCAGTTTGTAGTACACTCACCTTTAACTAAGAAGATTGGGGGTTCAACACAAACTTTAGGACTTGAGCATATAATCCAGACAGATACATCTGTATGGTACTGGGGGCATGCTCCATTGTTAAAGGTGCCATCATTTGGGTGAGATGTTCAACTATGGCCGAATTGCACTCTTCAGATGAACACTGAAGAATCAATGAGGTCTTCTGGTCAGTATTCTTCCCTCAATTGTCACCAGAAATAGATTAACTTATCATTCATCTCAATACTGTTTGTGGAACCTCACCATGCACAGAATGGCTGCTGAGTTGCTTTATGTAGCAACAGTGACAGTAATTTATTGTATGTGAAGTACTTTGGCATATCCTGAGATACTTGATAAAATGCTATATAAGTGCATTCCCATCCATTCCAAGTCATACTGGGCTATGATTCCACAGGTGCCAACCACCCTCCACTACCTCACCCCAATGGTCCTTCTTTATGTGTGAACTTAGACAGTGAGTGTCGTCAGGCTATTGATGGTGGGGCATCATAGATGAATCCAATATTGTCCTCACCCAACATTTATACATGCACAATAAGAGTCAATGCACAACAATCAGAAGTACAAACTTAATTTTTCCCCTCTCTCGGCTTGGTGTACTACGTTCAATTGTAGCACCTGAACCACTGCCCTGACTGAGATCAGTTAACTTGATGCAGAATAGGGATGAAACCTGGGACGTTCTGGGATCGTATGGTTCAGTACCACCAAGTGGTACATTTACCTGTTAAGTCTTTGGAAAAGCTAAGGGATTTAATTTGATACTTTTGGTGATTTCACCAAGGACTACAGAAAGTTTGTTGAATAGAATCATATAATCATAAAATGGTTACAGCACAGAAGGTGGCCATTCAGACCATCGATCCCGTGCAAGCTCTTTGTAAGAGCAATCCAGTTAGTCCCATTCCCCTGCTCTTTCCCCATAGCCCTGCAAATTTTTTCTCTTCAAGCATTTATCCAATTCCTTTTTGAAAGTCACTATTGAATCTGCTTCCACCACCCTTTCAGGCAACGCATTCCAGATCATAACTACTCGCTGCATAAAAAAGTGTTTCCTCATGTCGCCTTTGGTTCTTTTGCCAGTCACCTTAAATCTGTGACATCTTGTTCTCGACCCTTCCGCCAATAGGAATAGTTTCTCTTTATTTACTTTATCTAAACCCTTCATGATTTTGAACACTTCTATCAAATCTCCTCTTAACCTTCTTTGCTCTAAGGAGAACAGACCCAGCTTCTCCAGTTTATCCACGTAACTGAAGCCCTTCATCCCTGCAACCATTCTTGTAAATCTTTTCTGCGACCTCTCTAAGGCCTTTACATCCTTCCTAAAGTGCAGTGCCCAGAATTGGACACAATACTCCAGCTGAGGCCGAACCAGTGTTTCATAAAGGTTTAATGTAACTTCCTTGCTTTTGTACTCTCAGCCTCTATTTATAAAGCTCAGGATCACGTATGCTTTTTTAACCGCTTTCTCAACCTGACCTGCCACCTTCAAAAATTTGTGCACATATACCCCCAGGTATCTTTGTTCCTGCACCCCCTTTAGAATTGTACCATTTAGTTTATATTGCCTCTCCTCATTCTTCCTGACGAAATGTATTACTTCACACTTCTCTGCGTTAAATTTCATCTGCCATGTGTCAGCGCATTCCACCAGCCTGTCTATGTCCTCTTGAAGTCTATTACTATCCTCACTGTTTATTACATTTCCAAGTTTTGTGTCATCTGCAAATTTTGAAATTGTGCCTTGTACACCCAAGTCCAAGTCAGTAATATATATCAAAAAAAGCAGAGGTCCTCGTACCGACCCCTGGGGAACACCACTGTATATCCGAGCCTGCATGCAGCAAGACCTGGACAACATCCAGGCTTGGGCTGATAAGTGGCAAGTAACATTCGCGCCAGATAAGTGCCAGGCAATGACCACCTCCAACAAGAGAGAGTCTAACCACCTCCCCTTGACATTCAACGGCATTACCATCGCCGAATCCCCCACCATCAACATCCTGGGGGTTACCATTGACCAGAAACTTAACTGGACCAGCCATATAAATACTGGTCAGAGCAGGTCAGAGGCTGGTCAGAGGCTGGGTATTCTGCGGCGAGTGACTCACCTCCTGACTCCCCAAAGCCTTTCCACCATCTACAAGGCACAAGTCAGGAGTGTGATGGAATACTCTCCACTTGCCTGGATGAGTGCAGCTCCAACAACACTCAAGAAGCTCGACACCATCCAAGATAAAGCAGCCCGCTTGATTGGCACCCTATCCACCACCCTAAACATTCACTCCCTTCACCACCGGTGCACTGTGGCTGCAGTGTGCACCATCCACAGGATGCACTGCAGCAACTCGCCAAGGCTTCTTCGACAGCACCTCCCAAACCTGCGACCTCTACCACCTAGAAGGACAAGGGCAGCAGGCGCATGGGAACAACACCACCTCCACGTTCCCCTCCAAGTCACACACCATCCCGACTTGGAAATATATCGTCGTTCCTTCATTGTCGCTGGGTCAAAATCCTGGAACTCCCTTCCTAACAGCACTGTGGGAGAACCGTCACCACACGGACTGCAGCGGTTCAAGAAGGCAGCTCACCACCACCTTCTCGAGGGCAATTAGGGATGGGCAATAAATGCCGGCCTTGCCAGCGACGCCCACATCCCGTGAACGAATAAAAAAAAATCTTCCTCCAGTCCGAAAAACAACCATTCACCACTACTCTCGGTTTCCTGTCACTTAGCCAACTTCGTATCCATGATGCCACTGCCCCTTTTATTTCATGGGCTTCAATATATATATATATATTTTAGAAAATTTTAAAATGTATTTCTGGTGAGAGCAGCAGATGAAGGAAAAGATTACAGCCTAGGAATTCTGAGCTGTTTTTCACATTGAATTAGTTGTGCATTCTGGGTGAGGAGGGAAACTTAGAGCAGATCCCATTTCCCCTTTTTGGCCTCATCATAAGTTTTAGATGGGATGGGGGATGGACACTTCCTCTGCCCACCGACCCCACCCCCCCCCCCCACCTCCCCAATCATTTATAACATCACTTTTAAGGGCAGAACTGGTAGGATGCCAAGCTCCAGTTTTTGCCCAGCGTACAGGATGTAAGTGGGCCCCACAATGGTGTATTTAAATGGCAATGGATCTGTAACAAAGTGCTGTACTCCAAATGGTTACAGGAGCGCCTGTGAGTACAAATGGCACCCACCCACTCCCATTGTTCAAATCACCCCATCCCCAGGATTTGGGACAGGGTGAAGACGAGGGGAAACGTGCAGGTCTGTTCCACTGTACTTGCAGCAACAGAGCGGGGTTTGCACATTTCAACCTCTATATCTGTATTCTGCATTGCTTTTATTTTTCCTAACATGATAAAAGCATGTGCAGAATAGCTCAAAAAGATCTTTGATTACCATTGGTGACAAATCCTTAAGTTATCATTCCTTTTAAAGGGTTGAATCATTCAAAAGAAGACAGCTTCCTGAAAGAAAATGGAAAAAGAAAGTAAAGACTTGCATTGATATAGTATTTCTCAATCTCAGGACGACCCAAAGTGTTTCCCAGCCAATTAAGTACTTCTTTGAAGTGTAATCAATATTCTAATGTAGGTAAATGTGACACCCAGTTTGCAAGGACGCACAGAGCTAGTGCAAGGCAAGGAAATGATCTGACTTTATTTTGTATTTAGATCTAAACAACTGACAACTCAGGTGGTCTGAAAGGGTTTTTTTTCCTATCTATCTGTTTGTGGATACATAACTTCTTCCTCATTCATTTATCTTCCATATACACTTGAACATGTCTATTGTCAAATGGAGAAAATCACAGGAACTAAGTTACCTTTATGAGCTTTACTCTGTGATACTTCCACTTCCCATAGTGAGCAAGTGCTGCAGCTGCAGATCCATCCTCAGTAGTTTTCCTTTTGTCAGCAATATTAGATCATTCCTGTATGAAAAGTCAGGGTCCTTTTTCTTATTTCTTGTTTGCCAGTTCTGCTTAGCCTAGGAAGAATAAGCAGGTCTCTGTACTGACGTAATAACATTGCTTCTGGCTACCATCAGCAGGAAATTCCAATGTTCCTATATAAAGTTGGTCTCTCCAACAACATCTCAAAGGTCAAACAAACTATTTAATGAATGCACACATCTATATTATCAAGTACCCCACAGCTCATCTTTATAACGTTATCTATAAAGTGAAACTACATCTGAAGTAAACGTTTGTTGCTTGCTCAGGGGTGCCATTAACTGTTCTTTGAAGATTGTTTATTGCAGTTCTCATGAGATTATGAGGTTGGATTATTCAATGCCAGTGATGAAATATATGTGGAATTGGGTAAAAGATTTAATAAAATACTTTTTTACTAGCAAGTAGACACCTAGTTTTCTGTGCCTCAGCAGACAGTCTAAATTCTTTTTTAGATTAAAAGATACAAATTTAGAAGCCACTGCAATAAACATCTAGTACCATATGACAACACTTTTTTCTAGGTACAATATTGCACTATGTCTGTACAGTGTCTGCTTATCCCTCAACTCAAAGATGACTTAATTGCCAGAAGCTTCTCAAGCCCACTGGTGTTTTCACTGATGACCCTAATGCACGTGTAACAGATGGGAGATCTGTCCTGTTTTAGATCACAAGAATGACCACATTGCACATTTTTAGAGGAACTGGTAGCTTGCCAATATTGTAGCAATTTAAAATTTTGCAGCTGTATTCTGGGGGCGTTTGTCCTCTGTCTTTGTCTCTCTATGTTGGGAATGATGTGGAGATGCCGGTGATGGACTGGGGTTGACAATTGTAAACAATTTTACAACACCAAGTTATAGTCCAGCAATTTTATTTTAAATTCACAATAAATTATTTTAAATTTAAAATAAAATTGCTGGACTATAACTTGGTGTTGTAAAATTGTTTACAATATGTTGGGAATGATGGTGAAGTCTTCTCTGAGGACAAATGGTTTAATTGTTTCCTCAGACTGGTATGTGAATTGGGTACTGTGAGAAAAAGAGCCATTATGTGAGGTGTCTGTCTCAACAGGAGTCTGTTTTACTAGCTGTGAGTTTGGTATCCAAGAGGTTGCCCTGTTACCTGTGAAAACCTGACTCGATTGATGGGTTTTTCACCGCAAGAAGTGCTTCACAGTGTGTTAGCTTTGATTAATTCTGAATGATATTTTCTTTTTGCACCGGGATGGCTCAAAAGGATGAGAGATATATAACTGGGAACGGAGTCCTTGCAGAACAATTAAGCTTTTGTTGTACTGCAAAGAAACAGGGGCTAAATTAAGTTTACTGAAGATAACTGCAAAAGATCATTGACTTATTATTTTTGATTTGTTTGAAGGTAATGCTGAGAAATACCATGCCCTAGCCCTGAACTCACATCTTTCTCCAGTTTCTCTCTTATCTCCCCTCATGCCCTCTCCGAGCTCATTTTGTTCATGAGACCCACCAGCTAGTCTCTTGACCCTATTCCCACTAAACTGCTGACCACCCAATTTCCCTTCCAGGCTTCCATGCTAACTGATATTGTTAATGGTTCCCTCTCCTCAGGTACTGTCCCCCTCCCTTTCAAATCTGCAATCATCACCCCCTTCCGAAAAAAAAACACCTTTGACCCCTCTGTCCTTGCAAACTACCACCCCATCTCGTAGAAACATAGAAACTAGGAGCAAGAGTAGACCATTCGGACCTTCGGGCCTGCTCCGCCATTCAAAATGATCATGGCTGATCGTCTAACTCGGCACCCTGTTCCCACTTTTTCCCCATATCCCTTGATCCCTTTAGCATTAAGAAATATATCTATCTCCTTCTTGAATACATTTAATGACTTGGCCTCCACTGCCTTCTGTGGTAGAGAATTCCACAGGTTCACCACCCTCTGAAGAAATTTCTCCTCATCTCAGTTCTAAATGGCATACCCCGTATCCTGAGACTGTGACCCCCTGGTTCTGGACTCCCCATCCATCGGGAACATCCTCCCTGCATCTAGTCTGTCGAGTCCTGTTAGAATTTTATATGTTTCGATGAGATCACCTCTCGTTCTTCTAAATTCTAGTGAATATAGGCCTAGTCGACCCAATCTCTCCTCATACGTCAGTCCTGCCATCCCAGGAATCAATCTGGTAAATCTTTGTTGCACTCCCTCCATGGCAAGGATATCCTTCCTCAGATAAGGAGACCAAAACTGCACACAATACTCCAGATGTGGTCTCATCAAGGGCCTGTATAACTGCAGTAAGACATCCCTGCTCCTGTACTCTCATCCTCTTGGAATGAAGGCCAACATACCATTCGCCTTCCCAACTGCTTGCTGCACCTGAATGCTCGCTTTCAGCGACTGGTGTATAAGGACACCCAGGTCTCGTTGCACCTCCTCTTTTCCCAATCTATCACCATTCAGATAATAATCTGCCTTTCTGTTTTTACAACCAAAGTGGATAACCTCACATTTATCCACGTTATACTGCACCTGCCATGTTCTTGCCCATTCACCCAACTTGTCCAAATCACATTGGAGCCTCTTTGTATCCTCCTTACAGCTCACATTCCACCCCAGCTTGGTGTTGTCTGCAAACTTGGAAATGTTACATTTAGTTCCCTCATCCAAATCATTAATATATATTGTGAATAGCTGGGGCCCAAGCACTGATCCCTGCGGTACCCCACTAGTCACTGCCTGCCACCCGGAAAAAGACCCGTTTATTCCTACTCTCTGTTTCCTGTCTGTCAACCAATTCTCAATCCATGCCAGTATATTCCCCCCAATCCCATGTGCTTTAATTTTGCACACTAACCTCTTGTGTGGGACCTTATCAAAAGCCTTCTGAAAATCCAAGTACACCACATCCACTGGTTCTCCCCTATCTATTCGCGCCAGACAAGTGCCAGGCAATGACCATCTCCAACAAGAGAGATTCTAACCACCTCCCCTTGACATTGAACGGCATTACCATCGCCGAATTGCCCTCCATCAACATCCTGGGGGTCACCATTGACCAGAAACTTAACTGGACCAGCCATATAAATACTGTAGCTACAAGACCAGGTCAGAGGCTGGGTATTCTGCAGCGAGTAACTTACCTCCTGACTCCCCAAAGCCTTTCCACCATCTACAAGGCACAAGTCAGGAGTGTGATGGAATACTCTCCACTTGCCTGGATGAGTGCAGCTCCAACAACACTCAAGAAGCTCGACACCATCCAGGACAAAGCCGCCTGCTTGATTGGCACCCCATCCACCACCCTAAACATTCACTCCCTTCACCACCGGCGCACAGTGGCTGCAGTTTGTACCGTCCACAGGATGCACTGCAGCAACTCACCAAGGCTTCTTCGACAGCACCTCCCAAACCCGCGACCTCTACCACCTAGAAGGACAAAGGCAGCAGGCACATGGGAACACCACCACCTGCACATTCCCCTCCAAGTCACACACCATCCCGACTTGGAAATATATCGCCGTTCCTTCATCGTTGCTGGGTCAAAATCCTGGAACTCCCTACCTAACAGCACTGTGGGAGAACCTTCACCTCATGTACTGCAGCGGTTCAAGAAGGCGGCTCACCACCACCTTCTCGAGGGCAATTAGGGATGGGCAATAAATGTTGGCCTCGCCAGCGCACCCGCATCCCATGAACGAATAAAAAAAAATTCTACTAGTACATCCTCAAAAAATTCCAGTAGATTTGTTCAGCATGATTTCCCGTTCATAAACCCATGCTGACTTTGTCCAATCCCGTTAATGCCTTCCAAGTGTTCTGATCTCACATCCTTTATAATAGACACCAGCATTTTCCCCACTACTGATGTTAGGCTAACTGGTCTGTAATTCCCTGTTTTTTCTCTCCCTCCTTTTTTAAATAGTGGGGTTACATTTGCCACCCTCCAATCTGTAGGAACTGTTCTAGAGTCTATAGAATTTTGGAAGATGATCACCAATGCATCCATTATTTCCAGGGCCATTTCCTTTAGTTCTTTGGGATATAGATTATCAGGCCCTGGGGATTTGTCAGCCTTTAGCCCCATTAATTTTCCTAGCACCATTTTTTTTACTAATACTGGTTTCCTTCAGTTCCTCCCTCTCACTGGACCCTTGGTTCCCTAACATTTCTGGCAGGTTATTTGTGTCCTCCTTTGTGAAGACAGAACCAAAGTATGTGTTTAATTGTTCTGCCATTTCTTTGTTCCCCATTACTATTTCCTCCATTTCTGACTGTAAGGGACCTACATTTGTCTTCACTAATCTTTTTCTCTTGACATATTTATAGAAGCTTTTACAGTCAGTTTTTATGTTCCCTGCTAGTTTACTCTCATACTCTATTTTTCCCCTTTTAATCAATCTCTTTTTTTTTCCTCCTTTGCTGAATTCTGAACTGCTCCCAATCCTCAGGCTTGCCACTTTTTCTTGCAATTTTATATGTCTCCTCTTTAGATCTAATACTATCCCTAATTTCTTTTAGAAGCCACAGTTGAGCCCCTTTCCTGTTTTATTTTTGTGCCAGACAGGAATGAATAATTGTTGTAATTCCTGCACACATTCTTTAAATATTAGCCATTGCCTATCCACAGTCATCCCTTTTAGTAAAGTTCCCCAATCTATCATAGCCAACTCGCACCTCATACTTTCGTAATTTCCTTTATTTAGATTCAGGACCCTAGTTTCAGATTCAACTACTTCACTCTCCATCTTAACAAGGAATTCTATCATGTTATGGTCGCTCTTCCCTAAGGGACCCTGCACAACAAGATTGTTGATTAATTTTTTCTCATTGCACAATACCCAGTCTAGGATCGCCTGTTCTCTAGTTGGTTCCTCAACATATTGGTCTAGAAAACCATCACGTAAACACTCCAGGAATTCCTCCCCCACAGTATTATTGCTAATTTGGTTTGACCAAACTATATGTAGATTAAAGTCACCCATGATTATAGTTGTACCCTTCTTGCATGTGTCTCTAATTTCCTGTTTAGTGCCCTCCCCTACATCGCCACTACTGTTTGGGGGCCTATAGACACCCCCCACCAACATTTTCTGCCCCTTGGTGTTTCTTAGCTCCACCCATACAGATTCTACATTGTGATTTTCCAAGCCAATATCCTTCCTCACTATTGCAATGATTTCCTCCTTTACTAACATCGCTACCCCACCTCCTTTCCCTTTTTGCCTGTCCTTCCTAAATATTGAAAACCCCTGGATTTCAGTTCCCATCCTTGGTCACCCTGCAGCCATGTCTCCGTAATCGCAACTATATCATAACAGTTAATATCTATCTGCGCTGTTAATTCATCTAGCTTATTGCGAATGCTCCGCGCATTTAGACACAATGCCTTTAGACTTGTCTTTTTAAGATTGCTCGTCATCTTAGTTTTATTTTGCACTATGGCCCTATTTGTTTGTCGCCCTTGTTTTCTCTGCCTTCCACTATTGCTTCTTCCCTTTCTGTCTTTTGTTTCTATCCTTGTTTCCCCCTCCTCAGGTTCCATTCCCTCTGCCATTCTAGTTTAAATGTTCCCCAACAGCACTAGCAAACACCCCCACGAGGACATCGGTCCTGGTCCTGCTCGGGTGTAACCCGTCCCGCTTGTACAGGTCCCACCTTCCCCAGAACCGGTCCCAATGTCCCAGGAATCTAAATCCCTCCCTCCTACACCATCCCTGCAGCCACGCATTCATCTGGTCTGTTCTCCTGTTCCTATACTCACTAGCACGTGGCACCGGTAGTAATCCTGAGATCACTATCTTTGAAGTCCTGCTTTTTAATTTATCTCCTAACTCCTTAAATTCACCTTGCAGGACCTCATCCCTTTTTTTTATCTCCAACCTCCCTTTCCTCTCCAAAGTCCTTGAACATGTCACCACCTCCCAAATCCGTGCCCATCTCTCCTGCAACTCCATGTTTGAACCCCTCCAATCAGGTTTCTGTCCTGCTGCAGCACTGAAACAGCCCTTATCAAAGTCACAATTGACATTGTTGACCGGAGGTCACCGGTTACGGTTACTGGCTTAGTACAAAGAGGAGAAGAGTCAATTCTCTCTTAACTCTCAACTCGCTTTATTCACGCCGTTAGATCATATACATATAGCTTATAAGTCTGGTTAGATATATGCATGCAGTTTGCACCAGGTTATACAGTTTTATACCCAAACTAGGATCTAAACGCACACCCACTAGGTTTCACTGACACTCTGAGTGGTCACAGAATATAAAGGGTAATACCCGAAAAGGAGAGCTGGCCAGGCGTTCCGTTCTCTCTCCGTCTCTGACGTAGGGTCTTCCACTTCCGCGATGGTTGGTCTCCGGAGTCTTTGCTCTGGCTCCACGCCCCAGATCCTTCATTCTTATTCCGAATCTTATCTCTTCAAGCTGTGTTGTCTCTCTCTCTTGTTGGTTTAGGCTTGCTCGGTTACCCTGTATCTTCTCCTCATTGGCTCTGTCACAACATTCAAGAAGCATTTGGATGAGCACTTGAAATGCCATAGCATACAAGGCTACGGACCAAATGCTGGAATATGGGATTAGAGTAGACAGGGCTTGATGGCTGGCGCGGACACGATGGGCCGAAGGGCCTCTATCCGTGCTGTATAACTCTATCTCCTTTGTTTTTCACAAAACTTAGCTAATTCAAACCGGTTCCAGCCAGCTTAGGCCAGCGACTGAACTCAGGTTACTTCAGTTCAAAAGTTGTTCTTGCCTGTGTATCAGCAGCTGGGGAATCTCAGGTTACTTTCTGCAGACCCTAGCCAACAACATTCTATGTGACTGTGACCTTGGTAAACTATCCCTCATCATCCTTCTCAACCTGTCTGCAGCCTTTGACACGGTTGACCACATCATCCTCCTCCAATGTATCTCCGACCCCATATCCTCTCCATCACCAAGACTGCCTACTTCCACTTCCGGAATATTGCCGGTCTCCGCCCCCTGCTTCAGCCCATCTGCTGCTGAAACCACATCCATGCTTTTGTTACTTCCATGCTCAACTATTCCAATGCTCTCCAGGCCGGCCTTCCATCTTCCACCCTTCATAAACTTCAGCTCATCCAAAGCCCTGTTGCCCGTAGGCTGACTTGCACCAAGTCCCGTTCACCAGTCAATCCTGTGCTCACTGACTCCCGATCCAGCATCACCTCAAAAATTTAAATTCTCGCCCTTGTGTTCAAATCCCTCCATGGCCTCGCCCCTCCCTATCCCTGTAACCTCCTCCAGCCCGGCAACTCTCCGAGAACTCTGCATTCCTCCAATTCTGACCTCTTGTGCATCCCCGATTTCCTTCGTCCTTCCATTGGCGACTGTGCCTTCAGTTGTCTTGGCCCTAAGCTCTGCAAATCCTTCCCTAAACCCCTCTACCTCTTTCCTCCTTTACGACGCTCCTTAAAACCTACCTGTTTGACCAAGTTTTTGATTATCTGTCCTATCTTCTTATGTGGCTCGGTGTCAAATTTTGTCTGATGACGCTCCTGTGAAGTGCGTTGGGATGTTTTACTATGTTAAAGGCGCTATATAAATGAAAGTTGTAGTTAATCATTCTGATGATTGATTCATTTTGCTAGTGTGTTATTTCTGTCTTGTAATAAAAAAACACTTATTAGTAGCATTTAACCTGGATATAGTTTGTCAGTTTGCTATTTTTTATTGATTTCAGAGGTCAGTGGTAGAAAGGATTCATAGTTCATGACAGGTACAGTATGCACCAGATACTTGGTAATTTAGACTTTGGGTGAGAGTGTAAAACAGGCGATACAGATTCAGCCGTCCGTTATACATCTCTCGCAATCATATAACGGGCAGCTGAATTGATTTTGTCGATTTTTGTCGAAATGTGATTTCTTTTCATGGTGTGAGCTTGCCTATCAAAGTGCACTTTTGCATTAAGGCACAAGTAGAAATTACCAGAAAAGTAGGAACCACAAGTCTCTGCATTTGCACAAGTCTTCAGTCATTTACTTCAACCCAATATGTGGTTTTGTGGTTTATGATTTCTGTTCATCTCACATAGCTGTTCTCTTTGAAAGTGAGAGCCACTTGCATTGCTACTTCTGTGACTCACCATTGTTATTCAAACACTCTCTGCAATTTAGCACAATTACTTGAGAAACATTCCATGGGAAAAAGAAATATTTTAAAATTCAAAGTTAAAATTAGAAAATACTAATCTAATACATCTTGGTTTTGTGGCTCAATAAAAGTCACTCTCCCTAACCAAATGATAATGGAAGTTTGTTTAAACCAGTACATGATGTGGAGATGCCGGTGATGGACTGGGGTTGACAATTGTAAACAATTTTACAACACCAAGTTATAGTCCAGCAATTTTATTTTAAATTCACAAGCTTTCGGAGGCTTCCTCCAGTACAGGTAGAGAATTCTGCCAGGCTTTCTTTTGCATTGAGCATACCTGCGTTAAGTAACCCTTCTAGTGCATATCTTATTCATTGCATTTTTGCAAAGACATTTGAATATGTTTTGGGAAATGTTACTCCTTAGTGCTTTAGATTTCAATGACAATGATTGTGGTGCAAAAGAAATGGTGCACGTAACAGGGCACTACATTTCAAAATTCCAGCTGGAAAATGTGAGTGGTGAATTTTCTGTGGGCTATGCTTTTTGTTATAAATGTAAAGGATGATTAAGATTAATGAACTGGAAATCACTAGCTGTGTGCCTGTGATTTCCTAACATGTACTTCGAGTGAGTGACACTCCCTGGTGGAAACATTATTTCATGGAATCACTCCTATGGTCTCTTCCAAGCCATGACTCTAGTATTTAGCCAACTAATCGTTCAAATTGACTCCTGCAGTGCATGGGCTTAACATTCATTACATTTCTGCATGAATAATCAGTGGTTGTCATCTCTGCACATTGAAGGGTGCTCAGCCCTGAATTAAGTCCATTTATTTTGCCAATTGATAAAATATAATAGCATGACTTCTAAACTCCAATTGAATAATATGACTTGTAACGTTGGAATTAGTATCCTGGAGATTTGCTTCATTAGCTTTATGAGTCTGAGAGAAATTTCAGATTAATGTGGTTGGAAGTTTTATCTGTGGACTAAATGTGTCTGGTGCAAATTCTACATGTACTGTGGATGAAGTGGGTTTGATGAGGCAAATACGAGGAGATTTTCCTCCCCTTGGACTCCCCAAGTGCAATTTGGGTGGAGAGCACTAGCAATGTGTTTGGCAGGACCTTGACTTTAGCGTCCAAACCTCTTCTCGTTACTCATTTGAGTAGAGTGGATATCTACTGGGCGCAAACCCACATTGGAGAGGAAGCCCACACACTTCTAGTCTTAAAGGCACAGCAGTATTAAAGGGGCTAGTGCAGCCGCAGCTCCAAGATGGAAGCTGCTGTTGAAAACTAGGTTTTTGTGGCATTCTGGAATCAGCATCATTTTCTTTCAAAAATGGTGAAATAAAGGCCCCGATATTTACTCTGAGGTGGAAGAGAGCAGGAGGGGGGGAGGATTTTCAAACAGGAAACGCGGAAGTAAGGGTTTCCCGCACATCCTGCCGAATTTAACGACAGGACATCTTTTAAATTTTTTTCAACAGGTTTCCCGCCCGACAGCCAGCCAGATTGACAGGCTGGCTGTCTGTCAGGCTGGAAAGCAACCCGGGAGCAGACATTAGGTACGTCTGACATCGCGGTGGGGGGAGGGGGGGAGAGGGGGCGGGTGGATATTTCAGGTTAGGAATCGAACATCACAGAGGGGTGGAGGCATACAGGCATTGTGGGAGGGTGGTTGGGACGAATGGGACATCGTGGTGGGGAAATCAGACATTGTGAGGTGGGAATCAGACGTCGCGGTGGGGCTGGGGCACGTCGGACGTTGGGGGGGAATATGGAAATTGTTGGGTGGGGGGGTTGGGGCAAATTGGACATGATGGAGGGTCGGCCGATCGCGAGGGTCCAATCAAGTGGAGGGTTGCTTGGTGGGCTGGGGGAAAGCATTCCTGCTCCTCTTGACCCAAAAGCAGTGCAATAAAGGCACTTACCTCAGTGATCTGGTCCTTAACACCTCTTTTAAACTGCCGGAATTTCCGCAGCCTGCCTCCTGAGAACGGATTGGTTGCCCACCCCCTGACCTGCCTCTGTTAAAACTGGAAGTGGACAGGTTGGAGGTGAGTTGGGCCTGTTTGAAAGTTTTTCAACCAGCAGAAAGCAACAGTTGGTCAGCAGGCAGGAACGCAATGTCATGGAGGCAGGAGGCTGCCGCCCGGGTCTGAAGGATCGATCCCAGCACTTAAGTTGGTCGATCGACGAGGGTTTGGGGGGTGCAGGAAATTCCCAAACTTTCCTTGTGGAGAATGACTTTTTTTAAATTACCTCTTCTGACCAATTCCTCTTTCCACTAGATTATCCTGGCGAGAAAGCCACAGCCACTCAGACTCAGTTAAAATAGCAGTTGGGCCCTGAATACATCATTGGAGCCCAATCTGCACCTTTAAAGAAGGACTCTGCTAGTTTTTGGTATCTAGTGGGTGTCCTTCTTGCCTGCTCAAAACAGCAGGTTAGATTCGGAGTCTGTCAGATTGGGGGACAGAGGGGGCATCTAGTGGAGTGGATCACCTGCTTCTTGTCGAACCCACCCGATATTGATCACATTGATTTCAGTATGATGAAAATCAGGCAGTTTCTAAAACGGGTGGTCGATCCGCTGCGCCCGATTACTGTCCAGGCGGTCCTCGGTTTTCTGTAAGTTTTTCTCCCATTTGCACATTTGTTCCCATCTTGTTGCATTATCTCTCATCTTGTTTGGTCTTTGTTGCTCATGTTTTACCTATGCATTCTTTGCTTTTTATGTCTTTCATTTTCTTCCAAAGTTACACATTGACTTGGTGTTTTGCTGTAAAGATTAAAAAGCAATTGAAACTTGCAGCAAAATGCAATGTTGGACACCCTTGGAACATTTCCTTACAGACCCAACCAAATTTAAATTAACTCTGGAAATATATGTCTGAGGAAGCACTTACACTTTTCTCAAAACGAAAACATTATGGGGATGAAATTGAACTGTGTAGCACCCATTTTGTATGCGCTATGCAGATACCTAAGTTCCGAAAATGGGGTCCAAGATGCACGCGCACACTTCCCACCAGCGCTATTCAAAGGGATCATGAAGTACTTACAGGTTAGTTGCTGAATTATTTTTTCTGGCTGCTGGTGCAATTGTACCTGTTTTTAGAGGTTTCCCCCACTTGGATAAACTTTCAATACTCTACAGGGTGAGTGGTCTGGCTGGTTTTGCCGTACTCTTTGTGTCATTTAAAACATTGTGCCGAAAAAAGTTGCTTCCAGACAGGGATGGCCTGGTAGGGCTTCCTCTGGGAATTGAGCATTACTGGGAGAATGAAGAGTGGCCACGCAAAATAGGACAAGCTGTAGAAGAGGGAGGAGGAGAAGCAGGGCACTCAGCAGAAGGAGAGTCTTCAGGGACCAATTCTCTTAACTTCAGCGACAACCAGTGCACCTGACGTCTTCGGTTCACAAAAGAGTTTGTGACTGAAATTTGTCAATTGCTGCAGCCACAACTGCTGCCCCAAAGCAGGGCAATTACCTGTGGCTGTCAAGGTGACCGTGGCTCTTAATTTTTATGGCTCTGGCTCCTTTCAGACTGCTGCTGGCGACATAAGCAACATCTCACAGTTTGCAGTGCACTGCGGAATAAGGGAGGTCACTGAGGCTCTCTACACAATGAGCGACATTCATCTCGTTCCCTCTTGCCAGAGACAAGCTGGGGGAGCAAGCACGAGGTTTTGCACAGATTGTAGGTTTCCCCATGGTGCAGGGTGCCATTGACTGCACACACACTGCCTTACATGCTCCTCATATTCATGAACAGAAAGGGATTCCACTCCCTCAATGTGCAGCTGATGTGCGACCATACGCTGTGCATCATGCAGGTCAATGCCCGCTATCCTGGCAACAGTCATGATTCATTCATTCACTGCAGTCCTCTGCTCGACTTGTATTTCAACCAGCACGGCAAGTCAAAGGCTGGCCACTGGACGACAAGGGTTATCCCCTGATGACATGGCTCATGACTCCAGTCAGGAACCCACACACAAGTGTACAGCAGGCCTGCAACGAGAGCCATTCTGTCACAAGGAACATTATAGATTACACCATAGGCGTCCTCGAGCAACACTTCCACTGCCTGGACCGCTCTGGAGGAGCCCTGCAGTATTCAGCTGAGTGGGTATCAAGATTTGTCATAGCATGCTGCGTGTTTCACAACCTGGCCATTGTGAGGGAACTGCCCTGCCTATCAGGTGAGAACCTGAGAAGGAAGTGCAACAGGACATGGAGGAAGAGGAAGGCAGGCTACAACGTAGAGAGGCTCTACATGATCAGATTATTGATGAACGACACCAGTAACCTCAACGACACCTCCCCATTCACCAACAGTCCCACACTCCTTACCTTTCCTCTCTCATATGACTATCAAATTGTCCTCCATATGATTACACATTGGTTCTTCCTTCAGCTCACTGCGGAAATAAAAACCACCACAAAATGCAAATTCAAATCCACTTTTATAAATTAACATGAAATTATCCAAACAAAATGAGACGCGTCACCCTTGTGCATTCCCTTAGTGCTTGTCTTTCGTGTGTATTTACCTTTCCTAGTGTGGCTATGAGATGCTTCCCCAGTGGCTGGAGCATAGGTGGTGGAAGGCTGCTGACCTTCAATTGAGGGGACTGCAGATGGCCTTGGAGGATGACCTCAAGCAGCTCTGGGCCAGGAGAGCCCGACTTCAGACTGCACCATCTCGGCCTGGGCTGCAGTCTGACAGGCAACAGCAAGGCCACTGGCGGAGTGGCAGGGGTGGGAACAGAAATGCTGCTATCCTGAGAGAGAACAGCAGATTCATCTTCCATGGAGCGACTGACACTCTCCCGGGGCGGCACCTCAGCAATTCTGGTGATCTGTTGGAGAACAGGTTGCTGGACTGCTGTGACACCCTGGAAGCCCCTTTCAACAGTGGTACCCAGAGCCATGATGGCAGCAGTCTAAGCTTCCAAAGCAGCAGTCTGACCTTTGATGATAGATGTTTGTGCTGCAATGGAAGCTGTGACATCGGTCATCAGATGCTGCATCATGGTGGGTTCTACAGGTGTGTTGATGGAGGTGACTACCTGTTCCAGGTTGGAAAGGATGGGCTCCAAGCTCTGCTCAAAGCCCTGTGCCAAGTTGGAGCTGGATTCCTCCATGCTCCTTGACATTGTGTGCAGGCTTTCTGGCAGGCTTTCCAGTGCACCAAGCATTTGGTCGTATACACCCATCAGCCGTCTTCTGTAGCCTGGTCCGTCAAAGTCATCATCTGACTCCTCAGCAGCAGAACTATTGTGTGACCTCGCCCTCTGGCGAACTGGTACCTGCGGTATCCTTTCCCCCCCGGCCCAGCTCCTGTGCACTTGTGCCCGATGTTTTACCATGTGCAGATCACTCCTCTATCCTAGCCTCTGAGTGTCAGTGTCACTAACAGTGTCAGTATTTGAGCTGGTGGCTGCGAGTATAAGATCGAATGGCAGTGTCTCTTCATCATCACTGTCTTCTTCCTCTGCCTCTTCTGACTAGGAAGATTCCAGTTCTTGGGTATCTGAAATGACAAAGGGACAAGGGTTGGATTGTGGTGAGGGGAGAGGAGAAAGTAAAAAGTGTGTGCTTACACCATCTGCAGATTGTGAGTCAGAAAAGATTGTGGGAAGAGGGGAGGATTAGGTATGCAAAGACCCTCATCATCGATCCCTCCAGTGGCCACGGCCTCAGCGATGGCCCTTCCCATGATGGCCAGCATTGTCTCCTCCATGGGGGTTAAAACGTGTAGGCGCTTGTCCTCCTCCAGTTGTTCATTGCTGCCTCCTGTTGTGTGCCACCTTCACCTGCAAGAAAGAGGGAAGTGTGTCAGTGAGTGTCCTACGAGATGTTAGGATGATGTGGCTGTCATGGTTGAATAGCTGCCAGTTTGTGTGACCTGTGAATTGTGGGTGTGAGACTTGCATCAGTGCTATGTGTGTGAGGGTGAGATAAAGCATATGATTTGAATGCTTGAGTACTGATTGAAAGAGACTGTTGGTAGATGGCTGATGGGGGTGTAGTGAATTGAGAGTGGATGAGTCTGGTGGTGCAGTTGGTAGGATGTGCCACTTGAAACTTGAACTCACTCACCTTGACCACTCGTGTTAAATCATTGAACTTCTTCCTGCACTGCATCCATGTTCTTGGAGCTATGCTCCTGACATTAAACTCCACTGTTACTTCCTCCCACTTCCTTTTGAGCATATGTTGGGAGGGCCTCCTGCCCCCCTGTGGATACAGGATACCCCTCCTTCTCTCCGCCTCTTGCAATCCAAAGCCTCCAGTGCATTATTAGAAAACCTTGGTGCACGCTCTCTCGCATGTTCAGCCATTCCTCAAAGTATCACATTCAGTTTTCAAACAACTCCCATCACTTATTGCAGCCACAATGCACCTCCCCTTTAAAAGGTGCAGGCTGCCTTTAAGTAGCGCTAGCCACTCACGATATTGGGCCCTCTGCTGATGTGTGCAGCCTTTGAACCATTCAGGTAGTGCTGGCTGCATGCAGCAATCATGGAAATCAGCAGGCAGCACCAATTTAACGTGCTGCCTGCAGCACAATGATCGGGCACTGGATAATTGCGGACTGCGATCCCGTGCCCATTTTCGGGGATTATCCAATTTAACCCCCTAACATTTTCTATTGACATAGAACTTCAGCACATCAACCTCTGAACAATTGCTTCCATTACATCACTCATACTAATTGATTATCTGTGTTGTCAACATGGTACTAGTTCTCTCAGGCTCAACACTGTGCATTTTGAATTTATATTTTAATCCACCTCAAAGAATACAAGATACAATTTACCTTCAACAAATCTATGTTGGCTATCCTCGATTAACCCATGCATTTATAAATGCTGACTAATTTTATCTTGAATAATAGATTTGAAGAGTTTTCCCACAACTGATGTTAGACTAACTGGTCGAGAATTACTCAGTTTATCCTTCCCAAACAAGGGTGTAACATCAGCTACTCTCCGGTCTAGTTACACAATTTGTATATTGGGATAGTTAAAATCACCCAGTATTATTGCTCTGCTGTTCTTACATTTCTCTCTGAAATGTCTGGAAATCTTTACCACGATGTCATCCCCACTGTTTGGAGGTCTGTAATGCACACCACGAATTATACTATTTCCCTTTCTATCTCTTATCTCTACCCATATGGATCCCTCTAGAAAATCCTTGTGTTTTAATGCTTTGATAGAATCCTTCACTAACACTGCCTCACATTGCTGTTATAGAATCACATCCTTCCATTGTTAGCAATGCTTCTAACACCAATTTTGTTTTGAATATTTTTTACATTCACCTCTCAGTCCTGATTCCAAATTTTTGGAACTTTGACCCTATCCTTTTTCCTGGTTTTCTCATTTAATTTTTTGATATTTCTTGCCCCTTCGACAGCATTTATTTTATTTCCCACAACCTCAGAGCCTCTTTCGTTTCCTTCCTTCTCTGATAATATTTCCTCGCTATTTATTGAAACTAAGCCTACTGCTTCTATTCCAACAGCTTTATTAATCATAGAATCATAGAAGTTTACAACATGGAAACAGGCCCTTCAGCCCAACATGTCCATGTCGCCCAGTTTATACCACTAAGCTAGTCCCAATTGCCTGCACTTGGCCCATATCCCTCCATACCCATCTTACCCATGTAACTGTCCAAATGCTTTTTAAAAGACAAAATTGTACCCACCTCTACTACTGCCTCTGGCAGCTCGTTCCAGACACTCACCACCCTTTGAGTGAAAAAATTGCCCCTCTGGACCCTTTTGTATCTCTCCCCTCTCACCTTAAATCTATGCCCCCTCGTTATAGACTCCCCTACCTTTGGGAAAAGATTTTGACTATCGACCTTATCTATGCCCCTCATTATTTTATAGACTTCTATAAGATCACCCCTTAACCTCCTACTCTCCAGGGAAAAAAGTCTCAGTCTATCCAACCTCTCCCTGTAAGTCAAACCATCATGTCCCGGTAGCATCCTAGTAAATCTTTTCTGCACTCTTTCTAGTTTAATAATATCCTTTCTATAATAGGATGACCAGAACTGTACACAGTATTCCAAGTGTGGCCTTACTAATGTCTTGTACAACTTCAACAAGACATCCCAACTCCTGTATTCAATGTTCTGACCAATGAAACCAAGCATGCTGAATGCCTTCTTCACCACCCTATCCACCTGTGACTCCACTTTCAAGGAGCTATGAACCTGTACTCCTAGATCTCTTTGTTCTATAACTCTCCCCAACGCCCTACCATTAACGGAGTAGGTCCTGGCCCGATTCGATCTACCAAAATGCATCACCTCACATTTATCTAAATTAAACTCCATCTGCCATTTATCGGCCCACTGGCCCAATTTATCAAGATCCCGTTGCAATCCCAGATAACCTTCTTCACTGTCCACAATGCCACCAATCTTGGTGTCTTCTGCAAACTTACTAACCATGCCTCCTAAATTCTCATCCAAATCATTAATATAAATAACAAATAACAGCGGACCCAGCACCGATCCCTGAGGCACACCGCTGGTCACAGGCCTCCAGTTTGAAAAACAACCCTCTACAACCACCCTCTGTCTTCTGCCGTCAATCCAATTTTGTATCCAATTGGCTACCTCACCTTGGATCCAGTGAGATTTAACCTTATGTAACAACCTACCATGCGGTACCTTGTCAAAGGCTTTGCTAAAGTCCATGTAGACCACGTCTACTGCACAGCCCTCATCTATCTTCTTGGTTACCCCTTCAAAAAACTCAATCAAATTCGTGAGACATGATTTTCCACTCACAAAACCATGCTGACTGTTCCTAATCAGTCTCTGCCTCTCCAAATGCCTGTAGATTCTGTCTCTCAGAATACCCTCTAACAACTTACCCACTACAGATGTCAGGCTCACCGGTCTGTAGTTCCCAGGCTTTTCCCTGCCGCCCTTCTTAAACAAAGGCACAACATTTGCTTCCCTCCAATCTTCAGGCACCTCACCTGTAGCTGTCGATGATTCAAATATCTCTGCTAGGGGACCCGCAATTTCCTCCCTAACCTCCCATAACGTCCTGGGATACATTTCATCAGGTCCCGGAGATTTATCTACCTTGATGCGCGTTAAGACTTCCAGCACCTCCCTCTCTGTAATATGTACACTCCTCAAGACATCACTATTTATTTCCCCACGTTCCCTAACATCCATGCCTTTCTCAACCGTAAATACCGATGTGAAATATTCATTTAGGATCTCACCCATCTCTTGTGGTTCCGCACATAGATGACCTTGTTGATCCTTAAGAGGCCCTACTCTCTCCCTAGTTAATCTTTTGCCCTTTATGTATTTGTAGAAGCTCTTTGGATTCTCCTTTGCCTTATCTGCCAAAGCAATCTCATGTCCCCTTTTTGCCCTCCTGATTTCTCTCTTAACTCTACTCCGGCAATCTCTATACTCTTCAAGGAATCTACTTGATCCCAGCTGCCTATGCATGTCATATGCCTCCTTCTTCTTGTTGTCTAGGGCCTCAATCTCCCGAGTCATCCAAGGTTCCCTACTTCTACCAGCCATGCCCTTCACTTTATAAGGAATGTGCTTCCCCTGAACCCTGGTTAACACACTTTTGAAAGCCTCCCACTTACCAGAAGTCCCTTTGCCTGCCAACAGACTCTCCCAATCAACTTCTGAAAGTTCCTGTCTAATACCATCAAAATTGGCCTTTCCCCAATTTAGAATTTTAACTTTTGGGCCAGACCTATCATTCTCCATAGCTATCTTAAAACTAATGGAATTATGATCACTGGTCCCAAAGTGATCCCTCACTAACACTTCTGTCACCTGCCCTTCCTTATTTCCCAAGAGGAGGTCAAGTTTTGCCCCCTCTCTAGTCGGGCCATCCACATACTGAATGAGAAATTCCTCCTGAATACACTCAACAAATTTCTCTCCATCCAAGCCCCTAATGCTATGGTTGTCCCAGTCAATGTAAGGAAAGTTAAAGTCCCCTACTATTACCACCCTATTTTTCTTGCAGCTGTCTGTAATCTCCTTACATATTTGCTCCTCAATTTCCCGTTGACTATTTGGGGGTCTGTAGTACAATCCTATTAAAGTGATCTCTCCCTTCTTAATCTTCAGTTCTACCCATATAGACTCAGTGGGCGAACCCTCGGATATATCCCCTCTCACTACTGCCGTGATGTTCTCCCTAATCAAGAACGCAACTCCCCCTCCTCTCTTACCTCCTGCTCTATCTTTCCTATAGCATCTGTACCCTGGAACATTGAGCTGCCAGTCCTGCCCCTCCCTTAGCCATGTTTCAGTAATAGCTATGACATCCCAGTCCCATGTACCCATCCATGCCCTGAGTTCATCTACCTTGCCCATCAGACTTCTTGCATTGAAATAAATGCAGTTTAATCTAGACTTCCCTTGGTCTTTGCCCTGCTTTCTCAGACCATCTGTTCGGTCATGTTTGTACACTCTCCCTTACTGCCTTTTGTTTCTGTCACCACTTTACTTCCTACTGACTTCCTGCATCAGTTCCCATCCCCCTGCCACGTTAGTTTAAACCCTCCCCAACAGCACTAGCAAACACTTCCCCCCCTAGGACATTGGTTCCAGTCCTGCCCAGATGCAGACCGTCCAATTTGTACTGGTCCCACCTCCCCCAGAACCGGTTCCAATGGCCCAGGAATTTGAATCCCTCCCTCTTGCACCATCTCTCAAGCCACGTATTCATCCTAGCTATCCTGTCATTCCTACTCTGACTAGCCCGTGGCACTGGTAGCAATCCTGAGATTACTACCTTTGAGGTCCTACTTTTTAGTTTAGCTCCTAACTCCCTAAATTCAGCTTGTAGGACCTCATCCCATTTTTTACCTATATCGTTGGTACCTATATGCACCACGACAACTGGCTGTTCACCCTCCCCCTCCAGAATGTCCTGCAGCCGCTCCGAGACATCCCTGACCCTTGCACCAGGGAGGCAACATACCATCCTGGAGTCTCAGTTGCGGTCCAGAAACGCCTGTCTATTCCCCTTACAATCGAGTCCCCTATCACTATAGCTCTGCCACTCTTTTTCCTGCCCTCCTGTGCAGCAGAGCCAGCCACGGTGCCATGAACCTGGCCGCTGTCACCTTCCCCTGGTGAGCCATCTACCCCAACAGCATCCAAAACGGTATACCTGTTTGAGAGGGGGATGGCCACAGGGGACCCCTGCACTACCTGCCTGCACCTCTTACTCTGCCTGGTGGTCACCCATTCACTTCCTGCCTGTACACCCTTTACCTGCGGTGTGACCAACTCGCTAAACGTGCTATCCATGAGTTTCTCTGCATCGCGGATGCTCCACAGTGAATCCACCCGCAGCTCCAGCTCCGAGATACGATCGGTCAGTAGCTGCAGGTGGACACACTTCCCGCACACATGGTCGGCAGGGACACTGGTAGTGTCCATGACTTCCCACATCTTGCAGGAGGGGCATATCACGGGTGCGAGGTCTGCTGCCATGACTTGCCTTAGTTTAGTTACCCCTTTTAAATTACATTGAAATTAGAAAATGTTCACTATACTAGGGACCTAGGTTCACTAAAAAAAAACACTACCTGCTATAAAACCTGCAGACCTTCCCTTTCTTATTACTTTACTTACAGTAAAATGGTAGAAATACTCACCTGAACCTACTCACCAATCAGCTGCCTCCCCTGTGCCGCGTCACTTTCTGACTGGTGACGTCACCCCGAACTGCCGCTGGTCTCAAAGTCTCGGTCCCGCTCTTTATCTGCTCCTCTCAGCCGCTTCTCCCGCTCTTTATCTGCTCCTCTCAGCCGCTTCTCCCGCTCTTTATCTGCTCCTCTCAGCCGCTTCTCCCGCTCTTTATCTGCTCCTCTCAGCCGCTTCTCCCGCTCTTTATCTGCTCCTCTCAGCCGCTTCTCCCGCTCTTTATCTGCTCCTCTCAGCCGCTTCTCCCGCTCTTTATCTGCTCCTCTCAGCCGCTTCTCCCGCTCTTTATCTGCTCCTCTCAGCCGCTTCTCCCGCTCTTTATCTGCTCCTCTCAGCCGCTTCTCCCGCTCTTTATGTGCTCCTCTCAGCCGCTTCTCCCGCTCTTTATCTGCTCCTCTCAGCCGCTTCTCCCGCGCTTTATCTGCTCCTCTCAGCCGCTTCTCCCGCTCTTTATCTGCTCCTCTCAGCCGCTTCTCCCGCTCTTTATCTGCTCCTCTCAGCCGCTTCTCCCGCTCTTTATCTGCTCCTCTCAGCCGCTTCTCCCGCGCTTTATCTGCTCCTCTCAGCCGCTTCTCCCGCGCTTTATCTGCTCCTCTCAGCCGCTTCTCCCGCGCTTTATCTGCTCCTCTCAGCCGCTTCTCCCGCTCTTTATCTGCTCCTCTCAGCCGCTTCTCCCGCTCTTTATCTGCTCCTCTCAGCCGCTTCTCCCGCGCTTTATCTGCTCCTCTCAGCCGCTTCTCCCGCTCTTTATCTGCTCCTCTCAGCCGCTTCTCCCGCTCTTTATCTGCTCCTCTCAGCCGCTTCTCCCGCTCTTTATCTGCTCCTCTCAGCCGCTTCTCCCGCTCTTTATCTGCTCCTCTCAGCCGCTTCTCCCGCGCTTTATGTGCTCCTCTCAGCCGCTTCTCCCGCGCTTTATGTGCTCCTCTCAGCCGCTTCTCCCGCTCTTTATCTGCTCCTCTCAGCCGCTTCTCCCGCTCTTTATCTGCTCCTCTCAGCCGCTTCTCCCGCTCTTTATCTGCTCCTCTCAGCCGCTTCTCCCGCTCTTTATGTGCTCCTCTCAGCCGCTTCTCCCGCTCTTTATGTGCTCCTCTCAGCCGCTTCTCCCGCTCTTTATCTGCTCCTCTCAGCCGCTTCTCCCGCTCTTTATCTGCTCCTCTCAGCCGCTTCTCCCGCGCTTTATCTGCTCCTCTCAGCCGCTTCTCCCGCTCTTTATCTGCTCCTCTCAGCCGCTTCTCCCGCTCTTTATCTGCTCCTCTCAGCCGCTTCTCCCGCTCTTTATCTGCTCCTCTCAGCCGCTTCTCCCGCTCTTTATCTGCTCCTCTCAGCCGCTTCTCCCGCTCTTTATCTGCTCCTCTCAGCCGCTTCTCCCGCTCTTTATCTGCTCCTCTCAGCCGCTTCTCCCGCGCTTTATCTGCTCCTCTCAGCCGCTTCTCCCGCTCTTTATCTGCTCCTCTCAGCCGCTTCTCCCGCGCTTTATGTGCTCCTCTCAGCCGCTTCTCCCGCTCTTTATCTGCTCCTCTCAGCCGCTTCTCCCGCTCTTTATGTGCTCCTCTCAGCCGCTCTCCCTCTCTAGTTTTAAACCAAAACTTTGTCCACCCCCACCAGATTAGTTGACATCATGCCCCACTGCTCTATTTACCCCCTTCATAAGGACATTGGTGTTGTTTCGATTCAGTTGAAGACCATCCTTCCTTCAGGGTAGCCTTCCATTGTTCCAGAAGTTGCTCCAATGGCCCAGTATTCCAAGCATGTTTCGTCTTGCAGTACCAAGTTGCTTGCCTTTGTAATCCCAGGATAATTCTCCGGAAATGCTTTCCAAAGAGCTAGTTACAGCTACCAGATGCCATGGTGTAATCACAGAGATTAATTATTGTGGGGAATCAGGCCTTCATGTTTTCATTAAAATGCATATAGATTGAAGTTGGATGATCTTAGCCATAAGGAGACTCCAATCATTATAAGCACTGTTAGAACCATTGCTATCACTTCCTGCACTTTTGATTGTTTAATAAAATTTAAAATTACAGATGTTAATAGAGATTTTGCAATTGAGTGTGACCATGTGGAAGTTTCATACTTAATGTATGAGATTTGACAAGTATGTAAATTGTATCTCACACACAAGATACTTCAGAATGACCCAGGAATAGAAGACGACAGTCAAATGTGTTTGACAAGAGTGCAGTAAATATAATTTAGAGAAATCAGTATGCTTCAGGACTACATCAAGCAGGTTCATAGAAAGCAAAAGAAACAGAAACTCTTGGACTAAGCAAGTATTTGTTCATGGAAAATGTCTGATATTCTTGTTTGGTTTTCAAGAGATAACAGGAGCAAAAATTTTCCAATAGTGCGCTGTGCAAGAAATGCCAGTTGGGCAGAAATTGTAGGCAGGAAGCTTTTGCCAAAAACAGACTAGAACTCTTTTTCTATTATGACATTCAAATGATCGGTAATCAAAAGATCACAGAATAATTATGGGTGAGGTAGGCCATTCTATTTCATCCATCCAGAAGGTCCCTAAATTCTCCCCATTACAGCATCCAGTTACTTCTTAAATGATTCCAAGGTTTTCACCTCTCCTGCTCTACAAGAAGTCCATTCCAAGTATTGATCACTCTGCGTAAGGAATTTCCTGCTATCATCCTAATTTGCCTTTAACTAGTTTGAATTTGTCTCCCATGTCCTATTCTTGTAATTTGCTTTAAAGTAATTTTCCAAATTTACCTTTTCTTATCTACCTCCGAGTTCATTTCTTCAAATATATCTCCTTTTAAGGATGAAAAGCCCAAGTTTCTGAAGCTTTTTTCCTCATAGCACAGACTCAGACATCTAAGGATCAGCCTTGTAGCTCTTCTGAGTACTGCCTTCAGAGCTTGAATGTCTTTGAGATCTCTCTGACCAGAAATGCACAGAATACTGGGTGTGGCTTACACGTCAGGAACGCAGCATGACCGCCCCCAACCCCACTAACTTAACTCTCCTGCCCGCAATGTTCTCGCTGGCGTGGGGGGGTGGGGTTAACATCTATCCCATGATGTCTGTGCACCAGCAGTTGCTGAATGCACTGGACTGCCTGCCAGGGAGCTTTCAGAACATGTTGCATATTATGGTGGAGTCAACTAACCACATGTGTGAGGTTTTTGTGCATCAACATCATAGAGCTTGTGGTCACTTCAATGGACACTGCAACTGAGTTGTAGTACTCTGTGATACCAGTAATAGCATCTATCAGGATGCTCATACTATGGCCATGCAGTCTCTGGGCTCAACTATTTCTTCCACATTGGACTGGCTGGGAGAGAGAATGGATTGGGGATTCACTTGGATCATGAATCTCGTAGAGTCTGATCTCCTGCATCACTACCTTCCCAATTAGAAGAATAAGATTTCCGTATTCACCCTGATCTTTCAGAATTTTTAAAACCTCTATTAAATCTCCTCAGTCTTCTCTGCTCCACAGGAAACAGTATCTCAAAAGTCTCTCCTCAAAACTATAATGCCCGATTCCTGGTATCATCCCGGTGAATCTGCATCATTCACTCTCTATGGCTTTAATGTCCTTTCAGGTATGGGGCACCAAAACTGCATACAGTGGCCTAACTGTTGTCATGCATTTTATAGCCCTATTTATAAAACCCCAAATTTATTGGTGCTTTTAATGTTTTTTTTATGGTTTTATCTACCTGCACTCAAATTTTCACGGAGTTATGCATTTTCACCTCTGCTTCTCTGTTTTTGCACACTCTTCATCATCTTTCAATTGAATGGATACCCCCATTCCTTGTGAACTACAACAACAATACTGCACATTTTCCAAACGGTAAGATTCCCCAAAGTGAAAGGTACCATTGAGGTAACTAAAGGACTCCTGCACAAAATAACTACACATTCATGAAGAAAGAGCAACCATTCCGTGAGCATGCAACTTGTCTGTGACCATCTGCACATCATCATACAGGTCAAGCCCATTTCCCGGTGGGGTAACGATGGGGGTGAAATTCAACTAAGGTGGTAGCACAGAACAGGCGACAGTGAATCGACAGCCCACCTTGCATCCTGCCCGATTTTTTTTTCCATTGATCAGATGTCACGTGATTGGACCTCCAGGAATAGGTCCAACCAGAATTGGCAACCCCATCTGAAGCAGATACAGTGACAGTCACGTGAACGTTTCAGCCCATAGTAGGTGTGCTTATATGTACATGCAGTGAGCAGCCGGACTGAGATGAAAGAAGTATATGAATCCATGTGAGGATGTGAGTGAAAGAAGAATTACTCGAAGAAGAGCAGGGGAGTTCTCCACAGTGTCCTGGCCAATGTTTATCCCTCAACCAATACCTAAAAACAGATGATCTGGTCATTATCGCATTTCTGTTTGTGAGGCCTTACTGAGTGCAAATTGGCTGCCACGTTTCCTACATTACAACTGTGATTACACTTCAAAAGTACTTAATTGGCTGTAAAGTGCTTTGGGACGTCCTGAGGTCATGAAAAGCGCTATATAAATGCAAGTCTGTTTTTTCCTTTTTACTAGGTTCTGGCTGCTGGTGCAAAGTGTTCCCTGCTGCTTAATGTGCATGCATGATTATCATTCACATACTGCAAAACAGTGTGATGATGAGCAAAAACTGATATGCCATGCATAATTTACATACTTCCATCATATCAAGTAGTGATGGACAGTACTATCTTGGTTGACCTAGTGAAATCTCTGAACTACTTACTCAATTACATCCAGGACCTCTGAATGTTTCTCTCTGCATTGACAAGGTCCACCACCTATTGCACTTGGTGCTACTCTCCTCTGAGGTTTGTGCCCTGGAGTGCCAATGATGGCCTCCTCACTTGCTACAGCACTGAAGCATCATTGAACTTTACAACACATGCACGGCCCCCATGCAAAAACTCAAGACAAAATATGTTGGAAAATTTGCTGCAAAAAAGCCTTCCCTTTAAAGGTGCCGCAGGACTTTAAGTCCTGCAACAGCACTGAAATACTATTTCACAAGCAGTGAACTCCCCAGGAGTTCAATGGTACTCAGATAAATTAAGCAAGTCCTGAAGTTGCAGCAGATTAACACTCGACTGATGTGGTAGCTGCAAAATCCACGGTGTCCCCCACCCACTCAGTTCATACTTGTACCAGAAAATATAGGTTTAATGTATTCAAAAGCGGTAAATTGAATTTTTCCAGCTAATACTTTGTTGCGCCTTTTGATGAGCTGCGTGAGTGAAAGGGATTTTAGACCCTATGATTTCATCAAAGATATTAAAAAAACAGGGAACGTGGAGCGAAACCAATGTTGAGGACATCACAATGTGTGTAATAGTGCAGTGACGCTACAGCTGCCAGTTTGACACTGGTACCAATGTCAGTGTTAGTGGACAAGTGCAGAGTTATGTTGCCTGCGCACACTACTCCCCAATCTCTAAATCAGCTCTGCTTATTGGTGTCCAAATAGCAGTGGAATTTTTGAAGCTACAAAAAAAAGTGCCTACTGTCTCTTTTTTTTAACATTAATAACAGATCACCTGGAAATGTTCAAAATTCACCTGTGTCTGGTTGCAATTATACAGCAAACAGATGGTCTAGTTATTTGCTTCCAAGAAATCTCACACCACCACAGATATCTTGAATCACCCCTATTTTGTTGTATATAAATTACAGTCATTCTGCACTTCTTATATCAGTATAACACAAAAACTATATCATGCTGATTTAGGCCTAGATTTTCCAGTTAACTTATGCTGGCTAATGGTGTACCTCAGACAGACTTGGGCAGGAAATGCAATGGGAGCTGATCCACGCGCTCCCTCCTCACCCAGCTGCTTCTGGGATTTCCTGCCAAAAGTGATGAGGATATATATGTCTGCCCAAATATGGGTAGGTGTATTTTCATAATACATAAATGAGGGAAATCTGATGAATTTTCTGTCATTAGTGCCATAGCCTTGGTGGGGACCAGCATTTCTATGAGTGGAATAGAGCCCATTTAAAATTTAATCGGCCCAAAATCTTATTCAGTTGATTGCTGAGTGCCACATTCAGAAAACAAAATGGGAAAAAAATTGAGAATTTTTACTGGCAGCATTGAGGCTACCAGCTACACAGCAGGTTTGGAGGCCCACCATGCCAATTTGTCATTCCTACTCCAGGTATACTCCTCAGAGGCCACAATTATGCGAATGATCTCAAGGCAGGGTGGGGGGGGGGTAGTGTGGAGGGGCGTGGAGAGACTGTCTGGGATTAGGGATGCAGGTGGAAATCCTGCCACACCAAAGATGTGCCCCAAGTCCACTAGGCTAGGATATGCAGTATATCTACCTCAGAGTGGAATTAAGCTTCCACTGACTTAAAGTTCAGAAATGTTTAGCAGAAAGATTAGAAACATTGTACTGTCTTAGTGTAATTCATAAATGAGCTGTATTTCCTACCCTGATCTTATCATGATTCCACCGAAAAATCAAAGAAAAGGTCTTGGTTTAGTTGCATATCTACTGTAAAGAAGGCAAATTACCCAGGGCTACAGGAGAATTCTTCAGGTTATAGTATATTGTGACTTGCCTGTTGGTATCCCCAATAGAATGTAGGCTACTACTTCAGATTAAAGTGGTAGGTTTCAAGTAAAACCTGGAATAGAAGATAAACTGTCTGTAGGGTAGGAAGAGTTGGTTACTTGTTAGAGAAGTTATGTAGGGATGGTGGGGGTGGAGGGCTTCAGGAATAGGTATTGGGACCACTAGTGTTTCTAAATTATATCAACAACTTGGACTGAGAAGCTCAAGCAAACTTGTCAATTGAACCTGAGGCTGCAGCTGGTGAACAACAAAATGGGTTAGGTAAGATAGGGCCGTAATTCTCCATCCTAGGGCCTCAAAGTGGATGGTTTGTGGGCAGGCAGGGAGGAATTTGGGATGGCACCTTCTTGCACTAAGTCCCCATATCTTTTTGCCGCCATCAGAAATTACGGCCTCAGTGGAGGTGGGTGCGTGATACACTTGCCCACAAATGAGCAGGCATATTGTGACACCGCACAAATTGACACGTTTAAACTTTTTGTTAACAAAGTTTTTTCCCGAAAGCAACGTGATCAATTCCTTTTGGGAAACCTGCCTTCAGCAACAGCAATATAAATCTTATAAGATCTTGGGTGACTTATATTGCGGAGAAGCCCTGCAGCTCTTTCTTCCAACCTGAGGAAGGCACTCCATTAGCAACATAAGTGGCATAGATGCCTGCCTGCAATGTACAAATGCTTTGGGGGAATGTCAGTGATGCATCTATGGGGCAGGTGGAAGTTTCTAACCTAGGTCCACTCCCAGAAGGCCTACCCCGGAATTCCAGCCCTAATATTGAAATTGCAACAATGGCGAATGAAAATTAATAGTGACAAGTGAAAAATATTATACATAAGATGTTAAAATAGCTGATGTAACTTCTCCACGAATAGACAATGCTGAAAGAGATCCGAGGATTTCAGTAGCTTTGACACTGGACATGTCCAATCATTATGGAGCAGTAATCAACAGAGCTAAACTATATAGCCAAAGCAAAAAATCAGAGGAAGTCATACTTAAACTGGACACTGCTGTGGTCTGACTGCACCTTGAATATTGTGGTTGATGTTGATCACCAAGAAACAATGGAGACATTAAAGCCCTGGAGGTAGTGCAGAGAAGAGCCACAAGACTGATCACTAGTGTTCAGGTACTGAGTTATGAGGGAAGACTGGACAAATTTTGGGTTTTGCCTTGAAAGGAGGCGACTGTGAGGTGACTTTAAAGAGATGTACAAGATAATAAACGGTATAAAAAATGTGAAACAATTTATGCCTCGACATTAAAACAAATGGACACAGGTAGTAAAAGGTAAATTTAGGACTGATGTCAGGAAGCTCTTCATACAAGAGTGATCAACACATGAAAATCAATTTCTGGGTAAATTAGTAGAGACTAAAAGTTGGGTTGATATTAACCCCCCATGACGGGTGGGAGAGGGTCAGGGTGGGGAATAAAAATTAAAAATCGGGGAACGCGTCCCCAACCCGTCAGGCTCCCACAGTGCAGTTGGGAGCCTGATTTAAATTTACAGCTGTTGGTCGGGTTTCAGAGGGCTCAGGAAACCCGGCAGCGAAATGGAGTCCGGAGCAGCCGGCTCCAGAAAGTGCTTTCTCGAGTGCTCATCCTGACACTTCAAGCAAACCTTTGGCCTCCCTTCTGCCGATCGTAGCCTCCCTTCATTGCCACAATCGGCCGACCCGACCCCTTCTACCCCCGATCTCCGGCCTGCCCCGCGATCAGCCGACCCCCGATCTCCGGCCTGCCCCGCGATCAGCCGACCCCCCATCTCCGGCCTGCCCCGCGATCAGCCGACCCCCCATCTCCGGCCTGCCCCGCGATCGGCCTACCCCCTCCCTCCAAGCCCTGATCTTTCCCTCACACCCTCCTCATTGCCGGGCTCTTAATCCCCCCAACAAGCCCTGATCCCAAGCCCCAATCTTTCCCGATTGCTGGGAACCGGCCTCCTGCCTCTGGATTTCCCACCCGGCCGCCGACCAGGCTGTCAATCTGGCTGGCTGTCGGGCGGGGAACCGAAGAAAAAAATGATATTGAGGTTCTGGCGTTAAACTTGGCAGGACCTCCGTATTTCCGGGATTCCCCCTCACTACCCTCTTCCCCTGCACCCTCCCCTTCTCGAGACCCAAAATTTGAATTCTTTAAGCAACAGCTGGATGCTGTGACAAGAGACTGAAGGATTGATGAGCTAAGTTAGGCAAAATGGCCTTGTTCATTGGTATCTATCTTGTGAACTCCAAATCTGTCAGTGTACCCAGAAATCACCAGGATCAAATGTGTGAAACATCTGAATTTACTCCTAGTTATTCCAGCTCTCTCCAGCTGCACCCTGTTGTAATGCCACTCAGTTAAACAAAAGCACACTATCCACCTGGGATTAAATCCTGCTACAGTTATAAAATAGCATTCATTTGGAAACATTGAAGTTACATGATGTGAAACGTCTACACAATTGCCAAAACATGGAGGGATTGAAAACAAGTGGAAATTTTAAAATCGAGGCGTTGCTGGACTGAGAGCCATTGTAGGTCAGTGAGCACCGGGATGATGGGCGAGCAGGACTTCGTGTGAGTTAGGATACGGGCAGCAGAATTTTGATGAGCTCAAGTTTATAGAGGTTGCAAGGTAGGAGGCCAGCCAGGAGAGCAATGATCCTTCGATGCTTTTCAAGCAACTAACAAGGCACTTAACCAGTATAAGTGCCAGAGGGTTCATAATCCAGCTGTGGAGTGCGCAAATATATAAAAATTGCTTAACACCCGTAGAGAAAATCATATTTTACCGACTAGGCCCTGAAAGTCCTCGTGAAGTCTATAATGGAATGTTGCAAGGACATTTTCTGATTGGGGAGGAAAGCTCCAAAATATGCAAAGGAGAAAGCAAAGTGTGCTGGGAGTATGTAGCAAAGATGGTAAACTCTGCGTCAACCAGAAGAAAAATCTAAATGGAAGCGAGAAAAGGCTGGACAAGAAGAGCTCAAAGTTGAGACGTTTTGAGTGTTACTGTAAAGTAGCAGGAGCAGGGCATGATGGAAGTTATAGTTGTGAAAGATATGTGCAAAAAGAAGTAAGGCATTACAAGTGAAAATAACCAAATGATTGCAAATTACATTATAATTGCCATGATGGGGAACAAAATGACCCAAGAAGGCAGTTACCATGGGCCAAATCATCGGGGTAGATTTTAAGTTTCATCACTGGGCGGTAAACTCGGCGTTGCGGAATGGCCGCCCATTATACAACCCGGCCAATTTCCCTTTCCAATGAAGTCAATGGGGTGTAAAATCGGGCGGGGCATAAAATGGGCGTCTGACCTGAACCTGACCCATTCCCGCCAGGTGCTTAAAGCAGGAGAGAGACATAGACATATGCTGGCGTACTGAAGAAGAGCACAACACAGAGCATCAGCCACATTCACAATGATGACCATCTCTCCTGAAGGCTTCCATGCTGCTAAAGAGGATTTGGAATCTAAACTTCAAGATTCCATCAAGGTCAACTTCAATTTGCTTGGACAACAGTTACGGGCAACAGCCAGGGTGAATTGAAGAAACATCGTTTTGCCCGCAGTTCTAAGTTCGGTGAATATAATGGAGGTAGCCTCCAGCAGCCACAGTCAGTAGGGACTTGTATCTCTAGCAGTTCTGTGCTATCACATAGTCCTGCAGAAGTGAAAGCAAAGAGCTATAGGGACTCCAGCAAGGAGTCTCGGCACTGATGCAGGTACATCATGATTAGTAACAGATTCAGGTAACTGTACTGCTTCAACCCCTGTAGCTCATCAGTTGGCTATGCAGCCACCTACTAGTCCTTCTCCCTCAAATTGGAGAGCACTCAGTAGTAGGGCATAAGTGCAACCAACACAGAGAAATTCATGACACACAAAAGACAAATACTCCAGCAGAACACATCACATACAAGCACCACAACTGACTAACATCAATTCACATCTGCTGTATGTTATAGACTGATTCTTTCATCGTGCAGAAACAGAAGTGTCATTTGTACAAAAGACACACAGAGTGGGTAAAATTTCTTCCTTGACTAATTTAGGGAAAAAAGATGAGTTTATAGTGATGAAATAACACTTTTCACTAATTTTTACTGTTTTGTTAAAATTAGCAAAGACAGAAATGTCACCTCTAAAGTGGTTGACTTCTGATATCTCCCTTTTTTGCTTAGAAGGTCCCTGTGGCATTGATATTGAAGACAGTAGAGATCTTCACTGCCACAGGCTGCCTATCCCTGCAGGTCTTCATGCACTAGGTGGAACGCTTCTAAAGAGTAACAGTTTCCGTGGCAGTCAAATTCTTTACCATGTGCAGATAGCTATGCACCTTTTTTTTATTCGTTCATGGGATGTGGACGCGCTGGCGAGGCCGGCATTTATTGCCCATCCCTAATTGCCCTCGAGAAGGTGGTGGTGAGCCGCCTTCTTGAACTGCTGCAGTCCGTGCATCCTAGGTTACTGAGGGGAGTAAGGGTGGAAATTGCAGAGGCTCTAGCCACAATCTTCTAATCCTAGTTAGATATGGGGACGGTGCTGGAGGATTGGAGGATTGTAAATGTTACCCTTCTGTTCAAAAAAGGGGAGAGGGATAAACCCGACAATTACAGGCCAGTCAGCCTAACATCGGTGGTGGGGGAAATTTTAGAGACAATAATCCGGGACAAAATGAATTGGCACTTGGAAAAGTATGGGCTAAAAATAAAAGTCAGCACAGATTTGTTAAAGGAAAATTGAGTTTGACTAATTTGATTGAGTTCTTTGATGAAGTAACAGAAAGGGTTGATGAGGGTTGTGTGGTTGATGTGTATATGGACTTTCAAAAGGCATTTAATAAAGTACCACACAATAGACTTGTTTGCAAAATTAAAGCCCATGGGATTAAAAGGACAGTGGCAGCATGGAGACAAAATTGGCTAAGGGACAGAAAGCAGAGAGTAGTGATGAACGGTTGTTTTTCAGATTGGATGGAAGTATACAGTGGTGTTCCCCAAGGGTCAGTATCAGGACCACAACTCTTTTTGATATATATTAATGACCTGGACTTGGGTATAGAGGGTATAATTTCAAAGTTTGCAGATGACGCAAAACTCGGAAACATAGTAAACAATGTGGAGGATAGTAACAGACTTCAGGAGGTCATAGACATACTGGCAAATGAAATTTAACACAGAGAAGTGTGAAGTGATACATTTTGGTAGGAAGAATGAGGAGAAGCAATACAAACTAAATGGTATAATTTTAAAAGGAGTGCAGGAACAGAGAGACCTTGGGGTGCACATACACAAATCTTTGAAGATGGCAGGACAAGTTGAAAAGGCTGATTAAAAAAGCATATGGGATCCTGGGCTTTATTAATAGAGGCATGGAGTACTCAAGCAAGGAAGTTATGCTAAACCTTTATAAAACACTGGTTAGGCCTCAGCTGGAGTATTGTGTTCAATTCTGGACATTGCCCTTTAGGAAGGATGTCAAGGCCATAGAGAGGTTGCAGAAGAGATTTACTAGAATGATACCAGGGTTGAGGGACTTCAGTTATGTGGAGAGACTGGAAAAGCTGGGGTTGTTCTCCTTAGAACAGAGAAGATTAAGGGGAGACTTGATAGAGGTGTTCAAAATCATGAATGGTTTTGACAGAGTAAATAGAATCATGGAATGGTTACAGCACAGAAGGAGGCCATTCAGCCCATCGAGCTCGTGCCCGTTCTTTGTAGGAGCAATCCAGTTAGTCTCATTCCCCCTCTCTTTCCCTGAAGCTCTTCAAATTTTTTCCCCTCAAGTATTTATCCAATTGTTTTTTGAAAGCCACGATTGAATCTGCTTCCATCACCCTCCCAGGCTGCGCATTCCAGATCATAACTACTCGCTGCGTAAAAATCTTTTTCCTCATGTCGCCTTTGGTTCTTTTGCCAGTCACCTTAAATCTGTGTCCTCTGGCACTCGACCCTTCCACCAATGAGAACAGTTTCCTTTTATTTACTTTATCTAAACCCTTCGTGATTTTGAACATGTCTATCAAATCTCCATTCAACCTTCTCTGCTTTGAGGTGAACAACCCCAGTTTCTCCAGTCTATCCACGTATCTAAAGTCCCTCATCCCTGGAATCATTCTAGTAAATCTTTTCTGCATCCTCTCTAAGGCCTTCACATCCTTCCTAAAGTTCAGTGCTCAGAATTGGACACAAAACTACAGCTGTGTTTTATAAAGGTTCATCATAACTTCCTTGCTTTCCTACTCTTATGGGCATGATTTTAAATAGGAAAAATGGGTGGGTTGGGGGCAATAAAAAATGTTAAAAATCTAAAACCCACCTCCATTCCACCCACTTCTGGTTTTCAAGGAGGTGGGATGAGGGGTGGGCGACCAACCCATTCTCAGGAGGCGGGTCGGTCAGTAAAAGTTTTCAAGGAGGCTGTGGGCCTCCATTTTGACAGTTTTTTTGCTTTTAATCCCTGGATGCTGGGATTCCCGGGCCTTCTGATTCACAACATGAGATGAGGCGAGAAGGTCCGATACTGTAGGTAAGTGCCTTTATAGCACTGCTTGTGGGCCTGGAGGAGCAGAACTGCTTCCTCCAGGCTGAACAAGCCCACCTGCAGCGACCTTACAAACACGATTGACACCCCCCCACCACAATCTCCGACTCCCCCCGCGATGACTCTGACCCTGACCCCAACGATTTCCGACCTCCACGATCTCCGACCCCCACACGACCCCTATCTCTGACGCTTGTGACTGACCCCTGACCCCCCGCTGGTGACCCCCGATGACTCAGCACCCCCATGACCTCCGACCCCCTTCCCCCCCAATCTAACACTTACCAGTTCACGTCCTCTTCCTTCTTCTTCTCCCGTCCAACTGAGACCAGCCTTTCAATCATGTCAGCCTATCGGGCAGGCAACCATAAAAAAAAAATAAAAGACATCCTCATGTCAAAATGGTAAAGACGCCCGGGAAAACCATACTTCCGAGTTTCCCGACAGGGATTTCCCCCACCGCACCCCCAATAAAATCACGTCCTATGCCTCCATTTATAAAGTCCACGATCCAGTATGGATTTTTAACCATTTTCTCACCTCTCCTGCCACTTTCAAAGATTTGTGCACACATACCCCCAGGTCTCTTTGTTCCTGCACCTCCTTTAGAATTGTACCATTTAGTTTATATTGCCTATCCTCATTCTTCCTGCCAAATTGTATCACTTCGCACTTCTCTGCATTAAATTCCACCAGCCAGTCTCTGTTCTCTTGAAGTCTATTACTATCCTCCTCACTGTTTACTACATTTCCAAGTTTTGTGTCATCTACAAATTTTGAAATTGTGCCTTAACTACCCAAGTCCAAATCATTAATATATATCAAAAAAGCAGTGGTTCTAGTACCGACCCCTGGGGAACACCACTGTATACCTGTTCACCACTGCTCTGTTTCCTGTCACTTAGCCAATTTCGTATCCATGCTGTCACTGCCCCATCGGCTTCAATTTTGCTGACAATTATATGGCACTTTATTAAATGCCTTTTGAAAGTCCATATACTCAACATCAACCACATTGCCCTCATCAATCCTCTCTATTACCTCATCAAAAAACAAATTAGTTAAACATGATTTGCCTTGAACAAATCCATGCTGGCTTTCCTTTATTAATCCACTTTTGTCCAAGTGACTATTAATTCTGTCCCGGATTATTGTTTCTAAAAACTTCCCCACCACCGAGGTTAAACTGACTGGCCTATAGTTGCTGGATTTATCCTTACACCCTTTTTTGAACAAGGGTGTAACATTTTCAATTCTCCAGTCCTCTGACACCACCTCATATCTAAGGATGTTTGGAAGATTATGGCCAGTACCTCTGCAATTTCCACCCTTACTTCCCTCAGCCACCTAGGATGCATCCCATCCTAACCAGGTGACTTATCTACTTTAAGTACAGCCCAACTTTCTAGTACCTCCTCTTTATCAATTTTAGCCCATCCAGTATCTCAACTACCTCCAATTTTACTGTGACTTTGGCAACATCTTCTTCCTTGGAAAAGACAGAGGCAAAGTACTCATTGAGTACCTCAGCCATGCCCTCTGCCTCCATGCGTAGATCTCCTTTTTGGTCCCTAATCGGCCCCACCCCTCCTCTTAATACCCATTTACTATTTATACACATATAGAAGCCTTTTTGATTCCCTTTTACGTTGGCCGCTAGTCTATTCTCATGCTCTCTCTTGGCCCCTCATTTCCTTTTTCACTTTCCCTCTGAACTTTCTATATTCAGTCTGGTTCTCACTTGCATTATCAACCTGACATCTGTCATACGCCCCTTTTTCTGCTTCATCTAACTCTCTATCTCTTTCATCATCCAGGGAGCTCTGGCTTTGGTTGCCCTACCATTCCTCCTCGTGGGACTGTACCTAGATTGTTCCTGACCCATCTCCTCTTTAAAGGCCGCCCATTGTTCGATTACAGTTTTGCCTGCCAATCTTTGATTCCAATTTACCAGGGCCAGATCCGTCCTCAACCCACTGAAATTGGCCCTCCTCCAATTAAGTATTTTTACTCTAGATTGTTCCTTGTCCTTTTCCATAACTAATCTAAACCTTATGATACTATGATCACTGTTCCCTAAATGTTCCCCCACTGACACTTGATCCACTTGTTCCTGGCAGAAGGGTTGGTAACCAGAGGACACAGATTTAAGGTGATCGGCAAAAGAGCCAGAGGCGACCTGAGGAAATATTTTTTTACACACCGAGTTGTAATGATCTGGAATGCAGTTCCTGGAAAGGGTGGTGGAAACAGATTCAGTATTAACTTTCAAAAGGGAGTTGGATAAATACTTGAAGGGAAAAAATTGACAGGGCTATGGGGAAAGAGCAGGGGAATGGGACTAATTGGATAGCTCTTTCAAGGAGCTGGCGCAGGCAAGCTGGGCCAAAATGGACTTCTCCTATGCTGTACCTACTGTGATATACCTAATGCCTGAAGTAGTACCTACCCCAGTGCTCTCTTCCCTCCTTGGCTACCCTGTCTTCCTCCTTCACTTTGATAGAATACTAGTCAGAGGAAACACTGACCAAACTGTATAGTGCTGAGCTCAGAATGCACCATGAGAACTGTGCCCCGTTCTGGTTTGAAGCTACTAATAACTTCCACTTTGTATGTCCAGGCTGCCCATGCTTCAAGTGAAATGGATGATGCAGAGTTCTGAGGTCCGGAGCAGTCCCACAGTACTAGCTTTCTGTCCTGTGCTTCTGGCCTTTCTTTTTAAAAAGGAGACACACAAAGAGGACAGCCGTGTTGTTACGCACGTCGTTGCTGCAGTGACACTACATGCTGTGTTTTGCAGCAGAATACAAACACTGCTTTGAACCTGATGAAAGTGACAAGCATTGCCATGATGAATGTATGATTATCATTGCATAAACCAGGAGTATTGTCACCTCCGCAAACTTTAGTATCTGTGCCATCTCTCAGCCTGTGATATCCATAATGGACTGGTCATTAGCGACAAGGAGGTTTTATCCCAAGTTTCAGCATGGTGGTGCCTGATGAAGGCTATCATCTTATACAAAGAAAAGCACACTATTGCTTGAGATGTCATTTTGCAGAAAGAAAGAATCAAAGGCTGCATAATTGTATATATATTTAATGCCAGATCTAGTGCAGTGAAAACTGAAATATCTGGCTAGCAGAACAAAAAAACAGTGATTGCTTTTGTTTAGTCAGTTTTATCTGTGCATAAAGTTGGCTAGAAGAACCATCATTCTCAGGTGCTAGTAAGGAAGTATGCCTTTTCTAATATGATGTAGTTCAAAAATATCCTCATTAGCTCTTTCTGTGCTTCACTTCCTAGAAGGTACTGACTTAATTCAAGTTAACAATACTCTTGTGTGAAATTATTCAGGCAAACATAGCTGACACCTGCAATCTCCTTGGAAAGGTATTTCTACAATTGTAGGATTATTAGCAATGTAAAGTGATTGACACTCATGCCCTTAGATAGTAGTGTGACATAATTGGTAGTGATCCTCATAGAATCATAGAAAGGTTACAGCACGGAAGGAGGCCATTCGGCCCATTGAGTCCGTGCCGACTCTATGCAAGAACAATCCAGCTAGTCCCACTCCCCTGCCCTATCCCCATAGCCCTGCAAATTTTTCCTTTCAAGTACTTATCCAGTTCTCTTTTGAAGGCCATGATTGAATCTGCCTCCACCACTCCCTCGGGCAGTGCATACCAGATCCTAACCACTCGCTGTGTAAAAAAGTTTTTCCTCATGTCACCTTTGGTTCTTTTGCCAATCACCTTAAATCTATGTCCTCTGGTCCTTGACCCTTCCACCAATGGGAACAGTTTCTCTATCCACTCTGTCCAGACCCTTCATGATTTTGAATAACTCTATCAAATCTTCTCGCAACTGTCTCTGTTCCAAGGAGAACAACCCCAGCTTCTCCAGTCTATCCACGTAACTAAAGTCCCTCATCCCTGGAATCATTCTAGTAAATCTTTTATGCATCCTCTCTAAGGTCTTCACATCATTCCTAAAGGGCCGTGCCCAGAACTGGACACAATACTCCAGTTGTGGCCAAACCAGTGTTTTATAAAGGTTCATCATGACTTCCATACTTTCGTACTCTATGCCTCTATTTATAAAGCCCAGGATCCCGTATGCTTTTTTAACTGCTTTCTCAACCTGCCCTGTCATCTTCAATGATTTGTGCAGATCTCTCTGTTCCTGTACCCCTTTTAGAGTTGTGTCCTCTAGTTTATATTGCCTCTCCTCGTTCTTCCTACCGAAATGTATCACGTCGCACTTTTCTGCGTTAAATTTCATCTGCCACGTGGCCGCCCATGCCACCAGCCTGTTTATATCCTCTTGAAGTCTATCACTATCCTCTTCACTGATTACTACAATTCCAAGTTTTGTGTCATCTGCAAATTTTGAAATTGTGCCCTGTATACCAAAGTCCAAGTCATTATTATATATCAAGAAAAGCAGTGGTCTCAGCAATGACCCCTGGGGAACACCACTGTACACCTTCCTCCAGTCCGAAAAACAACCGGTCACCACTACTCTGTGTTTCCTGTCATTTAGCCAATTCTGTATCCATGTTGCTACTGCCCCCTTTATTGCATGGCCGCAATATTGATGATAAGCCCACCGTGCGGCACTTTATCAAATGCCTTTTGAAAGTTCATATACACCACATCAACTGCATTGCCCTTTCTGTTACCTCATCAAAAAACGCTATCAGGTTAGTTAAACACGATTTGCCTTTAACAAATCCATGCTGGCTTTCCCTAATCAATCCACCCTCATCCAAGTGACTGTTAATTCTGTCCCGGATTATCGTTTCTAAAAGTTTCCCCACCACTGAAGTTAAACTGACTGGCCAATAGTAGCTGGGTTTATCCTTACACCCTTTTTTGAACAAGGGTGTAACATTTGCAATTCTCCAGTCCTCTAGCACCACCCCTTTATCTATGGATGTTTGGAAGATTATGGCCAGTACCTCCGCAATTTCCACCCTTACTTCCCTCAGCAACTTAGGATGCATCCCATCCGGACCTGGTGACTTATCTACTTTAAGTACAGCTAGCCTTTCAAGTACCTCGTCTTTATCAATTCTTAGACCATCCAGTATCTCAACAATATCCTCCTGTACTGAGACTCTGACAGCATCTTCTTCCTTGATAAAGACAGATGCAAAGTACTCACTTAGTACCTCAGCCATCCCCTCTGCCTCCATGAGTAGATCTCCTCTATGGTCCTTAATTGGTCACCCGTCCTCTTACTACCCGTTTACATGCCTGTAGAAGACTTTTGGATTCCCTTTTATGTTTGCCGCCAGTCTGTTCTCATACTCTCTCTTTGCCCCTCTTATTTCCTTTTTCACTTCCCCTAAAACTTTTTATATTCTGCCTGGTTCTCACTTGTGTTATCAACCTGACATCTGTCATAAGTCCCTTTTTTCCGTTTCATCTTACTCACTATCTCTTTTGTCATCCAGGGAGCTCTGGCTTTAATTGCCCTACCTTTCTGCCTCATGGGAATGTGCCTAGACTGAACCTGAACCATCTTCTTCTTAAAGGCCGTCCACTGTTCAATTACAGTTTTGCCTGCCAATCTTTGATTCCAATTTACCAGGGCCAGATCTGTTCTCATCCCATTGAAATTGGCCCTTCTCCAATTGAGTATTTTTACTTTAGAGTGGTCCGTGTCCTTTTCCATAGCTATTCTAAACCTTATGATACTATGATTGCTGTTCCCTAAATGCTCCCCCACTGACAATTGCTCCACTTGGTCCATCTCATTCTCTACAACCAAGTTCAGCAATGCCTCCTTCCTCGTTGGGCCAGAAATGTACTGGTTAAGATAAAGTTATCCTGAACACATTTCAAAAATTCCTCCCCCCCCGTGCCCCTTATATTTTATTGTTATCCCAGTCTATATTAGGATAGTTGAAGTCCCCAGCTATCACTAATCTATAGCTTTTGTACCTCTCTGTAATTTCCCCGAAAATTTGTTCCTCTATATCCTTCCCACTAGTTGGCGGCCTGTAGAATACACCCAGTAGTGTAATGGCAACTCTTTTTTATTTCTTAACTCTAACCAAATAGATTCTGTCCTTGACCCCTCCAAGACATCCTCTCTCTCCAGCACTGCAATATTCTCCTTAATCAATACTGCCACCCCCACTCCTTTCTTTCCATCCCTATCTTTATTGAACACCTTGTATCCAGGAATATTTAGTACCCAATCCTGCCCTTTTTTGAGCCAGGTCTCCATTATCGCCACGACATCATAGTCCCATGTGGCTATTTGCGCCTGTAGCTCACCAACCTTGTTTACCACGCTTAGTGTGTTTACACACATGCACTGCAAACCAGTCTTAGACTTTCTTGTACTCTCTCTTAGCCTGATCCCACCTAATACTGTATTATTACTTGCTCTAGTGCTATTTTTCTCCCCCGATCCTTTGTGCCCCTTGTTTCTCCTTTCCAATGCTACAACCTGGTGCCCATCCCCCAGCCAAATTAGTTTAAACCCCCCCCCCACCCCACCCCGCCACAGCACTAACGAACCTCCCTGCGAGGACATTGGTCCCAGCTCCGTTGAGGTGCAACCCATCTGGCCTGTACAGGTCCCACCTTCCCCAGAACTGGTCCCAATGCCTAAGGAATCTAAAGCCCTCCCTCCTGCACCATCTCTCCATCCACACATTCTTCTGCTCTATCCTCTTATTTCTATGGTAGTTTTTTCTATGGAATTTCTGTTGTTCACCTTTCTTTTCTTCAAATCAGAAACTTCCTTTTGAACATCATTCTGATTGTGGATAGAGCACTGTCAGCGCACAACTACTTGACCCTACATTTGCTCTTCCAACCTGTCAAGGACATTTCTCCATATCCCCATGTGACCACAATAATCTGAAAGGCCTGATCATTTCTATGGCTTAATCCCTTCATCGTTGCTCTGATTTTCACGTCCCACAGTTGGATTGACTCATTGAGCATTATTTATAGCATTTATGTGATTATTATCAGCACCACTATTGCACCTTTTTTCTGATTGTCTACTTAGTTGTGCATTCGTTGTAACTCTTCAAGAATGTACTAAGAATAAATTTGTGTGTGCCTGAGTGCACTAAGAAATAAATTAACTCATTCGTGCACAATCAGTGTGTGAAGAACATATTAAACGCTTGCACGAGCACCCTATATGGCAATTTTTTTCACTTTCTAAACTACCAATCTTTTACAGTGTGTATGAGTGAGATTAACAAATTTGAAATAATTATTGTCACACTGCAGGAGTTTTGTGCTGTTGGCCGAACCCCACTAGGAATTGGATTGAGATTGCTGAAACTCCTCTCACATTGGATCTCTATAACCAGCAGAAAGAGGGGGCTTTCATCCCATCAGTCTAGACTCTTGGGAGAGCTAATGGCAGCAAATGATGATGCATCCATTCCGCAGCCTCCGGAAGAGGAGGGGAGTAAACTTAAAAAAAAGTGTTGGAACCCAGATTCCAAAGGCAAATGTCTAACCCTTTGAGCTACCTAGTGCTCCTTCATGCCAAAACATCATAAAGTGCATCACACAGTCAACCTTTGCAGTGATTGTTGTTTTGAAGGCAAACACAGCAGCCATTCTGCACAAACAATAATGAAATAAATAACCAGTTAATTCATTATTGTTATAGTTTTGATCAAAGAAGACACTCCCCTGCTGGTTTTAAATATATAGAATTTGCAGCACAGAAACAGGCCATTTGGCCCAACTGGTCCATGCTGGTGTTTATGCTCCACACGAGCCACCACCCACCCCTCTTCATCTAACCCTATCAGCATAACTTTCTATTCCTTTCTCCCTCATGTGTTTATCTAGCTTCCCCTCAATAATGCCATGGGATCTTTAATGTTCACTTGACTAGGAAGATAGGGCCTCAATTTAATGCTGACAATCCCGACAAGTTCCAGTACGCGGTGAAGAGTCTACCTAATGTTCCTGTCAACACCTTGAACAATCCAGCACTCATTTAAATTATGTGCTTAAGTCACATTTTGGGACTTGAACTCACAATCTTCTGACTGAGAGGTGAGAGTGTAATGAACTGAGTCAAACTGATACACTGGTCAATGTGGCACTCTGGTAATAGTTGTGATATTGATAGGAATATCCAACGAAACTTTGACTTTAATCTAAACAGTTTGATGTCAATTTTGCTGTATTTAATTTTAATAATACAATTTAAGCATATAACAAAGCCAGTCAGCCCCTCATAGTTATGCCAGTATTAGCTCCACATCACAACCATCTAATCTAATTTATTTTCCTGCCCTTTCCCCATATCCTTTAATATTTTTCCTCTTCAAATGTTTATCTTATGAAAGAGAAATCATGTTTGACAAACCTACTGGAGTTTTTTTGAGGATGTAACTGGTAGAATAGATAAACCAGTGGATGTGGTTTATTTGGATTTTCAGAAGGCCTTTGATAAAGTTCCACATAAGAGGTTAGCATGCAAAATTAAAGCACATGGGATTGGGGGTAATATACTGGCATGGATTGAAATTTGCTTAACAGACAGGAAACAGAGAGTAGGAATAAATGGGTCTTTTTCGGGGTGGCAGACAGTGACGAGTGGGGTACCGCAGGGTTCAGTGTTTGGGCTCCAGCTATTCACAATATATATCAATGATTTGGATGAGGGAAGTAAATGTAATATTTCCAAGTTTGCTGACGACATAAAACTAGGTGGGATCATGAGTTGTGAGGAGGCTGCAAAGAGGCTTCAAGGCGATTTAGACAAGTTGAGTGAGTGGGCAAATACATGGCAGATGCAGTATAATGTGGATAAATTGAAGTTATCCACTTTGGAAGGAAAAACAGAAAGGCAGAGTATTATTTAAATGGTGATAGATTGGGGAATGTTGATGTACAAAGGGACCTGGGTGTCCTTGTACACCAATCACTGAAAGCAAACATGCAGGTGACGGGTACGGTAGCATAGTGGTTATGTTACTGGGCTAGTAATCCAGAGGCCCGGACTAAAATCCAGAGTCATGAGTTCAAATCCTGCCACGGCAGCTGGCGAATCTAAATTCAATTAATTAAATAAAAATCTGGAATTAAAATACTAGTATCAGTAGTGATGGCCATGAAACTACCGGATTGTCGTAAAAACCCATCTGGTTCACTAATGTCCTTCAGGGAATGAAGCCTGCCGCCCTTACCCGGTCTGGCCGAAATGTGACTCCAGACCCTCAACAATGTGGTTGATTCTTAATTGCCCTCTGAAATGGCCTAGCAAGCCACTCAGTTGTAAAATCTCGCTACGAAAAGTCATAAGAATAAAACCGGACGGACCACGAGGCACCGGACACGACAACGGCAAAACACCAAGCCCAGTCGACCCTGCAAGGTCCTCCTTACTAACATCTGGGGACTTGTGCCAAAATTGGGAGAGCTGTCCCACAGACGAGTCAAGCAACAGCCTGACATAGCCATACTCACAGAATCATATCTTTCAGCCAACGTCCCAGACTCTTCCATCACCATCCCTGGGTATGTCCTGTCCCACCGGCAGGACAGACCCACCAGAGGTGGCGGTACAGTGATATACAGTCAGGAGGGAGTGGCCCTGGGAGTCCTCAACATTGACTCTGGACCCCATGAAATCTCATGGCATCAGGTCAAACATGGGCAAGGAAACCTCCTGCTGATTACCACCTACCGTCCTCCCTCATCTGATGAATCAGTCCTCCTCCATGTTGAACACCACTTGGAGGAAGCACTGAGGGTAGCAAGGGCACAAAATGTACTCTGGGTGGGGGACTTCAATGTCCATCACCAAGAGTGGCTCGGTAGCACCACTACTGGCCGAGTCCTGAAGGACATAGCTGCAAGACTGGGCCTGCGGCAGGTGGTGAGCGAACCAACACGAGGGAGAAACTTACTTGACCTCGTCCTCACCAATCTACCTGTCGCAAATGCATCTGTCCATGACAGTATTGGTAGGAGTGACCACCGCACAGTCCTCGTGGAGATGAAATCCCGTCTTCGCACTGAGGACACCATCCAACGTGTTGTGTGGCACTACCACCGTGCTAAATGGGATAGATTCAGAACAGATCTAGCAGCTCAAAACTGGGCATCCATGAGGCGCTGTGGGCCATCAGCAGCAGCAGAATTGTATTCTAGCACAATCTGTAACCTCATGGCCCGGCATATTCCTCACTCTACCATTACCAACAAGCCAGGGGATCAACCCTGGTTCAATGAGGAGTGTAGAAGAGCATGCCAGGAGCAGCACCGGGCGTACCGAAAAATGAGGTGCCAACCTGGTGAAGCAACAACTCAGGACTACATGCATGCTAAACAGCGGAAGCAACATGCTATAGACAGAACTAAGCGATTCCACAACCAACGGATCAGATCAAAGCTCTGCAGTCCTGCCACATCCAGTCGTGAATGGTGGTGGACAATTAAACAACTAACGGGAGGAGGCTCTGCAAACATCCCCATTCTCAATTATGGCGGAGTCCAGCACGTGAGTGCAAAAGACAAGGCTGAAGCGTTTGCAACCATCTTCAGCCAGAAGTGCCGAGTGGATAATCCATCTCAGCCTCCTCCCGATATCCCCACCATCACGGAAGCCAGTCTTCGGCCAATTTGATTCACTCCACGTGATATCAAGAAACGGCTGAGTGCACTGGATACAGCAAAGGCTATGGGCCCCGACAACATCCCGGCTGTAGTGCTGAAGACTTGTGCTCCAGAACTAACTGCGCCTCTAGCCAAACTGTTCCAGTACAGCTACAACACTGGCATCTACCCGACAATGTGGAAAATTGCCCAGGTATGTCCTGTCCACAAAAAGCAGGATAAATCCAATCTGGCCAATTACCGCCCCATCAGTCTACTCTCAATCATCAGCAAAGTGATGGAAGGTGTCATCGACAATGCTATCAAGCGGCACTTACTCACCAATAACCTGCTCACCGATGCTCAGTTTGGGTTCCGCCAGGACCACTCGGCTCCAGACCTCATTACAGCCTTGGTCCAAACATGGACAAAAGAGCTGAATTCCAGAGGTGAGGTGAGAGTGACTGCCCTTGACATCAAGGCAGCATTTGACCGAGTGTGGCACCAAGGAGCCCTAGTAAAATTGAAGTCAATGGGAATCAGGGGGAAAACTCTCCAGTGGCTGGAGTCATACCTAGCACAAAGGAAGATGGTAGTGCTTGTTGGAGGCCAATCATCTCAGCCCCAGGGCATTGCTGCAGGAGTTCCTCAGGGCAGTGTCCTAGGCCCAACCATCTTCAGCTGCTTCATCAATGACCTTCCCTCCATCATAAGGTCAGAAATGGGGATGTTCGCTGATGACTGCACAGTGTTCAGTTCCATTCGCAACCCCTCAGATAATGAAGCAGTCCGAGCCTGCATGCAGCAAGACCTGGACAACATCCAGGCTTGGGCTCATAAGTGGCAAGTAACATTCGCGCCAGATAAGTGCCAGGCAATGACCATCTCCAACAAGAGAGAGTCTAACCACCTCCCCTTGACATTCAACGGCATTACCATCGCTGAATCCCCCACCATCAACATCCTGGGGGTCACCATTGACCAGAAACTTAACTGGACCAGCCATATAAATACTGTGGCTACGAGAGCAGGTCAGAGGCTGGGTATTCTGCGGCGAGTGACTCACCTCCTGACTCCCCAAAGCCTTTCCACCATCTACAAGGCACAAGTCAGGAGTGTGATGGAATACTCTCCACTTGCCTGGATGAGTGCAGCTCCAACAACACTCAAGAAGCTCGACAACATCCAAGATAAAGCAGCCCGCTTGATTGGCACCCCATCCACCACCCTAAACATTCACTCCCTTCACCACCGGCGCACTGTGGCTGCAGTGTGCACCATCCACAGGATGCACTGCAGCAACTCGCCAAGGCTTCTTCGACAGCACCTCCCAAACCCGCGACCTCTACCACCTAGAAGGACAAGGGCAGCAGGCGCATGGGAACAACACCACCTGCACGTTCCCCTCCAAGTCACACACCATCCCGACTTGGAAATATATCGCCGTTCCTTCATTGTCGCTGGGTCAAAATCCTGGAACTCCCTTCCTAACAGCACTGTGGGAGAACCGTCACCACACGGACTGCAGCGGTTCAAGAAGGCGGCTCACCACCACCTTCTCGAGGGCAATTAGGGATAGGCAATAAATGCCGGCCTTGCCAGCGACGCCCACATCCCGTGAACGAATAAAAAAAAAAAGCAGTTAGGAAGGCAAATGGTATGTAGGCCTTCATTGCAAGAGGATTTGCGTAGAGGAACAAGGATGTCTTACTACAGTTATACGGGGCCTTGGTGAGACTGCACCTGGAGTATTGTGTGCAGTTTTGGTCTCCTTACCTAAGAAAGGATATACTTGCCATAGAGGGAGTGAAGCAAAGGTTCACCAGACTGATCCCTGGGATGGCAGGACTGTCGTATGAGGAGAGATTGGGTCGACTCGGCCTGTATTCACTCGAGTTTAGAAGAATGAGAGGGGATCTCATTGAAACACATATAAAATTCTGACAGGGCTAGACAGACTGGATGCAGGGAGGATGTTTCCCCTGGCTGGGGACAATCTAGAATGAGGGGTCACAGTCTCAGGATGAGGAGAAATTTCTTCACTCAGAGGGTGGTGAACCTGTGGAATTCTCTACCACAGAAGGCTGTGGAGGCCAAGTCACTGAATATATTTAAGAAGGAGCTAGATAGATTTCTAGACACCAAAGGCATCGAGGGGTATGGGGAGAGAGCGGGAATATGGTATTAGAAACATAGAAAACAGGAGCAAGAGTAGGCCATTCGGCCCTTTGGGCCTGCTCCGCCATTCAAAATAATCATGGCTGATCGTCTAACTCAGTACCCGGTTCCCGCTTTTTCCCCATAATCCCTTAATCCCTTTAGCATTAAGAAATATGTCTATCTCCTTCTTGAATACATCTAATGACTTGGCCTCCACTGCCTTCTGTGGTCGAGAATTCCACATGTTCACTACCCTCTGAGCAAAGAAATTTCTCCTCATCTTGGTTCTAAATGACATACCCCGTATCCTGAGACTGTGACCCCTGGTTCTGGACTTCCCATCCATCAGGAACATCCTCCCTTCATCTAGTCTGTCAAGTCCTGTTAGAATTTTATATGTTTCGATGAGATCACCTCTCATTCTTCTAAACTCGAGTGAATATAGGCCTAGTCGATCCAATCGCTCCTCTAGGCCTATTGAGATAGAGGATCAGCTATGATCATATTGAATGGCGGAGCAGGCTTAAAGGGCCGAATGGCCTACTCCTGCTCCTATTTTCTATGTTTCTATCTAATTCCATATTTAATCCAGTGATTGACTTGGCTTCACTAGCTACTTCTGGTAATGTGTTCAATATTCTAAAATCCTTTGTATGCAAAAAAAATCTTCTAACCTCTCTTTTCGGCTTCTAATACTAATCCAAAATATATGCCCCTTTGTTACTGATTGGCTGACCAGTGAAAACAATCTTTCCCTATTTAACCTCTCTAATCCTTTTTAAAACCTTAAACAATTCTGTTAGTTCTTAATACTGAATACAATTCCAGTCTTTCAACTCTCTCACCATAACTATAATCTCTCATCCCTGTTATCATCCTAATAAATTAACATTGCACCTTTCCCATGGCTCCAGTATTCCTTCTACAACAGGGTGCCAAGAATGCATGCAGTACTTCAACTGTGACCAAATCAATATCTTAGACAAATTCATCATCATTCAGTGACCCTACATATACAACCCAAAATCTCATTTCCCCTTTTTATGGCTTTTTCTACCTGTAAATCTGCCTTTAAAATTATTGTTTCTGTACTTCTCAATCTCTCTGTTCCTGCACTCTATTGAGAATTTGACCATTCACGTTGTATTTCCATTCTCTTTTTTTCCAAAATGTACGACTTCATATTTATGTATGACAAAATGCACTTGTCATCCATCTGCCCACTCCCCTAACCTGTGGACATCTTCCTGCAGCCTCCTGCTCTCCTTCACAGTTTGCCATGCCCCTTAATTTGATGCTGTGATCAGATTTTGTTACGAGGTCATCTATGCCCATGATCAAATTATTTATGCATATGAAAAACAAGAGAGGTTCTGCAACATAAGAACATAAGAAATAGTAGCAGAAGTAAGCTATACGGCCCCTCGAGCCTGCTCCGTCATTCAATCAGATCATGGCTGATCTTCTACCTCAACTCCACTTTCCCGCCATATCTCCATATCCCTTTATTCCCTTAGTTTCCAAAAATTTAGCAATATCAGTCTTGAATACAGTCAACAACTGAGCATCTACTGCCCTCTGGGGTAGAGAATTCCTAAGATTCACAGTGAAGAAATTTTTCCTCATCTCAGTCCTAAATGGCCGACCCCTTATCTTGAGGCTATGACCCCTAGTTCTAGACTCTCGAGCCAGGGGAAACAGCCTCTCAGCATCTACCATCTACCACAGATCCCTGGAGCATAGCACTAGCAAACTTGTCAATACAAGAAATATCCATGTACTTCTACTCTCTGCTTTCTATCCAAGCTGCTACTTTACTTTTAATACCATTGGTCTTTGCAAAATGTGTCTTTGTGGCACTTTATCAAATGCTTTTTGAAAGTCTAAATATACCAAATGCCAAAACATTCTCTTTGTCTATGTGCTCAGTAATTTCCTCAGAGAATTCGATTTGTCAAGAATGACCTGCCTTTTACAAATCCATGTTGATTAAAGAAACATAGAAACATAGAAAATAGGAGCAGGAGTAGGCCATTCGGCCCTTCGAGCCTGCTCCGCCATTCAGTATGATCATGGCTGATCCTCTATCTCAATACCATATTCCCACTCTCTCCCCACACGCCTTGATGCCTTTTGTGTCTAGAAATCTATCTAGCTCCATCTTAAATATATTCAATGACTTGGCCTCCACAGCCTTCTGTGGTAGGGAATTCCACAGGTTCACCACCCTTTGAGTGAAGAAATTTCTCCTCATCTCAGTCCTAAATGTCCTACCTCATATCCTGAGACTGTGACCCCTCGTTCTGTACCCACTAGCCAGGGGATACATCCTCCCTGCATCCAGTCTGTCTAGCCCTGTCAGAATTTTATATGTTTCAATGAGATTGAGATTGTTCCCTCATCCAAATCATTGATATATATTGTGAATAGCTGGGGCCCAAGCACTGATCCCTGCGGTACCCCACTAGTCACCACCTGCCACCCCGAAAAAGACCCATTTATTCCTACTCTCTGTCTCCTGTCTGTTAAACAATTTTCAATCTATGCCAGTATATTACCCCCAATCCCATGTGCTTTAATTTTGCACGCTAACCTCTTATGTGGGACTTTATCAAAGGCCTTCTGAAAATCCAAATAAACCACATCCACTGGTTCCCCCTTATCTATTCTACAGGTTACATCTTCAAAAAACTCCAGTAGGTTTGTCAAACATGATTTCCCTTTAATAAATCCATGTTGACTTTGTCTAATCCTGTTGATATTTTCTAAATGCCCTGTTATCACATCCTTTACAATAGACTCTAGCATTTTCCCTACTACTGATGTTAGGCTAACTGGTCTGTAGTTCCCTGTTTTCTCTCTCCCTCCTTTTTTAAATAGTGGGGTTAAATTTGCCACCCTCCAATCTGCAGGAACTGTTCCATAATCTATAGAATTTTGGATGACGACAACTAATGCATCCATTATTTCCATGGCTACCTCTTTTAGTACTCTGGGATGCAGATTATCAGGCCCTGGGGATTTATCAGCTTTCAGTCCCATTAATTTCTCCAGCACTATTTTTTTACTAATACTAATTTCCTTTAATTCCTCCTTCTCACTAGTCCCTTGGTTCCCTAGCATTTCTGAGAAGTTATTTGTGTCCTCTTCCATGATGACAGAACCAAAGTATTTGTTTAATTGCTCTGCCATTTCCCTGTTCCCCATTATAAATTCTCCCGTTTCTGACTGTAAGGGACCGATATTTGTCTTCACTAATCTTTTTCTTTTTACATACTTTTACGGTCCACTTTTATGCTCCTTGTAAGTTTACTCTCATACTCTATTTTTCCCCTCTCAATCAATCCCTTGGTCCTTTTTTGCTGAATTCGAAACTGCTCCCAATCCTCAGGCTCGGTACTTTTTCTGGCAACTTTATATGACTCCTCTTTGGATCTAATACTATCATTAATTTCTTTTGTTAGCCATGGTTGGGCCACTTTTCCTTTTGTGTTTTTGCGCCAGAAAGGAATGTATAACTGTTGCAACTCATGCATTCGTTCCCTAAATGTTAGCCATTGCCTATCTACCGTCATGCCTTTTAATGAAGCTTCCCAATCTAACATAGCCAACTCACTCCTCATATCTTCGTAGTTTCCTTTGTTTTGATTTAAGACCCTAGTTTCGGATTGGACTATTTTGCTTTCCATCTTAATGAAGAATTCTATCAGGTTATGGTCACTCTTCCCTAAAAGACCCTGCACAACAAGATTATTAATGAACAAGGTTCTATACAAGTGTAACATAGCTTCTTTGCTTTTCAACTCTATTCCTCTAGAAATGAACCCTAGTGCTTGTTGTGCCTTTTTATGGCCTTATTAACCTGCATCGAGTAGTTTTCCGACTGTTGTCGTGAGGATAACTGGTCTATATATTTCCGTCTTATCCCCTCCCCCTTCTTAAACAGGGCGGTAACATTCACAGCCATCCAATCATTTGGTACAGTTCCAAAGAATTTTGGTGAATAATAGTTATAACCGTTGCTATTTTATCACTAATCTCCCTCAGTATTTTCTTTATTCGTTCATGGGATATGGGCGTCGCTGGTAAGGCCAGCATTTATTGCCCATCCCTAATTACCCTCGAGAAGGTGGTGGTGAGCCGCCTTCTTGAACCGCTGCACACCGTGTGGTGAAGGTTCTCCCACAGTGCTGTTAGGAAGGGAGTTCCAGGATTTTGACCCAGTGACGATGAAGGAACAGCGATATATTTCCAAGTCGGGATGGTGTGTGACTTGGAGGGGAACGTGCAGGTGGCGTTGTTCCCATGTGCCTGCAGCCCTTGTTCTTCTAGGTGGTAGAGGTCGCGGGTTTGGGAGGTGCTGTCGAAGAAGCCTTGGCGAGTTGCTGCAGTGCATCCTGTGGATGGTACACACTGCAGCCACGGTGCGCCGGTGGTGAAGGGAGTGAATGTTTAGGGTGGTGGATGGGGTGCCAATCAAGCGGGCTGCTTTATCCTGGATGGTGTCGAGCTTCTTGAGTGTTGTTGGAGCTGCACTCATCGAGGTAAGTGGAGAGTATTCCATCACACTCCTGACTTGTGCCTTGTAGATGGTGGAAAGGCTTTGGGGAGTCAGAAGGTGAATCACACGCCACAGAATACTCAGCCTCTGACCTGCTCTTGTAGCCACAGTATTTATGTGGCTGGTCCAGTTAAGTTTCTGGTCAATGGTGACCCCCAGAATGTTGATGGTGGGGGATTTGGTGATGGTAATGCCGTTGAATGTCAAGGGGAGGTGGTTAGACTCTCTCTTGTTGGAGATGGTCGTTGCCTGGCGCGAATGTTACTTGCCACTTATCAGCCCAAGCCTGGATGTTGTCCAGGTCTTGCTGCATGCGGGCACGGACTGCTTCATTATCTGAGGGGTTGCGAATGGAACTGAACACTGTGCAATCATCAGCGAACATGCCCATTTCTGACCTTACGATGGTGGAAAGGTCATTGATGAAGCAGCTGAAGATGGTTGGGCCTAGGACACTGCCCTGAGGAACTCCTGCAGCAATGTCCTGGGGCTGAGATGATTGGCCTCCAACAAGCACTACCATCTTCCTTTGTGCTAGGAATGACTCCTGCCACTGGAGAGTTTTCCCTCTGATTCCCATTGACTTCAATTTTACTAGGGCTCCTTGGTGCCACACTCGGTCAAATGCTGCCTCGATGTCAAGGACAGTCACTCTCACCTCACCTCTGGAATTCAGCTCTTTTGTCCATGTTTGGACCAAGGCTGTAATGAGGTCTGGAGCCGAGTGGTCCTGGCGGAACCCAAACTGAGCATCGGTGAGCAGATTATTGGTGAGTAAGTGCCGCTTGATAGCACTGTCGATGACACCTTCCATCACTTTGCTGATGATTGAGAGTAGGCTGATGGGGCGGTAATTGGCCAGATTGGATTTATCCTGCTTTTTGTGGACAGGACATACCTGGGCAATTTTCCACATTGTCGGGTAGATGCCAGTGTTGTAGCTGTACTGGAACAGTTTGGCTAGAGGCGCAGTTAGTTCTGGAGCACAAGTCTTCAGCACTACAGCCGGGACGTTGTCGGGGCCCATAGCCTTTGCTTTATCCAGTGCACTCAGCCGTTTCTTGATATCACGTGGAGTGAATTGAATTGACTGAAGACTGGCTTCTGTGATGGTGGGATATCGGGAGGAGGCTGAGATGGATCATTCACTCGGCACTTCTGGCTGAAGATGGTTGCAAATGCTTCAGCCTTGTTTTTTGCACTCACCTGCTGGACTCCACCATCATTGAGGATGGGGATGTTTAATTGTCCACCACCATTCACGACTGGATGTGGCAGAACTGCAGAGCTTTGATCTGATCTGTTGGTTGTGGAATCGCTTAGCTCTGTCTGTAGCATGTTGCTTCCGCTGTTTAGCATGCATGTCGTCCTGAGTTGTCGTTTCCCCAGGTTGGCACCTCTTTTTTAGATACGCCTGGTGCTGCTTCTGGCATGCTCTTCTACACTCCTCATTGAACCAGGGTTAATCCCCTGGCTTGTTGGTAATGGTAGAGTGAGGAATATGCTGGGCCATGAGGTTACAGATTGTGCTGGAATACAATTCTGCTGCTGCTGATGGCCCACAGCGCCTCATGGATGCCCAGTTTTGAGCTGCTAGATCTGTCCTGAATCTATCCCATTTAGCATGGTGGTAGTGCCACACAACACGTTGGATGGTGTCCTCAGAGCGAAGACGGGACTTCATCTCCACGAGGACTGTGCGGTGGTCACTCCTACCAATACTGTCATGGACGGATGCATTTGCGACAGGTAGATTGGTGAGGACGAGGTCAAGTAGGTTTTTCCCTCATGTTGGTTCGCTCACCACCTGTCGCAGGCCCAGTCTGGCAGCTATTTCCTTCAGGACTCGGTCAGCTCGGCTAGCTCGGTCAGTAGTGGTGCTACCCAGCCACTCTTGGTGGTGGACATTGAAGTCCCCCACCCAGAGTACATTCCGTGCCATTCTGGAGTTTAAACTATCTGGGCCTGGTGACTTCAACTTTAAAGGCCATTAACCTTTTTAATGTCATTTCCTTTTTAATATTTTGATGAATTAGTGGTTTCTCTTTTCCTTTGTGCATTCGTGCAGTCCTTAACGTTAAACCGAGGCCCTGTCAGCCCTCTCAGGTGGACGTAAAAGATACAATGGCACTATTTCAAAGATGAGCAGGGGAGTTCTGCCCAGAGTCCTGGCCAATATTTATCCCTCAACCAACATCACTAAAACAGAATATCTGGTCATCCTCTCATTGCTGTTTGTGGGATCTTGTTGTGAGCAAATTGGCTTCTGTGTTCCCTACATTACAACAGTGACTACACTTCCTAAAGTATTTTGTTGGTTGTAAAGCGCTTTGGGCCGTCCTTAGGTTGTGAAAAGCAAATTGCTTCTTTCTTTAATGGCAAAAACAAATTCAAAGCCAGAACCTGTTCTATCATATTTACAAGATTTTAAATGCAGCAACTTAATACTATGGGAAAAGACTCCAAAATGCCCTGTTTTAATATTATTCAGCTGTCAAATAATTAAATATGAGGCTGAATTATTATTAACTATTTATCAGTTAAAATAAAGATAAAATCACCCAACCTGTGGCTGGCCTTTTGATTGGAATTCCCAGGATGTATTTTCATCTTCTCTGCCTGGGCAAAAACCTTGCAGAGCAGATCGCCCGCCCAACGTCGAGCCCACAAAGTGTAGAGCCTGCCCAACGTAGAGCCTGCCCGCGTAGAGCCTGCCCGCGTAGAGCCTGCCCGTGTAGAGCCCACAAAGTGTAGAGCCTGCCCGCGTCGAGCCCACAAAGTGTAGAGCCTGCCCGCGTCGAGCCCACAAAGTGTAGAGCCTGCCTGCGTAGAGCCTGCCCGCGTAGAGCCCACAAAGTGTAGAGCCTGCCCGCGTAGAGCCCACAAAGTGTAGAGCCTGCCCGCGTCGAGCCCGCCCGACGTAGAGCCTGCATAGTATAGTGCCCGCCCGACGTAGAGCCTGCGTAGTGTAGAGCCCGCCCGACGTAGAGCCTGCCCGCGTAGAGCCCACAAAGTGTAGAGCCCACCCAACATACAGCCCGGCCAATTTTCATTCTATTAAAATCAATGGAATGAAAATGAAGCGATCTGTTCTGCCACATTGCCATCTAAGTGGTGAAGATGAAAATTTACCCCTCCCAATCTGAAGGTTCAGTGGGGCAAATTTTCATTATAGGCAGACATTGAGCGGGCAGTGGGTGTAGTGATTGGGATGACCGCCTGATGTCACCGGTGAGAGGCCCAAACCATTTTCGTGGTCAGGCTTCGTTTTAATTCGATGGGCGAGCTGCCTGCACGTTTCGGTGCAGACAAGTAGCTCAGCATTTGGCGAGGAGGCAGGAATACGGCAGCTCCTCCACAGAGGCAAGTCACAGGGATACATTAAAAGGGCGGCAGGTGATATCAGGAGAGCCACAGATGGACCAGCATCAAGCAGGACGGTTTTGTGGGGCCAAGAGGAACATGAATGCTCCTCTTGGCTCCACAAAATTCACCGCAACAACTTACCTGCAGTGTCCCTTTAAGGCCACTCTGTGTACAGTTCCATTGGAAGTGGGCTTGCGCAGTGCATACTCCACCCAGTAGAAGCCCAAAAATACATCAAACCCCAATTTGCATATATTTAGTAGGCTCCGCCTATTTCAAGGAGGAGCGTTGCTTGCTTATTTCCTGGCCCGTTCCAAAATCACGGCGGGCCAGATGTTGTCCTGAATGGGGCAGTAAGTGCTGTGTCACGATTATCATCATGCTACCAGCCCATTCCCACCCAGTGAAGGGGATGAAAATCAGCCCAGCATGTACAGAAGGAAAGTAAAGTAAATACTTTACTCGCTTAGCTGGATAATAGTATGTGCTACTGATTGAGCAGATAAATGCACTTATAATTTAAAAAAACCCTCAAGCTGGCCTTTTGTTTGCATAGCTTTTATACTCACTGTATCTTTTTGGATTTTTTTTTAAAGTTACCTTTCTGTCTCAGGGGAAGAAATGCTATAGTGGAAATGTTAATTTTCCCAACAAACATGTCACTTCCGGAAACTAGTTAACACCAGTGCTAGCACATCTGAAATTTTACTGGAACCTAAACTTGATTGACAAAATAATGAAGTAAACCCCTGCAGGGTTGCAACCTCCAAAGTGTTTTGATTATGAAGGAAATTGAAATCCTCATTAGCAAAGTTTTTCTTAAAAAAAAGGCCTTCCTGCGGGGTTTGTTTAATGGGTGAACTTTTTTTTTGCTAAATAATTAAGCCTATTCTTTACCTAGGGTTCTATTCTATTGCCTGTTACTTTTCCTAATAATGTTTCTGGGTCAAAATAGTAATAGTTCTTTGTATTACACAAGAAGCAGGTCTACCAGTGTCAGGAGCCTTCCATGCCATCATGTATTGTTCATCAGGTCCAGATGGTTAGTTGTTAATACACATTTTCTTCCTTTGCATAACTACTCGTAGGTGTAAGTACATGTGTGTGGGAGGAGGATTCACATCACTCCCCGTATTCCCAAGTGTTGCTGGTGGACCTGTCAGAAAGATGGTGCAAAGAGAAAAGTGTTGACTGAAGCAGTGCCTTGGGGGAGGTCGGAGCTGAGTTGTCCAATTGCTATGGAGAGAACAGATGATACTCAGCAGGTTGTTGCTTTTTAATTGTTCCTGTCAGATGAGCTCTTCACTTTTTATTTATGCCTGAAATCAGGTGGAAGATACAAGAAACTTATTTGTGATCACTAGTTGCAAGTAAACCAGAATAGAAGTTTTAATTTGGACCAGTAGTAATTTCTCACCTTGTATGAAGTGCAGTAAATCTGATATACGTCGGTGAATAAAATCCTTCAATTAACTTAACTAGAATTTCTAGAAATCATATGTAAGGCAGCCATGTGTGTTTAAAATTACCTGTCTTCATTAGTGTTTAAAAATGTTTCCTTAATCCCCATTGTAACACCTTTTGTATACTACAGCCTCAAATATAAGACATTATTGGCTTTATTCCTGAAATGTGGTTGCTGTAATTGTGGATTTTTCAGCCTCTGCATTTTGCTATTTAAAGTTCTCTTGAAGGCTCGAATTTGCAGCCACAGTTGGTTCAGAAATGCAGATGCTGTAAATATGGCCATTTCAATCCAAACTAGAATTTATATTTGCATTTGCAAATGTGATAAGATAATTTGACCTCCCAACATACAATTAACAGTCTGTAATAACTATACTATAGTATTAATAGCAGTCAATACTCAGTAATTACTGTTTTTACGAGTTACATTTTTGCATGTTTCAGCAATATTCTCACACCAATCTGAAGACTATCATGTTAATTTTTGACACATAGATGAAAACAAGATAACTTTAATTATCGAAATTATTTTTATGTTGGTTTTCAATCAACTGTGCCAGCCAATCACAGCATTTCATTGAAAGGGGAAATCCTTTTCTGATTATTGCCCTGAAGGGGATGTTTAGAAATCTCTAACCAAATGATCTTTCAAATTAGAATATTCCCTGGAGCGGCCCAAGAAAAAGAGAATATTTTTTCCAAATTTAAAAATATATAATGAGAGTCTTCAGGCTCTAGTTAAAACTTCTTGGGGCCTATGAGCTGTGTAGCCACTCACCTCGTTTAGAGAGCACTCAGATATTGGGAGAAAGCTGAAGGTACATATATGCAAAGGTTTGAGCAGAGCCACTGGAAATGCTGCTTGACACATTCAGCATAACATCTTCAGCAGAGTTTATTGCAGTCTTAACCATCTGGCAAGAATTGAGATTGGTCTAAAAGAACATGTGACTGCTGGGCAATTCTCTTAAGGATTACATCCTCCTGAAACCACAGAAGGGTTTTTTGCAGAGCACGGCTTTAACAAATGAGCCAGAGCACTAGAACAGATCTCTTGGATCTCTTCGTTTCCATGAAACTTTTTCTCTGTAACTGGATAAAAAACTATCTTTTACTCTTGGGTTTAAAGAAATCTCAGAATTGTAGGGGTTAAGAGGGAAGGAGGAGGATTTGGGACCTTCTTATTAAAATGCACAAGATTCTGTTCCCAATGTGAATATCAGATGAGCCACCATCAGAAAGAGAGAACAGTGAAAAAATATCATCAGATCTGTTGTTGAAGGGTGAAGTACCCTTCCGAAGACTGTTGGGTAGTGTAGACATTGCCACTTATCCTGCTCTATTGTTCATTTGTACATCTAGGGCCAGATAAGAATCCAATGTATACATTGTTGTGTTTGACGATACCGTGTAATATGGATCTGTAACTTGTTGGGCTGTCCATACCCAAGATTTCTTTGTCCATAATATAAGTATTGTACTGCCACAACCTTGTTAAATAAACATAATACTATTCAGATGACATCAAACAAATTTATTAGTACTGGTCAGGCAGGACCTGTGTCCATCATAACCTGTTAAAGTGCCACTGCCACTTCACGTTTTACAATAGAATATGTCATGTGTGGCAGAAATTGTATATTTTTCTCATACTATATACCTATTGTATATTGTTAAAATGTTAGATTTTTAAATCTTAATTGTTTTCTGAACAGTACCGTATGGTCTTGATATTATAGGTACTTCTGTTTAATACGGAAGGTTTCTTTGATAAGTGCACTACTCAGAAAAGCAATAGGACATAATTATATTGCTGCATTGTATTGCAATTACAGTAACAAAAGTCCAAGCTCATTACCCTGATTAGGTGACGCATTGGTCAAAACAAGATCTTTTTTCCTCTGGGATTTTAATTTAAATTGAACCCAGACAGATTGGATGGAAGCCTTCTCCATATGACAGCTGTTAAGGAGTCTGTATCAAATGAGTTTGGGTGGTCTGAATCCAGCTCCTAATAGGTGTTAGCCCATTGCACATAAATGTCCCTAATATGACATTGGGCTACCTCACTGTTAGAGATTTCTGAAGACATTTAGCATGGAAGATGGGTACAGATTGGATAAACAAAACACAAAACTCTTAATAACAAAAAAGTATTTAAAAATAAAGCAAGCAAAGTTATATTACCAACTCAATAGGTTTTTGGGACCAGCCAAGTGGACTATAAAGTCTCTTCTGGTCATGTACTTTCCTATGTTCCTCTGTGTGATCTCCAGACTCTCTCTGGCCCATCTACCAAGCGATAGTACAACATAATAGCCACACATCTCATTTAGAGAGCACTCATTTTCGTAATGACAAAAATTACATTCTTAGCAAGACTCCTGAATCTAACATTATTAGAGGTTGTTATTTAATATTAATTTCTAGAATTTATTTTATCACACCTATTCCAAATTTTTCCCTGTGTATTACTTTTAGAAAATTCATAATTATATTCACAAACAACGCATTTACAAATTTGTTAAAACTAATGCACAGAGGAAAATATCAGGGCTGATTTTTTAGCACGTACATAATATGACCTGCTTGATGCTGTTGCTTAACATGGTTTTCTTTTGCTCATTCCCATCCGGTCGGATCTGCATTGTCTGGTTAAATTACATATTTTCCTTTTGTTCCGTAGCATATTAAGTGGTTCAAAGTGTCCTTTTTCAACTGTCTTCTAACCCTTCCTATACTGAAGACTTATGCAACTTTCACAATACAGACAATCATTGAAAACCTGTGAACATAACATTCTGTACCTTTCCAATGCTGCGTACTTTAAATTGTAAGTAAATAGTTGCTTGGAACTGAACAATTGTTTTAATTCACCACCCAATAATCTGAAGTAACAAAGCCATACTATTTTATAGGATTGAATTGAGTTTTTCAATGGAAACTTTCTACTATTTTTGATAAAGCGTCGAGTCCTCCCAGATCAGATACAGACTCATGCTCCCTCCACTTTGTTTAAGCATCTGCTTTAACCCCTTACTGTTCCAAGGTGATATTTGCATTTCCAAAAAATCAAAAATAATAAAATATTTTTGTAAATAAATGTATCTTAGTCTCAGCATATTAGGAAACCCCAATAACCGGTAACATGCAGATCGATAGCAGGTTAATATATTTTCCTGTAGTAAGAATGTACTGTTCTTTGATAGTAATGGACTGGTGGTGTGGCTTCACTAGAGGTCAAGGCACTGAGAATAACAGGCAAGCGGGAAGGGAGCAGGGGGAAGATTTTGCGGCCGGGAAACCCGGAAATACGGCCTGCGGGGTTAAAATCCCACCCCCCCCCCATGTTTATTCTCTAGCCCTTTTGTAGTATCTCAATGATGTTGTCTGTTACAGACAATGATGGGCCATTACAGAGCTAATCACCTATATTCTGCAATTAGCAAATTAACTCAATAGTCGAGCCAACTAAACAATCCAGAGGGTGCATGGAAAAGGTCATTAATTGAAAGCTAACATTAAATTGCTTGAGATTAAAAGAAAAAAGAGCTGTGAGTGCTGGAATTAAATTACTTGTTTTTTTCAACAACGACACATCTTTGTGAAGGAGTTCATTTAAACTCTGTTTTACTGATATCAGGCACTGAGGATACTTTATACCTACTGAACAGAGTGCAAAGCATTCTGAAAGGATTGAAATTGCACCATATCATATTAGTAACATACAAATTTAATCAAATGGGTTAACATCATTGCTAAAATGTAGGCAAAGGTATTTCATAGAAAGTGCTAACATTTTCATTACTGATGTCGCACAGCAGAGTTTCATATCCATAAAGGAAAATCTTGCATTTATATAGCACCTTTCATGTCCTCAGGACATCCCAAAGCATTTCACAGCCAACTTTAAAATGTAGTCACTATTGTAATGTAGGGAAACTTGCAGCCAATTTGTGCACAGCAAGGTCCCACACAACAGCAATAAGATAAATGACCAGATCACCTGTTTTAACTATGTTTGTTGAGGGATAAATTTTGGCCAGGGCAACAGGAGAGCTCCCCTGCTCTTCTATTGAATAGTGCCATGGAATCTTTTATATCCACCTGAGTGGGTAACCAGAGCCTCAGTTTAATGTGTCATCCGAAAGACTTTAAAGGGGGCGCGGGTATGGTGCACGTGAACCCCAAAGCGGGCATGCACCCGGGGACGTGGAAGCCCAGCTGATCTTAACAGCTGGACCTCATTTCCATAAATGCAACCAGAGTCCCACCCAAAGCCGGCCAGATCCACTACCTGGCCGATGGGCGGGAGTAGGAATTTGGCAGCAAGAAGCCTCAGCCGGGAACCTGTGGGAATGGTCCATGGCAGTCAGCCTGGGGGGGGAGTGAGGGGAGATGATTCTGGAGGTGATTATGAGGGGGATTCTAGTCACGATTGGCGGGCAAGGAGGGGGAAATCCGGGGCAAGGGAGGTCCAAGTCTTCCTTGTGAGATCTGGAGGAGCACTCCTGCTCCTCCTGGCCCACAAGGAAACCTAAAATAAAATTTTAAAGCTTACCTGCTGGGCCTCTTCTGGCCCACGATCCACCTCCTAGCAGGTTTGGCCTGATGGAGAAACTGTCACTGCTCCCTCACTCAGGCCTCAAACTAAAATTGCTGATCAGGTCCTGATGACATTATCGGATCCAATCTGCATATTTAAAGAAGGACCCCACTTCCTTCCTGTGGGTGTCCCGCTCGCCTGCTCAAAAGAGCAGATTAACATCAGGACTCCGGGAAGGCAGTGGATCAGGCAGAGGAGGTAAGTGACTGGTCTCATTTTACTTGCTCCCCAGCCCGGTTTCCTCCAGGGTGAGGGAGTTAAAATCGGGGCCAGCATCTCTAGTCGGTGGAGCCGTCCCTGTGTACTGCATTGCAGTGTCAACCTAGATTATGCGCTCAAGTCTCTAGAGTGGGACTTGAATCCATGACCTTCTGACTCAGCGACAAGAGTGCAACCATCAAGCCAAGGCTGACAACATAGACATCCTTGCATTTGCTTGGTTACTTACACAATATACTCAACACCCAGACTAGAAGCCATTACAAAACTAAGATAAAGCTTCCTACTTAAATCAGGTAAGTAGCTCAACTGAAAAATTACTGCTGCTGTTATAGATTCTTCAGTTCTTTTGTATTGGAAATGAATGCTATTTTTGTGCACGTATGATTCAATCTCTATATGCCTCCTGCATTTTCACTGCTGGGTTGCAGGAATTTCATTTGTTTTCATTTTCAACAACATGTTGAAAGAGCTTCAAATTTATGTCACTATATTTTTGAAATTTAATCAGGACAGAACAGAAGTCCAGGCCAATTCTGTTTTCTTCAACCCCACAGTAACTGATCAGACTTAAGAATAAAATCAATTGTTGATTGTATTATTTCAGTCTCTGAAGTTAGAGTTACTGGATCAATCTTCGTGGATGCAAATGTTTTCATTCTAACCTGTCACACAGCCTTTTATTTTATATTGAAGTGCTGTAATAGAATTTGCTTCCAAAAGCTCAGACGGCCTGATTGTCAGCAGGGAAATGGGAAGGGGTTGTCTACCATGAAACCTGAAGGAGTCCCTGTGAGCTACATAAACAGGTCTCCAAAATAATGCTAGACCCATGTAGGATGACGCGATCTGTACCTGTGGTTCACTATACGATAAGTGTCTGATTTCAACTCGGGAGTGAGACAAGTTGTAGAGGTAGATGCTTCCTAGTGATGGGTGTTTGTGTTAATTGAAAATGGATTTGTTTTCCAAGGGTCTGAAATTTAATTCTCAAATTTTTGAAGTCTAAGTTGTAAGTTCAGTGTATGTGAAACATAAGTTCTTGCCTACAGATTGATTTGAGAAGTGTAGCATACCGCTCATCTCACAATTCCAGGAACCATCCTCAGCTATACAGTTTGTTAAATCATAGGAAAAAACATATTAAACTATGAGTGTTACAATGTATAAGCTGGTGATTATCTTTTCCTACATATAAAATCTCCGTTATTGGTAAATAAAATCGCATCTGAATTGGTATCTGTATTTCTTCTTCGAGGAGCATAGCACATCTCCGTAACACTGTGCAGCTTCATTAGTGATTGTCATAGAGACAGGAATTGAGGATAATCATGCAGCTTCCACTCTACTGTTTAGTTCCCTTTGTCTACGTTGTTTGACTCAGTTCACTATGAGTGAATGTTGTCATGTTTTTTGTGATAATGTGGGAAATGGATCATTTCTGAAATTAATATCTCATTGGCTACTGGTCATGCTGTATTTTGACAATGGAGGTTGAATTATTGTCTAAATTTTTAACACTGGAATGTGAGCTGTGAGGCCTGTGTGTTATGTTGTATTTGCTTGCTGGCTTGACACTCTGAGAGGTCAAGCAGCTGAACTGATCCCAGGCTGTTCTCAATGTCACTGTATAACTAATCGTCGAGGATGCATTATGAGAGTAACAACAAAACCTCTGAAAGTATATCTTCAGATGACCCCATGCTCAGACTTTCTCTCCATCCGTGTGGTTTTTGATTTTGATTAAAAATGATTTTGGAATAAGAAATCTCCTGTGTTCCTTTGTGGCGAATACTGAGAATTATTTTACTTTGGTCACTAAACGTAAATAGTGGTGCAATACAGGTAGCAAGCATTCATGCGTGTTTAGACCAGCTCTGAGGTTGCTCCAATGCAAAAATGGGTCTAATAGAGAAAATTAGCAAAAAGCAAAATGATGTAGCTTTTTGCCTGTTAAAGGCTTGTTAAGTGGTCAACAAGTCATGCAGAATTATGCATGAACAAAGATAATTCTAATATATTTCATTTCAGACCTTAGCGAACAGGAAGATTTGAAAGTATCGTCACAGCAGTGAAACAAATGACGGGAATATTTCGAACAAGCCCCCTAAATTAAATGCACGTGGGTATATAGGAAAGCAGAGAGTGATAATGGCTGAAGGAAAAGAAGGAGTAGGGGCCTCTGGTATTTTTATTTCTCATTTGATTAATGTCCATATTCAGTGCAGAGCAGCTCTAAAATGTGTACATAGTTTTGTGCATGTGTGGAGCGCACGAATGAGCAGGCAAATACTTTACAAGGTGACACTGGTGCTTTTAGTCTGGATGAGTTAGTGGGGGTAATTTTAAAGCTAACCTGCCCTGTAGGAAACTGATGGTATCGCACCCCCGCCAGGTTTTACTTTCCATTGACTTCAAAGTAAAATCGGGCGGGCGGTGGAAGGGGTGGCTGCTCCGATGCCATCAGTTTCCCGACGGATGGGTTAGGTTAAAATGACTTCCACAGTATCTTTAATCCTTGATCTTTCTCACAGTGTGTTGTGTTCACCTACAACTTAGTGATCCATTATTGCAAGATTCAAACAGTACAAAGTACGTGCACCCAATCCTTGAGCTATTCAAAAGAGATTCAAAGAAAGGCAATTGCCACTATGTCAATTAACTCTTCGAAAAGGAACTGACTAAAGACCTGGCTGGGAATAGGGCTGGAGATTAAAGAGATGGGTATTGAGTGGAATGATAAAATACTTCATGGGACTTGTTAATTCCTTGTGCTGTTGGGACCAGGTTGAGGGGAAGGGAGATCTTTAATTGTCTGAGATACATTGATAACGATCTTGGTTGCCCATCCAGTGCTTCTACTCTTCCTCCATCTAACCAGCCTGAAATTTGAAATTCATGCTGCACAATGATTAGGTGCAGCCTGTCGATGTGTCAGCATGCTCTATCAGTTCCTTCACAGCTTCCCTTTTTTTATATAATAAATATATGCCTTTAGCCCTTCAAAAAAAAACTTACATTGCTAACGGTAAATGGTAAGGTTTCTGATCAATATTGCGTACTATGGCAGAAGCTGACTATGCTGAAACAGATGTTGGTCTTTGTAAATCCTTAAGCCTTCTGTTACTGCAGACGATAGGATCAGCCAGACAAGTCTGCTGGTTATTAAAGAACTGCCAACAGAAGCTGAGTGATGCGGACACTTCCAGCATGAAAATATGCCCCAGATGGATGTTCAGTCACTTGTCAATAGAATTTAGTCATGGAAGTAAAACCAGTCAATATCTGCTGTGATCGATAATGGGGAACAACAAAGCAACCAAGCCCTATTTCATGGGAAGTAGCAATTCACAACACAAGTACATTTAATTATTGTTGTTTCCTCTATATGCTATACTTGGCTTTACCATCACTCAGTAAGTTTTTTAAGGGACCAAATTACTTGGTTACTAATATTCAATAGAGCTGCAATGTATCACTAATAATACTAATAGACAATTGTCCTTATCCATAAATTAATACTGCTGGAAACAGACAGAAAATGACAGCCCTGTAGGATGCAGAAAGGGAGATCTTTGGCAATGAAAAAGTTGGTAATTTTGTATAGTAACACTTGTTATGCTCTTAAAATAGTGCAGTATTGCAATGTACTACAAAAGGACAGCCAAGATATACTCGTTGAGATCTTCTTCACCAGTGAGGAATTTGCTATAGCAGAACAACAAAAGCTACTTGTACTTACATAGCACCTATCAGAGAGAAATCATCCCAAGGTGCTTCACAGAGTTGTAAGAAAAAAACTGACATCAAGCCACCAAAGAAAGGGAGTTTAGGAGGGGTCAGAAAGGTGGGTTTTAAGGAGGTGAGGGAGGTGAAGAGTTTAGCAAGGGAATTCCAGAGTGTGGGGCATAGGCAGCTGAAGGTACAGCTGTCAATGTTGGGGGAAAGGGAAAGGGAGGATGCATAAGAGGCCAGTGTCGAGGGATAGGGGGGTTGTAGGGCTAAGAAGGTTACAGAGATAGAGAGGGGCAAGGTCGTGGAGGGATTTAAACACAAGGATGAGATTTTAAATTTGATGTGTTTTATATATGGAGTTGCAGGAAGGATGTCACTGATTTGGCAAGTGACAACACGTTCAAGAAATTTGGAGAGGAAGGGGAGGCATTGGTAGTTTGCATGGACTGAAGGGTCGAAGGTGGGTTTTGTGAGGAGGGAGGGGTGATAATGGTGGTTTTGAAAGTGAGGGGGAAAGTACCTGAGGAGAGTGAACCATTTACAATGTCAGCTAGCATGTGGGCCAGGAAAGTAAGATGGGTAGTCAGCAGTGTAGTGGGAATGGGGTTAAGGGAGCAGGAGGTCGGTCTCATGGTCAATATGACTTCGGAGAGGCCAGGAGGAAAGATATGAGAGAAACTAGAAAAAGACTGGGATCAGGACTGAGGAAGGAGGACGCCTTGGGGGAGCTTGGCTTGGTGGGCTTTGGGAAGGGGGCAGTAGCAGAGGCAGCTGAATGGATGGTCTCAATTTTGGTGATAAAGAAATTCATGAGCTCCTCACGCTTTTTGTTGGAGGAGAGGGTAGAGGGGACAAGGGAGAGGGATTTAAGGAGACAGTAGTGGAGAAAAGAAACGGAACGTTATCTTTGCATTTCAGGATGACCATGGAGTAGTGGACAGTTTTTGCAGAGGAGAGTGAGGCCTGCTAGCTCTTGATGTGGTCCAGCCAGATCTGGTGATGATAGCTAAACTAGTTGTGCAACATATATGCTCATGTCTGCACCCCTTGGATTTGAGGAAGTGATGTAGTAATGGGCTCAGGTGCTGAGCGGCAGCTAAAATCCGTACGAAAATGGAGATCGATTACATGGACATGGCAGTGATTTCGCGAGGCATGTAGTGATCATAAACCGATGGTAGGGAGGATACAATATGAACCAGTCCAAAGTCTGAGGGCCTGTGATGGGATGAAGTCCCATGAAGTAGACACTGTAGAGTCACCTTGGGCAGACAAGGCCTTTATGGGATAAACAATGGAAATTTAATATTCTGCTTTTCACTGTAAATGAGCAGTTATTTAATTCTAATGGGGTTTTCCATTCAGGTGTATGTTAAATGAATTGGGAAATTGGATTTATTTTTCCTTTACCTAAACTGTCCTTATAAACAGGCTCTGCTTTAATTAATGTAAGTGTTACAGACACAATTTAAGTTGGTATGTACATTAGCATTCAAGGATTGTGTTTCAGGCTGTTCCTCATTTTTGTGTTTGCAGATCAACAGATGCAGAATCATGAATTTTGTGGTGGTTATTAACAAACTGAAATAAAGCTGAACATTAGTGAACATTTTGGCTTCAAAGTCTTTTGAAATTATTCTTTGTCACTTTGAGGCTACAAATAAAAATAAACTATTTTAGAATGATGTACAGTTTATTCAATAAAGTTATTAGTAACGTCAAAAGTACCATTTAATTTTTTTTCAAAACAAATAATAGAGTTTTGGGGTTCTCACTGCCTGGTACTGAGAATATCAGTTGAGTAATTGAGAATGTCAGCTTTTTTTTAACCAAGATAAAATTGCCTGTTATGCAGCAGCAGAATATGGGATTCCTGTTCAGTGAGCAGTGTGTTCTCAGCAGAAAGGTGCATTTTAACTTCCATGGTAGAGTCTAGTTTTGCCCATTAACTAGCTTGCTGCACTGAATGGAAACTTCTATTCTTGTGTTGCACACCATCTCAGATAGAGGAGGGGGGATTTTAATCCTTCCACAACGGGCGGGAGAGGGTTGGGTCATGGGGTTAAATTGCTAAAAATAGGAAATCGGACCCCAACCCACCGCAAACGCGCCTATTCCGGTTTAACCGCAGCGGGTTGGGGCCGAGTAACCCGCTCGGGAGAGGCGGGTCCGTGGTTATAATATTTAAATGAGGCTGTGTTCCTCAGATTTTGACAGCAATTTAAATTTATCGCTGGCCGGCCGGCTTTCTCAGGCCTCAGGAAACCTGGCTGCTGATAGGAGGTGGGAGCTGCCAGATCCAGTAAGTAAGTGCTTTTCCAGCACTGCTACTGGGCCAGGAGGAGCAGGAGTGATCCCCCCATCCATACAAGCAAACTTGCTGCGATCTTCCAACCTACCCCCCACCCTGCGATTGGCCGACCCCACTCCCAGCGACGTCTCCCCCCCCATGATGTCACCCCCCTGCGATCTCTCCCCACCGGTATCTCTCCCCTCCAGCGATCTCTCCCCGTGATGTCTGCCCCCCCACAATCACTCCCCATGTGATCTCTCTCCCCATGATGTCTCCCCTAACCTCAGCAATCCCTCCCCAGCGATGTCTCCACCCCCGCGATCTCTCACTCTCTCCCTCCCACCACACTGCTGCATTCCGAGCCTCTCCACCCCCCACCAACCCCCAATCTTCTTGATTGCCGGGGACTGACCCCAGCGATCCCCGGCTGCTGCCTTCTACGGCAAGCCTTCCCGCCGGCAGCAGCCAGCCTTTCAAACTGGCCAGCTGCCAGGTGTGAAACGGAGTAAAAAATTCTAATGAGGTCCTGCCGTTAAATTCGGCAGGATGTCTGCCTTCCCGATATTTCCTGGTTTCCCAGCCGCTGACACACTCCCCCGCTCCCTCCCCGCCTCCTCGTAAATATCAGGATCAGGTTGTTAGCAGGGTAGGGACTATGCTTATGCCGCCTTGTTGGCAAATACAGAATTGCATTGGTTACTGATGGAATGCGTCATAGAAGTGGGAAGCATTGAAGGGGGGAGGGCTGCAAAATTCTTATGTGAAAAGGGAAAGTGGCGTTCTCCCCCTCTCCAAAGAAAAAATAATTTTCAGGATCAAGAAGCAAACATTACACCCGACAAGTCTGACCCCTTTTGACAGATTTCAGCCCATTCCCCATTCACTCTCCAGATACCTCAGCTCCTCTCTCCAGGAACGCTTCTCAATGTCTGTTCATCCAATTTCCATTATTCACTTCACTGGTTTTTCCTGGGAACTCATTATTTTTTGCATAATAATAATTTTCCTTATTTTCCTGACTTGTTAATTTTTTGTAACTTGTTCCCCATCCAGTGTTTAAACCCTTCACCATAGTGGATAATTTGCCTGAGTGAATTTAGTCAATACCCATCATAATCCTGAAGAATTCAATTAATGTGCAATATTAGAACTGTATAGATTTAATATAAATGTATGGTGTGTTTGAAAATTAATTTTTACTTTTGAAATTGTAAAAGAACCATAATGAGGTTTGATGCTCTCTGCCAATAATAGAGTATTGTGTGGACCATCTTGCTGCCCTAGAATCACAGAAATTGCAGGGCAGAAGAAGGCATTCAGCTCATCGCACCTGTGCCAGTGCCCTGATTGCGATACAATATTAATATTGTAATGCTTTCATTAACTAATTGTACATGAATAACAGGATATTCATGTACAGTAATACAATCGAATAAATTTTCCAAGTTAGAACTCCCAACAAGGAACTTCACTTGATGGGAGGGCAGATCAGACATTCGTGCTCGGAGTTTAGTTTGCCAATTTGCAGCACCCCCAATTTTCTGGTTATTAATTTTAATACTGGAAAATTGGGAGCACCACAAATTGAATGCACTGACCTTTGGGCCCAATTGTCCATTCTGCCCTCCTGTTGAGCAAGGCTCGCACCATGAGTGCTAACTTGCAAAAATGTGCCCCACTATATTTCAGTGTAACCAATGCTGCCCACTGGCTCTGTCAAACAATTTTCTTAGCTTTGCAGAACATGGCTTGGTGATAACGCACTCCTTTAAAAAAATAATTGGGAACAACTATTGAGTAAATGATATGGAGAAAATGCACTCTGTTGGAAATTGCATGACCTCTTTTGGCTCATTGCTGATCTCGTGGTTGACAGATCAGAAGCTATTCTGGTTTAATATTTATGCTGGCAGATTTATTGCTTTATTTGAAAATTTACATAAATAACATTGCATGAGAGATTTTTTTTTAAATGCTAATATTTCGATGTGAAGACAGAGAACTAAAGATGGTTCCTATCCCACCTCTCTCAGCTTCAGTTCTTTACCTTGTGAGCAAAACTGACAACAAGCTGTTCACTTCCAGAAATTTCCAGGCTTGAGATTACCTCTTAATCATTTTGTTATGGATTTGCAATTCCAAATATAAAAGTGAGTCAGTGCAGAAACATCAGGGATACTTATCATAAATCATTAAAATTGTTTTGCCATAATACTTTTCACAAGGTTGGACTTGTTGCAAGTTGTGTGTTTTCAGGTAACTTTTAAGTTTTTTCACACTGCTGCATCCCTCTAGCATTTTAAAGAAGCATTGTCACTGCATTGCCTCATATTCTTAAATGTCATAAAAAGAGGTACCTGCACATCTACTATTTTCTCTGTCACTCAACTGCTGGTTAGAGGTAGCACTATGATATCTGGTGCAGTGAGATCATAGATGAGGAATACGTCCCATATTCCACTATCCCCATTCATGGTGTCACTGTAGGAGTTTCTGCAGAAAATGTCTGTTCCCAAACTGCCTGTAGCCATCTGTTTTCAAGTATAAAATGTTGTAACATGAAGTGACTAAGACACACTGGGAAGTGTGCAGAGTTCTCACTTTATAATGTTTAAAGTTATGTGGCAGTTTTTAATTTTTAAAAAGTTTGCATTTTTAAGTGTCTGCTTGGCTCATTTGGTGGCACTCTCACCTTTGAGTCAGAAGGTCGTGGGTTCAAGCACCACTCCAGGACTTGAGCCCATAATCTACACTGGCAATCTAGTGCGTTTCTGAGGGAGTGCTGCATTACCAAAGGTGCTGTCTTTTGGATGAAACTGTAAACCAAAGCCCAGTCCTAATGGATGTAAAAAATACCATTGCACAATTCAAAGAATATCAAGGAGCACTCCTGGTGTTCAGGCCAACATTCATCCCTCCAACAAAATAGTTTTGGTCATTTATCTCATTTGTTGTTTGTGGGACCTTGCTGTGTGCAAATTGGGTGTTGCATTTGCCTACAAAACAACACTGATTACATTTCAAAAGTAAATCATTGACTGTGAAGTGCTGAGGATGTGAATAGTGCAAGTTCTTTCTTTAGCACCTGATCACGCCTCTCAGAAATGCTCCAAAGCACTTCACATATGATATAGTTACTTTGAAGTGCAGTGACTGTTGTTGTGGGACAAACATGGCAACCATTTTGCACACAGCAAGATCCCAATAACATTAATATAATAACATTAGTGTCTACCTGAACAGGCAGACAGGGCATCAGTTTAATGTCTCATTTAAAGGACAGTACCTCTATTGTGGAGCACTCCCTCAGTACTGCATTGGGGCGTCATACTAAGTCATAGAGTGAGGCTTGCTCCATAACCTTCAAATTCAGAAGCAAGGGTGCTGCTAACTGAATCAATCTGATACATGGGGTATTTTTTTAATGTAATTGAGATGATAGTGATATAAATGCTGCAGGTCTGTGGCAGCCATATCATTGCATGCATTGCTCGTAGATCAGCTTGGAGAGTTGTGGTAGATGTTGCTTACTGACCTGCAACTTTGCAAATTATAGAAGTGGGAAACAGGGCTTAGACATGAAGGATATCTCAATATAAAAATATCAGCTTTTTTGAAATATATTTTACGTGAGAAGGAGATAAGAAGAAAACCCGGGAAGGCTGGAAATCTGAAATAAAACAGAAAATGCTGGGAAGACATATCAGACACATCTATCTGCATCTGAAAGAGAATGACAGGTTAACATTTCAGTCTTTACCTTTTGACAGAACTATTCTGAGGAAGAGACCTACCTAACACTTTGACCTATCTTTCTCTTTCAGATGTTATCCAACCTGCTGTGTATTTAGAGCATTTTTTTGTTTTTATGTCAGGTAGTGCTTTCCTGTAATTGCTCGAGATGACAGAAATGCTATGTCAGAGTGTGCACATGTCATAAACTGTCATAAAGAAATGCTTTAAGTTATTTGATTTTATTACACGGACCCTAATCATTTTCAAAGTATTCTTCGTTTTCCAGGCATTCCCTTTATGTTGATTGCATTCCTGATTTTATTTTGTTTTAATATTTTGCTCGTGAGCTGTTGCCTACACACTGCCTCCTTGACTGACACAGCAGTGTTTCTGTAAGGTGGTCTGTGTTGGAGCTATCTATATGCGATATGTAGAGTCTTGGCAGCAGAACCCTACAAGGCAGTTACATTATTATACAACAGTCATGCAGGTCACATGCATCATGCATTAAGTAAGATATCAAATGCAAAGCATTTGCAAAAAGTATATTTAGCTTGATCAAATCCCTCAAGAAACTTTAAAATGTTAAACGTTTCTGGTAGTAGAGTGTGGCAGTGAGTCAATGGGGTCGATTTTAGGATGGCTGAGCGGGTGCGTTCATGGCGGGGGGGGGCTCTGAAAATTGGGGATTCTCCAATGATGTGCGCGCAGCCCCCACATGCGGGACTCCCACCGGCAATTAAAGCCGGCGGGATCCCACTTAAGGCAATTATTTTGATACTTCAGGTCGTTTGCAGACCTGATTGGGAGGATATTTTAAGAGGGGTGGGATTTTCAGGTGAACTGAGCGTGTTTCCCATACTGGGGGAAACACTCCCAGTTGAAACAGATGTGTTGCAGCCACCAGCCTGTGGGAGCTGCAAAGGTCCATTTGACAGGTGAGGGGGGGGGGGAGAGACCCTCACTCATTGCAGGAGGCCACTCTGTCACTTTGGACAATGTTTGGCCTCCATCACCCTCCTCCTAACACAAAAATGCACCAACTTGGAACCTCAACCCCGGTGTGTAGACACATTCACCTACCTTGCGGACCCCCTGAAACGTACATCTTGTGGATGGGTGTCGCCGTAGCTGCAGTCATGACCTCCTCGGAGGATGAACAGCATCACCAGCCTCGCCGTCCACCTCTGACACATGGAGCTCCACAACACAGTGCTGTGACACATCCACCTGCACATCAAGAGGGAGGGCAACCACAGAGCGAGATGCGTCGCAGAAGGCACTACCCTCGCCACAGGGTTTACAGACCGAGGCTCAGCTTTCTGGACCTAATCTGAGGAGCAGTGCACACGGACTGTACTCATGAATTTAGATTTGAGGTTAGGATCAGATCAGCCATGATCTTATTGAATGGCGGAGCAGGCTCGAAGGGCCGATTGGCCTACCCCTGCTCCTATTTCTTATGTTCTTATATGCAACCTCCTTGATGCCGAGCTGCTCCCGGCTGGCCCGAGCACCATCTTCTTACCTGTCGCTATCAAAGTAACCACTGCCCTCAACAACTTCTCCTCCAGATCCTTCCAGGGTGCCACCAGGGACCTCACCGGCGTCTCTCAGTCGTCTGCACAAAAGAGCCCTGCAAATACACCTACACCCACTCTGCGGTGACACAATGGGTGGCATCAGGTGTGGGTCTTCATAGTGATCCTCAGGAAAGGGAATTATTGCACAAACCAGACAAGATTTGCAAAGACATGGCAGTAGTGGTGATAACAAATTTTAATGTGCTTTGTAAAGCAAAGGAAACTAAATCAAAAACGTGACATTCTGTCATACATCCTTGTGCATCCCCTTTGTGCTCACAAAACCTTCGCCTTACGTTTACGGGAACCCCTATGTGATGCTACCCCGTGACTTCAGCAGAGGTAGTGGCAGGTTGCTCTTGTCCATGCCCTGACCGATGAGATGCTTTGCGCGGATGCCCTTTGGGTTTCGGTGCCCGTGAGGGCCCCTCCAAAGACTGCTCAAACTGCACCTGTGCAGGGGCAGACTCGGCCACCTGGAGAGGAGGCAGCATTGCGGGTACTGGTTGAGAGGAGGGCTTTGAGTGGCGTCCCCACTTCCATGTCCCCTTTCACCATCATCCCTCTCCTGGCCCAGGCCCACATCACTCCTTCCACCCTACTGGACAACAGTTTGGAGGACTTGTGTGAAGCCTTGGAAGGCCAATTGTCATGTATCTGTCAGCCTGTTTAAGCCAGTAGAATGTTGCTCACCCTGAATCCGAACGGCCGTTGTCAGGGCCTGAATGGACTCATTGTTGAGCCGTGCTTGAAGCTCGATGGAGGCTAGCCTTTCCTCCATCGCAGACATTCCCGCACCTACCCATGACACTATCTCAGAGATGCCTTCATTTCCCTGTGACAGTATTCCACTCATGCAGGAGTTGGACTTCTCCATTCTCTGCGCGATTGTGGAGAGTGCGCGTGGTAACTGTTCCAGCACCTTGGCAATGTGCCGCTGGCACTCGATGACTCTCCTTTTTATGGCTGGCCCCCAGGGTTCAGCATCTGGGTCCAGCTGAGCAGAACCTGGAGAAGAGTACTCCCACCGACGCTGCCCCTGCCACAAGGGTCTGCTCGTGCTCACACGTGCATGGTGACTCACCATGTGCAAGCCCAATTAAGTGAGGACGGGGACCCACCGAGGTGTATGTATCTGCGCTGGTGGATGGCTTGCTCAGACATGACGATGAACCCTCAGAGGCCGGCAGGTCCTCTGAGGAATCGCCCTCCGCAGTCACGGCGGTCACAGATGGCCCTGCAAGAGAACAGAAAGCAATATTAAGCATGTGGACAGATGTTGAGGTGCTTCAGATGCCAAGTGATGTTAAGATCATTCGCTATCATGAGTGCTGAGTGTTAGATTTCTGTCACCAGTCGCTTGTGCGCTCACAATCTCGGCGTCCGCCACGGACAGGCACTCCAGCGTCCGGCTTAGTTCCAATGCCTGCTGCTTCGCGTCTGTTAGGACCATCTGGTGTGGCGGGCCTCCTCCGGTCCGTGCCCTCTCCTGGGCATTCTGGCATCTCTTCTCCTAACAAGGCAAAACACAGAGGCGTGATTGAGTGATGGTTGCATGGTGACCCGCTGCATGCATTGGTGTGGGTGGGGGTGAGCGTGAGGGAGATGCATGGGAGGGTGCGTGTGCAACATAGCCATGAGATTGTATGAGGATTGGGTTGCTTGGTAGTGTTCAAATGAGAACTGGAGCGGTGAGTACATGCAGGCAAGGTGAGGATGATGGTTGAGTGGATGTGAGGAGTGATGCGAGAGCTTTGTGGTGGCAGTGCAGAAGGGGTTGCGTGTGGTGGAGGTGATGTGGAAGACGGAGTATGGGAGAATGCGTAATTATATTCACTTTGGCTGACCTGGTTAGGTCATTAAAGCACTTCCTGCACTGGACCCAGGTTTGGCACACATTGCCGCTGCTGGTAACCTCGTCTGCCACCTCAAGCCAGGCCTTCTTGGTGGCAGAGGGAGGCCACCTCCTCCCATCAGATGGGAAAAAAATTTCCCTCCTCCTCCTCCTCACCCCATCGAGCAGCACCTGGAATGAGGAGTCAGAGAACCTTGGAGCAGCCTTGCCTCTGTTCTGCTCCATGCTCTGAAAATGGTTCTTTGCTGCAGGAGGAGCATTGGAGGACTGCCCCTTTAAATAGGGCTCCTCCTGCTGACAGCCTATGGTGCCGGTGCGCAATGCATCCGCTGTGCAGGTCTGGAACAGGAAACCCGGAAGCACGCGTAAGTACCTTCAATTAGGCTGCGATCGCGTGCGGAGCACCCTGATTTCACTGGGCGTGTCACCCATGCGCCCATTCGACCCCCCCGCTGCCAACCCACCTCCCTCCTAATATCGGGCCCAATGATTCCCAAGTTGCCTTGTCAGCTTCAGTACCAGTAACATTTTGTTAGAGTCGTATCCTCTCTTCCTAGTGGGAAGTCATTTTAGATTGTTCGTCTCATGAGCAGTCCAAAGTACTGGAAAGTATATTACACTAATAAAATGTTATTATCACTCAGCTCTGACGTTTGAGAGTGCTGGGCTCAGCGTCCTAGACTCCACAAATTGTTGAGTACAATAGCTTTCCAAAAATGAGTGTAGGAAGCATCTGATGGTCACAAGCATCTTGATGTGAGCCAAATGTTAGAAGGTTAAATAACAACAGATCAAAGGTAGGTTTAATTTTAGATTTTCTCTTCCCTTAGTGACTCAGTTGATAAATGTACTTTGTGATATGGAACTGAGCCATGCATATTAGGAAAATCATCTCTGATCTGGCAGACCTCAGCCAGAGAGTCTGTAGGAGCATTACAATGGATGTTCTTGCCCTGAGCTAGAGAGAAGAAAATCTCTTGACTGCTGCTCGTAACCCCTGCTGGAAATTACTCATGTGGAAGTTAAATAAGGGCTCAACTACACTGCTCCCCATAATAAAATATCCTGCCAGCACCTCATTGTCTGGGCTTAGAAATGACCAATTGGCCGAGTTACTGGACAGTGGTGGGCATCCATGAAACTTTACAATTGGCAAGAGTCAACGGGTGGAACTGTCAACTTCTGCAGGGATATAAATCGAGCGACCACTCTTACACATCTGTCCAATATTTCTTTCCATTGGCGTATAACGGATGGCCAATCTGCTACCACCAGTTTTACGCCGCTAAAGTTGAAAGCTTCGTCCAACATCTTCAAGTGAAAAAGAAAATTGGGGTTAAAAATATTTTTTGTTTTCATCATAGTTCATAAAAGAAGGCCCACAAATAGGATTTTTAAGAGCTTTTCCTGATGTATTCCCTCAGCCCCAACCACAACAGAACATTTCTCTGCTCCACCAGTGTGACATTTCCATTTATTGCACCACTCAGCCTCGAGGTCTCTGACTGAGAGGCCCAATTAGCGATGACCTACAGGCACTTTTTTTAATGTGAACTGACATCCACTGGGACCAGGGCTGACTCTGCCTGAACTCATTTAACTTCAGACCTGTAACTGTCGACTGAAATCTAAGAAAATTTTCATCCATCTGCGAGGGCCAGAATTCAAGCCAATCCCAAGGGTAAAAAGGCAATGTTTCAACTCACTGTGCCACCTGATCCCGCTGGATACATGTAAGTGTACACCCTTTTTTTCATCCTTTCAAGAGCAAACAAAGCATTCCAAATAAAATGTGGACATAAAATAAATAGTAAGTGTAAAAATAGATAAAGAAATTGGTTTGGGGAAGACAAAAAAGATAAAAGTGAAAACAGACAGGAATTTCCCCGTTGTTGCTAAGCTTTGGATAGTGAAATGCCATAATATCTAGGAAATATCCAGGGGTTGAACTTCTTCAAAATTGGTAGTACCTACCTCTTAAACAGCTCATTCACAAAGTTACAATTTTGCATCAGAATTCTTGAAAGGTGGTTAGGTAGAAGCTTAAATAATTGTGAGTTTTGTTTTATCAAGCAGTGAATGTATCCTTCAGTAATTTTTTTTCTTAACACCACAGAGAAAGTTACAGTGTATAATTTTATTAATACATTTTTATTTTAAACTTTTAAAGTGTGGATTCATTGGGCATCTTAATTTTCCACTGTATGTCAGAATTTACATGAATTTAACCAGTGGAGTCAGTGCTGAGTGTTGCTGGATAGGGATTCTATCTATAGTAAATCCACATAGTGGAGCAGCCTACTAATGATTTATTTATGTATTTCATATTCAAGTCAAGGGCTCATAATGCTGCAGATGGGACATTTTTCACTTAATTCCCATTAGTTAGAAATCCCAGTGTCCAGTACCTCGTAGGTTCTGACTACTATATTAACCCTTTGCCCTCACTGCGCATCCAGAGTCGCCAGAAGATAATTGTATTACCATTCACTAAAACTCTGTCTGAGTGCTTCTTAATGTCTTATTATGGTTGCTAGGCAATAACCTAGCAACCTACTGTAGCATTTGACTAGTTCCTAATGCAGAACATATTATTTAGTGACATTAATCCTTGAGCAATTGGATAATGTTGTAATGTGTTACAACTAGAATAACAAGTGAGAAGCTGCACTGGATCACTGAATTCTGGCCCAAATATAGGGTTACAGAACTGGTTATACTGCAAGTAAAGGAATAATATTGGGGTTACAGAGGTAATGGTATCACACGTAGAGATACAGACTTATGTTAAGTAAAGGAGTATTATATTCTGTTTAACAAAAAGCTCCTTAAATCAGTTGAGTTTTATCAAAACCCAATCTTTGCCTGTGTGCTTTCTGCCAGAGCTGAGTTCAGAAGCAGCAGTTTTTCTCACTGAATCATTTGAGATGGAATTGCCCCAGATGCAAGCATGTTTTTGTACCACTAAAATGAGCTTCGGTAGTAATAGCGGACCAGCACTCAACATTCCTTTAACTGCTATTTTATCAGAGCCAAGTTCATTTGACACTTTTCTGTCCACTAAAACTACTGATAACCCATTTATTTGAAGTAGGTTATTGGTCAGTATTAGTGGGCAGAAGAATTTTATTTAAATGAGTTAGCACCAATATTAAAACAGCAGACAGAGGAAGACCATACAAACATGTTAAGCATTTGTCCGCTAATGTTGCTAACAGTAACTTCTAAGCTATGGTGTTCAATGATAAACCTTTGGGATGATTTTCCAAAATGCAGAAATGATAGCACCTTCAGGTAGTTACAGTGCCATAGGTGATCATTTATCTTCTACACAAGCATGCAGAAAATTCTGAAATGCAAGGGCCAATTTTAATTCAGTCCACACCGCAGGAACATGATGATAGCGGCTCTAAAATCACACAGCTGCACTTACCATCCTGTTCCCAATCCCATCTCACCCACCACCACTTTGCCCAAGGCCTTCACAAAGGCAGCCCAGACACCTGCCTGAAACATGTGTGAACCTCATTGCTGTATGCAAATAGGGGTCCCATAGGACCCTAGTTGTAATTTTGAGATATAAAGGGCAGAATGTGGGCTGGAGCAAGCTCAGCCCATTTGTACTGAGCAGTGAGCAGTCTAACCAATGGTCCTTAAAGTGGCCGCTGGAGGCCGCTCACAAAATGGCCCAGGAAATATCTATTTTCTTTTTGGTGGGGCCAAGAAGAGCAAGTAATGTTAATAACATCATTATTTTAGGAGTGCTGTACAGCCCACATTTAACCTCACTTTATCACATGCTGCAAAATTACTGCCAGGATGATCAGCACTAAAACACTGAATCCTTGTTGAGCCAGTTAATGCTGGCATAATTGCTATTTAAACTGAACGCACCATTTTACAGTGTTCTCACTTTGCACATGCAGTGTGTTGACAACCCTGATTTATAACCAGAATTGTTGCAGCAGTTGCAGATTGCGTTGCTTCAGTCAGAGCTGATTAGTGGGAGAAGAGAGTCAAAATTTTGACTGTGTTGAAAACCATGAGAATTGGTTTCAGTACATCACTTATATGATACTTAGGATAGGATAGAAAGAACAGGAAAGGGCAGCTGGTGAGGTCTCCAGTACCTAATGCATCAGTTATAACATCTGAGGCAGAGCTGCCTGGGCGTGACTCAGTTGCAGTACAGTACATCTGGAAGCTGAGGCTAAGTCATGAGGCTGTGACTGAGCTGTGCCTTGTGCTGAATTAAAACCTGCAGACCTAATCTTCTGTCTATACAGTGATACCAGTGGCAGTAAAAGTCATCAAGTACTGAATGTCTATGCTTTGGGGTTGTTCCAGGCAAGCACTGGTGACATATGCAATCTCAGCCAGTTTGCTGTATACAGATCTATTAAGGCCTTATTCTGCAGGCTAACAATTTTCTTTTGATTTTTCAATGGACCAACAGTCCCAGCAGGATATGCAATACGTTTTCATAGGTCTGCTGACTTCCTAAGGAGCTATTGATTGCATGCATCTTGCCATTATATCCCCTATGCACAATGTAATGCTTAATATGAACTGCAAGACTTCTTACTCCATCAAAGTATAGCTGGTACTTGGCTACGGTATGGTAGCATAGTGGTTATGTTACTGGACTAGTATTCCTGAGGCCTGGACTAATAATCCAGAGTTATGAGTTCAAATCCCACCACGGCAGCTGGGGAATTTAAATTCAATTAATTAAGTCAAATCTGGAATTAAAAAAAACTTATATCAGTAATGGCGGCCATGAAACTACTGGATTGTCATAAAAACCCATCCTTTAGGGAGGAAACCTGGTGTCCTTACCTGGTCTGGCCTATATGTGACTCCAGACCCACGGCAATGTGGTTGATTCTTAATTGCTCTCTGAAATGGCCTAGCAAGCCACTCAGTCAAGAAGGCGGCTCAAGGGCAATTAGGGATGGGCAATAAATGCTGGCCTTGCCAGCGACGCCCACATCCCATGAACGAATAAGAAAAAAACAACACAAAATTATGTAGCTAAATTAGGTGTCAGCTGTGGCTCAGTGGTAGCACTCTTGCATCTGAGTCAAAAGGTCATGGGTTTAATCCCCCACTTCAGAGACTTAAGTATATAATCTAGGTTGACGCTTCAGAGCAGTTACTGAGAGAATACTGCACTGTCAGAGGTGCCATCTTTCAAATGAGACTTTAAACCGAGGTCCCATCTGTCCTTTCAGGGGGACACAAAAGATCCCATGTCACTTTTCGAAGAAGAGCAAGGAAGTTTTCCCAGTGAAATATTTTTTTGCAACGAGTTGTTATGGTCATGAATGCACTGCCTGAAAGGATGGTGGAAGCTGAATAGTAACTTTCAAAAGGAAATTGGATTTATACTTGAAAAGAGTAGATTTGCAGGGCTATGGGGAAAGAGCTGGGGTGGGACTAATTGGATAACTCTTTCAAAGAGCCGGCACAGGAACAATGGGCCGAACGGCCTCCTTTTGTGCTATATGATTCTATATTTAGCTTAAGGGGAACTAAGGATACCCTCTAGCCATGACTCATGACACCCTTGCACCACCCATGAAAGCAGAAGCAAAGTGCAGGTACAATGAGGCACATGCTACAAGGAGGATCATGAAGCATACAATTGGGATTTTAATGCAGCACTTCAGATATCTGGAAATTTCAAGGGTACCTGCAGTACAGCCTCCACGTGGTCTCAAGAATGATTGTTATTTGCTGCATTCTGCACATCTTCACTTTGCAAACAGCCTCATAATGGAGGAAAAAATAGAACGCACAAGCCATGGAAGAGCTGGAGGATAAGAGTGATTATCATGAACCAATTGCAGAATCACTAATATAGCAGGCAATAATACAAGACGTCTTTGACGAATTATAGTAGTTGTGCCTTTTAAAAACTCATTACACATACACCAATGTCCCTTGCCCACCTTTTCCTACACCTTCCTGTGATGTTCTTTAGATATTGTATACTCCCATCTTTTGCTGTGGCCTACTTTACCCTGGTCTTGCAAAATTCTCTAGATTCTAGAATGGTCCCAGTGGATTAGAAGGTAGCAAATGTTACCCTGCTATTTTAGAAGGGAGGGAGAGAGAAAACAGGGAACAACAGGCCAGTTAGCCTGACATTGGTCGTCAGGAAAATGCTAGAATCCATTATTAAGGAAGTGATAACATGGCACTTAGAAAATGGTGTTTGACAAATTTATTAGTTTTTTGAGGATGCAACTAGCAGGGTAGATAAAGGAGAACCAGTGGATGTAGTGTACTTGGATTTTCAAAAGACGTTCGATAAGGTGCCACATAAAAGGTTGTTACACAAGGTAAGGGCTCATGGGTTAGGGGTAATATATTAGCATGGATAGAGAATTGGTTAAAGGACAGAAAACAGAGTAGGGATAAACGGGTCGTTCTCAGGTTGGCAGGCTGTACCTAGTGGGGTGCCGCAAGGATTGGTGCTTGGGCTCAGCTATTGACAATCTATATTAATGACTTAGGTAAGTGTAATGTATCCAAGTTTGCTGACAATACAAAGCTAGATGGGAAAGTAAGCTGTGAGGAGAACACAAAGGGCTCAATTTTAAAAGTGAAAAACGGTGGGTTGGGGCAGGTGGCATTGAAAATTGCCACCACTTCAGACCCGCCCCCCCAACCCGCCTATTTCCGTTTTTCACCAGGCACGAGATGAGGGGCGGGCGACCAACCAGCTCCCAGGATGTGGGTCGGGCCTTAAAATCTTTCAAGGAGGCTTCGGGCCTCCATTTTTCTGGACTTACCGATTTCAACCACGGGGGGCTGGGATTCCCGGGCCTTTTGTTTTACGCCTCGTGAAAGGAGATGAGAAGGCCCGAGACTAACAGGCAGGTGCCCAGAAAGGCACGGCTTGTGGGCCCGGAGGAGCAGCAGTGCTTCCCCCAGCCTACCTGCACCGACCCCCCAACGATCGCGGACCCCCGATCCCCAACCCCGATCCTCCCGACCCCCGATACTGATCCTCCCCCAACTCCGATCTTCCCACCCCTGACCTCGATCCTCCCACCCCCGACCCCCGAACCTTCCCCTGAATGATCGCGGACCCCCGTGTAAGCCCCAATCTCGACACCACCCCCCCCCCTCGTGACTGATCCCTAATCCCTCCCCCATGACTCACGACCCCGTGCCAACCTATGCCACCCATGCCGACCTATACCTCATGCCCCCTGTGCCCACCCCTCCATACAAACAAAAACTTACCTGCAGATTTACCTGAACACGTCCTCTCCCTGGCTGTTCTCCCGTCCGACTGAGACCAGCCTGTCAATCAGGCCGGTCAGTCAGACGGGAAACCGACAAAAAAAAATAAAAGACGTCCTTACGTCAAAATCGTAAGGACGTCCAGGAAACCTGTACTAATGGGTTTCCTGTCTTCAATTTGACCCCCCGCCCCCTTCCCGGCTCGGTTTTAAAATCGAGCCCAAAGAGTCTGCAAAGGGATATAGACAGGTTAAGTGAATGGGCAAGAAGGTGGCAGATGGAGTATAATGTGGGGAAATGTGAGGTTATTCACTTTGGTAGGAAGAATAGAAAAACAGAATATATTTTAAATGGTGAGAAACTATTAATTGTTGGTGTTCAGAGACACTTGGGTCCCTGTACAAGAAAGACAAAAAGTTAGTATGCAGGTACAGCAGGCAATTAGGAAGGCAACTTGCATGTTGGCCTTTATTGCCAGGGGGTTGGAGTCCTAGAGTAAGGAAGTCTTACTACAATTGTACAAGGCTTTAGTGATACCTCACCTGGAGAACTGTGTACAGTTTTGGTCTCCTCATCTAAGGAAGCATTATAGATGCCTTAAAGACAGTGCAACGAAGGTTCACTAGATTGTTTCCTGGAATGAGAGGGTTGTCCTATGAAGAGAGGTTGAGTAGAATGGGCCTATGCTCTCTGGAGTTTAGAAAAATGAGAGGTGATCTCATTGAAACATATAAGATTATGAGGGGGCTTGACAGGGTAGATGCTGAGAGATTGTTTCCCCTGGCTGGAGAGTCTAGAACTAGGGGGCTTAATCGCAGGATAATCAGCCATTCAAGACTGAGATGAGGAGGAATTTCTTCACGCAGAGGGTTGGAATTCTCTACCCCAGAGTGCTGTGGATGCTGAGTCATTGAATATATTCAAGGCAGAGATGGATAGGTTTTTGGACTCTAGGGGAATCAAGGGATATGGGGATCAGACGGGAAAGTGGAGTTAAGGCCAATGATCTGATTGAAATGGTGGAGCTGGCTCGAGGGGCCGTATGGCCTACTCCTATGTTATTTCTTATGTTATTCTTATGAGCACTGAAACATAAATACTCCGCACAGCATACAATTAAAGTATAGTGTTTATATTTTTACAATTCTGTGTCCAGTGATTTTACATGCTCCCATTTCCTTGGGCCTGCTGTATGAATATAATGTGGGATACCTGGGCTACTGCTTCTCGATGATTGCATAATACAAGGAGTAATATAAGAAGCGGTTCAAGAAGACGGCTCACCACCTCCTTCTCAAGGGCAATTAGGGATGGGCAATAAATGCTGGCCTCGCCAGCGACGCCCACATCCCATGAATTAATAAAAAAAGGTGTGCTGACTGCCTGGAAGATTTTACTGCCAACCTGGTTGAATTATGGTGGCATGAGACCTCCATGTACTACAGACTCATAGGGACCAATGTTGTTCTGACTGCCTGGCCCTGCATTCTCTCCAATACATTTGCTATCATTTGCAGAGGTGCTTGATGGCCTAGATATGGCAGTGTTGTGAGCGTCAAAGCACTTGATTCTTTACAAATAAATACATGCCCCTGCTGGAGGGCATCCCTTCAACTTGTCGACAGATCTGTCTGAGAGCAGAATATGGGGCATCTGAGGTTGTATGAGTTCATTCCCCAAACATGTAAAGCTGGCAAAGAATGCATCTTTATGGAGTCTGTATCCTAACGATTCAATGGGCTAGAATTCACGCAGAGCGACGAGGCAACGCTCACCGCAGATCCTGCAAATTAAATTAATGAAAATACTTACTGCAGGCTCTGGGGCAATGAATTGCTTGAATTTGAATGTTAAAAAAATGTGGGCTATCAACCCAGCCTCTGAGTAGCGTAAGTTGCCTCACGGCTGGAAAAGTGAGAAGACACGCCCATAAAATCTGCCAGGAAGAGAAGTCACGCCCACAGATTCAGGCTGCATTGTTCAAGCAGGCAAGCAGACTTCATTCATTTAAAGTTAGTATTCTGTATGTCATTGTAAATACAAAATTTTTTTTTTTAATACAAGGCCAAAGAAATAATTGAATTACATTAAAGAGACAGAAGGGAAAAGTAAAAAAAAATTAAAATTTTTTAATTTTAAAAAAAAATTATTTTAATGACCAAAAGCTATTAAAATAAGGAGTAATATGAGATTCCGCATTTTTAAAAGTTAATTTTTGGTTGTTTGGCTATCAATCCTGCACTGTTAATCCGTAGTTTAGACCTGTATTATAAGCATACCTGTTTGGTGGCGTAATTAGTTACTTTCCAGCTGGGCAGATAAGCAAGTTGGCGCTTTTTCAATGATTTCTCTGATTGCGGCGTGCGATGGCCCTTTAATTCAAAGCTGTCATACCGCAGGCGAACCACTAGGAGCAAGTTCCGGATTTCTGCGTTTCACTGTGCATGAACAAACGCAAGAACTTGCTCCTTCAATTCACCACTAAAAACGGAGAGCACTGTTGAGCTCCTCCATTATTTAGGGAGTGATTTCTGGCCCAATACCAGTAGGGTGAGCATTCACAAGATATACTCTCGCTGTTCTTACAATATGTGCCACTGAGGGCTCCATTGCAAATGTCATTGGCATTCTGTGATAGACTGTACTTCCGACAAATGTTCATCAAAACTGCACAGACTTGGGTAGTGGACTTCCCCATACTCCTCCTATTGTCCTTTCCACAGAGTTAGGTGACTCATAAAGCAATCTCCACCTGTGAGTGCTGAGAGGCCGGAATCTCAATATGCTACAACAGAACCAGTAACCATGCTGGATCTCTGCCCAGCCTTCTGTAGCCAATACCATCTACTCTACCATTTCCTCCTCCTCCCCATGTACTGTGACTTATCCTATTCTCCCTCTTTTCACTATCTGCATCTTCTTTGGCCACTGCCTGTGCTCATATGAGGCAGTGCTGCAGAATACTGTGATGCGGAATACTGTGATGTGCTGGCTGGAGGATCATCTGTTCCTTCATTTCCATGAAAAGAAAAAAGGACAAAGTGTCAAGATGTTGGCTCAATTAACGAGACTGCAGCAGCACTATTATTGCATGGTATTTTCTGTGTTGCTGAAACTAGACATGTGTTATTCGGTGGGGCAGTATGACATGGTATAATTATTATGGCATTAGCCATAAGTTTGAGGGAAGCCCCCAGCTTCACTGTTCTGCATTCCTTCTATGCTTTCCCTGCCAATGATTTTCAACACAGCTTGTTCGAATGGGGTAAGGGGCCTGTATTCCCTCATTCCATCACCAGTAAAGCACTGTTTACACCAGTTCAAGGGAATCTTGTCTTGCAAATACAAGTGCTGTATTGATCCATTGAAAGTACATTGCGCACTGATAATGTCAAGCAGCAGAACAATGTCTGGCATGTTGGATGTTTTAAGTGAGTTGGCATTACCCTGCTAGGTTCCACTCCAAACATTCAATGTCTAAATGGCCTTTTGGAATTATTGTTACGCACACAGCTTTTCAGAAGTGCAGCTGAACTGCATCTCTCGTATACAGAACTGTTCCAATTCAAGTAAACCATTCCCCTGGTTGTCCTGTGGCAACATTACACTGGTTGCTTTCCTTGCACTAGTTTTCAACAAGAAGCATTAAGGATCAAAAGTTGGCTTCCTTTCATGGCAGAGGGATGCCATCTCTATTAATATTCCATGAGGCCTGGTATCTCCTTTGAGATATTTTGACAGGCTTGTAACATCACATTGACTCGCTCAGCAATTTCTTAATGTGCCTGCTGATCCAGCCACTTCTGGAGAGGAAGGCCCTTCATTCCATAGACAGCGACTCTGTAATCCTTCACTTGCTGGATCAAAGCCTCGACCACCTGGAGATCAAAATTGGGTCTTCCACCGTCTCTTGCTTTCTGTTCCTACAGTGAAATTGCTCAGGAAACCACTGTATTGTGCTGACGTGCACCATTTTAATGCCCTAAGTAGTTGCTTAGCATTTTAAACAGTTACCATATTGCAGCTTTGCATGCTTTATTCGTCAGTTTTAATACCACACCCCCTGCACTTAAGAAAATTAAAACTGCAGGTTTGTGACTGTGCTTTATAACACAAGCAACATTAGCAATGCTCAGTTAGTCCTGAAAAATGGGTACATTTTCAAGTTTAGTGCTCCTGGTGCAGAGCTTTGCATGCCAGGATCGATAAAGAAGAAACTTTACCCCAGTGATTACTAGGCTATAATTCCAGAAATAAGAAAAAACGGCATGAAGTGAGAGAGGTTTAATGACATAAAGAAAAACAATAAATAAATAGTGTTTAATTACAAGGAGAGGAAAAAAACAAGAGGGGAACCCCCACAGTTTGGGATACTGATAGAGGGAGAGAAAAATGTGTTACAACACTTCTGCTATGAATCCATGGTAAGAGTGGCATTCTTACCTGAATGTGGAGCCGAGAGGTGCAGTGAATTAATTTTCTCTGGATTTACAGTGTTACTTGTACATATGTTTAATGTGTTTGCTTGTCACATTTGCTCATCAGCCCCGATTTTAACTCAGGGCGGCAGCCGTCCGAGGAAGGCCGAGGCCGTTGCTGGAGAACAAAGGAATGGTCCCCGGCCCTTAAGTAAGTGGCTGGGAGAAGGTTCCAGAAGGCCTCGCGGTCGGGGGTGGGAGGGGGAAGCTCGGGGTAAGGGAGACCTAGACTTTCCTTGTGGCACCCAGAGGAACACTCCTGCTTCTCCTGGCCCATCAAGGAAAGCCAAAAATAGTAAAAATACTTGACTTTTTGGGCCCATTCTGGCCATGACTCCTCTTCCCACTAAGTTGGCCTGGCGGGAAAGCCATACGTGTCATTGGCCTGATCTGCATTTATAAAGACAGGTCCCATCAGGTTTCTGAGAGGTGTCCCACTCACCTGTGCAGAAGAGCAGATTAAAATCTGAACCTGTGGGAAGACAGCGGGTCCTCGGTAGGTATGTCCCGTGGGCGATTTTAACTGCCGGCATGCCTACCCGGTTTCCGCCGGGCAGTCAGGGTTAAAATCATCCCTTTTGTGCCTTGAGCTTTTCCCTTTTGGTTGTGTAGTTCCCTATTCACTGGTGGGTGACTGCATAGCCAGCTACCACCTGCAGGAAGGTAGAAAGCCCTCTACGTGTATCTGCAGTTAACCATATTGGATCAGGGCTGAGGTCTTCGCTGTAGTTGCATTTGGTTTGCTGATTTCACAGGTCGTGCCTACAATCACTTGCATAGGTCAATATGATAGCACAGAACTGCCACTGACATGGGAGTAACCCCAAGCTGCTTCTTTGTTAGTCCACAAATGCTACAATTGGAAAATATCTCCTCATGATATCCACGGATATGTGTGAGCATTGAACGTTGGCTTTCAGCTTTTAGAATCTCTCTGTCATGGGTACCTGTTCTGGAAGGAGCTGAAGCCAACCATGATTGCAGCTTGGCACTTGAAGCCCAAAGCCTCCATAGCAGCAGTAGGAGCATTCATAAGAAATATTGCTACTGTGCTTATGATGTGAATAACTGAGGTTTCTGCAGCAGATAACATTGATAGACTGAAATACAGATAACAGGAATCATGATATTACTTATGTGGGAGATGGCAGTGTATAGCTTCCAGTGTGGTATGTATGGGGACAATATTGTGCTGCTGCTCTAACAGCTTCCGTTTGATAGCAGGCCCACTAATGTCTGTATCCGAATAAAACTCAGGAGATGTAGTCAGCCTGTCTTATACCAGCTAGTCCTTCTAACTTCTACACCTACTACCCCATCATCAACAGTGCTCAATGCCTCGGTCTGTGCTACCTCCTCAAAGTTATTGTCTACTTCTCCTTTAGTGTGAAATATCTCTGTAGCTGCCTGCTTCAAACAGGGATGGCGATGCTCTTTGAGGTGTACCTGGTGGATCACTGGGTTCTTCTTGCTCTGTGAAGAGAGCATGCAGGATATTATGAGCCAGATTTCCTTAAGGCAATGCCCTGCATATTGTGAATTTCTCCAAAAGGATGTTTTTATCGTCACTGCAGATCATACTAATGGAATGGAACCCCTTACAGTTATGTATGCCATCAGATTGACTTAACACCCATATCTCAATTTGTGATGTTAATAACATCCAACAGTTTGGAGAGGCCACGAATGACATAAAGTGATATGGATGAACATGCAAGCCTTCTGGAACGGTCGTCCTTTGAATACATTTATCAATACCAGAAACATCACCTCTTAGTGATTGGAAAGACCTGATAGCCAGAAAATTAATAGTTGTTGTCAGATTCGCAGCCAAAGGCAGAGCAGTTAGAGTCACTGATCACTTTAAATCAGCAATTAGAATTGCAAATATCACCATCAAGGTTTTGCTGGAGCGTATCCAGTATTCCTCTGCTAAGTCTGGATATAACATTAAGGGCCTATGGATCTTCTCCATAGGTATGGTTTCCTCCTATTTGTCCTCTTTTTAGAAGCCTGCAGATTCTTGCCATCTCATTCATCCACTGATTGGTGGATGGAAGCTGCAACTGTTGCTTGTGAAATTTGTGGGTTTATTATCAATGTCATATTTTGTGCTGTAATCACAGACATTATGCATTTCCATTAACATTTTTTACAAGCAATTAAACCAATAATTAAGGGTGATGCAACTAAATTAAGCACAGAAACAGTTTTGTATCAATTTTTTGAGTACTAACATGCATGCAAATGAAGCCCTTTTTGACTAGGCTTCTTTAAAAGAAATGCAAGTCTGCCCTAAATATTCTACCACATATTATAATGTTGTGATTTATAAAACTGTTCAATTCATTAGCAATGACTATGATACAATCACAGAGACATTTTACAATTGGTAAAAACTGAATGATTTTTAGAAATTAGCTACAATGATTAAAATATTCACATTGAAAAAGACTACATGCTCCACAGATGAAAACTGTACTTGAAAATTGTATTCTAATCAACTATTTTGGTGAATTATCAGGCACAATACAAGCTGCCTTCTATATGCATGCATTAAGGGAATGAACACTCAGACAATAAAGATACAGTTTATTTGCAGACACTCAAGAAAGTAAAATTGCAAGTCACGGGGTTCCTTTCAACCTTGTCTCACCAGGTTTTTATGGATCTTTATGTTGAAATAGTGACCATTTTTTTCACATGAAATAATAAAAAACATGAAGGCAGAAATGATGAAAGACAATGGGGGTGCAGTGTAAAAGGAGCTGCCGATTTACTATCAGCCCATATTGCGCTACTGGCATTGACCAATTTCACTGCTCCCCGTGTCTTATTTAACATGCTTTCAACAATAAATGCTATTATTTGTAGTTTTACATTTTATACATAATCAAAAATGAGTACAAGGCTTCACTACTGCTTATACTTATAGATATTTTCTCTGGCTGATCATGAAAACTACATTGCAAACACTATCACTTCATTCTGTTATTTCCTTTAGCAGTTCTAAATTCACCCCAGCAAGAAGATAAAGTCAGTAAACCCAGGACAGCAAAAGCAAACATAAGCAAAGTCACAGAGTTCATATATGCCACTTTCATTGTTAGTGACAAAACATGAATGCTGTAAAAAAAGGGTTCACTAATCCAGCTTCACTAAGCTTGAAGCAGAAACTTGGCAGGAGCCATAGTACAAGATTCCTTCACAGGTTTTCCTCTCAGAGGAGTGGTACATCAGCAGTCAAAAGTGGCTCAGTAATCCCACTGAGCTGGATATTAGAGGACTTAAAATATCTGACTGGTGACATCACTGAGCTGTATGGTGGCAGCTGGTTGGTTAGTATATTAGATTGGAAAAGAACGCACCTCTTCAGTTAACTCAACCAACTCCCATTATGTGGTGCAGGGATGTAATAGCAGATAGGATAGGCTGATAGGGTTAGATGAAGGCGGTTCGGAGGAGAATTGTGTGGAGCATAAACACCGGCATGGACCTATTGGACCAAATAGCCTGTTTCTGTGCTCTACGTAGTATGTAAATCGATGTAAACTTTCCATTTTGTAAAGAACTGGCACAACTTATCAGCAATGAGAAAACCTCTAATTTATTTTCTGTTTTGATTATATTTTTAATTCATGTAATTTTTTTTGCACTGGGCACCAGAGTCAGTGCTCCAAACATAACATCAAATTGATGTGTCTTGACCTCATAGGCTAACTCCTGTCCATTGCTTTCTTGAGGTGGGAGTGGGAAATGGGGACAACTCCTGACCCCTATGGATAATCTATCTCTCATCTTTTTGCAAAGTGGACCTGCAGTGGTGAAGTGTCATCCTCCAGGTTTTGTTTCTTTGTTGGCTTTTAAGCTGCTCAGATGTTGAATGTCCAGAAAGGTACAATCCTCCCTACCTGGCTTCTCTTTCAGATGCTGACTGACCTGCTGTGAATTTCTAGTATTTTCTGTTTTTATTTCAAATTTGCAGCATTTGTAGTCATCTTTTCATTCCTTCTCTGAATGTGTATAAAATAAAAAGCATCGCTTAATGTTCTATGTTGATGATCTAAGGTATAAAAAGTTACACTCTCCAGCAATTTCTAGTTACTGGATTAGTGAACCCTTTTTATACAGAGTTCATGTTTTGTCACTAACGGTGAAAGCAGCATATATGAACTCTGACTTTACTTATGTTTGCTTTAGCCATCCTGGGTTTACTGACTATTTTCTTGCTGGGGTGAATTCAGAACTGCTAAAGGAAATAGCAGAATGAAGTGAAAGTGTTTGCAATGCAGTTTTCATGATCAGCCAGAGAAAATATTAGAGCTCGATAAGAACAGATGAGTTCATTACCTTTGTGTTTGTCTTAATAGTTCTGCACCTTGTTCCAGCAGCCTTGGCTGCTTTTACAGGTGCCCAGTGAAAAAAAATTACATGAATTAAAAATATAATCAAAACAGAAAATAAATTAGAGGTTTTCTCATTGCTGGTAAGTTGTGCCAGTTCTTTACAAAATGGAAAGTTTACATCAATTTACATAGAATGTACAGCACAGAAAGCACTGGGGTTCATATCTAGCACAGCACAGAAACAGGCTATTCAGCCCATTAGATCCATGCTGGTGTTTGTGCTCCGTACAAGCCTCCTCCCACTCTTCTTATCTAACCCCATCAGCATATCCTTCTATTCCTTTCTCTCGCAAGTGTTTATCTAGCTTCCCCTTAATTGCATCTATGCTAGTCGCCTCAACTACTCCTGTGGTAGCGAGTTCCACATTCTCACCACTCTTTGGGTAAAGAAGTTTCTCCTGAATTCCCTTTTGGATTGATTAGTGACTATCTTATATTTATGGTCCCTAGTTCTGGTCTCCCTGCAAGTGGAAACATCTCTACATCTGCCATATCAAACCCTTTCATAATCTTAAAGACTTCTATCAGTTCACCCCTCAGTCTTTTTTCTGGAGAAAAAAAAGATCCCCAGCCTGTTCAATCTTTCCTGATAGGTATAACCTCTCAGTTCTGGTATCATCCTAATAAATCTTTTTTGCACCTTCTCCAGTACCTCCATAACCTTTTTATAATATGGAGAGCAGAACTGTGCGCAGTACTCCAACTGTGGTCTAACCAAGGTTCTATACAAGTTTAACATAACTTCTCTGCTTTTCAATTCCAGCCCTCTAGATATGAACCCCAGTGCTTTGTTTGCCTTTTTAATGGCCTTATTAACCTGCATTGCTACTTTGTGAATTGTGTAGCTGTAGCCCCAGGTGTGGCCTCCTTATTCTTCCTACCCTGATGTACCACCTCACACTTATCTATATTGAAATTCATTTCCCAATTACACCCCCATTCTGCAAGTTTATTCTGTACTTTCCTGTATTTTGTTGCGTCCTCCTCAGTATAAACCATACCCCAGAATTTGGTGTCGTCCGCAAATTTTGAAATTGTACTTCCGATTCCTGTGCCCAAATCGTTTATGTAAATGGTGAACAACAGTGGTCCCAGCACCAATCCTTGTGGAACATCACTTCCCACCTTTTGCCAGTCGTAACCCCTACTCTCTTTTGTAGCCAGCTTGCTAGCCATTCCGCTACTTGTCCCCTGACTCCACATGTTTTGCTCTTAATCATGAGTCTACAATGTGGTACCTTATCGAAGGCCTTTTGAAAATCCAAATATATTACATCTACTATGTTACCCTTGTCTACCCTTTCTGTTACTAAATTATTTGAAGAAGTAAGGGTAGTCAAGCATAACCTTCCCTTCGGAAGTCTGTGCTGACTATTGTTAATTATATTTTCACTTTCTAGATCTTTTTCTATTACATCTTTGAGTAAGGATTCCATTATCTTTCCTACCATCGACATTAAACTAATGGGTTTACGGTTCCCTGCACTTGTCCAAAGGCTTGTTACAAAAATTCAGGCACACATGGGGCCTGATATTAGGAGGGAAGTGGGTTGCCAACAAGGAGGGGGGGGGGGGGGCGGTCAACTGGGCACGTGGGTAACTCGCCCAGTAAAATCAGTGGGTTCCCCATGCGATCACAAGTAAATTGAAGCCACTCATCATGGCTTCCAGGTTTCGCGCTGGAAAGCTGCGCAGCGGGCGGACTGCGCACCTGCATCATAGGCTGTCAGCTGGAGGAGCCCTATTTAAAAGGGCAGTCCTCCACTGACTGATGCTGCAGAAAGGAGCCAAAATTACAGCATGGAGCAGCCCGGGGGAAGGCTGTTCCCAGGTTTAATGATGCCTCACTCCAGGTCCTACTGGATGGGGTGAGGAGGAGGGGGAGGACAGAGATTGTCTCCCCAGCGGACGGGAGGAAGTGGCCTGCCTCTGCCACCACGAAGGCCTGGCTTGAGGTGGCAGAGGAGGTCACCTGCAACACCAATATATCTGCACCCGCGTACAGTGCAGGAGGTGTTTCAATGACCCAAGTAGGTCAGCCGAAGTGAGTACACTTACTCATTCCCCTACACTCCGTCTGCCACATCACCGCCCCACCCCACATCTCCTTCTGCACTGCCAACACTACTCTATCACATCACTCCTCACACCCACTCAAAGCTCATCCTCATCTTACCTGCACTTACTCACCTTGCCAGTACTCATCCCGCCACTACCACTCAACCCAATCCTCATACAATCTCATGGCTCTGTCTCATACTCACCCTCTCATTCATCTATTTCACGGTCAGCCTCACCCAACCTGCCACTACCTGTACTGCAATCACAGGGCATGCATCACATATGTGTAGTAGGAAGCGTAAGGCAAACGTGTCATGAGCATGAAGGGGATGCACAAGGGTGTTTGAGGGTTTGTCATGGTTTTTACTTATATTTGATTTCTGATCAACTCACATTATATTGCCACCACTACTGCCACGTCTTGGCCATTCTTGACTGGCTTGTGCAATAATGCCCTTTCATGAGGTTCTCCATGTACACCCTTGATGCCACCCATTGGGTCACCCTACGGTGAGTGTATGTGTAGTTGCATGACTACTTTGTGCAGGTGCCTGTTGCGCAGCACTGTGTTGTGTAGCTCCACGTGGCAGAGGTGGACGGCATGCCTAGCGATGTTGCTTGTCCTCCAATGGAGTGATGAATGCAGCAATAGACACCCCCATCCTGACTCTGTGAGTGGGGCCACAAAGTAGGTAAATTTATTTGGACATCAGAGTTTAGGGTATGATTTAATAATTTGGAGTGTGGAGACAAGAGTGTGACAGGCAAAACTTTGTCTGAGGTAACAGAGTGCCCTGCTGCAATGAATGAGGGTTTACCCCGCACCTGTTAAATGGACCTTTGCAGCTGCCACTGGCTACTGGCTGCAACACGTCTGTTTAAACAGGGAGTGTTCCCCCCAGCATGGGAAACACGCTCTGGGTAGTCCAAAATCTGAATCCTCCTAAAATCTCCAACTAATGAGGTCTGTAAACGACGTCAAGTACCCAGATAATGATCTTAAGTGGGATCCCGCCAGCTTTGATTGCCGGTGGGAGTCCCGCATGCGGGGACTGCGCGCGCACCGATTCGCGTCATTGGGGAACCTGGAAGTGGGCGGGTTGGAGCCGGGCTCCGGACCCGCTCCTGGAATCCCCAATTTTAGGAGCCCCCCTGCCACGAACGCACCCGCTCAGCCATCTGAAAATTGACCCCATGGTACGAGAAGAGAGACAAGAAAAAAAAAGTTAGAATTAATTGTTTGGATTGGGGATGGGCTGGAGGTGGTATAGCCCAGGGATCAGTGCTCAGTCTTTTGTTTCGAATTTGGGCATAGGGAGCACAATATTGAAATTTGCTGATGCCAAAAGGTAGGGGGTTGGCAAACAGCAAGGAGGACTGCAAAAGACTTCAGGACAGACAGTTTAGCAGAATGGGCAGAGATGTAGCAGATGCAAATACAAGAGAATACATTTTGTAAGAAAAATAACTATGGGTGCAAATAAGTAATTCTTTGCAAGTACAGCTGCTGGTGGATAAAGGCATGAGGTAAGTAGCATTTTGGGTCTTATATTCTATGCCTCTATTTATAAGAACAAAAAGGTTATGATAAATTTGCACAAATCAATGCTTAAACCACAGTTGGAGTACTGTGTGCAGTCCTGGCCATCCCATTACATAAAAAGGACATTAAAGCCAGTAGTGTCGATTCACCAGGACGATACCAGAAATGGGAAATTATAGATTTGAGGAGAAATGAGGTAGGGATTACATCCTTTGGAGCAGAGGTGGCTAAAAAGGAGATTTAATAAATGTTTTTAAAATTATGATGGGTTTTTAATATGGTGAATAGGCAAAGTATTTCCTTTGGTTAGGGACTCACCAATATAGGGTCATCTATTTAAAATTGTCAATAAGAGGAGAGTTTTAGGAGAAAATTCTTTACACAGTGTATTGTTAGAGCATGGAATGCTTGAGGCAGAGACCATTGCATCTTTTAAGGGAAAAGTTTATAAACATTTAAAACAGAGATACAGGGCTATGGGGAGACAACGTGATCGTGGAATTAGTTTTGGGTTGCTCTAGCAAAGAATTGGCACAGACATGAATGGGACAAATGCCTTTCCTCTGTGCTTTAAAACTTCTTTGGCTCCCAGAACTCCTTTTCTCTCTCAGCAGTCCTTCCTTCATACTGTCTATTCAGGCTTTTAAAAGTCAAGCTTGATATTACCTAATGATTATCCCTAGATTCATCTCATCTCTCCTACTCTTCAACTTGTGAAGTTATGCATTGTGGATTTTAGGTAATTTCAAAATGAAAGGCACTATCTAAAAGTGTAAGTATTAGTACATAATGTTTCTCGGCACACAGATTTTAGAATATTGTCCTCATTTAACATAATCAAAACATCTTTGTTGTTTTAATACTGTAGTTTCATTTTGAAAGCTTTAAAGGAAAAGACAAATTCAAGCCTGAGTGTTTGTGACACATTCAAACATGCTAGAGCCAGGGGATGGTCTTTGAAGAGTTTAAGTACAGATACTGAGGGTGGTGAACATGTGGAGCACATGTCCAGGGAGGTAGATCATGTAGAAAAACCTAAGGGAGAATTGGATAGATAGTTGAAGGAGTGATTGACTGAGGAGTATTAGTTTTTGGGACAGGCCAGATGGACTGCCGTCTTCTCCAGTCCTGTACTTTCTGCTGTGAAGGGCAATTGGTATTTTCAGTACAAATGTCCTGATGGCTGAATTGCTTGCTCTTCCCATACCTCCATCCCTGACCACACTGCAGATTGAGGGCTCAAGTCCCAGGGCTGCTATTACATACAACCCCCTACTACAGTTCAAAGCATTTCAACGCAAGTTTTATTTGGGAGAATTAACAAAATGATATGATTAGCTTGCCCATATGCATTTTAAGGCAGTCATACTGAAGAATTTTCAATAAGGATGGTAAACCTGAAGCAATATTGATGGTTGTGGAATAGTTGATGGACTAGACCTATTACTGCCTTGGATACACAGAGAGAGAGACCATTTGTGCAACTAAGAATTCTTGAATTTGGAGGACACAATAAGCAGTTTTGATTTAGCAAGAAATTGCCATTAAAAGGCTCATCCCTAATCCTAGATTAAGTCTACATTCTGATAGCAATGTGTTCTTACATTTCACCAACTTGTCCCCTAACATTAGAGCATCACAAGATTAGTTTACCACACAGCTGTTGCTGCTCATTAGTACATTGATTTGTTGTAAGTGAAGTGCAACATCTGTTAAATTTAAATGAACTGATCATAAATGTGAATTTGCACCAAATGTTACTTTAGTTCCTTGTTCAGTAAATTCTTCATAAAACTAATGCTTCTGTAAAATCTGCAGCATCTACTTCTATAAATTGCTTTTCAGTGTTCATCATTAAGTTGAAGAAATTATGAATTTGCAGTTTGGGGAGTTGTCTCTTTGGTAGAGAGTCTTTCTGATGATGTTCAAGAAGTGAATTTCCACTTTGTAGATGTGGAGCTTGTACAGAAATGTGCCAACTTCAAGAATATGGTACTGTGGTGTATTAAAAAAGGGAGAATCTCTAAGACACAGTACTGATGCTGTTAATCACAGGTTCATCTATCTGAGCTGTTCATAATTAATAGAAAACAGCATTTGTTAATAAGACCAGTAGTATATAAAGAATTTAAAGGACAGCAAATCATGGAAGTGTTTTGGATAGGTGTGGAACAGTTAATGATCCAGATCTTTTTGCTGCCTTGGGTAAAGGGGCATTCTTTTCTCATAGGATGGAAGAAGTTGTACAAATAGTCCAATAATGTAATGTTGATGTGGTGTAGTGGTACTCACGATTTGGCTCTCAGGCCACTTATGGCTTACTGCTCCCTTTTGCAATTCTGGGTCTCCAGCCATGCCCTCTAATGTGGTAGAGGGGGGGCTGGTGCTTCCAGACAAAAAGTTATAGTTCTAGTGTAGTACATTTCACCATAGGTGAGTTACTGATTAGCTACTACACAATTAAAGATTAACAATAACCCTGTTGTCTGCCATCTGAACTGGTCAGAAAGGGAGAGAATAATGGAATGAACAATAAACTTAGGACTTTGTATAAAAACATGGAAACTGTGCAAAAGATGAATTAGTTTAGTTATGGAAAAGTTGTGTTTATTAAAGAGTGTATAAGTTGGCAAACTGACTAATCGTGCACTAAAGGGTAAATTTGCTACTTCTGCACTGCTGGCCTACACCTGGAATATATCTGACATTTGCACACCCCAGCTCATGGTTTTCTGTCCATTAATTTAAAGAGACAGAAAAATTACCATTAAATGCTTTAAGGCAAGAACATGACATGTACTGGCTAACAATGGGGGAGGGGGGAACCAGAGGGCACAAACGGGTCTGTGGATCAAGTGGAAAGGATTCTGACAGGTAGGAACATAATAGGGGATTGGGCCGTGAACTCCTATCGTGGCTCAAATATCCCTGGACTATATTCCCAGTGATTCCTGATCCCAGAACTGTGAATGGGGGTAGGAGAGGTTAAGGGAGGGCAGGGAACTCAGGAGAGAAGACATGGTGAGTTGAGATGAAGGTTGAACTCAGGATGAGAAGCAGCTCAGCACAGAGACAGATGTGTGGCTGCTGAAAGCAGCTGCACTTGGTCCATGGATAGTGTGTGAGATTTCAAAGAGAAGGGACAGTGTACAATAGCCAAGAACAATGCAGGACACATCCCCACAATCTGTATAATGTCCTCCTTGATTGGGGAGGAGGACCTGAATGGATGGTCTCCCTCCTCCTGTTCGCCAGCTTACCCTGCAAGAAAGAAGGGAGTGTGCTAGTTGTAGCCTGCTTAGAGGCTGTGTGTGTCAAGGTAGAATCTTGGTGCTGGTGTGTGAAGGGTGGCAGATGAAGGCAGTACTAGTGAGGAGATTAGGAGGTTCAGAGTGTGACATTAGGAGCAGAAGGAGGTGGAGTGAAGCTTGCTGCAGTGAATAGAGGAGTGCTGGTAATCAGGAGGGGGAAGGATTGTGAATTTTAGAACTTCAGGTAGTGCAGACTTCAGGGTTATGCATAGAGTGATATGAGATAGGTGTTAGAAGTCTTACCTTAACAACTTTAGTCAAATCATTAAACTTTGCAGTCATGTTCTGAGGCCGATGCTCCTGGCATGGACTCACTGCCACCTGTGTCCACTGCTGCCGAACAGTTTGTCAGGAAATCTTCCTGCCAGTTGGTGGGTAGATGTCTTCTGCAGGAGGACCCCCCCTGCTGCATCTAAAAAGTGGGGGTCCCTTGAAGTTACTTGGCCTGCTATCTTCAGAATTGCCTTCGCAGCCAAAGTTCATATTCCCATTAAGAGGTGCAGGCTGCCTTGAAGTAACATCAGGAACACCCAATAGCCGCATCCCTGATTAAGCGAGCTGCCAATCAACAGCATGCCTAGTGCTGGCAGCCTGCCTATTTAATGAAAATGAGGGCCTTTGACCAATTTTGCCTCCTAATAGTGCCCATGTGATTAGGAGCACTTTACAGGCCCAGATGAATTTTCTACCTGTGTGTTTTTAATAGTGGTCAAATCAGGCCTGTTAGCTGAGCTGACTTGAGGGACTAAGAGGTTAAATGTAGGGTGGCAAAGGTTGCGGCCAATCTGCTTCTAGATTTTCTTCTCAGTAGGTAATAGATTGAGCCAGACCATGTGAATTCAGTGTGCCAGGTCTCCCTTTGGCTAAAACTTGATTGATTATTTTTGCTTTTTTCAAGGTGATCATGCAGAGTGCTGTTATTTATCAAAAACTGAAGAATGATTGATTTTATTTTTTTTTAAAACCCGATATTGATTTTTCCATCATGGATGACAGTTCTTCACAGTTCATGTCAAAGCAAATAGATTGAATAAAAATAATTACAGTAGAATTAGGCACTGAGCCAAACTGTTGACTGTTAGTTTGATCTTGTACCACAGTGCTTTAATCCTTGTACAAGAATATCTAAACTCATGGATGTTGCCTACATTAAGGTTTAATCTTGTGTCTGGTGCTATCTATTAGCTTTTACAGACAGTGACTCAAGAATTTGACTTCAGTGCAATAGTTACTATCAATTCCTATTGGCATAACCTGAATGTTAATTGTTCCCACCTACCAGCCTCCTTCCCAACCTATCTGTGGCCCCTTTGTCACATGCTACTGCACGCAAACTACTTTCTTAAAGTTTGATGCTACATTTCTGCCATTTTCAAAAGTCTCCTCAATCTTTTTTGCCCACATCTTTAGTCACCTTCCTAATTCCTCCCCAGCGTCCCTCTCCTTACTCCAGTGAAGCAACTGGAGACATTTTGCTATGTTAAAAAAGGTGCTAAGTGCAACTAGTTATTGTTTGCCACTAGGCTGTGGTACTGGATGGCTAGCTTTAGCTATAGAGCCATATCCCTGGCAACACAGCAACCTTCATGGAAGAAAGGCAGAGAGAATTGAAAAAAGTGGGATGAATATTGAATAAGCTGATATTTAATTGGATGGGGATTGTACCAAATTTGGTCCAAGTAAGGAGTCTTTTACACCAACTGCAGAGACTGAATATTTCAGGCAAACCAAACTGAGATTACATGATTGGGCTGTTGTCCATGTCAATCAAGAAGAATTTAATAATTCAAACTCTTCTTCCAAATGGGTTTAAAATCACTGTTTAAAAAAATTGAAATCCTCTTTAGCCTTTTGACTGAGAAAAATAAATACTCTTGATTAGAAAAAAAAATTGCTTTGTTTTCTGTAACAAAGAAATTGGAGGTGTTACAGATGATGCTTTCTATGAGCAGTTGCTATTATTTCAAATGTGAAACTGCCTGAAATAAAACTGAGAATTCAATCTCCAGTTTGTTTCAAAGTCTTTTGCAAAAATCAAAGTTCACAAATCCTCAGGGATGAAGGGACACCCTTCCATATCACCTCAATGCATCATGGGAAATTATGCAAACTGCACATGGTCAGAATACATAGATGTGGTTGGCAAACTCCCTTCAATTGTTCTGGGGAAAAACATCCAGCTAAAAACCAAAATGGAGATTGGTTGAGGCCTTGAAATAAAAAGGTATTAAAAGGCACTGGGAAATTTAATTGATAATGAAATATATACACATACCAGGAATTTCCATGGAGGGTTGTCCTGATTTCTCACCGTAAGTCTGGCAGAAGATCAGCAGAAACCCCATGGAAACAGCTGTTTATACAGTTTCTCTGGGTTTTTTTTTTATTCGTTCACGGGATGTGGGCGTCGCTGGCGAGGCCAGCATTTATTGCCCATCCCTAATTGCCCTCGAGAAGGTGGTGGTGAGCCGCCTTCTTGAACCGCTGCAGTCCGTGTGGTGACGGTTCTCCCACAGTGCTGTTAGGAAGGGAGTTCCAGGATTTTGACCTAGCGACAATGAAGGAACGGCGATATATTTCCAAGTCGGGATGGTGTGTGACTTGGAGGGGAACGTGCAGGTGGTGTTGTTCCCATGTGCCTGCTGCTCTTGTCCTTCTCGGTGGTAGAGGTCGCGGGTTTGGGAGGTGCTGTCGAAGAAGCCTTGGCGAGTTGCTGCAGTGCATCCTGTGGATGGTACACACTGCAGCCACAGTGCGCCGGTGGTGAAGGGAATGAATGTTTAGTGTGGTGGATGGGGTGCCAATCAAGCGGGCTGCTTTATCTTGGATGGTGTCGAGCTTCTTGAGTGTTGTTGGAGCTGCACTCATCCAAGCAAGTGGAGAGTATTCCATCACACTCCTGACTTGTGCCTTGCAGATGGTGGAAAGGCTTTGGGGAGTCAGGAGGTGAGTCACTTGCCGCAGAATACCCAGCCTCTGACCTGCTCTCGTAGCCACAGTATTTATATGGCTGGTCCAGTTAAGTTTCTGGTCAATGGTGACCCCCAGGATGTTGATGGTGGGGGATTCGGTGATGGTAATGCCGTTGAATGTCAGGGAGAGGTGGTTAGACTCTCTCTTGTTGGAGATGGTCATTGCCTGGCACTTATCTGGCGCGAATGTTACTTGCCACTTATGAGCCCAAGCCTGGATGTTGTCCAGGTCTTGCTGCATGCGGGCTCGGACTGCTTCATCATTTGAGGGGTTGCGAATGGAACTGAACACTGTGCAGTCATCAGCGAACATCCCCATTTCTGACCTTCTGATGGAGGGAAGGTCATTGATGAAGCAGCTGAAGATGGTTGGGCCTAGGACACTGCCCTGAGGAACTCCTGCAGCAATGTCCTGGGGCTGAGATGATTGGCCTCCAACAACCACTACCATCTTCCTTTGTGCTAGATATGACTCCAGCCACTGGAGAGTTTTCCCCCTGATTCCCATTGACTTCAATTTTACTGATCTTCTGTCGTAGTTAGAGTTCTGGAGAACCCTTGTGGAAATTCTATTGTGTAGTTGAATTTATGTTGTTTGAAACTATTTTTCATATTAGAAATGTCAGTTAATGAGAAAAATGATGGACTTAGTTTTCAAAAAGCATTTTGGGTGATTCAGTTGTTTTACTTCCTCCCCCCTTCATTTTTTTAAAAAACAGTAATTCCACTCACCTGCTCTTTCAGATTGGTTGCTTTCATAATCCTTTGAAGTTTCTCATTGGCCATTCTCTAGGTGCTAACATTCTATTACTCCACTGCTCACAGGAAAGTTACAAAGTGGACAAAAATTATGAAATTTGCAACTTGATGTTCTTTCTAATTAAAGTACAAATTCAATGTAGCCCAGGAAGTTTGTGTATGAAAATTGTAGAGGGGTTTTTAAAAACCCCACCTCAGATTTGTATCATTTTTGCCAAACATGATTAACAGTTACAAAATGTCCTCCTTCACCTGCTGTAAAATCTCTTGTGCTGAAATTGTTAAGAAATAATGGTCTGTTCATATTTTTCTAAAATGGTAAATGATTTTTAAAAATTTATAATTTCAGAAATTGCAATTCTATTTTTGCTATTTGAATAATCTACTTACATATGAAATTGATGGGCAGGAAAAGACCAGCTGATCCATCAAGCCTGTTCCACACACCATGATGGCCAGACCATCATGATGAAACATTCATCCCACCCCTCACTGAGTTTATCCATGTATCATTAAAGTCCTGTTTTTGTGGCGTTTGATTTGTCCATGGCAAACATGACCATTGATCTCATACATCCATGCCTTGTCACACTTTGGTCCTTCTTCCTGACTGTAGGTGCCACAAAATCCCCTTTTTCTGTTCCCCTAAGCATCTGCTTCAAACTGCACTAAATTTTTTTAAGACCCCAATGCCTAGAATCCCAAAGTTTTATAATTTACTTTTACTGCTTTTTAAAAGCAACATTCTTAGCTGACAGTCCATTGAGAATCCAGCTGAATAATCCCCTGCTTCTGCATTCAGTTTTGAAGCTGTACCTTAAGCACTTTGTTTTCTATCTGCAAAAGGACCTTACTACATAAAGGCAAAAACTAGAGGTCATTGGCTGAATTTCCTGGCTTGTTTTCAGCAGACTAGCTATGTATAAACAGCAAAGAAATTAATGTGGGTCATTTCCACCACTTATGCACCTTTAAAATATTTCCCCTTCACATTTTTTGAACCTTCCTGCAATCCCGCTGGCATTATTTGCAGTATGAGAGCCAATGGTGTAGCTGCTGCAAGTTTCCTGGGTTTATACTGCTAATGCACCCTGGGTAATTTTATGGTGAGAATTGTAAGAAACAGCAGCTGATAGAGGTGGAAATGGAGTTCCTGACAGAAGTGTCTGGAGATTTTGAATACAGATGTCAGCAGCTGGGAAATGCTTACTAAAGCATTTTTTGCCACTGCCTACAGTCACATGGGGCACGATTTTAAAAAGGGAAAGTGGGTAGGTTGGAGCAGGGCAGTCAAAAGTGCAAGCATTTTGTACCCACCCACTTCTGGTTTTCACCAGGGTGGGACAAGGGATAGGCAACTAATCTGCTCGCACGAGGCAGGCTGTGATTAAAACCCTTCAAGGAGGCTGCAGGCCTCCATTTTTCCAGAGTTTCCAATTTCAATCCCTGGGAGCCAGGCTTCCCAGGCCTTCTCTTTTACACCATGTGAAAGATAATGAGAAGGCCCAAAACTAACAGGTATGTGCTTTTCTGGCACAGCATGTGGGCCTGGAGGAGCAGGCGTGCTGCTCCTAGGCCCAACAAGCCTATCTGCAAACAAAAACTTACCTGAACATGTCCTCCCCCTGGCTGCTCTCCCATCTGACTGAGGCCAGCCTGTCAATCGGGCCGGTCAGTCAGATGGCAAACTGACAAAAAAAGTGTTAAAATCGTAAGGACATCCAGGAAACATGTACTTCTGGGTTCCCCATTTGCAACATGCCGCCGCCCCCCCCCCCCTCACCCCCCTCACCCCCTTCCCGGCTCAGGATCAAAATCATGCCCGTGGACTTTCTTCTGTTTCTCAGTGTCACCCCAACCCACAGTCAGGGGTTCTCAGGAGCAGGTAGAGTATTCTGTATGAGCATACTCTTGTATGCCATTGTCATGGAAGAGAAAGGGAAGCACAGGTTGGAGCAAAAGAGACTCAGGTAGAGTTTACTGCAAGAGGACTCACAGCCCGTCTTCACTGAAGTGGAAGAAAGTCTATCTTTGACACCACAGCCTTACATCATCTGCCCCACTGAGTGGAGTGGATGGAGGGTTAAGGGTGAGATGAGTAACAGTGGAGCAAGGAGGAGAGGAGGATACAGGAACTGAGTGAGTAACTCAAAAGGGAAAGAGGTAGTGGTATTGATGGGAGTGAGGAGCTGGAGAAGATAGTGGGAAGATCAACAGGTAGGAGTTATGATGGACTATGTGGGCAGAGGAAGCATGAGTGATGGGGAGCAAATTGGAATGAAACTACTGAAGGACACATTTTCCCAAATGTACCTCTAACACTGCACCATCCATTCAAAAAGGAGACACACAGAAGAGGACCAAGAACAAAACAAAAAGACTTAGGGACAGAAGCAGACTGTAAATACACTCCTACTGGGATTGGTACTACAGCATCTCTATTTTGCTTCTTCCAGCTCCTCAGCCTGTACTACAGAGAAACTCCAACCAGCTCTATATCTCTGCTTCCCAAATTGCTCTTAGTGTTGCTGTTAACTATATACAAGTATAAAATTAGTTTTCTTTTAACACAAGGACTAAACTTGAGTTTAAAATGGGGATTTAATTATATCTGTACCCTTGTCCAATATTTGACTGCTATTCTTCTCAGTAACTGAAACTTCTATTTCAGTAAATGAAGCTTTAGGCAAAATTGAAAAATTACACTTAATTGTTTAATTCACCCATCTAATTCTTTTATTAAAGTTATTAGTTGAAGATCTTAACCTCTCCCTGGGCTTGGATTTGATATTTTTGCCATGAGCTGAGACTCAATAAGCTGAAAGCAGATTCTGCAGTCTGAGCATGTGCAGTGTGTACTATTTCCCAGGATGCATCAGTAGTATTTAATTAGCCCAACTGATGAGTTTGACAATAGACTGGAAATTCCACAAAGGTTCTACCTGTCTCATCATAATATTGATGGGAGAACAGGAGAACCCCTGAAGAAATGGTGTCAACAGATGACAATGACCATTTCTAAGGGTCTCAGTCTCCCACTAAAGTTAGAGCAGGAGATCAGGAAAATCTCCACAGAATCTTTGGTTGTTTTACAAAATTAATTAAAGAAAATCTATAAGGCACATTTAAAATATTTATTCAGGTAAAGACACATATACATATATAATTTTGGATGTGACAGACTACTGATTACACACTTGTTGCAGCTTTTGTTCATGGTTGAATTGTAAACATCCTATAACACTTAAGGAAGCATAGCAAGCTGAAAGAGTTGGAGTTTCAGAAAATACAGGAACATAGAAATGGGAGTAGGCCATTCAGCCCCTCGAGCCTGCTCCACCATCAATTAGATCATGGCTGATCTGTACCTCAACTCTACCCACCTTAGCTCCATATCCCTACCTAACAAAAATCTTTTGATCTCAGTCTTGAAAGCACCAATTGTTCCAGCATCCATAGCCTTTTGGGGCAAAGAATTCCAGATTTCTACTACCCTTTGTGAAAACATGCTTCCTGATTTCCCTCCTATATGGCCTAGCTCTAATTTTAAGATTTTGTCCCCTCATTCTTGATTTCCCCAGAGGAAATAGTTTCTTCATATCTACCCTATTGAATCCTTTTAACATTTTAAGCACCTCGATCAGATCACTCTTCAATCTATAGTCAAGAGAATACAAGTCAAAATGACCAAGTGTCCTTTCTTATCCTAATTAGAGGACCAACCCCAAACATCCCCCTCCACTAGAGTGCTGCCAAATCTCAGGATCCCCATTCCAGTTTGACCAAACTCCAGGACCCCTGGTGTAGCTAAATTCCACCCTTCACTTCAGTACTGCTAAACACCAGATACTTACCTCTAACTGTACCTTACAATCATTTGTTGTAGTACCTCAGCATTAAAAAGGGAGAGATATTAAAGAGCACCAATTTACTGTTGGCACAGAATAATGGACAGCCATGTAATTCAATTCCCAAAGCACTGAAAAATTCCAGACTACCATGTTAAAAAAAAAGTTAATTTATTCAGTCACTGTAAATCAGTGGCCCTGTTATTATGCCCTAATAATGGGGGCATTTATGCTATAAAAACAGGGTATTCTCCAACTCACCATGAGCAACATCACAGGAATTTCATGAGGCAGTTTATTGGGATAGGCACTGAGCTGAGGTGGAAATTGGTTTGCAAGTGAACCTTCTGAACTCAGTGCTTTTGTAAATTGTAACTGGTTCGAGCAGTATTGCCAAAAGATCCAGAAAGGTGCAGTCTGTCCATCCTCTTGGTTGTGGAATGCTACATTGTGAACAGAGCAGGATAAGGAAAAAGAAAATATAACTTTCAATGTTTCCTAATTTTATAAGGTTATATTTTTAATCTCAGTTGCCCAGCTTGGTGACACTTACTGTACAACATGAAATATTATCAGCTCTTCTGCACTTAACATTTATTGCCTTGACAGTCAATCCTTGGGGACTTCTAAGAAATAAATAAATGAAGATTCCTAATTCATCTAGCAGATTTATTTATTTGCTTTAAGTGACTGAAAATTCCTCATTTGATGGTCAGGCCAAGTGAAAAACAATGGGTGCTTTTAAAAGAAAATTCTGCATTTCCCCAGCCAAAACCAGCTGCTGCCACACTCGTTATGTTTGCTGACGATCCCCATGCATTGTATGGAGCAAGTATCACTTCTTTGAATACTGGGTAGAGGAGATTAACAAATATCTCCACAGTTTTCATTTAAAACTTATTTGTACCAACATTTTCTGAAGCTTTTTCTCTCCATCACGTTTGTGTTTTTAATAGGGAAAAAAACTTGCACTTATGCAGCTTGTCACAACCTCAGGACATCCTAATGCACTTAACAGCCAACGAAGTAGTGTTGAAGTGTAGTCACTGTTGTAATGTAAGGAAACATGGCAGTCAATTTGTGCACAGCAAGGTCCCACAAACAGCAAAGTGATAATGGCCAGATAATCTGTTTTTAAGGTGTTTTGAGGTATAAATATTGGCCAGGACCCCTGCTCTGCTTCAACACCATGGGATCTTTAAACTGAGGCCCTGCCTGCCCTCATGGATGTAATTTCTCATCTGAATGACTGAACCTTCGAAAGTGCAGCACACTCTGTACTGCACTGGAGGGTCAGCCTGGATTATGTGCTGAAGTCCATGGAGTGGGATTTGAACCCACAATCTTCTGACTCGGGTGGAAGACAGTAAGGTTAAATAATGGAAACTCATCCAATTTCTCAATTCTACACATACATGTGCTTTAAAAAAATATCTGCTTAACTCCTTTTCCTAGCCAATAAAGTATTTGCAGCCTGTTGATGACTCCACTGATTCATGTTCTCCTGCTGCAGATTTTGAACCTGAAGTCAATTGAACAGTGTAGTACTCAGCGGGGAGAACAGAGTAATTAACAAGCCATGGTTTCAGCCACAGACAAAAAAGAACTAACTTCCCCATTGATAAAGGATGAGAGAAAACTGCAGGTTTTAATTTTCTTGCATCTAATTCACATTAGCATCTTCAGCCTCAGGGGACAATCTGGTATCTAACCAGGATTTGCAGAAATGAGAATTACACACATGGGCAAAATTTGTATTTAGGGCAGTAAAAATCAGGATTGGCATATATATGTCCAGGTTGTGTACAAGTAGGTTTAGCAGTCAGTATCTAGTAGGGTTTGAATCTGACACTGCATTAAGCACACAAAGCTGTGCTTCTTGCCACTACCTCACTGGTTCTCAAAATTAGAACCCATTTTAACCTCAGCAAGGCAGCTGACAGACAATCTTTACCCATGGAGGTGATAAATGAAGTAATGTAGGTGGAGGCCATTCTCCAATTTCCCCATTTCACTCTCTGGAGAAACACCTTGCGTCCATGATGATTTAGTTCAGCGATATAGCCTCGGCACAGTTTATTTGTGAGTGCAACTCATGAGCAAATCACCAAACAAGAATTTTGTCCTTCAGTTTAAAAAGATAACCAGTACCCTTACCAATGTAATTTTATAATGCTATAATCCAATGTGTGATTACCAAAATTAAAAAAAGAGTCAATCCAGTACCAAATTTGCACCACAGTAAATGCAGTAACAGCATACGCAATTATTGAAACTTGAATGTTTCATGAAATAATGGAGTAATGAGTTATGCCATTAGATGCATTGCACTATAATTTGCTGGGACACAATTGCATCGTTTGTCCGCTATCCTTGTCTAAGCCAAGAAAAGTTTGTTCTCAATCAGCCCACCAATGCAGTCAATGGCGATTGGAAATTTACTGGATTTGCACCCCAGCCACAATGCAGATTTTTTTATGATACCAAATGCATCAAATCTTCAGGGACAAACTGACCCTGAACATTTGAGTTAATGAACTCACATTGCAGCAAGCTAATGAGCTGTTGTAGACTCTTCACAAACTATTTTGAACTTCAATGTTTGTTCCACTTGTTCAGCAATTTTCTATCACCATTTATTGTATGGAGTGTGGGAATCTTTTAGGGTTCCTACAATATAGTTGATGCCTAACATGGATTTAAGATTTCAGAATCAGTATTAAAAACAAGAATGTGGACAGAATCCTCTTTCTGGATCCCATCCATACTGGGTTGGGAATGAGGCAAAAATCTGGTGGTAAAGCCTGCTGCTGCCTAACCACAATTTCCTTCTTTCCCTGTCCCCTACTAGGACTGCCAGTCACCCTTGCAAATGGTCAGTGATACTGGGTTGGGGTCCTCAGCCCATTTCCCAGGATTGTCATGTGAAAGATGGCAATGGGCTCAGGATAGTGGCTCAGAGGTCAGGAAATGGAGGGAGAGGGCCTAGTAGAGGCCTACAAGGCTACAGCTTGGTTTATCTTCAGGGCTTTTCTGCCTTTTTAAATAGGTCCCATTGCAGCACCACTGATTTTGGTAGTGGGAATCTCAAGATCCCACCATGAATATCCAATAACTCAGGGAAATGCAGTGGTTGAAAGTTCCATCCAAACTTGTACTCTGCCCCAAAGAGAAAAATCCCACTCAATATATGTCCAGCTGTAAAATAAGTTTATGTTGTTCAAATTTCCATTAATTAATCAGCTGTTATGCAATACAATAGAGTACACTTTTTAAAAAATGTTGTCAAATAACTTCTTTTAATCAAAAGGGGAGAGATGTCTCTTAGGTATTAATTGTGAAATGAATGTTTAGCATTGTCCACTAATTACAAACAAAAGAAAGCCACCTGGGACAAAGGGCTATCAGTTGTCTCTGAAGCTGTCCCAGACTCCAGCTGGGCAGGGAGAAAGTCTTGTCATCCCACTGTAACAAGTTGAAGCAGGCCCAGGACTCAGTGGCCAATTAAAAACACAGACCAGAGCTTAATGATTTAAAACAAGCAAGGTTTACTCACCCACAGCAGTTGTGTCTTTAAGTGCAGCAATGAACAAACCAGTGCCAGGGATTACTTTCCAGCATATACCTTCTCAGTTCCAAACATCTCTCCTCAACAGAACTATTTCCCTGCCTTTCATCCTTCCAGGCTGGAAGTCATTCCTGATTAAAGGCAATTAAGGTCAACAATTTCCTAAAGCTATACTGCCTTACTTTGGTCATTTTGACATTTTATACAACTCCTTAAAGCTGTACCCCTGCCGCGGATACACATCTCTCAAAAGCCTATGGCTCACATATCGTCCCTCTCTTACTCTGTTACACCACGTATGGAGAATTATGTACCAATTACTGCTTCTGATGTGGTTTCATCCTTCATGGGTAGAGAGTGGATCTAGCTGGTTAATGATTGAGGAGGAGCTGCATAAACTGCGTCGGGTAGGTTGTTTCTTGACAGTGAACGAGGCTGTTGTTCACCTCTCATCAAGGGATGGGCAGGTCTTGCTTTATAATGACTGTAAAAGTATTAAGTGAATAGGCTCAGTCCCTAGATGGGCTCCAGCATAATGAAAATATGTAAATTGTGTAATATATTGGTTCTAGAACAGGAGGAATGTGAATGGTGAAAGATATCTGAAAAGTACCACAATACAACAATAATTCCCTGCCAATTAATCCAGCTCTCTGATGGCTCTGGCCACAAAAGGTGAAATGTGCCCACTATCCAGGTCCCCTTTCCTTTTCCATCCATATTAGATACCTCTCACTCCCCATTATCTGCTAGCTAGGAAGAATGAAGCTGACACAGGTGGAGCCAACCGAACCCCCTTTGTACCTCAAAAAGCTCGCCACATCCGCGGGAGGTGTGGCAGACATAATCTGGGAATAGTTCCTGAGCCATCCCAGGCAGCTGCAGACATCAATCACCCAATTGTTTTAAACTATAAATTGTCAATGGTCACATTGTTCTGGACAGGTTATACAGGATGATTCCATGCTTCTAGTGGGGTTCAGCTCTCGTGAGGAATGTGTGTCAGAGAGAAGGCTGAAGAACTACTGTAGCCCAAGTTCCTTGACCCAAACTCCCTGTGATCACAACTTCTTTCTGACAGTGTGGGATTGTAGAATCACCCTATAGAATTAAAAGTGCACAATGACAGTACAACTTCATAGTTACTGAATCCTTAGGGTATTGGTGCTTTTCACTCCTTTATGCAAAAGGAGTTGAGGAAGACATCTAGCATATAGTGAACTTCCGCCATAAGCAGCTTTTTCAATCTTTAACCTTTAGGGAGTAATTTTTTGATAAGGAACCTTGTCCACTGAGAAAGCATATTGTAAATTTACACATGACCGGCCATTTTCCGGCCATTAATTAATAATCAAAAAATCATGCACGGTGCTCCCCTGAATTCCTCATTGGGTAAGGCTTCTAATTGGCAGTACAATTGGGTCGAGGAATTTGGGCTACAGTACTTTAGCCTTCCCTCTGACACACATTCCTTACGAGAGCTGTGCCCCACTAGAAGCATGGAATCATCCCATATAACCTATCCAGAACAATGTGAACATTGATGTGGAGATGCCGGACGGCCTCAACCGGGATCTTGGGTTCATGTCACACTACACGTAACCCCACCAGCGAACAAATGTTATCTGTTTTTAATATAACGGGTCATTGACTGTCTTCGTTCTGTCTCTCTCTTTTTTTTTCTTTTTTTTCCCTTTTTTTTGGGGGGGTTGTATATTCAGTGGCCTTTTAGATGACACCTTTCTGTCTGCTCACTGTGATTGCCTTGGCAACGGGCAGTAATCACCAGGCTTTGTTATGCGAAGGATTCGAAATTGTCACTTCCACACCGCCTGAGGAAGGGGAAAGCCCCCGAAAGCTTGTGGGATTAAAAATAAAATCGTTGGACTATAACTTGGTGTTGTAAAATTGTTTACAAATGTGAACATTGGCAGTTTATAGTTTAAAACAAATGGGTGATTGATGGACTCATTAAGTTTAAAAATATATTTTTTTAACTAAAATTAATTCTAACTAAATGTTTATCTTCTGGCTTACAATTAGATGGTATGGTGATTCTGCTGTGATTAGGGTGCAGAGCTGTAGCCTTGGGGTATTGAATGACAAGCATGCCACGTGTTTGACGCAATGTGTTAGAGTGCAGTCATTGTTATCACAGGAACAGCAGGTATGGATTGTGACGCTGAGGGAAGGTAATCCAATGTAGTTACCACTTCTTGACAGAATACAAGTTCCAGTAATAAATGGATTATTGGATCAGGCAACATCTTCAGCTGCAAAAATGCAGTACTGGAGTCAGTACATTTAAGCATGTTTTCCATGCTGTAACAACAACAATAACAACAACTTGCATTTATATAGGGCCTTTAACGTAGTAAAACGTCCCAAGGTGCTTCACCGAGGAGCATTATCAAACGAAATATGACACCAAGCCACATAAGGAGATATTAGGACAGGTCAAAGAGGGAGACTTTAAGGAGCGTCTTATAGGAGGAGAGAGATGTAGAGAGGTTTAAGGAGGGAATTCCAGAGCTTAGGGCCTAGGCAGCTGAAGGCACGGCGCCAATTGTGGAATGATTAAAATCGGGGATGTGTAACAAGCCAGAATTGGACGAGTGCAGAGATCTCGGAGTGTTGTAGGGCTGGAGGATAATTACAGAGATAGGGAGGGGCGAGGCCATGGAGGGATTTGAAAACAAGATTGGGAATTTTAAAATCAAGGAGTTGTCGGACTGGGAGCCAACACAGGTCAGCGAGCACAGAGGTAATGGGTGAACGGGACGTGTTGCAAGTTAGGATATGGGCAGCAGAGTTTTGGATGAGCTCAAGTTTATGGAGGGTGGAAGACGGGAGCCCTGCCAGGATAGTGCTGGAATAGTCAAGTCTAGAGGTAACAAAAGCATGGATGAGGGTTTCAGTAGCAGATGAGCTGAGGTGGGGGCGGAGGTGAGCGATGATACTGTGGTGGAAGTAGGCGGTCTTGGTGCTGGAGTGGATATGGGGTCGGAAGCTCATCTCAGGGTCAGATAGGAGGCCAAGGTTGTGATGGTCTGGCTCAACCTCAGACAATGGCCAGGGAGTGGGATGGAGTCGGTGGTTAGGGAACAGAGTTTGTGGCAGGGACCGAAAACAATGGCTTCGGTCATCCCAATATTTAGTTTCTGCTCATTCAGTTCTGGATGTCGGACAAGTAGTGTGACAAATCAGAAGCAGTGGAGGGGTCGCGAAAGGTAGTGGTGAGGTAGAGCTGGGTTTCGTCAGCGTACATGTGGAACCTGACGTCATGTTTTCGGATGATGTCGCCGAGGGGCAGCATGTAGATGAGAAATGGGAGGGGGCCAAGGATAGATGCTTGATAGATGCCTGAAACACTGCAAGAGAAACATTGACTGGTTGGAAACTTGAACGTCATCGCTCTAGATTTTGAAGTGCAGTCAAGTGCGGTTTGTGATTTTTTTTGTGAAACAAATACTGAAATGACATTTTTGAGCTCCTTTGAAAATCCTGTACAGAATGAAAGAAATCTACTTGCTGAAGCATCAAACCATTATTTATTTTCTTAATCCAACTTTCTTCCCTGTTCTCTCCTCCTCCCCTGACTCATGCTGAGGAGGAAGCATCCATAAATGCTGGCAGTAATCTGGTACATTTCGAAAACAGACATTTGTTATGTGTAAGCCTAGGAATGAAATGTTGGCAAGATATTCAACTGTGCAAGGCGTCGTAGAGAAATCTGACTGTGTCCACACCCAACAGGGGTCACTGGATAGCAATCAGGAGCAAGAACTCTGGCTGATTTTTCCCCTGCTTAACCCAGAATGCTAAAACCAATGGAAGCACCCCTACTCCCACCTTGGCAGAGAGCAGCCAGCTCAGTATAGAGTCAGAATCAAACTCGGGGCCTTTCCAGTCTACAAGCTCAGTATCAAGTTCCCTAATGGCTTAGTGTATTTACCCGCTTAGTGTATTTACCCACTAAATACACTAAGAGGTTGTCTAAACTATTATTTGTAAAAAAAAGACCTGAATTGTTTCAAGTATAACTTGATCATAATAAACCTGGGTAGAATAAAACTCTATTTATTGTGACAAAAATATTTAAATTAATGTGTGGTGTGTGAAATCACAGTTCTCTTAATGGGAAAACTTAAGCACTAACCTTCCATAGTTTAGCTACAAAGAGCAACAGGGTACGAATCACAGCATCTGGTTAATCTCTGGTTGCACAAAGTGATTCTCTAACCTTTTTAAGGTTCATCTCAGGATTAATATAATTTTTATTAGTACAGTCAGTTTGAAATCAGTTTCATTCGGAAGAGTCAAATTGTGCAGCACATTCTGCGGGAATCTAAGACAGGTGAGAGCTACATAAGTTGCTAAGAGCAGGTACAGGAAAGCTACTCAGATATACCAAAGCTAAATATTATAACCTGGGAACACAGGAACAGGTGTATGCAATTTAGCCCCCCGAGCCTGTTCCACCATTCAATGAGATCATGGCTGATCTATGACCTAACTCCATATACCCGCTTTAGCCCCATATCCATTATTACCTTTGGTTAACAAAAATCTATCAATCAGGGATTTTAAATTAACAATTGAGCTACCGTCAACTGTCGTTTGTGGAAGAGAGTTCCAAACTTCTACCACCCTTTGCATGTAGATGTGTTTCCTAACTTCACTCCTGAAAGTCCTGGCTCTAATTTTTAGGCCATGTCCCCTAGTCCTAGACTCCCCAACCAGCGGAAATAGTTTCTCTCTATCTATCCTATCAGTTCTCCTTAATATCTTGAAAACTTCGATCAAATCACCCCTTAATCTTCTAAATTCCAGGGAATACAACCCTAGTTTGTGTAATCTCTCCTCGTAATTTAACCCTTGGAGTCCAGGTATTATTCTAGTAAATCTACGCTGCACTCCCTCCATGGCCAGTATATCCTTCCTAAGGTGTGGTGCCCAGAACTGAATACAGAACTCCAGGCTTGATCTAACCAGGGCTTTGTATAGCTGTAGCATAACTTTTACCCTCTTGTATTTTAATCCTCTATATATAAAGGCCAGCATTCCATTAGCCTTTTTGATTATCTTCTGTACCTGTCCATTATATTTTAATGATCTCTGTATATGGATCCCTAAGTCTCTTTGGACCTCCGCTGTTTTGAGCTTTTCACCATTTAGAAAGTACTCTGATCTATCCATTTTAGGTCCAAAATGGATGACCTCACACTTGCCTACATTGAAATCCATTTGCCACAGTTTTGCCCATTCATTTAATCTATTAATATCTCTCTGTAATTTTATGCTTCCATCTACACTGCTCACAATGCTGCCTATCTTTATGTCATCACAAACTTGGATATGTGGCTCGCTATCCCATTATCTAAGTCATTAATAAATACAGTGAATAGTTGAGCCCCCAGCACAGATCCCTGTGGGACACCACCAGTCACATCCTGCCAATTTGAGTACTTGTCCATTATCCCTATTCTCTGTCTCCTGCCGCTCAGCCAATTTCCTAACCAGGTCAATAATTTGTCCTCAATTCCATGAGCCTCAACTTTAGCTATCAATCTCTTATGTGGGACTTTATCGAATGCCTTCTGGAAGTTCATATAAACAACATTCCCCTTTCCACTACTTTAGTCACCTCTTCAAAAAATTCAATCAGGCTCGTCAGACATGACCTACCCTTTGCAAATCCATGCTGGCTCTCTCTGATCAGCTAAAAATTTTCAAGGTGTTCAGTCACTCTATCCTTAATTATAGACTCGAGTCATTTCCCGACAACAGACGTTAGACTATCTGGTCTATAATTCCCTGGTTTCCCTCTCTCACCTTTCTTAAATAGTGGAATTACATGTGCAATTTTGCAATCTAAAGGAATGGTTCCAGAATTGTGAGAACTTTGGAAGATTATAGTTAGGGCATCTGCAATGTTCTCACCTACTTTCTTTAAAACCCTGGGATGGAAATCATTTGGTCCTGGGGATTTGTCACTCTTTAGAGCCATTATTTTCTTCATTACTGTTAATTTGCTTACGTCATTAAGGTGAGCCCCCATCCCTAATTCAAAATGAGTTTCCTTGGAGTGTCCAGCATGCAAACCTCTTCCTCTACTGTAAATACTGATGCAAAGTAATTATTTAACATGGGAAATAAACTAGGAAAACTGCTCACATACACCCTACGCAAGCAAGGTCAAAGCAGCAGTTAGGACTGTAGAGAGTCATTTTAAATAAAAATTCGCTCAATTAGATGAAGGATGTCAGTACTGGGGAGTGGATCAGTTCTCCATATTTGCCATTCAGCATCAGCAATGACCATATCCAGGTCCAATATAACATAAAGTAAAGCACCATTGCCTCTATTCAGCATGCCTCAAACCCAGCCTCAGAACAGCACCCCTACTAAACTTACATCCTTTCTGTGCACAATTAGTGGCTTTTAATGCTGAATTATGAAAATTAGTGTGAATTAGAATTGCCAACAGCAATCTGGTTTGTGACATGGGCGTGAATTTTACATATCAGCTTTCCTGCCGCACAGCTTCACACAACTGGGAGTGCATATCAGGGATTCAGGTGCCGGGGTTAGCATTAGGTTTTTCTAGAGCCTGGCATTAAAGGGTGGACATACCTTCAATGCCCCATCTGGCTGCTATTCTTCTTTGTTCAGATTGCTAAAGTTACTTGGAAGAGGAGTGATAATCAGAAAACCAGGAGAAATAATTTTAAAGCCTTTTTCAATAGACTCTTTATACTGATCAGAATTGGAATCAGACCAGTGCCGTAATCCTGAAGGCCCTTGTTTTCACATGATCTTTACATGTTGTCACTTAATGCTTCCATGCACGCAACCTACTTCTTACAATAAATCTCACAGAGAATATACTAGACCAGTTGTCAGGAACTGGAAATGTAACTGCTTTAGTTAGGATTTGGTTACACCACAATTGTGCAGATCATTAACTTAGTTTAGAGGTGTACCTATCTGCTGTTTAATGGTCTATTAGGGAAGGTAAACAAGGTCGCTTTGGGATCAAGTTGACTCCATGTTGAAACATCTGGCCAATGGAAAATTGGTGCCAAATCAACCCAACTGTGGCAGACCTTAATAATCTGAACCAGGTTGATTTGCGGTATGCCAGGGCACTGTTGATGATTCACCAACCAGCCTGTCACTGGGGCTGAGACTCTTCAGATAACCCTGCAAGCCAATGCCCTCATGAGTAAGGAGGTGCTCACTGGACAAGCAGCAGGAAGCAAAAACAGTATATGATGTGGGGACAATGCTAAAGTGCACATTTTCTCTTTCATTATTCTGTTTATATAAATACAGTTATCTAGTAAAACAAATGATTCAAGTGCTATGGTTTTAAAAATAAGAAACACAAGCTATTAACCTGATATAGCAGTGATTTAAAGGTTTTAAATAGGTAATCACTAGATACATCGCACATTACAGACCTAACAAAGTGTGTCACAGAGTGGGAGGACCTGGGCACATGCCTGTGGCCGTCTTTAAACTAATTCCTCTCAAAAGTGCTAGCCAATTTTATTGTTTAATTTTCAATTTTCTCCCTTACCCCTCCTTTACTGAAAGCAGTGCCTTATAAAAAATAGAAATACTTACATTTATATAGCCCCTTATCATATCAAACATTTCACAGAATGAGTTACTTTTGGAGTGCAGTGACTGTTTAATTACTTGGAGTATAATTCCACAGCCACTCGCAGCCCTTCAGTACTTTGCCCCATGTCACCATTTTTCATGTGAGCCTAGAAAGTGAGCAGACTGTTTATCTCTAAGGGTGTCATACCAAGCCCAGCTTTCTGCTCAACCAATGACAAATTGTGCATATTTCCAGCAAGGGCCACAGGAGTTCGATCAGGAGTGGAAATTCTGATGATTTTGTTTTTTTCTTCTATTCCTCAAACTAACACTGGCTATGGGGCAAGCACTTTGATGGGAGTGTACTATAGGCCCCCAAACAGTCAGGGGGAGATAGAGGAACAGATATGTAGGCAAATCTCAGAAAATTGTGCAAATAATAGGGTAATAATAGTGGGGGATTTCAACTTCCCCAATATTAACTGGGATACTCAGAGTGTAAAAGGCTTAGAGGGTACAAAATTCTTAACATGCATCCAGGAGAGCTTTTTGAGCCAGCATGTAGAAAGTCCTACAAGAGAGGGGGCGGTACTGGACCTAATTCTAGGGAATGTGGCCGGCCAAGTGGAAGAAGTGCTAGTAGGTGAGCACTTTGGTGACAGTGACCATAATTCGGTGAGATTTAAGGTGGTCATGGAAAAGGACAGGGAGGGGCCGGAAATAAAGGTTCTAAATTGGGGGATGGCCGATTTTAATAGGATAAGGCAGGATCTGGCCAAAATGGACTGGGATCAGCTGCTTGTAGGAAAATCCGCATCGGAGCAATGGGAGTCTTTCAGAAGGGAGATTGAGACCATACAATGGCAACATGTTCCCGTAAAGGTCAAGGGTGGTTCCAAGAACTCCAGGGAACCTTGGATGTCAGGGGATATACGAGAATGGATTAGGAAAAAAAGGAGGGCTTTTGGCAGATACAAAAGGCTAAAGACGGAGGAAGCCCTAGAGGAGTACAAAAAGTGCAGGGGGATACTTAAAAAAGAAATTAGGAGATCAAGGAGGGGCCATGAAATAACACTGGCGAGCAAAATAAAGGAAAATCCTAAGATGTTTTATAAGTATATTAAGGGTAAGAGGATGACTAGGGAAAAAATAGGGCCCATTAGGGACAAAAATGGCAATCTGTGTGTGGAGCCGTCAGATGTAGGAGGGGTTCTAAATGAATTTTTTGCATCTGTTTTCACTATGGAGAAGGACGATGTAGACATAGAAATACGGCAGGGGGACTGTGATATACTCGAACATATTAACATCGAGCGGGAGGAGGTATTGGCGGTTTTAGCAGGCCTAAAAATGGATAAATCCCCAGGCCCGGACGAAATGTATCCCAGGCTACTGTGTGAGGCAAAGGAGGAGATTGCGGGGGCTCTAACACATATATTCAGAACCTCTCTGGCCACAGGGGATGTGCCAGAGGACTGGAGAACCGCTAATGTAGTACCATTATTCAAGAAGGGGAGTAGGGAAAAACCGGGGAACTACAGGCCAGTGAGCCTAACATCAGTGGTAGGAAAATTATTGGAAAAAATTCTGAAGGACAAAATTAGTCTCCACTTGGAGAAGCAAGGATTAATCAGGGATAGTCAACATGGCTTTGTCAAGGGAAGATCATGTCTGACTAATTTGATTGAATTTTTTGAGGGGGTGACTAGGCGTGTGGATGAGGGTAACGCAGTTGATGTGGTATACATGGATTTCAGTAAGGCCTTCGATAAAGTCCCGCACAGGAGACTGGTCAAGAAGGTACGAGCCCATGGAATCCAGGGTGCCTTGGCACTTTGGATACAAAACTGGCTTAGTGGCAGAAGGCAGAGGGTGATGGTCGAAGGTTGTTTTTGTGACTGGAAGCCTGTGGCCAGTGGGGTACCACAGGGATCGGTGCTGGGTCCCTTGCTGTTTGTGGTCTACATTAATGACTTGGATATGAATGTAAAAGGTATGATCAGTAAGTTCGCTGATGATACAAAAATTGGTAGGGTGGTAAATAGCGAGGAGGATAGCCTCAGTCTGCAGGACGATATAGATGGGTTGGTCAGATGGGCAGAACAGTGGCAAATGGAATTTAACCCAGAAAAGTGCGAGGTGATGCACTTTGGAGGGACTAACAAGGCAAGGGAATACACAATGAATGGGAGGACCCGAGGCAAGACAGAGGGTCAGAGGGATCTTGGTGTGCAAGTTCACAGATCCCTGAAGGCGGCGGAACAGGTAGATAAGGTGGTAAAGAAGGCATATGGGATACTTGCCTTTATTAGCCGAGGCATAGAATATAAGAGCAAGGAGGTTATGATGGAGCTGTATAAAACACTGGTTAGGCCACAGCTGGAGTACTGTGTGCAGTTCTGGTCGCCACACTACAGGAAGGATGTGATCGCTTTGGAGAGGGTGCAGAGGAGATTCACCAGGATGTTACCAGGGCTGGAGCGCTTCAGCTATGAAGAGAGACTGGGAAGATTGGGTTTGTTTTCCTTGGAGCAGAGGAGGCTGAGGGGGGACATGATTGAGGTGTTCAAAATTATGAGGGGCACAGATAGGATGGATACTAAGGAGCTTTTTCCCTTCGTTGAGGGTTCTATAACAAGGGGACATAGATTCAAGGTAAAAGGCGGGAGGTTTAGAGGGGATTTGAGAAAGAACTTTTTCACCCAGAGGGTGGTAGGAGTCTGGAACTCACTGCCTGAAAGGGTTGTGGAGGCAGGAACCCTCACAACATTCAAGAAGCATTTGGATGAGCACTTGAAATGCCATAGCATACAAGGCTACGGACCAAATGCTGGAATATGGGATTAGAGTAGACAGGGCCTGATGGCCGGCGCGGACACGATGGGCCGAAGGGCCTCTATCCGTGCTGTATAACTCTATGACTCTATGACTCTATGACTCTATGAACTGAGCAAAGAAATTTGGACCTATCTCGTGTATATGACTGAAAACTGCTTCACACCCATTCAGACACTGGAGTGCCCTTTATTTTTTTTTAATTACTAAAAGATCTCCCATGGCAGTGCTTATGGTAACTTGGAGGATATTTTGTTTTATAAAGATTAGAGCATTATACCATATAATGCACACTATGTGACTCTGCTGCCAAGGTGCAACTGTGTGTAATTGGCCTGTCCCTGTAAGGCCAAAAGGTCTAATCACTGTAAATGGATATCTAATTGACATCTGTTTCCCTAGCACAGAGACAGAATTTCCCTCTCTCTTTTCCATGCCACCTGGATTAAAAAGAGAAACTTCACATCCAAACCGGTACCTTCCACCTATTCATCATTCTTCAAACCGATATTTGTTTCCCCTGTTCCTCCACCTACTGCTTGGCACAATGGCGCTACCCTCCAAAGCAGATGGCAGGGGCACCATGACTGCAGTTTGGGGTGCTGTTGCCATCAATGCCATAGCAGAGCAACACAAACTCATTCACAGGGGACAGCACCTTTAGATAAATATGAAGATTATTGACATTTAAATCACAGCTTCTAGCGGGCATCCATTGATTTAAAAACTTACCACTGGTCATCAGAATCTGGCCACATGAAAATCCAGCTTCCATTACCTGGCAAATTCTAAGTCCTCCAGGCTCTTTCATGGGGCTTCCAGTTGACCTGTCCCTTTAAGGTTGCTGCTGCCTTTAAGGCACAGGTAGTGCCTGGATTACTTTTTTGGTGCTCCAGTAAAGCACCCCGACATGCACCCAGTATGCATTTGTGTTATTTAAATCAGGCCAGACAGGAAGATCAGCTGCTGAGGTCATGGTTCTTTTGGTGTGCTGCACCCAAATTGCTCCCAGACAGCTCCGGGAGAGAAGTATCATCCCTGATGGTCTTAACAGAGGACTGGTGATCTACTTCTAATAGAAGAAATTTTAATAGATAAGATAAATATAAATTGTTCAATTTTATGGGTTATTATTGGTGAACCATGCTACGACAGCTTTACCACTAACTATCCACATATATTTCATATTGTTGCTTTAAGAATGGAATTGGATTTCTAATCCAAACAATATTTTGTTCAAGGCGGGGGGCGGGTAGGAAATTATTCAGAATTGAAGTAGTGCAAGATGAAACAAGGCATGTCAGGTAGATCAGCAAGAACCAGAGACCGACTACCTGCGCACACCATGATGTTACCAGCTATACCTGTAGACCCTGGCGCACCTACCTGAGACTGACTGAGCATTGCCTCCACAGATTCTGGGTCAGCACATAGCTAGTTGTACAGTGGTGTCATCTGCTGCAAGGACATCTGCAGCCAATCGCCAACATAGGGATAGCACTGCCATTGGCAGGCAAAGATCACCACTGCCCTCAACTTTTCTACCTTCACCTCCTATCATGCTAGTACAGGGATCAACACAGCCAATGTGTGCTGCTCACGGGTGTATTAAACAGATGACTGGTGCATTGATCAGCATGGGTAGCATTTTCATCTCTTTTCCCACTAAATATCAACAGCAGCATGACACACTGAAGCATTTTTGAAAGTAGAGAGATGGCAGCCATATGGCCATCTACCCCCGCCACTTGCTCCTCTTCATGTATGCATTGTGTCTTACTCAATCTTACATCCCCGTGCTCACTAACTGCATCATGTGGGGTGAGTGTAGCTATGCTGGTGCTTGCAAATGTTAGTGAGAGGGGCACAGGATGCCGAGAGGTACTGTCTTGTCAGCTGCTCTTCCAGCCCTGCAGTGATATTAAAGGGACAAATGTTAAAATGCTGGCTCACCTTCAAATAGTGAGTGAGATGAGTGAGTGAGAAGGGGAACTAGAAATAAGAACTGGATGGCACTAGCCCTTGGAGAAAGCCTTAGGCTTCACTTTGCTATAGTCCCTCCATGATCTTATTTCCAAGGCTGTCCAGGTTCAACTCCTCCAAGGGAATGTCAGGCTTGTAATTTCTGAGCCCTCCTCCAGTTCAGGTCTGTTCCCTTGTATTATCTGTCAGTTTGTCATGATGCATAAAAGTAGTGTTCAGATGTTGTAAGTGGAAGAAGTACATACACAGTGACAAACATGTACCCAAGCTCCAACCCATCCTGTGTTTCAGAAAGTGAGCATGCATCTTTAAACTATGTTTGTGTTGCAGTGATTTATGTACAAAGCCTTTGAAAATCTGTGCACAAGACTTTCAATTGTCAGTTGCAGCTTGAATGTGTGGCCATCTGGAGAATAGGAAAGAGCTGTAAGGTTGTATGAAGTTCTGGCCTGGGACAGCAGTAAATGGGCAACAACTTCCTTAGGTTATGCCACCTTTGCATCTGTTTCCAAGTCATGGCGGTGGTGCACATAGCATTGGCCCTGTGCGCCTTTTGCCAGGCATGCTGCACTGCTGTCCTGTAGGGAGAAGACCCTGGAGTGCCAAACAGGGAAACCCTTTTCCCACTCACCTCATGCAGCAGCATGTCCTCTTTGCCAACTATCAAAAAAGGTGTTTAGATGCTGCATTCCAATTCCTGCTTCCGTATCTATTTTGCTGTCACTGTTTTTTGACCAGCAACTTGTTTGCACCATAAAGTACTTGAAAAAGCAAAAAAATGAATTTGAAAGATTTCCAGCCTTTTTGCCTCTTTGTCTGACATGTGGCCACATCCCGTTAAATTTCAAGGGCTGCTAGTGTCTACCTACCCTCCTCCTCCCTCCCTCCATCCCCCTCTCTCTTTCTCTCATACACACACATACAGACAGACACACACACACACACACACACACACATATCGTCAGATTTTAGATTGTCTAATTGGTACCATAAAAGTTTTAACTCTCTCTCTCTTTTTCTTAAGGTATTTACGCACGATATACCTTGGCATCCGAAGCCGCCGGAGTGGAGAGCTTGACCGCTGGCGCTTTTACTGGAACATGGTGTATGAGTATGCAGATGTAAGTATGTTGCATCTGCTGGCAACGTTTTTGGAAAGTGCTCCACAGCTTGTGCTGCAGCTGTGCATCGTCATTCAGAGCCATCGCTTAGAGGCACTTCAAGGTAAGGAATGATCCATTTACAGAAGACTAGTGATTAAAACCTGAGTTTTGCCAAGACTGTGGTACATGTAGAAATTACAACAGGGAAACAGTCCGTTCGGCCCAATCAGTCCATGTTGGTGTTTATCCTCCACGTGAGCAGCAGTGTGAATCCCACATGCTCACCTGGTTCACATTTCCCTTTATTCCCCTTTTCTTGAACCACCTGTCTAACCCATTCTTAAACGTTCCTATGAACTAGCAATTTCCTCAGAGCTGCTCCTACTCCTCCCTCTCCCTCCCCCCGCAGGTGCAGTGGAAACCCCGTTTATACTCGTAAATGGGGTTTCCGCCGCACTCCCATTGAAGTTACGGCAGCAGAATGGAGGCAGCTCTGAGGAAATTTCCAGCCATGATCTCTGCTTCAGTCACTAACTCTGGCAGCGCATTCTACAACCTCGCATAAATGACATGTTTGAAGTTCTCAGGTGTATCAATGGAAGGCTTTTAGTTTTACTCTCCTGCTTGTTTGGAGAAGGGTGAGAACAGTGAAAATGCAAAAGCCACTCTTACAGTACTGGCAATTATAGGTGTCAATCAGCTTTATCAGAAATACTACTGACCTCTTTACAAAGTCCCAGTCATGTCTCAGAGACTATTCCCCAACACACCAAAATAAATGTCTGTTTTTCACACTTTCAGTGTAGTGTGACTGAGCAGAAACAGTTCACTTTGTGGGTTGAATCAAGAATATTTTCAATGCTGTACATCGATTATTCTCCACGCAGGGCAGGCTGAAATCACCAAAATTACTTTGGACTCTTAATGCTTTCATCTCACATCTCTGGGTGATTGAGACCCAGCAGTGAAAGCCATTAACAGCTGTGTTCTTCTGCTTCTCACCTCGCCCTGCCTGTAACCCGTCAGACTCCCCTCTCGGGCTAGCACCAGCATTTTTGCAGCAAAAGTGAAAATGTAACAAGATGTTGCCGTTTTTTTGGAATATATTAGCAACGTTCTATGGTTGCGCATAGCTTCAAAATTCTGCACTTGTAACCCGGGGGATGACCAGTACATGTAACAAAACCGTAAGGCCGTTCTTTATAAATATCTTTACATTTAACTGTGTTATCACAACGCACAGAAGAAATCTAACACCCACCCCCTCCCCCAGCACATCTGCAGCTGGACAATACAGGCAGTATCTCTCGTTCTTTGTGCTGTTTCTGTATTGTGACTGCAGTGTGCTGCTAGTGGTGATGTAATCATCAGGAAGAAGCTGAGCAGCTAAAAATAGCACAGTACCACCACATTTCATCTTCAAGTGCCAGCACTCAGCTTTGAAAGCAAATGCTTGGTTTTGATCCAACCCAATCAAACCAATGCAGTTGGGGTCACCTCAGATTTCTGACCTAGATCTGCAGTCATATCTACTGTGTGATTGCAGATAATTGTTGCTTCAATCCTAAGAGTTTATAAATATTGATGTTAGAGGCACATACTTGGTCCTTTTGCCTGAAAAGCTGCTAATGAAAGCAGTTTAAATTCAATAGTGAGTCATTTTAAATCATAAATCACAAACTACAAGCATATGGGTTGAATGAGAAATTAGACTGGAACATGCATTATTATAACAGATCAAGGTGCAGCTGTTTCTGAAATTACAGTGATGCCTATTTCAAAACGTATCAAAATCATGGTTGAGGGCCATTAAGAATGACAGCAGTTTTGACCCTTCCTTGATGCATCAGTACTGTACAGCAGACATTTCATCTGGTCCTTTCAGAGAGGGAGAAAAACATGCAGGTGAAATGTAAGGAACCCTAGAATATGCTTCAGTTACCTATAATAAAGCATTTGGGGTGGAGATCACCTCGTACAAGAGGTGGTATCCTATAAGGTAAATCAGGGCCAGAGTGGTCTCCTGGACTAGTTTCGATTACCTGAAGGGCCGGAGAGGAATTTTCCAGTTTTTTTCCCCTAATTGGCCTGGGCTTTTATCTTTTTATTTTGCCTCTCCCAGGAGATTACATGGTGGGGTGGTGAGTGCATATATTGTGATGCATAAGGCATCACAACTGAGTGGGACAGGCTGATGGACCAGTGGGACCTTTTCTGCCCGTTATTTTCATATGTTCATATTAGTCCAGGCCTCTGAATTACTAGTCCAGTAACATAAGCACTACACTACCGTACATGCACTTATATCGAGTTACATCGAAACTACAGCACAGAACAGGCCATTCGGCCCAACTGGTCAATGCCGGCATTTATGCTCCAGATGAGCCTTCGCCTTCCCTATTTCATCTAACCCTATCAGCAGAACCTTCTATTCCTTTCTCCCTTGTGTGCTGATCGAGCTTCCCCTTAAATGTATCTATGCTATTTGCCTCAACTACTCCTTGTGGTAGTGCGTTCCACATTCTTACCACTCTTTGAGTAATGAAGTTTCTCCTGAATTCCTAAATTCTGTTGGAACTATGGACCCTGAAATTCCATGTAGTGAGTTGTGCTGCATTTATGCCAATGGGAAATAAGCTGCGCCTACCTGGAGAGTTGTTTGACCCAGAATTTTATGACTCAGCTCATTTACATCGTAGCAGTCAAACAGACATTGTTGTAAATCCTGTGTAAAACAGGAATAATATTCTGGGGCACATGGAAATTAGAGTGGAGCCTTTAAAAAGCCAGTTCTTACTGAAGATTGCTTGGCTCGGTGAGCTGACTATCTGCTAGCTTGACTGAATGTCTCATGACTGTTTTTGTGCCATTTTACAAGAATGTCTAACACAAGAGAACCTCGCAGAGGCAGCCAAAGCAATAGGGCATGACAAAGAGGCAATTTTGCTTAGCCCAACCTACAAACCCTGTTGGATGCTCTTTTTTGATATATATTAATGACCTGAACTTGAGTATAGAGGCTATAATTTCAAAGTTTGCAGATGACACGAAACGCAGAAATGTAGTAAACAATGTGGAGGATAATAACAGACTGCAGGAGGACATAGACAGACTGGTGAAATGGTCAGACACATGGCATATGAAATTTAACACAGAGAAGTGTGAAGTGATACATTTTGGTAGGAAGAATGAGGAGAAGCGATATAAACTAAATGGTACAATTTTAAAAGGGGTGCAGGAACAGAGAGACCTGGGATTGCACATACACATATCTTTGAAGATGGCAGGACAAGTTGAGAAGGCTGTTTTTTAAAAAAAAGCAAGTGGGATCCTGGGATTTATTAATAGAGGCATAGAGTACAAAAGCCAGGAAGTTATGCTAAACCTTTATAAAACACTGGTTAGGCCTCAGCGGGAGTATTTTATTGAATTCTGGGCACCATACTTTAGGAAGGATGTCAAGGCCTTAGAGTGGGTGCAGAAGAGAATGGTACCAGGGATGAGGGACTTCAGTTTTGGGGAGAGTCTGGAGAAGTTGGGGTTGTTCTCCTTAGAAGATTAAGGGAAGATTTGATAGAGGTGTTCAAAATCATAAACGGTTTTGATAGAGTAAATAAGGAGAAACTGTTTCTAGTGGCAAAAAGATCAGTAACCAGAGGACACAGATTTGAGGTGATCGGCAAAAGAGCCAGAGGTGACATGAGGAAACATTTTTTTAAGTAGCGAGTTGTAATGATCTGGAATGCTTCGCCTGAAAGGGTGGTGGAAGCAGATTCAATAGTAACCTTCAAAAGGGAATTGGATAAATACTTGAAGGGTTAAAATTTGCAGGGCTATGGGAAAAGAGCAGGGGAATGGGACTAATTGGATGGCTCTTTCAAAGAGCTGGCACAGGCACGATGGGCCGAATGGCCTCCTCCTGCGCTGTACTTACTATGATACTATGATGATACTATGAAATAGATGATGAGGAGAGACAGAATGATAGGTGTCCATAGCAGGAACCTTGCCAAAAACCATCACATATGCCATGAGGAGGGAGGTTGAATTGGCACTAAAGGACAACTTTCTCACCCCAATTACACATTGAAACTACACTGGAATTGGTGTGGTATTTCGAGGCCATTGTTTTTTATTCTCTTATCTGGTATGTTCCAGCAGTTGATTGCAGAAGTTTTTACTCAGTTACCCTGTACACTCCCAGATTTCATTGTTCTGCATGAGAAAAAAATCACTCACCGCATGGATCCGGCCTTTCCCACCTGCTTTCACCTGACGTGAATCGGAAGCGATGGGAAATCCACTGCTTGTGGGCCCGGTGGAACAGAAGTGCATCATCCAGACCCATCAAGCTCACCTGGCTGATACGACCCCTGCAATCGGCTGATTTTCTCCTTCCCCCGCCCCCCCCCCCCCCCCGCACGATGCTGGAGCCCACCCGATGCTGGACCCCCAATCCCCCCCGATGCTTGACCCCCCCCCACCAATTCTGGACGCTCCCCCATGGTGGCTATACCTCCCTACCATTGTGGACACCCCCCCGATGGTGGACCCCCTCCCAGATGATGGCCCCCTGCCCTGACTCTTCACCCAACCTCCAATCTCGTCTCCTAATCTGCAACCTCTTCACCCGACCTCCGATCTCTTCCCAGCCCAGAAGTAAAGTTTTATTGATTGCGACCTGCCAACTTAACTTCCAGATTTCATGTTCGATTATCTTCTCCCCTGCTCCCTTCCCGTCTCCATGTTCAAATCATGCCCCATGCTTCAGACATATGCGGCGATGCCGGTGATGGACTGGGGTTGACAATTGTAAACAATTTTACAACACCAAGTTATAGTCCAGCAATTTTATTTTAAATTCACAAGCTTTCGGAGGCTACCTCCTTCCTCAGGTTTCCACATCGTTCACCTGAGGAAGGAGGTAGCCTCCGAAAGCTTGTGAATTTAAAATAAAATTGCTGGACTATAACTTGGTGTTGTAAAATTGTTTACATCAGACATATGCAGCCTTATAACGATATGTAAATTAGGTCCTGAGGGAATTCAGGCTGATTTTACGACTTCAGGTGATTGTCTGCCATGGGAGTATGCAAGCCTCGTCCATAAAAACTGGGACTGTTTTGGAGCTCACACTTTTTTTGTTTTGGAAGCCTTTTAATGGGAAAAGGTAAGTTGTTTTTGGTAATGGTTGAATTTTAAGTTATCTTTAGCTGCCTTTTGCTCCATGCATGAACTGTTTTTTCTGGAAAGTCCTCCAGTTTTTGATTTGTGTTCTTTTCCCCATCACTACTTTATTTCATCATTCTTGATTTCTTCTGGCTTTGACATGGTACTATTTAAGGATTTTTGGCCATTTTTCCACAGAAAGGATTTGGAAGAAGGAGTTACTTTTAATGATGGGATTTTTAAGCAAAATGTGTTCTCGCCAGTTTAAAAAAGGTACCGAGACAAAAGGTGGTTAATATGCTAAATGGAAGTTGTTTTTGCCCAGATACTAAACAATAAGGTATTCATTAGCTTGGCTAGGTAATTGAGAAACACCTCACATCCATTATGTCAGAAAATCCTTTGATCCCTGTGTGTCTGTGAACAGATAGAAAATGAATAAACAGACAGATACTTTTTGTAAAACAGGAAGGCTGCAAAGGCAGTCAGGTTTGTTAAAGGGAAAGCTGTGAGGGATTTCACAGAGAGGTTAGAAGATAGTTATAAACCATCTTGTCTAAGTCAAGTAAGATATGCCATTGATGTGGGCTTCTGTGGCATGGGGCTCAATTTTAAAATGGAGCCGGGAAGGGGGCGGGGGTCAATGTGAGGTTGGGAAACCCATTAGTATGGGATTCCCAGACGCCCTTACAATTTTGACGTAAGGGCGTCTATTATTTTTTTTTGTCGGTTTCCATCCGACTGACTGGCTGATTGACAGGCTGGTCTCAGTCGGATGGGAGACCAGCCAGGGAGAGGACATCTGCAGGTAAGTCTTTGTTTGCATGGAGTGGGAGGGGGGGATAGGTGGTCAAGGGGCATAGGTGGGCACGGGCGGACATAGGTGAGCTTAGGGGTCGCGAGTCATGGGGGTTGGGATCGGGGGTCAGTCACGGGGGGTGGAATCGGGGGTCATCGCAGGGGTACACAATCATTGTGAGGGAGGGTCTGGGGCTCGGGGTCAGAGGATCGGTCGGGGTCAGAGGATCGGGGTCGGGGAGTTGGGGTTGGGGAGTCGGGGTCAGAGGATTGGGATCGGGGTCGGAGAGTCGGGGTCGGGGGTCCGCGATGGGGGGTGTCCGCGATCGGCGGGGTGGGGGGGGGGGTGCCAGTGAGGGCTCCTCCGGGCCCACAAGCTGTGCCTTTCTAGGCACTTACCTGCAGTCTCGGACCTTCTCGCCTCCTTTCACAAGGCGTAAAAGAGAAGGTCCAGGAATCCCAGCCCCTCAGGGTTGAAATGGGGAATTAATTAAAAATGGAGGCCTGCAGCCTCCTTAAAAGGTTTTAAGGCCCTACTCGCCTCCTGGGAGCTGGTTGGCTGCCCGCCCCTCCTTCCGCCCTGGTGAAAACCGGAAATGGGTGAGTTGGAGGCAGTTCGGTAGGACGTCTGAAATGGTGGCAATTTTAAATGCCCTCCAGCCCCTAACCCACCTCTTTTTTACTTTTAAAATCGAGCCCATGTTGTTTCTTTTGTATTATTATGCAAAAATAAATTGTACAGATTGAATCAGGTGAGTGTGTTCATAACAGCTGTTCTGTACATTTACCTTATTGTGAAATAAAGCAGCTTAATAATTCGAATCTGACCTTGTCTCACCATATCCTCCAATGCTTAATTGGAGGAGGGCCAATTTCAGTGGGTTGAGAACGGATCTGGCCCTAGTAAATTGGAATCAAATATTGGCAGGCAAAACTGTAATCGAAAAATGGGCAGCCTTTAAAGAGGAGATGATTCAGGTGCAGTCTAGGTACATTCCCGCGAGGGGGAAAGGTAGGGCAACCAAAGCCAGAACTCCCTGGACGACGAAAGAGATAGAGAGTAAGATGAAGCAGAAAAAGGGGGCGTATGACAGATGTCAGGTTGATATTACAAGTAAGAACCAGGCTAAAAATAGAAAGTACAGAGAAGTAAAAAAGAAAATAAAGAGAGAATATGAGAATAGACTGGCAGCTGACATAAAAGGGAATCCAAAAGTCTTCTATAGGCATGTAAATAGTAAACGGGTAGTAAGAGGAGGGGTGAGGCCGATTAGAGACCAAAAGGAGATCTACGCATGGAGGCAGAGGGCATGGCTGAGGTACCATATGAGTACTTTGCATCTGTCTTTATCAAGGAAGAAGATGCTGCCAAAGTCATAGTAAAAGAGGAGGTAGTTGTCATATTGGATGGACTAAAAATTGATAAAGAGGAGATACTAAAAAGGCTGGCTGTACTTAAAGTAGATAAGTCACCCGATCCAAATGGAATGCTTCCTAAGTTGCTGAGGGAAATAAAGGTGGAAATTGCAGAGGTGCTGGCAATAATCTTCCAATCCTCCTTAAGTATGGGGGTGATGCCAGAGGACTGGAGAATTGCAAATGTTACACCGTTGTTCAAAAAAGAGTGTAAGGATAAACCCAGCAACTACCAGCCAGTCAGTTTAACCTCGGTGGTAGGGAAGCTTTTAGAAACAATAATCTGGGACAAAGTTAATAGTCACTTGGACAAGTGTGGATTAATAAAGGAAAGCCAGCACGGATTTATTAAAGGCAAATCGTGTTTAACTAACTTGATTGAGTTTTTTGATGAGGTAACAGAGGGTTGATGAGGTCAATGCAGTTGATGTTGTGTTTATGGACTTTCAAAAGGCATTTGATAAAGTGCCACATAATAAGCTTGTCAGCAAAATTGAAGCCTATGGAATAAAAGGGGCAGTGACAGCATGGATACAAAATTGACGAAGTGACAGGAAACAGAGAGTAGTGGCGGACGGTTGCTTTTCGGACCGGAGGAAGGTATACAGTGTTGTTCCACAGGGGTCGGTACTAGGACCACTGCTTTTTTTGCTAATATATTAAGGACTTGGACTTGGGTGTACAGGGCACAATTTCAAAATTTGCAGATGACACAAAACTTGGAAGTGTCCTCAATAATAGTCCTCAGTGCTGGGCAGATTATTGGAATCAATTCTGAGGGACAGGATAAACCATCACTTAGAAAGGCACGGAATAATCGAGGACAGTCAGCATGGATTTGTTAAATGTACGGAGTTGTACAACACCAGGTTATAGTCCAACAGCTTTATTTGAAATCACAAGCTTTTGGAGCTTTGCTCCTTCGTCAGGAAGGGTTTAGATAAAGTAAGTAAAGAGAAACTGTTCCCATTGGCGGAAGGATCGAGAACCAGAGGACACAGATTTAAGGTGACTGGCAAAAGAACCCAAAGGCAACCATAGAAACATAGAACCATGGAAAAGATACAGCACAGAAGGGGCTCGAAGAACAACCAGGTGCCCAATTCTAATCCCACCTTCCAGCACTCGGTCCGTAGCCCTGCAGCTTACAGCACTTTAGGTGCAGGTCCAGGTACTTTTTAAAAGAGTTGAGGGTCCTTGCCTCTACCACCAATTTGGGCAGCGAATTCCATACACTCACCACCCTCTGGGTAAAAAAGTTTTTCCTCATGTCCCCTCTAATCCTTCCGCCAATCAGCTTAAATCTATGTCCTCTAGTTCTTGAACTCTCCACTAGGGGAATCAGGTACTTCCTGTCTACTTTATCTGGGCCCCTCATAATTTTGTACACCTCAATCAAGTCTCCCCTCAGCTTCCTCTACTCCAAGGAAAACATTCCCAGCCTATCCAATCTCTCCTTGTAGCTGCAATTTTCAAGCCCTGGCAACATTCTTGTAAATCTTCTCTGCACTGTCTCCAGAGCAATTACGTCCTTCCTGTAATGTTGCGACATGAGGAAAATCTTTTTTACACAGCGAGTGGCTATGATCTGGAATGTGCTGCCTGAATGGGTGGTGGAAGCAGATTCAATTGTGGCTTTCAAAAAGAAATTGGATAAATACTTGAAGGGAAAAAATTTGCCGGGCTACAGGGAAAGAGCGGGGTAATGGGACTAACTGGATTGCTCTCACAAAGAGCTGGCATAAGCTCGATTGGCCGAATGGCCTCCTTCTGTACTGTAACCATTCTATGATTCTGTGTGTTTGCTCGGACCACCTTCGGAGGGACTGACGAACTACATGTGCAAAAGACACTAATATCCAGTCCAGGTCACAAGAGGATACTATTGTTATGTCCCTGAGTTACACTGTGGCACAAGTAGATATAGGGCAATGTGAGTCAACTCTAATAACACTCAGCCTGCTAATGGGAGTGACTAATGACACTGAACCTGAGAAGGTATTTACAACGGAGCTGAATTTGTAACAGGCACCTTACAAAGAGGTGAGGATGGCAGTTCTGAGTGCAATGCACAACTGAAATAAGACAGGGAAGTTCTACAGGAGTGACAAAATGTGGAGGCAATAATCCCTTGAGTGCTCTGGCCACACCTGTCACTGCCATGGGAGCTGCACATATCAGTAGAGTGCTGTCTTCACCTCATGTGCTTCTCAGGACAGGCTACCTTGGAGTTCTGCCATCTGCTGCTCAATGATCTGCACACGTCGTCAGGATTAGGGACAGCTCACTCCATAGAAGTGAAGCTCACTACAGGACAAAACTTTCATGCCTCCACATTCTCCCAAGCCACCCCAGGCAATATCTGTCACAAGTATATCAGAAGCAGCAAATGCTTTGTGTATAAGTGATAACGCCGTCATCACTTTTTCTGGGGAAAAGAGACATCAACTGGACAGGATGCACAACATTCACCGGATGCAGGATTCCTGCAAGTGCACTTAGTTCCCATGTAGGGATCAGAACTCTTCATACCAACCCCTCAGCCTTCACGAAATGAAAGGATTTACACTCAATATACTATCAGGTGATAACTGACCATAGAAACATCAATATGCAGGTCAGTGGCCGTTTTCCAGGAAGCAGCCACTATGCCTTCATTGTGCATCAGTCAACAAAGCCCACACTCTTGAAAAGAAAAGAATCACTGAGCAGATGGCTCTTAGGAGAACCAGGCTATCCTCTGCACGGATAACTGCTGATTCCATCGAACAAGCCCCTAATAGTAGAGGAGTACCTCAGCCTGGATGCCTTAGCATCTGCTTGCTGTTCCTCGGCTGCCTTTAAGAAAGGTGTACCTTGCAACTTAGGCATAATGAAGGAGCAAAAGGGCAATTGTTGTGCAAAATATATTAATTTAAATGGTCAGAGAATTGCCCAGACTTCCAATATGTGCTCCTGATGAGCAAGGCTCCCCACTGAGAAAAGAGTCGGATAATTACCCTTGTAATGTCAGCAAACTATTTGAGCATGGGGTTCCTCACAGCTAAGCCAAATGAGTCATTACCTGACTTCCATATACACTTGCCAACATGTGTCACTGAATAGTGTGCAGGCTGATTTATTTTCCACTCCTCAGGCCAGGGATGTTGAAGCCAGTTGTTGCACCCTCACTACTGCCCCAGCTGGCATCAACTAACTCGGTAAGGATCAGTAATCGAATTTGGAATCTTCCTGGCAAATAAGGCAGTATAAAATAAACGGGTGTGGAAGTAAAAAGCTACCTCATCCCTGACGGACAGATTGAGTAAGCTGACAGAGTGAGTTTGTTCTATGCGAGAAGTTTGGCCTGAGAAGTTCAGGACTGAGACACTGAGCCTATGTTTGTGAGGCTACAATAGTGAGAACATTTGTTCGAGGGCTAATACTTGTGAATAGCTCAGCAACTGGGATTATAGAAATGGCAGGGTCAGGAGCTACTCTAGTGGGCTGCGTGGGATGTATGATGAAGGGTATCCTGGATCTGCAAAGTATCTGGGAGAAGTACACATGAATGAAGTGTCACAATGTTGTAACACTTGAGCAGTGGAATGCTGAGCTCAAGAACCAGCTGGCTACATTCGGCAACATATAGGAAGGAAATAATTTTTAGAAGATATATGTTCTAGAAAATGGCCACCCCAAGGATTGAGAGGAATAGTGAAACAGAGGGGATGAAGTAGGTGATTGCTCACAGTGATAGCAGACGATACATGAGGATTCAGTATTTCTGGGTTTAAACTTGTTTAATAGGTATACAGTTCCTGACACCTATGATGAGGATAAGGACAAAGGGATGTGGTAAGGTAATCAAGAGCAACAGCTTAACTCTGTGATGCAAGACATTAGCCACGGTGAAGACAATTTCACTCTCTATGAGAATTAGAGGATTAGACATAACAGCCATAATGTGGAATCAAGAATGATGTGTTGCCGTCCAGTTGCCAGGGTAAGGGACATAACAGAGTGGGGGGAAAATGTCTGGGAAGTGTAGAAAAACAGGCAGAAGTCATAATTCATTTGGGAGCCAGTGACAAGGGAAATAGTAGGGTGGAGGTCTAGAAGAGCGGGTTTGAGGTTTTAGATTAAAGTGCAAGACCTCAAAGATAGGAATCTCAGGATTATTCCTGGGGTCGCATGCTGGGCCACTGAAGGACAAACAGTCTAGAAATGTGGCTAGAAAGATAGAAAGTGGCTGGAAGGGAGAGCTTCAGATTCCTAGGACATAGGGACAAGTTCTGGGACAGGGAAGATGTTAAGACGGATTTGGTTTCATCTAAAGCAAACTGGCATCATTGTTCTTGCAGAGACAGTCAATAGGATAGTGGGTGAGAATTTAAACTAGTAATGCAGGGGGAGCTGTGAACAAAACAGACAAAAATGTCATGACATCAATAGGAGAAAGATCAAACAATAAAAGAATGTTTTGAAGGATATGCTTTTAAACAGAATCATCAAGAATAGACTACTGGAATTAGAGGTTTTTTTTTTATTTGTTCATGGGATGTGGGCATCACTAGCGAGGCCAGCATTTATTGCTCATCCCTAATTGCCCTTGAGAAGGTGATGGTGAGCCGCCTACTTGAACCGCTGCAGTCCGTGTGGTGAAGGTTCTCCCACAGTGCTGTTAGGAAGGGAGTTCCAGGATTTTGATCCAGCAACGATGAAGGAACGGTGATATATTTCCAAATCAAGATGGTGTGTGACTTGGAGGGGAACGTGCAGGTGGTGTTGTTCCCATGTGCCTGCTGCTCTTGTCCTTCTAGGTGGTAGAGGTCGCGGGTTTGAGAGTTGCTGTGGAAGAAGCCTTGGCGAGTTGCTGCAGTGCATCCTGTGGATGGTACACACTGCAGCCACGGTTCGCCGGTGGTGAAGGGAGTGGATGTTTAGAGTGGTGCATGGGGTGCCAATCAAGCGAGCTGCTTTGTCCTGGATGCTGTCGAGCTTCTTGAGTGTTGTTGGAGCTGCACTCATGCAGGCAAGTGGAGAGTATTCCATCACACTCCTGACTTGTGCCTTGTAGATGGTGGAAAGGCTTTGGGGAGTCAGGAGGTGAGTCACTCGTTGCAGAGTACCCAGCCTCTGACCTGCTCTTGTAGCCACAGTATTTATGTGGCTGGTCCAGTTAAGTTTCTGGTCAATGGTGACTCCCAGAATGTTGATGGTGGGGGATTCGGCAATGTTAATGCTGTTGAATGTCAAGGGGAGGTGGTTAGACTCTCTTTTGTTGGAGATGGTCATTGCCTGGCACTTGTCTGGTGCTAATGTTACTTGCCACTTATCAGCCCAAACCTGGATGTTGTCCAGGTCTTGCTACATGCGGGCACGGACTGCTTCATTATTTGAGGGGTTGCGAATGGAACTGAACACTGTGCAATCGTCAGCAAACATCCCCATTTCTGACCTTATGATGGAGGGAAGGTCATTGATGAAGCAGCTGAAGATGGTTGGGCCTAGGACACTGCCCTGAGGAACTCCTGCAGCAATGTCCTGGGGCTGAGATGATTGGCCTCCAACAACCACTACCATCTTCCTTTGTGCTAGGTACCACTCCAGCCACCAGAGAGTTTTCCCCCTGATTCCCATTGACTTCAATTTTACTCGGGCTCCTTGGTGCCACACTCGGTCAAATGCTGCTTTGATGTCAAGGGCAGTCACTCTCACCTCACCTCTGGAATTCAGCTCTTTTGTCCATGTTTGGACCAAGGCTGTAATGAGGTCTGGAGCCGAGTGGTCCTGGCGGAACCCAAACTGAGCATCGGTGAGCAAGTTATTGGCAAGTTATTGATAGCACTATCGACGACACCTTCCATCACTTTGCTGATGATTGAGAGTAGACTGATGGGGCGGTAATTGGCCGGATTGGATTTGTCCTGCTTTTTGTGGACAGGACATACCTGGGCAATTTTCCACATTGTCGGGCAGATGCCAGTGTTGTAGCTGCACTGCAACAGTTTGGCTAGTGGTGCGGCTAGTAGGTTTTCCCCTCGTGTTGGTTTGCTCACCACCTGCCGCAGGCCCAGTCTGGCAGCTATAACTACAACTTGCATTTAAATGTCACCTTTAACACAGAAAAATATACCAAGGCACTTTACAGCAGGAAAAAAAGAACTTACACTGAGTCTTGGTGGGAGAGTTTGGAGGGGTGACTGAAAACTTGGGTGAAGGTAGGTTTTAAAAGGTTTTTAAATATGGAGAGCGATGTAAAGAATTCCAGCTCCCTCATTTAGCCACAGACTCTCCACATTTATTATTCCAACCATTGGGTGTGCCAGGCATCTTAGTTAACCAACCTACCTTGGCAAAGGCACAAATAAACAATAAAAATATTAGCAGCCTTTGTAAAGACTACCAACACTTTTGCCCCCCTACGCTGCCATTTACCTTTGAGGGGTCCCATTCTTTCACACTATGTAAATGACGTTGGTCCAACAAAATCCCGTGAGGTCAGCATGCTAATTGCCAAGAAGTTATTAATAATACATTGCCCAACTACCACCCAATTAGAGGCTTGGTCATTAAATCTAGGCTATAAACTCAGGCTTGGTTTTAATGGATAATAACTTATGTTCAGCTATGTTACAGATACAGTCTGAGATCAGTATCTGTACCGAGCAATGCTCAGCCTGAAATCTCATCTTATAATCTGGCTGTATCATGCTGCACATCACACTTTCCTCAACAGGTGAGAGCCTGGTGCATCAATGTTTGCACAGAGCTGCTCTCCCAGAGAATTGAATTCTAATGTTATGAAAGCACAGGCAGGAGTGTCTAGTTTTTGCTAACTTTAAAAAGGTTCCATACTGAGTTCAAGAAGTCCCAAGTGAACCACTAGGGCCAATGGCACATCTTAAAGGTTTCAGTTGGCAGAAGTTGCACTGCACCCAATGCAAACTCCACGTGTGTGACTACTTCCACCGGTGGTGTTGAAACTCGTGTTTTCATATGCTCAGATGACAGATGCACCCGGAGCAAGGGAGGCTCCCCATCAGGAGCACAAAGTCAGAAAATGACCCCTTAAATGTGGTCATAAATTACATATTGAAATGGTATTACCGTTAGAATATTGACCTTGATGTTATATTTTATCAAATGGCCTTAGAAATAACTTAACAATTAAGAATTAGTAAACGTTCAATATAATTTACTCATTTCACCTAATGGTTGAATAGATAAATGCTGTGGTCCTGATTATAGACAAGGAAGGATGCAGGTTCAATCCCTGCTCTGTACTGAATTAGCTAACCTCAGCTGGGGCAGCAATGGGGCTTCAACTTATCCTGCTAGAGAAGAGGAATAGTTTTTGGCCCCTACTGATGTCTGACAAGGACAGGATCAAGGAGAGCTGTGATAGCACTTGGAATTGAACAGCGGACCCGTACTCTCACAAGCCTTCTTCAGTAGATGAGGAGTAAAGGGAGAATGTATTTTCTTTGGAGTTCTTTGGATGAACTTGTGAAGCAGCAGCACGGATCCAGAAGCTTTCACACCCTTTTCTGTTTCATTAATCCCAGGAGGGTTATGACCACCCATTGTCTAGGTGTGCCCCCACTACCCTGCCAGCTACACTGTCCCATCAACCTCGCCATCTCCTACGACTCAATCTGAGTACCTCCCTAGAAGCTCATTGAGGATCAGCTCTCTGATGTCAAAAATGTCTTCAGTAATGCCTAGCTTTTAATAGGGATTTTGTGCAAGTTTCTCCTGTAATAAGATTGAGGGGAAATAGGTGAAAGCTAGCATTTGTATTTGATGCCTCACAGGTGGCATTAGACAGCTGATGTAATAGATCTGCTGGCTTCATTCTATTAAAGTGGAAGAAGGGGATTTTTAGCTTCTGCATATAAGTATATATGATGGGGGAGTAGGAAACATATATTGTAATATCTAAGTTAGTGAATCCCTCATCCACAATGCAGTGTGAAGGCCCATGGAGGAAGAAAAGGCAAAGTGGCTAACGTTTTAGCTTGTCTGCTCCTGTCATGTCATTGCATTTTTTCAGACACTGGTCTCCAATTCTGAGAGGGAGAAATGTGGTACTCAGTGTCACTGCCATCTCCCTTCATATGGCACACAAAACACATTTTTGTGCTTTCCTCCAATTGGCACCCAGCAGCCTTTCGCTCCGTTGCTGCATCTTATCCATGAGGGTTTGTAGGTCAGCATCATTAAAACTTGAGACTCTTCTTTTTTGCCTCTTTCCAATGCCCTGTTTCCTTCTTTGGGTGTCTCTCCAAAATCTCCTACTTGAAGACATGCTTTAAAAGTGCCACCAAAACTCACATGAGATATCTACTACACATACCTAACTGTTACCTCAGTCTTGCTAGCTCCCCCAGCCTGCTGCTGCATTCTTCAGCCATTCTAGGCTCTTTAAAGGTCTGCACCTGCAATTTCCATTCCTCCAGCACAATACTCTTATTTTACATGGCAATTGCAATCAGCCAAGCCCACTACTTTTTCAAATGAGCTGAGCCTGAGTCTTGAGTTGTTCCCATTTCTGTGTTGTTACTGATAGATCCGTCTGATATTTCTCTTATGATTGTGTTCTATAGCAATTGTTTACAGCTGAGTGGTGTGCTAGGCCACTTTAGAAGGCATTAAACATCAACCACATATTGTATGACTGGAGTCACATATAGGCCAGACCAGGTATGGTTTATCTGCAGGATGTACCACAACCGCATGAAGCTTACTTTCACAGCATCTTCCAGTCCTGTGACCTCTACCACCACGAAGGACAAGATGAGCAAAGTCATGAAAGCATCATCACTTCACCATGCACCATCCTGACTTGGACATAGAGCTCTTGTTCCTTCATAATTTCTGGATTAATATCCTGGAATTCCTTACCTAACACCATTATGGGAGCACTATGAGCACAAGGACTGCAGTGGTTTAAGAAGGTGGCCCACCAGCACCACCAACTCAGAGCAACTAGGGATGAGGAGTAAATGTGGCCTTGACAGTGGCACCTGCATACTGGGAACAAATACAAAGAGTCAGAAAATGATAATGGCTGGTTATACTGATCAGGTTCACAGGTATGTGAATCTATCAGAACCATCAAACCAAGAGTTCTGTTTATACCATGCTTCATTTTTATTATGCTTTTGAGAGCAAAAAACCAATACAATTCCTTTTTGATATAGGATTTTTTACACCACAGCTCCTCAGATCAGAACCAAGCTATAAAGAGGAATCATTGCCAGTTGATAAAACTGTGTGACAGTGCTCTTGTTTATAGTAGCTACTGTTAAACCAAGGGCACCCAGGAGTTACCCCTGTATATGTAGCATGATTTAAAAAAGACTACATAGGACCAGGAGCCTTACAATTTTCACTGGAAAAGACTGTATACACATTGGGGGTAATTTTAACCTGGAAGTCCTGTCCTCACTTAAACCCGGCAGGCTGATACTTAAAGAGGCAATGTACCTCATTGAAATAGTTGTGGTACTTAATATTTTGTGTGTTACAAAAGTAAAACAACTTTAACCTTACCTGTTTGGGTTTCCCTTCGCTTCTGATTCACGTCAGGTGAAAGCAGGTGGGAAGGACCGCATCCATGAGGTGAGTGCCTTTATTGCACTGCTTGTGGGCCTGGAGGAGCAGGAGTGCTTCATCCAGGACCAACAACCTTACCTGGCCAACAGGACTCCGTGATCGGCCGATCCCCCTCTTCCCCCCGATGCTAGACCCCCCCCGATGCTAGACCCCCCCCGATTCTGGACCCTGCCCTGATGCTGGACCTCCCCCAAATGGTGGCCCCCCCACCTCCGACTCTTCACCCGACCTCCGATCTCTTCAACACCTTTGAGCGACCTCTGATCTCTAACCTCTTCGAGCGACCTCCAATCTCGTCCAGGCATCAGCGCCCCCCCCGACCCCCCACCAATCTCCATGCATCAGCCTCCCACCCCATGTCTTCTATGGCCCACGATCTTATCCTCCCTCTTCTCTAATCCCCGGCTTTCCCGCCCAACAGCCAGCCAGCCAGCCTGTCAGTCAGGCTGGCTGCTGGGCACGGAGCCCAGAAGTAAAATTTATTGACCTGATTAAGGTCGTGTTTGCAGATTGTGACCTGCCAATTTACCTTCCGGGTTTCGCGGCTGATTGTCTTTCCTCCGGTCCTTTCCCACCTCCATGTAAAAATCATGCCTTTCGACTTATGCTCCTGCAATATTACATACTTCAGCAAATTATTCTTTTGTTAACACAATAAATATGGTTTAAGATTTGGTTTCATATGTGTATTTTTTTTGGCTGGCAGCATGATTTGTTTTCCTTGAACAGAGATGCCTAAGGAGTGTTGCCTCTGGTCTTTCTGAGTTTTGATACCATTGCATAATGCCAAATGCATTAATACTCTTAAAATAGTAATTTATCAGTTATTTCCATGCAAAGTAGGAAAGTGCTATGATGGTAAGAGGACATTTTGGTCATGAAAAAACCTTTAAAGATTTCCTATTTAATGATTGACGTTTCTGACTGAGCCAGTAGGTGTGGAGATTGAAGTTGATAAGCTGTTGTTTTTGAGTAATATCCATCCAGTATTTTCATCTTCACGTTTTGAAGAGTTTGCAAGGGATCTTATAAAATGTGTTGTTGTATGTATGTGTTTGTTTGTTTAAATGAGTCTTTATAGAATTTCCCAGCAGTTGGTTTGCAAAAATAATTGAAATTTCACAGATACATGAAGTTTTTGGACTGATCAGACACTCCGATACAATACAGTACCTCTAAGCACAATGAAGTGCTAAGGCCTCTAATTCATGCAGAAGATTTCAATCTCAACCTAAAAGTTATTTAGCTCACTTACTCACAAGTAATAATTGCACTTCATCATGCTTTGTACCTTTTCTTACTGCATAGTTAACACATATGAAGCAAAAGAGATGCTTTTAATACACAATAGTGTAGTACCTTAAACTAGAGAGCCTACAGTGTTTGTTTCTTTGAATATAAAATGAGTGGACTAAAGGACCTACAGGAAATCTATGGCAGATGCAGATTACCACTTCAGATACAAATCTGGTGTCATCCCACCAATCATTTTTAGATAGCCACCTGATGTCTGAAAGTGCCTGGAATGGCCTAGTTCGTATCCCATAGCAACAGCGTTCAAATGGAATCATGTTCACTACAAGGGCACCACACAAACATGTACCGAAGCAGTCTTAATGAGGTCGATACTCAGTGGTGATTTGCCCACACTAGTCTGTTTCACAGTCAGAAATTTTTGTTGCTTGCATATAAGAAAATGAAGACATGGAGGCTTTTTAATTGAATGAGTAAATTGCTGCTAGAATCATGTCCTTTCCATTCACTGGAGAGGTAGGATAAAGGGAGTTAATCATTGTTTTATAAAGTACATTAATTATCTGCTCAGATTGTGTTGCAGCAGGGTGTTAGATGTGTATGGTCTGCACTTGGACTATTTATCTTTGTTCTGTGCATGGTGCATTCAGCAGGGGTTTGGAAAACCGAATGCAGATAAATTTGGTGTACTGTCAGCAGTGAAATCAAGAAGTGACGTAATGCATTCTCCTGTCCTCTGTATGTGCCTTGATTGATTTAAGCATTTAACCAGAAAGCAGAATGTTTAACCACTGTCAAGGAATGGAATACTGTACAGTGGTGACTTTGTTAGTACAGCATTGTTTGTCAAATGTACATTTTGCTAGATTAATGAGGAGATGTGTATTAAATAAACTGGACATACTGGCTGCTGAACTTTTACTTTTTGTTCCAATTTTCTTCCCTCGTTTCCTGAAGGCGATGACACCTGCTGAAATATATTCCTGTGATTCCTGGCAGTCTTCCGGTACCTCACCTATGTGGCTATCCTTTATATGAATACGTAGACAGTTTTCACAGGCTATTTAACCATGAAAGGAATCACAGGTGAGCACGTGTTCACCCAATTTCATACATGTCAACCTAGAAATCTAGCAAAGTAGACACAGCCCCCCAAAAAGTTGACAGATCAAGTCAGAAACGCAGTAAATTTCTCGAGTGCATTCAAAATAGTTTTCTAGAGCACTATGTTCTAGAACCAACAAGAGGGCAGGCCATACTAGATTTAGTAATGAGTAATGAGCCAGACTTAGTTAATAATCTAACAGTAAGGGAACATTTATCTAACAGTATTAGAAAAAATAATGACACTATTGACTGACAAATCCCCAGGACTTGATTGTTTCCAGCCCAGGGTTTTAAAGGAAGTAGATGAGGAAATTGCAGATGCTTTAGCCATAATCTTCCAACCCATGATTCAGGAATTGTCCCTTTAGATTGGAAAATTGCAAATGTAACTCCATTATTTAAGAAAGGTGAGAGAGAGAAACCAGGAAATTATAGACCTGTTAGTCTAACATCTGTTGTGGGGAAGTTATTGGAACTTATAATTAAGGACAGTGTGACTGAGCAGTTAAAGAAATTTGAGCTGATTAGAGAGAGCAAACATGGATTTGTAAAGGGTAGGTCATGTCTAACGAACCTAATTGAATTTTTTGGGGAAGTAACTAAAGTAGTAGACAACGGAATGTCTATTGTTATAGTTTATATGGACTTCCAGAAGGCATTCGATAAGGTTCCACATAAGAGACTGTTGGCTAAAATTAAAGCTCATGGAATTGAAGGCAAATTATTGACCTGGTTAGGAGATTGGTTAGGTAGTAGAAGACAGAAAGTGGGGATAATGGGTATGTACTCGAATTAGAAAGAAGTGACCAGTGGTGTCCCACAAGGATCTGTGCTGGGGCCTCAACTATTCACTATATTTATTAATGACTTAAATAACACAATAGAAAACTATATATCCAAGTTTGCTGATGACACAAAGATTGGCGGCATAGTAAGAAGTGTAGATGGGAGCATAAAATTACAAAGAGACATTGATAGATTAAGTGAGTGGGCAAAATTGTGGCAGATGGATTTCAACGCAGGTAAGTTTGAGGTCATCCATTTTGGACCAAAAAGGATAGATTCGAGTATTTCTCAAATGGTGAAAAGCTAGGAACAGTGGAGATCTTAAGAGATTTAGGGGTCCATGTACACAGATCACTAAAATGTAGTAGTCAGATGCAAAAAAAAATCAAAAAGGCTAATGGAATGCTAGCCTTTATAACTAGAGACCTAGAATATAAAGGGGAGGAAGTTTTGCTACAACTATACAAAGCCCTGGTTAGACATCTGGAATACTGCGTACAGTTCTGGGCACCTCACCTTAGAAAGGATATATTGGTCTTGGAAGGAGTGCAACGCAGATTCACCAGAATATTACCAGGGCTGCAAGGGTTAGGTTATGAAGAGAGACTACATAAACTGGGCTTGTATTCCCTGGAATATAGAAGGTTAAGGGGTAATCTGATTGACGTTTTTAAGATTTTGAAAGGAATTGATAGGGTAGATAGAGAGAAACTTTTTCCGCTGGTGGGGGAGTCTAGGACAAATGGACATAACCTTAAAATCAGAGCCAGGCCATTCAGGAGAGAAGGTAGGAGACACTTCTTCATGCAAAGGGTGGTAGAAATGTGGAACTCTCTCCCACAAAAAGCAGTAGATGTTAGCTCAATTAATAATTATAAATCTGAGATCGATAGATTTTTGCTAACCAAGGGTATTAAGGGATATGGAGCCAAGGCAGGTGGTTGGAATTAGGGTACAGATCAGCCATAAGCTCACTGAATGCCGGAACAGGCTCGAGGGGTTAAATGGCCTACTCGTGTTCCTATGTTCCTAACACAAGAATGGAACAAAAACAGAAAATGCTAGAAACACTCAGCAGGTCAGGAAAAATCTGTGGAGAAAGGAATAAAGTTAACATTTCAGGTATAACCCTTCGCCCGAACTGACACAAATCACAAGAATGGCTCTGATTGTAAGCCTAAGGCAAAGTAGCTACACAGACTTCGTAATGTAGCCACAACAGGAGTGAATTTACAAAGAAGGTCTCCCACCCGTCCACTGTAACTTTGGTGGAAGAGCCAAGGAAACCCCGGAAAAATGGCATAAACGCAACCCCAAGTATCTTTCTTGGAAACTATATTACCAGTTACATTAGTTTCATCCCACATAATTAGTAAATTATAGGCTCTTGCTGTTGGTCAACTCTACCTTATTTGTTACCCAGACTGGATAGTTCTCACAACCCATCCTAAACTGCTACTGATGGTTTGCCTCTCTCCTTCATTTAGGACAGGAGATTGTTATACCAACATTTTACAAGCTTCCTCACAAATCCAATCAGGAGCAACAGCTCTATTACATTGATGCCTGTAAGGCCCACAATTTTATATTAACCGTACCGACCAATTCTGAACAAGTCATGACAATTCTTCGTTCCTATAGCCCCAAGCCCCTGAAAAAACTCATTAACTAAGCAGTGCATAGCTAAGAGGGTGGTTGAATGTATTATGTACTGCTATTACCTTCTGGACAACAATAAAACTGAACTAAAGACCATTCTAGAAATTCCAAAGTTGCATCATCGGCTTTGCTCGGTCAAATATCTATTGATGTCATCAGAAATGCTGCAACATGGAATCAGTCCCACACATTCATGAAGCACAATTAGCAGCTTACTAAAACCTAACTTTTGGCAGATCTGTCCTCTCAGATTGTGTTAATATCCTATTGTAGGTACCTCCCTCCTCCGGATTGGTACTACTTTGGAATGCTCTTATGATGTGTGGCGAATGCTGAATGAAAATATCGATCGATTTCTTACTTTGGTAACATCTTCTTCACTCTTCAAATGTATGCATTCTCTATATATCGCGCTCCATCTCATTTATCCCCACAGCCTCTAATAGTGGCATCTTTCTCCAAGTCATGTGCACGACCAAATTAGAAACTGTAAATATAGGTCAAAATGAAATAACAATTCGGCTTGCTGACTGCCAATCACATCTCAACAAGCATCCTCATGACATAACTTTCTACAATGTCAAACATGTGATTCCCCAGGACCAACTGGACAAGGAACAGATTTTGTGGTGTTTGGACAATGCAGGCGTTAAATTGGGCCGTGTAGCGTATGTTGTTTTGGCGCTACACGGCCTCTCCAACATCCAAGATGGCATCTTGGCTGCACACGGACGTTTCCAGCGTGACGTGCGCCGGACGTTATCTTGGTATAGGAGTTAGCGCATGTGCAAATACCGAATGCTGGAAGCATGTAAAGTAAGGAGAAAATGTATGCAATCAGTGTGCAACGCTGATTTAAAGTGATACACACCATTTTGGACCTTAACATTTAACTCAACGCACAGCCTTAACCCCTGAATGTGCCTTAGAGTGCCTGGAGGACACCCCACCAGCACTATTTAAAGGAAGAGGAAGTGGAGGAAGACGCAAGGGTGCAACTGGGGCCACATGCCTTGTCTGCAAGGGCTCTGCGTGCTCGCCTGATCCGTGCCCACTATCAATAATGTCAACTACATTCCCCAACTCATCAACAGCCCTACACTCCCCACCTTTCCCCTCCCACAAGATAATCAAATCGCCCTCCATCTAATTGCACATTGGTTTCTCCCTCAGCTCATCGCACAGATAAAAACCACCACCAAATGCAAATTCAAAGTCACATTTATCAATGAATAGATGAAATTATGCAAACAGAACAGAACTATTCACCCTTGTACATTCCCTTAGTGCCTGTTGTTCGTGTGCCTTTACCTATCCTAGTGCTCCTACGAGGTGCTTCCACAGTGGCTGGAGCGTGGGTGGTGGGAGGCTGCTGGCCTTCGATGGAGGAATGTGCAGATGGCATTGGAGGACGAGCTTGAGCAGCTCTGGGCCGGGAGGGCCCGGCTTCAGCATGGGCTGCAGCAGGGTGGCCTGGCTGGCCGACCGGCAACGGCAAGGGTTTTGGCGGAGTGGCAGGGGTGGGAGCAGGAATGCTGTCGTCCTGAGAGAGGACAGCAGGTCCGGCTGCCATGGCGCCACTGCCAATCTCCCGGGGCGGCGCCTCAGCAATTCTGGTGATCGGCTGGAGAACAGATTGCTGGAGTGCTGTCACACCCTGGAAGCCCCGTTCCACAGTGGTCCCTAGAGCCACGATAGCAGCAGTGTGAGCTTCCATTGCAGCAGTCTGAGCTGCAACTGTAGCTTGCAGACTTTTGATGACATTGGTTTGTGCTGCAATGGAAGCCGTGATATCAGCCATCAGGTGCTGTGGCATGGTGGGATCCACAGCTGTGCTGATGGAGGTGACCACCCATTCCATGTTGGAAAGGGTGGGCTCCAAACTCTGCACAAAGCCCTGTGCCAAGTTGGAGCTGGGCTCCTCCATGCCCCTCCTCATTGTGCACAGGCTTTCTGGCAGGCTTTCCAGTGCCCCAAGCATTTGGTGGTGTACGCCCACCAGCCGTCTTCTTTAGCCTGGCCCATCGAAGTCCTCATCTGACTCCTCTGCAGCAGAACTAGTGAGCAACCTTGCTTTCCGTGAGCTGGCACCTGTGGTATCCGATCTCCCGCCCCGGCTCCTACGCACTTGTGCCCGGTGTCTCACCACGTGCAGATCCCTCCTCTAACCTAACCTCTAAAGGACGCGCAGTGTCAGTCTCTGAGCTGGTGCATGCGAGTGTCAGTTCGAGTGACGGTGTAGCTTCAGTGTCCTTCTCCTCGGACGGTGCCACCACGTGTTCTTGGGTATCTGCAATGACAAGGGAAACAGGTTGAGTTGTGGAGCGGGGAGAGGAGCAAGTAAGACGTGTGTGCTGACAGCATCTACAGCACATGGGTCAGAAAAGATTATGGAAGGAGGGAGATGTGGGAAAGGAGAAGGAGCATTAGATATGCAGAGACCCCCTTCATCGGGACCTCCAGCGCGGCATGTTGTCACGGCTGCAGCAACGGCCCGCCCAATGATCCGAAGCACTGTCTCCTCTAGGGGGAGAGGATGTGTAAGCGTCGCCGTCTACCCTCAGATCTCTCCTGCTGCCGGCTGTTATGTGCCACCTTCTCCTGCAAAACAGAGACAGTATATCAGTGAGTATCCTGCAAGGTGTGTGGGTGATGTGCCTGTCATGGTCGAATAGCTGCCAGTGTGTGTGACCTGCGAGTGTGGTACTATGTGCGGGTGAGATGCAGCATACCAAGTGCAGCATTGTGTATGGATGGGCAGTGTTTGTTGGTGGGTGGGTGACGGAGAGTGTGATGCGTGGAGCAGTGGTGCAGTTGGTAGGATGTGCCACTTGATACTTGCATTCATCCACCTTGACCACTCGTGTCAAATCACTGAACTTCTTTCGGCACTGCACCCATGTGCGTGGTGCCATGCTCCTGGCATTCACTTCCTGCGCTACAGCCTGCCAATGCCTGCGGAGCTGCAGTCTGGAGGGTCTCCTGCCACCCTGCGGGTACATGTTGGCCCTCCTTTCATCCACCCCTTCCACTAGGGCCTCCAGTGCATCATTGGAGAAATGTGGGGCCCTCTCTCGCACCGGTCCTGCCGTCCTCGTGGCCATCCTAGTGAACTGTGCATGTCCCATTTAAAATGTGCACCTGCACTTTTAAGAGGTGCAGGCTGCTGATGGCGCGCGCTGAGCACGCCCCATTTCCGACTTCCTCATTCTCCATGCAGCCTCTCTGCAACGTGGGTAGCGCTGGCTGCATGGAGATATCATGCTAATTAGCAGGCAGCACGAAGTTCACGTGCTGCCTGTGTAGGGGCCATCGGGCGCGGGATAATAGCGCATCACACTACCCGCGCCTGGAAATAACCCTTATCGAATTTTTCCCCCTGCATCTATTCAAAGAATGAAGAAGATTCTACCAAGGTAGGTAATTTATCTTTACTGGCTATCATATATAATGTCGATATCATTACTGGATACTGTATCTAATGCGCATACCATTAGTGATTCCAGTATGTAATACCTAAACCAATAATATGTAATGCCTACACTGTTACTGACTGTAGTATGTAATGTATAAAATATTACTGACTATGGTATTTAAACATTACATCATTACTGTTTGTGATATGTAATGGCTATATCTTAAATGACTCCAGCATGTAATATGTAAAGAATTACTGACTGAAAAAGAGATAATAATAGCGGGCAAAAATATCCAAAAAAAAAGCAATAAAAGAAAACGAAATTCAAATTAAAAGCATTGCATTTTAACTTTAATTAAGGCCATTATAAAGTAATAGTTAATTACAGATTACTTGGCTTCTCTACTTTTAATAAGCACCCTCTAGTCAGCAGTTAGCAATTGTATCACCAGTAAAAATGGTGAAAGGAAAATCTTAGTTTTATTACTCAGCTTTTAAAAACCAGCACAAACTCATGCTGTTACTTTGCATTGTGATTTAAGAACAAGAACAAACTTGGGATTAGTTGGATATGATTGGGTGTACAAACCAGATAAAAGGAAACACAACGATACACTAACACGTCACTTCAGTAGATTTTGTCATTTATTGCTGCATTTAGTGATAGAAAATTTTACGTGAACAAACGTATGAATTTAAAAAATGACATTGGCAGCTCCAACTGCTGGAAGCCTCCATGTCACTGTATCCGCTGATCTGTGAGTGAGCTGATCCCATCACAGCAATGACATTGTGTAAGCCCATAACCATCTCTTGCCTCAGTTGGCCAAGCTCACCTGCTGTCCTGTCCAATGAGGAGATGAGATTGCAGCCCAGGGCCTGTATGGCAGATGTCTGAGCATTCATAGCATCTCCTGTCATGAGGGATGGCATTTCAGATGGCCATGGGGCTGCCATTCGCTCCAAGGGTGACTGCATGCCTTGCCTGAGAACCCTACACAGAATCCTCCATAGTTGCCACAATGCGTTAAAAGCTCCCGAGCAAATCCTTCAATGACTCCGATAATTTCTCTTTCTTTTAAAAGCTGGGCCCCAGAGATTAGAATCCCTAATCTCACCAGCTGTGGAGGGAGGAGACCTCACCCTCCAGCAAAATGCTTCTTACTCCTCTTCCATTATTTCTGCTCACTGTGCTCTATGCTTCACACACTGTGCTGTCCTCTATTAGACCAAATGCCCTGGGATGAATGACTCTATGCTGGAGCTTGCCAGAATGAGATGCAATGACATGCTTTCCAGGTGAGGTCCTGGGCGGGTCCCACTAGAGCTTCTTCTGACATACCTGCTGAGACAGAAAGAGGTGACTGTTAGGAGAAGGATCTGAGAGCAACTTAATGTCCTTTTTAAAGCAGGATGCCTTACTTCTTTGTGCAGTGCTACGAGAATTACGAGGTTCTTTGCCAAGCAACAATATAGTAACAAATGGAGACCAGTAGTAGGTAACATCCGTACCACATGAGTTTCAGGTAATTACCATCTCAAACAAGAGAAAGCCCAACCATCAGTCTTTGACCTTCAACATTGTTGGGTCCCTCCACCATCAACATCTTGGGAGTCACCATTGACCAGAAGCTTAACTGGACCAGCCATATCAACAATGTAACTACAAGAGCAGGGAAGAGGCTGGGTATTCTACAATGGGTGACTTACTTCCTAACCTCAAAGCCTCTCCACCATCTACAAGGCTCAAGTCAGGCTTAATGGAATACTCATCATGCACCTGGACAGGTGCAGCCACAACAATGCTGAAGAAGCTCAACCCTATCCAGGACAGACTAGTTCATTTGATTGGCACCTCTGTCACCGAGCTCAATATCCACTTCCTCCATCACCAGCATGTATGACCTACAAGATGAACTGCAGCAACTCAACAAGATTACTTTGATAACATCTCTCCCTCCTGTGACTTCTACCACTGAAAAGGACAAGTGCAGCAATGTTGTGGGTACACCATCAACTCCAGGTTCCCTCCAACTCACACAATGTCCTACCTTGGACATTTAGTGTTGTTTCTTCATTGTCACTGGGTCAATATCCTGGAATTCCCTACCTAACACCTTCATGGGAACACTGTCACCACAGGGACTGCAATGGTTCAAGGAGAAGTCCCACCGTCACTTTCTCAAGGCAATTAGAGATGGACAATAAATGTGCCCTTCTCAGTGTCGCCCACATCTCGAGAACAAATAAGAAAAGAAAACTACTTCTTTTAAATATGTTAAATGTTACTTTCTTCAAAACTGAATAAGGAAGCCTGTGATAAATATTGCTTAAGAAATGTTGTTCTGCTGATTCATACGTTTTTTTTAAAAAAGTATAAAATTGAGGAAAGATAAGTTTTTAAATTGCTCAGATTTGAAAGTGCTCAAATTTTTCACACAAAAAAGTGACTGGAGCCCAGAGAGTTGCAAATGAATTCTGCATAGTTTTTGTTGTGAGTGATGAAGTCATTTGTCCTTTAAGATATCTGAAGGGAATAAAATATATTTCTAAGAATGGTCAATGTAGTTATGGCTAGGAAACAATTAAACGCACTGTCACTCTCAGCCACTTGTTTGATGCTGATAACATGTAATTGACTGTAACAGCCCCAACTGCTAAAGTATGATAAATAGAACTGAGACACTAGGCTGCATTTCCATTGAATAATTCATGGACATTTAAAGTTATCTAACTTTAGGAGATTCAGTTACCCTACTAAAAGAATATATGCATTGATGTTTTTCATAGTATAATATAATGTGTATATGCTATAAACGGAGAAGGGAAACAGCCACTTTGAGAGCTATAAACGTCAGGAAAATGTTAAGAGTGAGATTTATGGTCAAAAAGAGTAAGATAGACTGAAAACCCATTTAATCACATGGATCTATGTTTAATTTTCAGAGGGAGAAATATCAAAATCGATCACTTTTTAAACCAGTGCGTTTGGCTGCAAATCAGTAAGGCTTGAAAGGTCAGCACTATGAAAGGGTCAAAGTTCAACTTTAGCTCAGGTTGAAGGTTGTGCCTTAGCTGATTTGCTGCTCAAACCCACATCCATGCCTTTGTTACCTCTAGACTCAATGCTCCCCTGGCTGGCCTCCCACCTTGCACCCTCGTAAACTTGAGCTCATCCAAAATTCTGCTGCCCAGATCCTAACTTGCACCAAGTCCCGTTCACCCATCAACCCTGTGCTCGCTGACGTACTTTGGCTCCCGGTCTGGTAATGCCTTGATTTTAAAATTCTCATCCTTGTTTTCAAATCCCTCTTTGGCCTGGCCCCTCCCTATCTTGATAACCTCCTCCAGCCCTTCAATCTTCCGAGATCTCTATGCTCCTCCAACTCTGGTCTCTTGCGCATCCCCAATTTTCATTGCTCCGCCACTGGCAGCCATGCCTTCAGCTGCCTAGGCCCTAAACTCTGGAATTCCCTCCCTATGCCTCTCTGCTTCTCTATTTCTCTCTCCTCCATTAAGACGCTCCTTAAAACCTACCTCTTTGACTAAGCACCTGTCCTAATATCTCCTTATGTTGCTTGTGTCAAATTTTGTCTGATTACGCTCCTGTGAAGAGCCTTGGGACATTTCACTACATTAAGGGTGCTATATAAATGCAAGCTGTTGTTGTTTTAATATAAGCCAACATGTTAGGAGTTACTTAATTGTTACTATGCAAAATATACAATGCATCTAGTTAGCTCTGGTCTGGGAATAAGCAAATGCACAATTTCACATGTAAAAAGTTTGAGGCATACGTTGGTCACAATGTGTCTCTACACTATTGTTAAAATATTGAGCAAATTGGTAAGGGTAATGTCGAATGAACGAGTGATTGGGTTAAAATAGAAAATACTGAAAAAGCTCAGCAAGTGAGGCAGCATCTGTGGAGAAAGAAACAGAGTTAACGTTTCAGGTCAAAGACCTTTCGTCAGAACTGGAAGATGTTAAAGAGTTAAAATTTTTAAGCAGGTACAGAGCCAGAGAAAGTGGAGATGGGAGGGAAGAAAAGAACAAAAGGGAAGGTCTGTGATAGGGTAGAGGGCAAGAGTGATTAAAGGACAAAAGGGATGATGGTGCAAGGCAAGGAGGGTGGTAATGGGACAAGTATAGAAACAAAAGATGGGTCTAGAGTAGCTGTAAATGGCAATAGCAGAACCATTACCAGCACTTGCTGGCTGCAAAAATGGGAGCAGTGATTATGGTCTGAAGTTATTGAAATCAGTGTTGAGTCCAGAAGGTTGTAAAGTGCCTAAACGAAAGATGAGGTGCTGTTCCTCAAGCTTACGTTGAGCTTCATTGCAACAGTGTAAGAAGCCGAGGACAGAGAGGTCAGAGTGGGAGTGGGACGGAGAATTAAAATGGCAAGTGACCGGAAGGTCAGGGTCACACTTGCGGACAGAGTGGAGGTGTTCAGCAAAGCAATCACCCAATCTGCGTTTGGCCTCCCCAATGTAGAGGAGACCGCAGTGTGAGCAGCAAATACAGTGTACTAAATTGAAAAAAGTACAAGTAAACTGCTGTTTCACCTGGAAGGAGTGTTAGGGGCCCTGGACGGTGGGAAGAGAGGAGGTAAAGGGGCAGAGTGATTGGGTTATCTCACTTTGTTACTCAAGTCTCAGGTCACAGAAAGTTCACCCTCCTTTCACTACTTCCTACTATGACAACAATTATGTATGTACAGAAAAATGGGCAGCTGCATCACCATAACTTTCAGAATTTCTTTTACCCTTCATTGCACATATCTCCCTGACTGTAAAAAAAACTAAAAATCTGTGAACATATTGATTCACTGTTTGTTTTATGAGCGAAGCCGATGTAATAACGTCATTACTTTAATTTTTGAGTAAACTAGTTGATCACTAGGGAGTCAAGACTAAGTGTGGACTTTAGGTGAAGTATTGCTAATGGGTGGGGATAACTGGATGAGGGCTTGCAGAGGTAAGATTTTGAATCAGATTTAGATAGATATAGGAAACAAAATATTATAAATATTAGAAAACATTCAGTCCCCATTTTGGAGACTTATTTTTGGTGCTTATTTTTAAATATATTACTCATAGCTAAATAGCTAAAGTTGCCACAATTTGGGAAGCAGAGAATTAGTCAGTTGCAGCATAGCAATTTGTCTCCGAAAAGGATGTGGAGAACAACTGAGGCGCCACCACTGGTGAGAGGGTGTAAGTACGAGTTTACATCGGCAGTTTCCATTTTAAATTTTCTAATGCTTTGCCTATAGTTAGTGTCTGATATTTTTCAATGAATTACAATATTAGCCCCAAAATTCGATGGAGTTAGTTGCTTTGATTTTGCACTGCAGATACAGGATTTCCATCGCTGACCCTGCTGTAAAACACAGGGTCAACTAATTTAAATATCAATTTACGTTGCTTGAGAACGACTCCTTTGTAGTACTGTGCTGGTGTAAGTTAGAAACTTGAGAAGCAACCTTTAAAATGTAATATTTATTGAAGAGAGCAGCAGCAGCAAATTAGTGGAGCACTAGGTAAGTATTGAAACTTCTACTGGAGTGCAGTGAATATCAGCTTCTCCTCATAGATGTTTCACCAAAGATTTTCTGCAAATTTATAAGAATGTCTTCCAAAAAAAGTCCAATTTTCTCCAGTCTTTCCTCATAACTCAGACCCCTAACCAGGCTCATATTTCTTCTCTGCAATGCCTCCAACATGACTATCCGTCTTGTTTGTTGGCAACCAGAACTGGACCTAGTACTCATGGAGCAGTCTGACCAGAGTACTATAAAGTTTGATTGCAGATTGGCTGCTTTGTTTCCCTACATTATATCAGTACTTCATTGGTTGTGAAATGCTTTGGGACATCCTGAGGCACACGAAAGGCATTATATAAAAACAAGTTCATTCGTTCATGATCATTAACTCCTTTGACTTACATTCCACTGTTCTGGCTATGTAGTTCAACATCCAATTTGCTTTGTTGATTGATGTTAAACATTGATTGAACATGTTTAGTATTGGATTTTCAAGAATTCTAGGTGTCTTTCAGCTTCATCCTTAGTTACTTCACCACCATTCGTGGAGTATGTGTGCCCAGTGGTATCCAGCCAGCAGAATCTACAGCCCCACCATTCCTACTTGCACCTCTCCCAGGTGCAGTGCATAAGCAAAGGGTAGCCATCAATAAATTGTGCCACTTGCGGCAACCTGACCTGTAGACCATCTTCAGCACGCCCACAGCACTGCCAGTGGCTGTCAAAGTAACCACTACACTGAATCTCTTTGCCACCCAATAAGTAACTCATTTGTGACCACCAATCCTGCATCATGTATGTATATGCTTATTTCCTGATGGCTGCCATAATTCCTTTAGTTTAAGACAGTTCATGGTGCCAGCATTCTTTCAAGACAAAAGGCAAGTGTCTGGCTGGATCCTGGGTGATACAAAGTACCCTCTGCAGCTTTAGCTGATGATACCTGCGGTACTTCCCCAGAACATAAGCAGAGCACTAATACAATTAGGACCATCCTGCCATTTGGGTTATAATAGAGCTCACGACTGGAATGTTAAAGGCACACTTCAGGTGCCTGAATTGTTCTGGTGAGCGAAGGCAGTACAGTCTGGCATGAGTTCCAAGGATAGTAATGGTGTGCTGCATGGTACACAACTTCACATCGGAAAGAGGACTGATCATGGAAGAAGCAGAGGAGGAAGGCAACCAAAGGCATCAGGAAGATGAAGGTGACCAGCGGCAGCAAAAAGAGGCTGCCCAGGAGAACGCAGTGCCAGAGACCAGAGACATTTGGTACTAGTTACTTCGGGATACCTTCTCCTGAAAGCTACATCTCCCCACTGCATTAACAGTCCTGTCAACACTGTCTTCCTGCCTATCCCTGAAAATCCACCATGCCAAGAATTGCCTGTACATGCAGCAAACTACACATTGCCCATTACTCATATGTAATTTCAGTTACTTCCAAACCATAGCAAAAACATTGCAACCAAACACATGGGGGTTAAATTCTATAACCTTTTTAACATAATAATACCATATTCAGGGCAGTAATTGGGGCCGGGTCCTTGCCCCTTTTTCTGCCCTTGTGAAATTCTGGTCCATTTGGGAGCAGTCACATAATAGTCCCACCCACAAATGTGTGGGTGCGTGCAAATGTACAAATGAGGTCCGATGATGTCATTAACACATTTGTGCCCTTAGTTACGCTAGTCGCAAGGGGAAGCCAGTGTTGCTAGAGCAACAGAACCAGAGACGGTTGCGAGGAGATTTGATAGAGGTATTCAAAATCATGAAGGGTCTAGACAGAGTAGATGGAGAGAAACTATTCCCATTGGTGGAAGGATCAAGAACATTTAAATATTAAAAGGCTGAGATTTAGCATATCTCCAAAAAAGGGAACATTTTCCTCCAGTGTCTTCAGGCCAGCACTGTTCCACGGTGGTCAGGCCCCCTGATGCGGTTCCAGAAGGAGGTGCCCCAGTTGGATCGTTAATGACATGGCCATCTGTTCAATGCATGCAAATAGCCCTGAGCTGGGAAAATAGGATGGGTCAGGGGCACAATTAATGGGTGGATGGACGTTCTGCCCCATCCCAGATCCACCCCCAAACGATCTCCTGAGGAAATTTGAGGTCATGAATTTCACCAATTCCCAAACATTTACTTTGTACCCTCACTATCAGTGCCAACGTTTATACCTTATCACCACCATGTTTCTCCTTGGTGTCAATGTGTGATGTTCTGCTGTGCCTAATACAGTGTTTTTCCTAAGAGCATGTGAGACGACTGGCTGCTGACTGTCTGTATGAGCCTCTTGGGATTGTGGTGGCCATCATCTCCTAGCACATATGACCTAAAAAGTACCGGCTGCAGGCTGTAGCCCCAGTGTTGATGAATGGGCAGCCTGACATTGGCACCTTACTGCCCCATGTGCAGACATCTGAGGGGCCTGGCTATCTCCAGTGCCTACACATGGGTGTGATGCTCTGCAAGGTGTCAGCCTTGGCTCAGTGGTAGCACTGTCACCTCTCAGTCAGAAGGTTGTAGGCGCAAGCCCCACTTCAGGGACCTGAGCACTTAATCTAGGCTGAGATTTCAGTGCTGCACTGTCGAAGGTGTCATCTTTCGGATGAGGCATTAAACTAAGTGGGGTGAACATATGGGGTGGGTGGAAGTCCCGCCCTGCCGCACTTCCGCATGCTTTATGGCTGAGCTGAGATTCTTTATTTTTAGTCATTCATGGGATGTGGGCATCATTGGCAAGGCCAGCATTTATGGCCCATCCCTAATTGCCCTTGAGAAGGTGGTGATGAGCTGCCGCCTTGAACCGTTGCAGTCCGTGTGGTGAAGGTTCTCCCACAGTGCTGTTAGGTAGGGAGTTCCAGGACGGTGGAGGAACATCGATATATTTCCAAGTCAGGGTAGTGTGTGACCTGGAGGGGAATGTACAGGTGATGGTGTTCCCATGCGCCTGCTGCCCTTGTCCTTCTAGGTGGTAGAGGTCTCAAGTTTGGGAGGTGCTGGCGAAGGAGCCTTGGTGAATTGCTGCAGTGCATCTTGTAGATGGTACACACAGAAGTCATGGTGCACCGGTGGTGAAAGGAGTGAATGTTTAAGGTGGTGGATGGGGTGCCGATCAAGCAGGTTGCTTTTTCCTGGATGGTGTCGAGCTTCTTGAGTGTTGTTGGAGCTGCACTCATCCAGGCAAGTGGAGAGTATTCCATCACACTCCTGACTTGTGCCTTGTAGATGGTGGAAAGGCTTTGGGGAGTCAGGAGGTGAGTCACTCGCCACAGAATACCCTGCCCTTATGTATAATATAAATTAATAAATCACAAAAGCACTTACAACAAAGAGAAATAATGAAAATATTACAAGTTTTGTTATAGCATATTCGTATGTATTTGCTTCAACATTTCCAGTCTCAAAAATAGAAAACTAAAATGTTTTTAGTCATTGGCTCTGTTGCACAGTCATCTGATTGGTTGGTGTTAGACTGTTATCTCCTTCTGGTCTACTTGTAGCATTGAATTATCCTCAATCACGTGACATCATCCTTGCGACATCCCCCATGGGAAATTTAACAGCTCAATTGCTTAATTTTCCAGTAAAACTTTACTTTTCCTGTTTCTATAATATCTCAGTCCTCATGTTTTAATTGAAATCATGATTACAAGATAATCAGATGCCACCAGCAATATTTAACAGAAATGATTGTCACAGGCAAGAATGCAGTGACAGATACAACTTAAATTCTACATTGTAATATTTTTTTTCTTTCTAAAATATCAGCCAGATTCTTTAAATAAAAGGCAACCTAACTACTAAAATCCAATTATAATGTGCCTACAAGTAATGACTGTAACTGATTTTCAAGGAGAAAAATACTCCATGGGGAATTACTTTCAGTGTGAAGTTAATTCCTCTTTCTATGTGCCAGCCTTATAATTTTTTAATGGTTAAGGTGTTATTTAGTGACTGACAAGTTTGCATCAGCATCCAAAATAGAATTGAATGATAGCTGAACAAGACCTGGAACCCCAACCCCGTTTGCAATATCAGGTCTACTGAGAGTTATGGTGCTGTGCTACAAATCATAATTTCTCCTAATAAGCAGACGGTTTTTGATAAAAGGATACAGTTGAGTAAGACATAAATCAGAAGCATGTTGCATTAAAAGTACCTCCTTATAAATATTGGAGTTCTTTTTCATCAGCATAATTAATGATGTACCATCCTTTTAAGGATTATTATGCTACACAAAGTTGCTTGCTGAGGAAGAAGCAGAGTGGGAAGATGCACAGATCAGCACGGGTCCACACAGCACCAGAGAAATGCCCCCAGAAAGGACTTGTGTTGTTTTCTGGCCTCAGTTCTGCCATGCTGGAGAAGTGCCCACCCACTGAAGAACACAGGGATGTAAGTGAGATCCCTGCATCCTAATGATTCACTGTGACATGGACACCCCCCACCCCACCGACCAGTTTGGGTGCTATACGCAAAGCTCGTCTGTATAAAGCAGGTGTCCCTCACTGTCTGGGTGTAGTGAATGGCAAATGTTGATATTGAGGCTTGAAACTGTGCTGTTTTTGTGAGTATCTCTTGTTTTTTTTTATTGTTTTCCTGCTATTAGTGAGTCCAGTTTAGTTATCTTTGGGATATTGTTTTATCATCTCAACACCTAAAGAACCAGTTCTCATTTCCCTCTCCTATTTCCCATCATTCCACGGAAAGCTGTCTGAAAACCAGTCAACTATGACTTTCCCTGGTTATCCCATTATTCTTGGCTGCATGGAGAAACAGAAGGAGCAGAATCAGAGGGAGAGGGCAAGGGTGTGTGTGCACAGGAGGTGTCTGCTGCCCAAACACCTGTTTCTCCCCACTCTGGAAGTACAGAGACAGAAGAAATTTTGAAAGCCTTACAGATGAACAACATTTGAAAAGGCTAAGGTTCCCAAGGAAATCATTCAGGATTTTTGTAAAATGCTTAGTATGGAGACCTATCTCAGGAAATCCAGCTGCCCCCACAGTTGAAGTGAACGCCAGAGTAGCCCACAACTTCGATGCATCTGAATCCTTTCAAGCTACAAGTGCATATATTAGCAGTGTGACCAGATGAGCTGCACAAAAAGGAGTGTAATCAATGCATTATTTGAAAGAACATCAAATTGCATAACAATGTCAATGGACTTAGAATCACAGTGTAAAAGGACTGTTAACTTCTACAGGATGGCAGGCTTTTCCGGAGTACAGGGTGCCATTGATTGAACCCATGTTGCTATAAAAGTCCTTTTCATTAATGTGGCTATATAAATAGAATGTTCATATTGTCTGTGACCACCAGCGCTGCCAATACCCTTTACCCTAGGAGCTCCCATGAAAGGGCATACAAAAAGGCAAAAAATGGCACAGATCCTGGCGAACAGGAAAGCTACAAAGATCAACAAAGGGTCACAAAACAGATAGTAAGGGCTACAAAAAGAGAGTATGAAAAGAAACTTGCAAGGGATATCAAAACCAATACGAAGAATTTTTATAGTTATATTAGGAAAAAGAGGGTGGTCAGGAGCAATGTTGGCCCCTTAAAAACTGGAAGTGGGGATATTGTCATTGACAATGGGGAAATGGTGGACATGTTGAATAATTACTTTGCGTCAGTATTTACAGTAGAAAAAGAGGATAGCATGCCGGAAATCCCAAGAAAACTAATATTGAATCGGGGACAGGGACTCAATAAAATTAACAGAAGTAAAACAACAGTAATGAAGAAAATAATAGCACTAAAGAGTGACAAATCCCCAGGACCAGATGGTTTCCATCCCAGGGTTTTAAAAGAAGTAGGTGAGCAGATTGCAGATGCCCGAACTATAATCTTTCAAAGTTCTCTAGATTCAGGAACTGTCCCTCTAGATTGGAAAATTGCACATGTCACTCCGCTTTTTAAGAAAGGAGAGAGAGGGAAACCGGGGAATTATAGACCAGTTAGCCTAACATCTGTTGTGGGGAAATTGCTGGAGTCTATAATTAAGGATAGGGTGACTGAACACCTCGAGAATTTTCAGTTAATCAGAGAGAGCCAGCATGGATTTGTGAAAGGCAGGTCGTGCCTGACAAACCTGATTGAATTTTTTGAAGAGGTGACTAAAGTAGTGGACAGGGGAATGTCAATGGATGTTATTTATATGGTCTTCCAGAAGGCATTTGATAAGGTCCCACATAAGAGACTGTTAGCTAAGATAGAAGCCCATGGAATCGAAGGAAAAGTTCGGACTTAGTTAGGAAATTGGCTGAGTGAAAGGCGACAGAGAGTAGGGATAATGGGTAAGTACTCACATTGGCAGGATGTGACTAGTGGAGTCCCGCAGGGATCTGTCTTGGGGCCTCAATTATTCACAATATTTATTAACGACTTAGATGAAGGCATAGAAAGTCTCATATCTAAGTTTGCCGATGACACAAAGATTGGTGGCATTGTAAGCAGTGTAAATGAAAACATAAAATTACAAAGGGATATTGATAGATTAGGTGAATGGGCAAAACTGTGGCAAATGGAATTCAATGTAGACAAATGTGAGGTCATCCACTTCGGATCAAAAAAGGATAGAACAGGTTACTTTCTAAATGGTAAAAAGTTAAAAACAGTGGATGTCCAAAGGGACTTAGGGGTTCAGGTACATAGATCATTGAAGTGTCATGAACAGGTGCAGAAAATAATCAAGAAGGCTAATGAAATGCTGGCCTTTATATCTAGAGGACTGGATTACAAGGGGGCAGAAGTTATGCTGCAGCTATACAAAACCCTGGTTAGACCGCACCTGGAGTACTGTGAGCAGTTCTGGGCACCGTACCTTCAGAAGGACATATTGGCCTTGGAGGGAGTGCGGCGTAGGTTTACTAGAATGATACCCGGACTTCAAGGGTTAAGTTACGAGGAGAGATTACACAAATTGGGATTGTATTCTCTGGAGTTTCGAAGGTTAAGGGTGGATAGAGAGAAACTATTTCCGCTGGTTGGGGATTCTAGGAGTAGGGGGCACAGTCTAAAAATTAGAGCCAGACCTTCCAGGAGTGAGATTAGAAAACATTTCTACACACAAAGGGTTTAGAAGTTTGGAACTCTCTTCCGCAAACGGCAATTGATACTAGCTCAATTGCTAAATTTAAATGTGAGATAGATAGCTTTTTGGCAACCAAAGGTATTAAGGGATATGGGCCAAAGGCAGGTATATGGAGCTAGATCACAGATCAGCCATGATCTTATCAAATGGCGGAGCAGGCACGAGGGGCTGAATGGCCTACTCCTGTTCCTATGTTCCTATGTTTCATTCTAAGGCAGTTGAGTGTGCCAGCTATATTTTAGGGTACTGACTGTACATGGGCTGCTAGGTAAATCATGAAATTTCTGTGTGGTCAGGGATCAGCATACAGGTGTCCACTGTCCTGAGAGACAGCTGTATCACCCAAGAGTCTAGGTACCCGCCCTCTGGCTCGTGGTACTGCATCAATTGAATTGATGGTTGGCACTGGCAATGGTCCAACAGATATCAGACAAACCATAGCCTTGTATTCTCTCTAATTGGTCGAAACCTCTACAGATTGTACTTTCCACCCAGTCGGCCAAGATTGCCAATGTAGAGACATAGGATGCCAGACAGCAACCAATACCCACCCCAGCACCCTCTCGATCAGGGTGGCCCCCACAGGCTTACTTGTGACAGCCATTCCTTGCAAAATGGCCTGCAGTGACTGAAAGCCATCCCTAATAGCACAGCAAATATCAATGGTGGACTTCCCCACCTGCCCTGACAATTCCCTTACAGTATGGGAGGCTCTCTGTAGAGCTTCCACATGTGCTCAATGCTCCACTAGCATCCTCCTTTTAAATATAAGGCCAGTGAAATCAGGATCCATTCAGCCATAGATGGGCAGTGTCCTAAGACCAATCATCTTCAGCTGCTTCATCAATGACCTTCCCTCCATCATAAGGTCAGAAATGGGGATGTTCGCTGATGATTGCACAGTGTTCAGTGACCAGGACTAGTAAGTCGGAACGGGGCAACTGCTGCCACTGCTCTCCCACTTCTCTGACACTAATTCCTTCTGCAACAAATCTCCCAGGTTATCAATTGCTGCCACTCATGGGGGCCAAGTGAAAAAGTGAAAGGCTCTGCTTCCACCCACAAATCCCTCCATAGCCTTCCTTTCTTTGGCATTGTAGGTGTTCTTCTCCTAAAGGGGAGGGGAAGATGAACATTGTGAGAGGCAAAACAACTGTACGGTGGAGCATACATTGATAGTGACAGCCACACTGCTATTTGGGGATGAAAATCATTTGGAAGTTTCAAACTGTAACCACTATCAAACTCAATGCTCCTACAGTTTGTAGACATTCCAGTGAGACTAAAGGCATACATGTCGCTGTGTGGAGGGAAGGTGCCAAAGTATGTGTCGATACAGGGCAGACACTCTTACATCTTTCCATTGTTCAAAGCTAATATGCCAGCTGTAATGCCGACAGTGGTGCTCAAATGTCTCCTGGCAGGAGCAGCTGTCGAGGCTTACCTTGTCTAACCATATCAAGTCATTATATTTCTTATGGCACTGATGTGGCATGTGGGGTTTGCAGGACGTGGTACTAACAACCAGTGCCACTTCCCTCTACTTTGCTGCTGCCTCTGAGCAAAAGGCCTACTACAAAAAACAAACTCTTCCTTCACCTGACTTCTGCCAGCAATAGCTCCAGCTCATCCTCAGCAAAATTGGCAGACCTCCTTCCTCCCTTCCTCTGGCTGGCCATCTACACCACCTGCTATTTTGGGCTGCTCTGCTCTTGCTCTTCTGCCTACAGGATTTCAAATTGATGTTTGTTATGTAATATTTAAAAAAAATTGACAAATCAATACTGCAGCCCTGATTTTCACAGCCTCCCCCCAACGTCAACCACCTCGAGCTCACTCACGATCCACCCACCACTATTTTAGTTGGAACTTTCACATGGGTGGCTCAGGCGTCTGCCTGTTTCACATGAGAGCCTACTTGTAATAAGTAAATTGGAGACCTATGCCTGTTGGAGGATCCCAATGCAATTTTGAGGAACCAATAGGCGGGACCACTGCAGTCCCACTCAAAGGAACCACTGCAGGCTGCGTCTGAGGCAGGTCTTTGTTTTATTAAAGATTTTTGTGGGGCCAGAAGGAGAGACTGCCTCCCCCTCTTAACATTGTACTTTTGGCTCAACAGATTTCTATCTAACCTCCCTCAATCACCCCCCACCCAATTGACCAGCATGTCGCCATCAACGCTCGCAGCTCGCCGGCATTATGCAAATGAGGCCCATCCTTCCAAATGGCTTGGACTTTCGCCGAGAAAATCAGCCCCTGTATTTCCAAACCTCTTCCAGGCCCCATACATCTACCACTCAGCAAAGTTTATGGGCTCAAGCAGTCCTGGTCCTGAATCGAGGTTCCTGTTTTTGCCCCCATTAATATCCTGGATACGAAGCATTATCTTGGTCCATCGAGTCCACATTTTTGGGGCCTGATCTCTGATCACAAAGTACTGCAGGAATTGTCCCACATTTCTATGGATGACTATCCACATAACACTGCCCTGCCATTTAAAGTAAAATTAAAAAGACAGTCCCCAGAGAGTCGTGAGACTCTGTGAGACCAGCAAGTTTCCCAAACCCAGAGACAAAAACATAATGGCAGGGTGATCCTTACTCACTCCCCACATCTCCGGCTTTCTTATGCTTTATGAATCACCCAGTGCCAAATCCTCACTAACACTAATTTCCCCCAGATGACAGTATTTGAGCTGATGCATGGGAGTGAGAAAGTAACGCAAGAGGTTAGATTGAGGGGATTGTGGCAGAAGATCACAGGGTAGGAACTTGGTCCAGCTACTCATGGTTGGGGCTTGACCTCCACATCCTCTCCCTCATCATCAGCATCATAGTCGACGAGAATGACTTCCTTCTCTCCTGCTCCTCCTCCTCAGTAGCATCTTCCTCCTCCTCCTCATCACCTGATGTAATGGATCTGCAGGATAGGAGGTCATAAACTAAGAATGGGTGAGCATAACACGCTTGGGATTTAGGAGACAGAGACACGCAATTGCTTGTTTGCTGCTTCACAGCGGTGCCATGGCAACCGTGGCGCCTGCACTGTCTCACCAGAGAGATGGTGCATCTCCCATAGCTACAGCAGAGTGCCTCCCAAGCAGCTCCATGCCTGCTTCTTTTTGAAAGTGAGCTCCTTGATGTCAGGAATGTCCCCTCTGCTCTCCTGCCTCTCATGGACATTCCGCAAAAGTTTCTTCTGTGGCAAGAGTGAGGGAAATAAGTGGAGACAAGCAATTGGCATTGGGCAGCTGATGTAAGAGATCTGGTGGCATCACCCTGTTAAAGTGAAGGAAAGGGTTTTAAAGTTCTGCATGCAAGTAATAGCTGTTGGGGAGGTTGCAACATATATTGATCTCAAGTGAGTGGCTCCCCTTATAAGCACAATGCAGTGTGAAGGGTTATTAGTGTGAAAGTATTAATTTTAGAGGGTGAAGAGTAGGTTGGTGCCAATGGTGCCCAGAGAAGAAAAGGGACAAGGGTTGGTGTGTTATCTTGCCTGTCCTTCTCAGGTCATTGAACATTTTCTGCCACTGCTATGCCCCTCTACATTGCAGAAGACACAGTTTTTTGTGGCATTCCTTTGCTGAATCTCATCCAGGCGGGTTTGTAAGTAGGTCTCATTGAAAATGTAAGCTCTTCTTTGTTGTCTCCCGGCAATGCCCTTCTCTGGCTTGGTCCTTCAGTAGAAGACATTCTTTAAAAGTGGCACAAATTTGTACATGAGCCATCCCGTGCAGCTAGCTGACGGCCAACTAACTGAACCAAGCACTTCCCTACTTACCGGCTGCTCTCCTAGCCTACTGCTGCACTCTTCAGTCAGACTTGCACTCTAATTTCCAAGCACCCCCAGCATAGTACTCCTGTTTTATAGAGGAAATGCGCTGCAGAATGACCAATGGATATTTAAATGAGCTGGCCCCACCAATTGTCGCAGGGCCAGTGCTGCAGAGGCTCAGAAGTCTAAAGTCTTGGCTCAAGGACCCAAAGCCAATGTAATTGGACTTGTGGAATTTCAGGGCTTATCTGCCTTTCATTAGGATCTAACAAGCCTAACTCAGGGTCATTTGCATCATGATCAAGTGTAGCCATGCACAATTAGCATATCCCCTCATAAATTACTGTTCAGTGTCACCCACTAACTTTCACACTATGCACCGAAAACTCCAGCACCAACATCAACATAATACATTTATGTTGCACATCTGATGAAGTTCAACCCCAACAAAAATTCATGAAGTGTAATGGCTATATACATCACAGCAGTTGATCTCAATGTGCAAAAGTAGCTCCTGTGCTCGTAAGCAGCAAGTCTGCAGGCTTCACTTTATATTCAGAGCACAAGAACCATTTATTGGCTTGTAAACGCAGCAACTCCTGCATATATTATTCAAACAGCCTTTTGTCTACTTTTTTCTCATAGAATTGCTTCTGCTTTGAAAGTTTCTTCCTGTTTGAAATTGCAGTTGATGGCTCATTTCACCAAGTGATATAATTCTCAGTTGAAACAGTTTAGAGTGCATCAAACTTAATAATTATTTAATCATTTTGCAGCATGTAAACCAGACAGCTATCTATATTTGTTATGTGAATTGTCCATATTTTCTCACTATAATCTTATATTTGTACCTAAGGGGCCCAGTAAATGGGAAGCTAGCAGGAAAATTGTCAACAAAGTCCAATAAAAATGTAAATCTAGCTGCTTACTAGTACATGGAGGCAATGTTGATTATTGATTTATTTTCTATGGCCCATTCAAACAGTACACAATACAACATTTGAAACTTAGTTGTGAAATACTTTCTATGATCTCCCTTCGTACCCAATTTGAAACACTGTTCATTGAACAAATTTTTCTGATGTATCCCCTTTACCACTTTATAATTCAGTGAAATTGTATTAAATTACTACAGTATTTAGTTTTTTAAAATCTTAATTTCTGTTTTTCAACTCTACTATGCAAGTATTATGTGAGTGGGTGTTCCAAGGAGCTTAAAGGGGCAATTATCTTCTTGATAAAGTTGTTGGCATGCCATTTTTCATTTGGTTACAATCGCAAGGGAGTTAGCCTTTGGCAGTACAGTCGTAACATTCCCACCACTGAGACAGAAGGTAAATGGCTCAACCCTCAGTCTAGACAGCCCTGGCGAGTGGAGACCTGAGCGCCGGCTCTGAATACTGGATTAACATCCAGCAGGGTTATTTGCATCTGATTTGTGTGGGTGCCCCCCCCACCACTCCCATCATAAAGGGTGGGTGGGGGTCTTTAGTCTTGGTTGCAGCCCACCTAGGAGAAGGTACTCTGATGATAAAAACCATGGGGAAAACAACGGAAACCACCTCAGCTATCCCTCCCTAGTAAGTGGCTCAAGAATCTCATGTGTGAGACATGAATTAGCACTTGCGGAACACAGTGGACAGATGGACAAATACGTGCATTTTGGATAAGAAATTGACTGAAGGGTAGGAAACAGCAGCTACTGCCTAGAGGAGTGATATCGGAGTGAAGGGAAATACTGAGTGGAGTGTCCCAGGACGTTTTCTAATTTACATTAATAACCTGGATTCGGCAGCTCAATACAAACTAATGAATCATAGAATCATAGAAGTTACAACATGGAAACAGGCCCTTCGGCCCAACATGTCCATGTCACCCAGTTTATACCACTAAGCTAGTCCCAATTGCCTGCACTTGGCCCATATCCATCTATACCCATCTTACCCATGTAACTTTCCAAATGCTTTTTAAAAGACAAAATTGTACCCGCCTCTACTACTGCCTCTGGCAGCTCGTTCCAGACACTCACCACCCTTTGAGTGAAAAAATTGCCCCTCTGGACCCTTCTGCATCTCTCCCCTCTCACTTTAAATCTATGTCCCCTCGTTATAGACTCCCCTACCTTTGGGAAAAGATTTTGACTATCGACCTTATCTATGCCCCTCATTATTTTATAGACTTCTATAAGAACACCCCTTAACCTCCTACTCTCCAGGGAAAAAAGTCCCAGTCTATCTAACCTCTCCCTATAAGTCAAACCATCAAGTCCCGGTAGCATCCTGGTAAATCTTTTCTGCACTCTTTCTAGTTTAATAATATCCTTTCTATAATAGGGTGACCAGAACTGTACACAGTATTCCAAGTGTGGCCTTACTAATGTCTTCTACAACTTCATCAAGACATCCCAACTCCTGTATTCAATGTTCTGACCAATGAAACCAAGCATGCCGAATGCCTTCTTCACCACCCTATCCACCTGTGACTCCACTTTCAAGGAGCTATGAACCTGTACTCCTAGATCTCTTTGTTCTATAACTCTCCCCAATGCCCTACCATTAACGGAGTAGGTCCTGGCCCGATTCGATCTACCAAAATGCATCACCTCACATTTATCTAAATTAAACTCCATCTGCCATTCATCGGCCCACTGGCCCAATTTATCAAGATCCCGTTGCAATCCTAGATAACCTTCTTCAATGTCCACAATGCCACCAATCTTGGTGTCACCTGCAAACTTACTAACCATGCCTCCTAAATTCTCATTCAAATCATTAATATAAACAACAAATAACAGCGGACCCAGCACTGATCCCTGAGGCACACCGCTGGACACAGGCCTCCAGTTTGAAAAACAACCCTCTACAACCACCCTCTGTCTTCTGTCATCAAGCCAATTTTGTATCCAATTGGCTACCTCGTGAGATCCCGTGAGATTTAACCTTATGTAACAACCTACCATGTGGTACCTTGTCAAAGGCTTTGCTAAAGTCCATGTAGACCACGTCTACTGCACAGCCCTCATCTATCTTCTTGGTTACCCCTTCAAAAAACTCAATCAAATTCGTGAGACATGATTTTCCTCTCACAAAACCATGCTGACTGTTCCTAATCAGTCCCTGCCTCTCCAAATGCCTGTAGATCCTGTCCCTCAGAATACCCTCTAACAACTTACCCACTACAGATGTCAGGCTCACCGGTCTGTAGTTCCCAGGCTTTTCCCTGCCGCCCTTCTTAAACAAAGGCACAACATTTGCTACCCTCCAATCTTCAGGCACCTCAACTGTAGCTGTCAATGATTCAAATATCTCTGCTAGGGGACCCGCAATTTCCTCCCTAACCTCCCATAACATCCTGGGATACATGAAGTAACAGAAAGGGTTGATGAGGGCAGTTTGGTTGATGTTTTGTATATGGACTTTCAAAAGGCATTTGATAATGTACTACATAATAGACTAGTTAACAAAATTAAAGCCCATGGGATTAAAGGGACAGGGTTGGCATGGATACAAAATTGGATAAGGGACAGAAAGCAGAGAGTAGTGGTGAACAGTTGTTTTTCAGACTGGAGGGAAGTATACAGTGGTGTTCCCCAGGGGTCAGTATTAGGACCACTGCTTTTTTTGATATATTTTGATTAATGACCTGGCCTTGGGTATGGAGGGTATATTTTCACAGTTTGCAGATGACAGGAAACTCAGGAATGTAGTAAACAATGTGGAGGATAGTAACAGACTTCAGGAGGGCATGGACAGACTGGTGAAATGGGCAGACACATGGCAGATGAAATTTAACGCAGAGAAGTATGAAGTGATGCATTTTGATAGGAAGAATGAGGAGAGGCAATATAAACTAAATGGTACAATTTTAAAGGGGGTGCAGGAACAGAGAGGGGGTGCACATACACAAATCTTTGAAGGTGGCAGGACAAATTGAGAAGGCTGTTAAAAAAGCATGTGGGATCCTGGGCTTTATTAATAGAGGCATAGAGTACAAAAGCAAGGAAGTTATGCTAAACCTTTATAAAACACTGGTTAGGCCTCAGCAGGAGTATTGCGTTCAATTCTGGGCACCACAATTTAGGACGATGTCAACACCTTAGAGAGGGTGCAGAGAGATTCACTAGAATGGTACCAGGAATGTGGGACTTTAGTTATGTGGAGAGATTGGAGAAGCTGGGGTTGTTCTCCTTAGAACAGAGAAGGTTAAGGGGAGATTTGATAGAGGTGTTCAAAACCATCAATGGTTTTGACAGAGTAAATAAGGAGAAACTGTTTCCAGTGCCAGAAGGGTCAGTAACCAGAGGACACAGATTTAAGGTAATCGGAAAAAGAGCTAGAGGCGATATGAGGAAACATTTTTTTACGCAGCGAGTTGGTATGATCTGGAACGCACTGCCTGAAAAGATGGCGGAAGCAGATTCAATAGTAACTTTCAAAAGGAAATTGAACAAATACTTGAAGGAAAAAAATTTACAGGGCTATGAGGAAAGAGCTGGGGAATGGGACTAATTGGATAGCTCTTTCAAAGATCTGGAACAGGCACGATGAACTGAGTGGCCTCCTCCTGTGCTGTACCTAATATGATACTATGATCAAAATATCAAAATTGCAGATGATACCAAATTGGAGGTGGGAGAGAGTTGGACAGTCTTATCAAAAGAGGGAGCTGAGAACCTACGAAATGCGCTAGCTAAAGCATGTCCAGCTTTGAACCTGTGGAAAATTAAATTCAACACAATAAAGTGCGACACATAGGAAGAAAAAAAATCCAACATACATGCCAAATGAATGGTGCTGAATTAGCTAAGAACTAAGAAAGAAAGAACTTGCATTTATATAGCACCTTTTATATCCTCAGGACACCCCAAAACGCTTCACATCCAATGAAGTATTTTTGAAGTGTAGTTTCTATTGTTATGTAGGCAAACATAGTAGCTAAGTTATGCATAGCAAGGTCCTACTAATGGCAATGAGATAAATGACAAGTTAATCTATTTTGGTGGTGTTGGTCGAGGGATGAATGTTGGCCAGGAAATCAGGAGAACTCCCTGCTCTTCCTCAGAAATTGTGATGGGATCTTTTATGTCCCTCTTAATGGGCAGACAGGGTCTCAGTTTAACATTTCATCCAAAAAATGGCACCTGTGACAATGCAGCACTCCCCCAGGACTGCACTGAAGTGGCAGCTTAGGATTCAAGTTCTAGAGTGCAGCAGGTGATCAAAAAGGCCAACGGAATGTTGGCTTTTATTGCTAGGGGGATAGAATATAAAAACAGGGAGGTATTGCTGCAGTTATATAAGGTATTGGTGAGACCGCACCTGGAATACTGCATACAGTTTTGGTCTCCATACTTAAGAAAAGACATACTTGCTCTCGAAGCAGTACAAAGAAGGTTCACTCGGTTAATCCCGGGGATGAGGGGGTGGACATATGAGGAGAGGTTGAGTAGATTGGGACTCTACTCATTGGAGTTCAGAAGAATGAGAGGCGATCTTATTGAAACATATAAGATTGTGAAGGGGCTTGATCGGGTGGATGCGGTAAGGATGTTCCCAAGGATGGGTGAAACTAGAACTAGGGGGCATAATCTTCGAATAAGGGGCTACTCTTTCAAAACTGAGATGAGGAGAAACTTCTTCACTCAGAGGGTAGTAGGTCTGTGGAATTTGCTGCCCCAGGAAGCTGTGGAAGCTACATCATTAAATAAATTTAAAACAGAAATAGACAGTTTCCTAGAAGTAAAGGGAATTAGGGGTTACGGGGAGCGGGCAGGAAATTGGACATGAATTTAGATTTGAGATTAGGATCAGATCAGCCATGATCTTATTGAATGGCGGAGCAGGCTCGAGGGGCCAATTGGCCTACTCCTGCTCCTATTTCTTATGTTCTTATGTTCTTAGAATGTGGCTTGAACCCCACGACCTGCTGACTCAGAAATGAGAGTTACTACCACTGAACCAAGCTGACCCTACCAAGAGTTAAGTTGAAAAACATCTAAATGTGCCAACATGTCCCATCGCTGAAGAGCATAAATCATCAAACTAAATAGAAAGCTGAATTATTTAGCCAAAGCACTTGATTGAAGTTAGAGGAAGTCATGCTTAAACTGTACAGGTGTCTTGTCAGACCACACCTTGAGTACTATGTCCAGTTTTGGTCATGAAAATATAAGAGAAACATTCAAGCCCCAGAGGCAGTGCAAAGCAGTGTCACACAGCCAATCCCTAATGTCAGACAACTGAGTTATTAGGAAAGACTGGAGAAACTTGGGCTTTTCAGCCTTGAAAAGAGTTCACTAAATAGGGATCTCATAGAGGTAAATAAGATAGTAAACAATATACCAGGACCACTCGGCTCCAGACCTCATTACAGCCTTGGTCCAAACATGGACAAAAGAGCTGAATTCCAGAGGTGAGGTGAGAGTGACTGCCCTTGATATCAAGGCAGCATTTGATCGAGTGTGGCACCAAGGAGCCCTAGTAAAATTGAAGTCAATTTTACTAGGGAATCAGGAGTAAAAGGCTCCAGTGGCTGGAGTCGAAGATGGTAGTGGTTGTTGGAGGCCAATCATCTCAGCCCCAGGACATTGCTGCAGGAGTTCCTCAGGGCAGTGTCCTAGGCCCAACCATCTTCAGCTGCTTCATCAATGACCTTCCCTCCATCATAAAGTCAGAAATGGGGATGTTCGCTGACGATTGCACAGTGTTCAGTTCCATTCGCAACCCCTCAGATAATGAAGCAGTCCGTGCCCGCATGCAGCAAGACCTGGAGAACATCCAGGCTTGGGCTGATAAGTGACAAGTAACATTCGCGCCAGACAAGTGCCAGGCAATGACCATCTCCAACAAGAGAGAGTCTAACCACCTCCCCTTGACATTCAACAGCATTACCATCGCCGAATCCCCCACCATCAACATCCTGGGGGGGTCACCATTGAGCAGAAACTTAACTGGACCAACCACATAAATACTGTGGCTACAAGTGCAGCTCAGAGGCTGGATATTCTGCGGCGAGTTACTCACCTCCTGACTCCCCAAAGCCTTTCCACCATCGACAAGGCACAAGTCAGGAGTGTGATGGAACACTCCACTTGCCTGGATGAGTGCAGCTCCAACAACACTCAAGAAGCTCAACACCATCCAGGACAAAGCAGCCTGCTTGATTGGCACCCCATCCATCACCCTAAACATTCATTCCCTTCACCAACGGCGTACCGTGACTGCAGTGTGTACCATCCACAGGATGCGCTGCAGCAACTCGCCAAGGCTTCTTTGACAGCACCTCCCAAACCCGTGACCTCTACCACCTAGAAGGACAAGGGCAGCAGACGCATGGGAATACCACCACCTGCACGTTCCCCTCCAAGTCACACACCATCCTGACTTGGAAATATATCGCCGTTCCTTCATCATCGCTGGGTCAAAATCCTGGAACTCCCTACCTAACAGCACACAAACTGCTGCGGTTCAAGAAGGCAGCTCATCACCACCTTCTCAAGGGCAATTAGGGATGTGCAACACATGCTGGCCTTGCCAGCGACACCCACATCCCATGAATAGTAATAATAAAAAAATGAGGCCCCTGCCTATTTCCAGTGCGAGCCCTGGCCGTCTACTTTGCAGACTGTTCCTAAATTGCTGTAGGTACAAAGATGCGGTAATGTTTCTCATTTCAATTATGATCCACCAAAAAGAGGCGATAGAGAGATCAAAATCACCCTCAGGGAGGCTTGGCTGTGTTCACAGACACAGCAAAATTGTTTGATTGTTTGGAATTGGAGTGCACAGTTTAAAATACAGTGTATTGAAATTTGGAAAGAGTTCAATACCAGGAGCATAGTGTGTATATATTAGCCCACAGCCTTAGTTTCCACCAGTAAAGTAGTTTCTTTCAGAATTTCCATTAAACAGGAACATAAGTCAAGGGTGTACCCAATCTTCCTCCTTTTTTATTTGTTTTTCGCATGAAACCATTGGAGCAGAAAATCCAGGGGGACCTATTACAGATGTTATTACTGGTGAATGGCACCATATAAATCCTTCTACACAGACGTGTATGGCATTGATCCTCTCAGCATGTGAATTATAAGCCATCTGAATATTACTTCCACACTCTGAGGTTGGGTTCTGCTTGAGTGCTAGCAACGGTGGATGATTATATATGTGCATATAAGGTAACCTCCCTTGAAAAAAAATGTAGAAAAGCTGATGGCTCTCGTACAAGGCGAGGAACAATACTATATCTTCCTGAAATTCTCACCTTAATGTCGGCTGGTGTTCACAAATCACTGTTCTTTCCCATTTCAACCAGCACAATCTGATCACGTGTTCCTCCACTCCTCCGGTACTGTCATATTTAAATGGCAGCTCTTCCACCAAACTTCAGTACTGGCTGCTGCTGCTGATTTTAAATATCTCATCGTTGACAACTGTCTGCGTGTCGCACAAACTGTACACGTTTCTGGCCTCCATTCGTGCTATTTGTCCAGGGTCTTAAAAGCTCGCTGATCCTCTGACATTTTAAATCCTGCTGAAACTGCCTCGTTGTACATTGTGCTTTTCTGTGTATGTGTGATATTTTAGCCCTTGCACAGAAAAGACAATCCACAAAGCATTATGAGGCAATTTTCAGGGTCTTTCGTCCAAACAGGAGTTGGAAACATTGGTAAGCATGAGAGTTCATATAACTGCTTCTGTTACAGAAGATGTTGATAGGTTAATGAAAAGACACTGACAAATATTTAGACCGCTCACTCATCTACCCTGTGTTGTTGATGTAATGTTTGTGCATCGCGACTGTTTATCTTTTGCTCTCTGTTTAACCATTAACCCAAACTAATAAGAAAGTTGAACTGAATTTCAAATCTACTGTTTTTTTATGAAGACAAGCTGTCAGTCACCTGTATTGTTACAGCAGGTATCGTTCAGCTAGCTTAATTTTAAAAAATAGAGAAGAATCTCAGTAGTTCCTGTCTCAATATGCACAACTGGAGTGGAACAGCTAAAAAAGAACATAACAGACCTGAGTAAAAAGCGAACATGTGTGAGTCCTGTGCACAACATGAGCTAATAGAAGAAACTGGTGGGCAATTTATGAACATGTGCTGCAGTTGGGGGATGTCTGAAGTATGGGCAGCACTTTGGAGAAGTGAACTAAGAGAACTTATTGTACAGTCTGATCTGAATCAATATATATGGCCCGATATTAGGAGGGCGGCGGGTTGGCAGCGGGGGGTCAACTAGGCGCGTGGGTAACGCACCCAGTGAAATCGGGGTGCTCCGCACGCAATCGCAGGCTAATTGCTTCCGGGTTTCACGCTGGAAAGCTGCGCAGCGGGCAGACTGCATATGCACAGCATAGGCTGTCAGCTGGAGGAGCCCTATTTAAAGGGGCAGTTCTCCACTGACTGATGCTGCAGGAAATAGGAAAAATTACAGCATAGAGCAGTCCAGGGGGAAGGCTGCTCCCAGGTTTAATGATGCCTCACTCCAGGTATCATTGGATGGGGTGAGGAGGAGGGGGAGGACAGAGATCTTCCCCCCGGCGGGCGGGAGGAAGCGGCCTGCCTCTGCCACCAAGAAGGCCTGGCTCGAGGTGGCAGAGGAGGTCACCTGCACCACCAACATATCGCCCACCTGCATACAGTGCAGGAGGCGCTGCAATGACCTAAGTAGGTCAGCCAAAGTGAGTACACTTACTCATTCCCTTACGCTCCATCTGCCACATCAGCGCCCCCACCCCACATCTCCTTCTGCACTGCCAACACTACTCTATCTCATCCCTCCTCACACCCACTCAAAGCTTATCCTCACCTTACCTGCACTTACTCACCTCACCAGTACTCATCCCGCCACTACCACTCAACCCAATCCTCATACAATCTCATGGCTCTATCTCATACTCACCCTCTCATGCGCCTCTTTCACAGTCAGCCTCACTCAACCTGCCACTACCTGTGCTGCAGCCACAGGGCATGCATCACATATGTGCAGTCAGCAGCGTAAGGCAAACGTGTCATGAGCATGAAGGGGATGCATAAGGGTGTTTGAAGGCTTGTCATGGATTTTACTTATATTTAATTTCTGATCAACTCACATCACATATTATATTGGCACCACTACTGCCACGTCTTTGCGAATCTTGTCTGGTTTGTGCAATAATGCCCTTTCCTGTGGATCACTATGAAGACCCACACCTGATGCCACCCATTGTGTCACTGCAGAGTGGGTGTAGGTGTATTTGCAGGGATCTTTTGTGCAGACGACTGAGAGACACCGGCGATATCCCTGTTAACACCCTGGAAGGATGTGGAGGAGAAGTTGTTGAGGGCAGTGGTGACTTTGACAGTGACATGTAAGAAGATGGTGCTCGGGCCAGCCGAGAGCAGCTCGGCATGAAGGAGGCTGCAGATGTCCACGACTACATGTCGAGTCACTCTGAGCTTCCATGTGCACTGCTGCTCAGAGAGGTCCAGGAAGCTGAGCCTCGGTCTGTGGACCCTGTGGCGAGGGTAGTGCCTTCTGCGACGCATCTCTCTCTGCGGTTGTCCTCGCTCCTGCTGTGCAGGTGGATGTGTCACTGCACTGTGTTGTGGAGCTCCACATGTCAGAGGTGGACGGCGTGGCCGGTGAGGCTGTTGATGCTGTTCATCCTCCAAAGAGGTCATGACTGCAGCTACGACGGCCCCCATCTGGAAGATGTACATTTGAGGGGGTCCGCAAGGTAGGTAAATGTGTCTGGACACTGGGGTAAGTGTGCAAGTTTGTGAATTTTATTGTTAGGAGGAGGGTGGTGGAGGCCAAACTTTGTCCAAAGTGACAGAGTGGCCTCCTGCAATGAGTGAGGGTCTCACCCCCCACCCCCCCTCACCTGTCAAATGGACCTTTGCAGCTGCCACAGGCTGATGGCTGCAACACGTCCATTTGAACTGGGAGTGTTTCCCCCAGTATGGGAAACAGTCCCAGTTGTTTGGAAAATCCCACCCCTCCTAAAATATCATGTTAATCAGGTCTGTAAACGACCTGAAGCACCTAAATAATTACCTTAAGTGGCACCCCGCTGGCTTTAATTGCCGGCGGGAGTCCCACATGCAGGGGCTGCGTGCGCCTGTCAGCGCGTCAGTGGGAAACCCAGAAGTGGGCGGGTTGGAGCCGGGCTCTGGACCCGCCCCGGGAATCCCCAATTTTCGCAGCCCCCCCCGCCACGAACACACCCGCTCGGGGGTGCGAAAATCGAGCCCATAATTTCTAAAGTATTTTTAAAAAATCATTGGTTGCCTGATTTACTTTTAAAGGGGTAGATCTTGACTTTGTGCGATAATATAAAAAGAGGTGATAGCTAATTGGCAGCCCATTTTACATTTCTCCTGATTTTTGTTTCCATTGAAATTAATGGAAATTAGAATCAGTAGAGATATAAAATGAGCTGCCGATTTGCTATCACCCGTTTTACACTATCGCACAAAGTCATGATTTACCCCAAGCAGTGTAATACTTTGGTTTGTCTAAAGCACTGTGCTAAGGCATTGTAGGACATGGCTTTGTCTACACTGGATTATTGTCTTGATTTTTACAATTAAACTTTGTTTTGTCCCAGACAGATCACAACTTTCAAAACTAAGAGGTCTGTTCTTAGGCCTCTCGTGCCATCGAGTCATTGCAATGACAACAATGTTCACCACCCAAACTTGTATTTAAGGTGCATTTGGGTCTTGGTTTGTGCAGTTGGAAGGAGAGTTTTGCCTTGAAATGGGAGCAAAGAGATTGCATCCTGGAAAAGCAGAAGAGGTTTGGCTTCATTTGGGAGTGGAGGTCATTTGGACTAAGTTCCATGACATTGCTCATAGGTCAACAAGAACAAGCTGATAAAAATGTATGATTGGGCTGAATTACAACTGCAGGACAAATAAGATCAGAAATTTATATTAAAAAGTAAAAGAACAGTAACAGTAAAAGTAAAAGCACAGTAAAAGAACAGGAATAGCAGGCTAGGAAAATAATCACAATGGCAAAATGCTGAAAAATGCATCAAAAAGTGTCAAAAATCAAATTTGTGTGGCAGATATGCCCCAAAACCCCTCGAAAATAAATTTTGCACACCAGAGCTCATTTCCCCATAAAAATTGATAAATATGCCACTGTCAAAATTGCATTTTTGTGTACTTCAGGTTTTTTTCCCTCTAAAATGCAACTGATGGGATATTGGGTATAGCTTTAGTCATGACAAGTTAATGTCCCACTATACTTTTTTTGTATCTCATACATAAGGCCACATAATAGGGTTTCAGGTTTCACAGCAAAGCAAACTGAGTTGTGGAATGTGATCCTAAAACACCAATAAAAATCCTGAAATCCAAAGTAATAATAAAGGAATTTAACTTAATCGGTAGCCTTGAAACAGTGGCCTCGGTTTAGGGGTCTTTATTTGGGGTTATTTTAAATCAACACTGAGAGCCTGAGCTGAAGTCAGGAGGGAAAGCTACCACTTATATATCACAGCCCTGAAGGAACAAAGTGGAACAAAGGATGATAGGTGTGCGGTGGTGTGGTACTGTTGCTGCTGGGTCCATCCTCTAGAGAAATTGTTATGCTAGGAAGGAAACCTGATGAAGGATTTGATTCGTGCGTAAGACAACCCCTTACTTTTAGTGCCAGACAGCAGTATAAATTTACTGGCATATACAGTATACCGGCTTCGTTAATGGCTGGCTACACTTACTTGATCCTCCTTTAACCCACATACGTAATGATGGTCAGACTCCTATGTTTAAATGTGGAGCTGAGTTATGCCTTGTGCTAGCTTATATTGTTGGGCCTGTTAGAAGCCCTGTAGGATGACTTACCTGTATTTGTTTCTCAGACTGATGAGTCTATACATTGTTTAAAATAACTTTTTGGGGGCTTTCTTGATGACCTAGTTAGTAAGTGCACTGTCTAGTGTGGAACTAAGGCACACGGATCTCAAAAGTCCTTGTTCTGTGCTGAGTTAGCAGACCTTATGCTGGGTGGCAATAATGCTTCAATTGGCCTCAGTAACAAGGCCAGGGATGGGAAAATCAACTAGGGTTCCACCTCCTAATCTTTATCCAGTGTCACCTACTGGAAAATGTGCGTTTGTGGGTGTCAGAGAGGACAGGATTGGGTTTAGCTGTGTTCCTCCACCCCAGGACAAACAGCCTGTTAAGGCTCGCACTCTGGTGAGATTCTAGACAGCAGTTGATGACCATGAAACCATAATACAGCACAAACAAGCACCATTAAGAGAGGAGAGATAGAAAATTAGAGTGGCAGATTTTTTTAACGCTTTATTGTGGTATCTTCCTTTTTCTTCTTTACTTATCTATTTACTTTCTGGAACTATAATCACAGATACAACATGTACAGCAATGTCATAGAAATAACTTAATATGTATTTAAAAAGAATTGAACTGAATCATAAAAAGGAGCCATATAAGTTACATAGCTGGCAAATTGATTCAAATGTCCAGTTCCGGTTAGAAAGAGAACAGAATTCAGTTTAGCTTTCATTGCCAGTGACCACAGCACTGTGCTGGTTATGAATTCTTTGCAGTTGGTAAAAGCCAGTTCTGAACACCATCAGTATTGCTTCAGTACATTAAAGCTGATGATTGCACAGTGTTCAGTTCCATTCGCAACCCCTCAGATAATGAAGCAGTCCGTGCCCGCATGCAGCAAGATCTGGACAACATCCAGGCTTGGGCTGATAAGTGGCAAGTAACATTCATGCTAGACAAGTGCCAGGCAATGACAATCTCCAACAACAGGGAGTCTAACCACCTCCCCTTGACATTCAATGGCATTACCATCGCTGAATCCCCCACCATCAACATCCTGGGGGTCACCACTGACCAGAAACATAACTGGACCAGCCATATAAATACTGTGGCTACGAGAGCAGGTCAGAGGCTGGGTATTCTGCGGCGAGTGACTCACCTCCTGACTCCCCAGAGCCTTTCCACCATCGACAAAACACAAGTTAGGAGTGTGATGGAATACTCTCCACTTTCCTGGATGAGTGCAGCTCCAACAACACTCAAGCTCGACACCATCCAGGACAAAGCAGCCCGGTTGATTGGTACCCCATCCACCACCCCAAACATTCACTCCCTTCACCACTGGCGCACCGTGGTTGCAGTGTGTACCATCTACAGGATGCACTGCAGCAATTCACCAAGGTTTCTTCGACAACACCTCCCAAACCCACGACCTCTACCACCTAGAAGGACAAGGGCAGCAGCCACATGGGAACAACACCACCTGCACGTTCCCCTCCAAGCCACACACCATCCCAACTTGGAAATATATCGTCGTTCCTTCATCGTAGCTGGGTCAAAATCCTGGAACTCCCTTCCTAACAGCACTGTGGGAGAACCTTCACCACACGGACTGCAGCGGTTCAAGAAGTCGGCTCACCACCACCTTCTCGAGGGCAATTAGGGATAGGCAATAAATGCTGGCCTCGCCAGTGACACCCACATCCCATGAATGAATAAATTTTTAAAAATGAACACAGGAAGTGCTGAGAAGGAGAGTGAATTCGAGTGGATGAATTCAATGTCAAATTAGGTACAGAAAGAGAAATAATGAGAGGGAAAGAAAGATTGGATTAAGAGAGAGAGAAAAAAAACAAGAGCCAGAAAGGAAAAGTAAGAAAAAAAATTTTAAATTAAAAATTTGATATTTTTAAAATCTCCAACAATTCACAACCTGAAGGAATAAGACTCCACGCTTTTAACTGTTCACTTTCTGGGCCAGAGAGGTCGATTGGCAGCCATCGTTAAAAGCGTACTTAGGCTATTAATTACTAGACTTAACTTTCTGTGGCGAGTTTAATGGGCAATTAATGTGCAAATGCAGCAACTTCATGAAACTCACAGGGAGGTTAAGGGTGAGATGCCGTTTTCGCGAAGCTGTTAATGAATGTTTCTCTCACCACTGAAATGCATACAACATTTTGGAAAATGCGATCCCCTGATTCAGTCTGAACAAACAAATGCCACTCGAACGGTGTAAATGCTCTGACTTGTTGTTTTAGCACCAATTTATTGATAGCAGTTACATGCACATAGTGTTCATTTTCATTACTATTGAAATATCTTATTTTGTACATTGAGTTGCCATAGCCCTAATTTTAGTATGTTACATGGAACTCAGGTTGCTCAGTGTAGAATCTAGCAAAGTAATTATAAATAGTAGCAACTGGATGTGTTATTGAAGAAGGTTTAAATGGTTTATTCAACAGTCAAGTGTCTAAGGAGTAGGACAAGATCCTGGGTTAACTAATATAATCACAATTCTTCTTCTGTGCCTTCATGTCTTCACTTAAGTCTCAAAACGATAAGGTGTATTTACAAAGAAGCACTCGAGTAAAACCAGAGCAAAGAACCAAATGAGTGTTTAATATTTCTTCTTTCAGGCAATATCCACATTTCAAGGATCACCACTGTCATGTTTTTGAATATCTAGTTTTGAAAATATACACCAACTATTGCTGTTGTTGAACAGGCTCTTCTCTAAATCCCAGAAGGAGCCTCTTCCTCCAAGGAGTAGTCCAGATCCAGCTCATCCTGCTGAAACTCTGAAGGAAACCATTGTGCAGTATAATGAATAGGAAGTTGTTTTTAAATACTTAGGTCTGGGTGTGTGCATAAATGAGGCACAAGATGGTCAATAAAAAAAATCCATGTCTTGTTTAGAGCATAATCCATCTCTAAACAGAAGCTATTTGAGAGATAAAATTATTGTGTATTGTGAGGTGAAAGTAATGTCTGAGAATTCAATTACAATAATAATACCGTCATAATGATTGACTCGTTTGAGGATTATTAAGTTGAAATTCATCTGTGTTCTATTTTTAAAACACTGGTTGACATGTTTGCTTCAAATTCCCATGTGTGCTCTTTTTATAATGTTTTTAACCAGAAACAGGTCAACAACTTTGTTAAAATAGTGTACACAAAAATTTGACGCAACCATTTTAACCAGTCTCTCAATAAATCACAATATTGTGGTAAATCAAAAGTAATCAGAGCATCTTCACTGTAATGTTGAAAAGTAAGTCCATATTTCGGTTGAAGATGTAAAAGAGATTTCTGACCAAGTTGACATTTGTGAATATCGTGCTGCAGTTAAAGGTCTTGCTATTGAATTGCAGTAAGAGCCCACATCACGAAGGAATTCAGTGGGGTCGATTTTAAACCTACCCACCCAGGGGGTAACTGGGTGGATGGGCAGTTAAAAATGAGTTGGTTACTTACCTGATCAGATCCTGGCCGTTTTAAACCATTTGCAGTGGTAATCTTCAGGGTTTGGCAGACGGATGAGGTGTCCGGATAAAGCTGGCAGGAGCCTCATAAATTCAGGCAAATCGAGGTTCCATATCGGCAATAGGACCCTGATGCAATTTTAATCGAAGCTTGAGCGGAGGAGCCACCATGGGTCTCCAGCGAGGCAGAATCAGGTCCGCAGCTGGTGTGTCTAAAGCATTCTTTTGTTGGGCCAAGAGGAGCAGGAGTGCCCTTCCCTCCTGCGAGGCAATCCCAAAACCCACTCCCCACCATTTACCTGGAAGCCGGCTGGCGGCTGAGGGCCACCCGATCTTCACCTGCCGACAGTTGCTCTAGGGCCCTCTTCACACCCATTCCGGGTGGGAAGTGGACTGGCAACATTTAAATGAGGCCCGGTGGTTAAAATCATCGTGACCACCTACTGCCTCTGCCGGCTGGGAAATCAACTCACCAGAGCGGTTTCCCACTGGAAATCTGCTCCAAGTTAAAAACCATCCCAGTCTTCTAGCAAATGAAACAGAATTAGTTCTATACTGTTTATATCAAATAGATTAATCATTATTGTGATGGATTTAATCTTGGTTAGCAATTGGTAGCTTTGATAACGTTGAATAAGTCTTCACTTGATTTCCTTTTATCATTGAGATTTAAGGGGAAAACTCCAACGTAGAACGTAAGTACACCTCTGACAAACAACATGGAACAGGGAGCCAATAATCTACCCATCCCCTTCGGGGATTGCTGTTTGGCCCAAGGGAACCAAAGAGGAGAAGGAAATAAAAGAAATTATAAAGCGGGGCTTTACAAGAGGACAGAGATTTTAATCCTTAGAACATTGAATTTCTATGGCACTCTGTAGAACCCAAGGCCTGATTTTAACTCCTCCTGCCTGGCGGAAATCGGGCTCGGGCGACAGTTAAAATGAGAGCAGTCACTTACCTCCTCTGATCCCGTTGCCTTTCCACCGAGTCCCGATGTTAACCTACTTTTTTGAGCGGGACACCTGCAGGAGTGAAACAGGGTCCTTCTTTAAATATGCAGATCGGGTCCCAATGATGGCATCAGGACAAACTGCAACAATTGGTCGGTGGCCTGAGTGGGGGAGCAGTGACGGCTTCCCCGTATGGCCAAGCCTGCCAGGAGATGGATTGAGGGCCAGAAGATGCCCAGGCAGGTAAGTAATTCAATTTAATTTTAGGTTAAGATCGGCTGGGCCTCCATGTCCCCGGACTCCCCGGGTTCTCCGCCCGCTTCAGGGCTCACGCGCATCGTACCCGTGCCCTTTAAAATCGAAGCCCAAACATTTTCATCAGATATTACAACACTGATAGATGGTAGCATTATAATACTCACAGGTTGGCAGGGATTTAAAAAATCATGATTTTTGAATAAACAAATATATGAAAGTAATTATATTTTTCAATTAACATTATATAATTGATGAGGAACTTTTTGGAAAGATTTCTTGGAAAGATTTAAACTTGAATTTGTCATGCTTGACTTTACCGGAATACTTTTGTTTAAAGGTCTAGCCTCACATTGATGGTCTAAAATAACTTACTGTTTGTGTACTTTTATCTTTTCTACAGGCCTTACTGCTGCAGCATCCTTAGTGTCCTTGGCCTGGGCCTTGGCTTCCTACCAGAAGGCTCTTCGTGACTCCAGAAATGATAAAAAACCCATCAGCTACCTGGCTGTTATCATTCAGTTCTGTTGGCATTTCTTCACCATTGCAGCCAGAGTCATCACATTTGCCCTGTTTGCTTCAGTTTTCCAGCTCTATTTTGGGATCTTCATTGTCTTGCATTGGTGCATCATGACTTTCTGGATTGTTCATTGTGAAACAGAGTTCTGCATAACCAAGTGGGAGGAGATTGTATTTGACATGGTTGTGGGAATAATCTACATTTTCAGTTGGTTCAATGTTAAAGAGGGAAGAACTCGGTGTCGGCTGTTCATCTACTACTTTGTAATCCTTTTGGAAAACACTGCCTTGAGTGCTCTGTGGTACTTGTACCGAGCACCTCAAATAACAGATGCTTTCGCCATACCAGCGCTTTGTGTTGTCTTTAGTAGTTTTTTGACTGGAATCGTTTTTATGTTGATGTATTATGCCTTTTTTCATCCAAATGGACCAAGGTTTGGTCAGTCACCAAGCTGTGCTTGCAAGGAGCCTGTGGCCACTTTCAGTTTGCCTGCAGAGGCGGCAGCAAATGCTTTGAGGGCTGTGTCCCAAAACAGGGAACAGAAACTCACAGAAAGGGATGGCTGTATGCCTGTTTTTCAAGTCAGACCTACTGCACCTTCCACACCATCTTCACGCACTCCCCGGATAGAAGAAACAGTGATCAAAATTGACCTTTTGAGGAACAAGTATCCAGCATGGGACAGACACGTTTTGGACAGAAGTCTGCGAAAGGCTATCCTTGCTTTTGAATGTGCGTCCTCGCCACCTCAACTCCAATACAAGGATGAAGCCCTCATTGAAGAACGGCTGGAATATGAAACAACTCTGTGAAAAGCTAACAAGTTGCTTTGTTAAGAAAACCAGTTGCCAAACCAGAGGTTGAAACCGGGGTTGTGGTGATAACAGTGGGGGAAGATTTCCTCTGTGTGCTACATCTTATGATCGTAAACCCATTCTTTATAAATCGGTTTAGGATTTTGTTGCACACAGTACATTAATGTATATGCCGTCATGAGCCTCACTCAAAGTTTATGAACTTGGAGAGGCAGACAAATATTACTATGATTATCATTTTCTTATAACTTTAATGATATGGTGCTAATTCATCTGCCAGCATAATTTACCAAAATCGGGCTTCTCTAAGCTGTCAAGAATTCAAAATGCATTATTTGCTGGCAGTATGAACATGCACATTTTCTAGTATCTAAAAATGAACACCATTTGCAAAATGTGTCTCTTTGATTTATGTAATCAAGAGTTAAAAAATGTGATTTTGTTAATTTTTTTTATATTGTGAAATATGCTAGAAAGTAACTTTTTAAATGGATAATCGTTATATTGTGGACTAAATTTTATGCAGATGTTGAAAACAATCTTGGCAGCTTTCCCTTCTGGATTGTATCATCGTGAGAACAAAAATGGAATTTTAAGTATCTACATATATGTATAAAGCTTAAGTAAAGGTGTTTGCACCAAACACAAGCCTGCACTTTGTGGCTGTTAAGTAATTTGATGGAGCATATAACCCTGGATTTATGGTATCAATCAGGGTCATGGTGATCTCAGTGTGGAAGCCAAGAAAAGGATGTAAATTTACCAAGACAGTCAAGATCCAATTTAATTTCAATCTCTGCAAATGCAGGCACACAATTAATACAGTGGGAGACACTTCTCTGACTAGAAAAGAAGCACAGACTGCCAAAAAACATTGTCAGCTACTGGACAGAGTTGTAGGTGAAGCCAGTTTTACTAACTGACTATGATACCTCCCTCAGTATTGGAAACTCTGTTTGGACTAGAATCCCACACTGTAATCACTATTCGTGCAGTCAAAATGTGCACTCTATTGAAGGATAGTGAGAGGTGCAGCAAGCTAATTAACTGTATAAAAATTTGTAAATTGTTGCAAGAGAAGATTGGCAAAATTGCTTTGGTGGACATTATTGAGAGTGTACAATGACATTGCATACTGTGGTAATGTAATCGTATAAATCAGTGACGAACAATTGGATGCCACTGTGGTAGGGAGTAGTTTTATAATACATTGCGTTAGAAAAGGTTGATTTTGCTCGTCAGTGCAAGTTGTTTTTACTTACTGTACAATATTTAAGTTTCAATAGTTTTACCAGTGCAAGTGCTTTTGTCCGAAGAATCTAAATTCAAAGGGAATATGCAAAGAATAGGTTCAGAGAAATTGCTTTGTCTTTTCAAAAAGGATTTTCCCATTGTTATAAAAAATACATTTTTAAGGGAAAAATCTGTTTCAGGATTTTGCTTTTTTGATTGTTCTGATACAATGTATATATTACATGATAAAATACATTTTACATCTGTTAATTTAGAATAAGATACTACAATTTCTCCCATTTTCCATAATTAGCATTAATATTTCAATTGTACAATATGCTATACATGTCAACCATGGATAACCTAATGTGCAAATATTAAATGAGCTCCGTGCCTAATAGGTCATCACTTGGCAATCCTGTATTTCTGGCTCTCCAGTGAATATGGTAGTGTTGGATTGTTGAAGCCAAAAAGATAGAACATGAGAAATAGGAGCAGGAGTAGGCCATACAGCCCCTCGAACCTGCTCCAACATTCAATAAAATCATGGCTGATCTTCGACCTCAACTCCACTTTCCCACCCGATCTCCATAGCCCTTGATTCCCCTAGAGTCCAAAAATCTATTCATCTCAGCTTTGAATATTTTCAATGACTCAGCATCCACAGCCCTCTGGAGTAGAGAATTCCAAAGATTCACAACCCTCTGCCTGAAGAAATTCCTCATCTCAGTCTTGAATGGGCGATCCTGTATCCTACGAGTATGATAATATCGGTCTGAAAATACATAGCATACAACAGACAGATTGATAGCTATCAAAAAATCGTGGAGTATGATTTGCAGTGCATTGATTTAAGGTTAGGAGAATAAATTGTTTCACATTGTGCCATTTGATGATTTGATGTTTCCATCAATCAAATATAATTCTGACTTCTTGACTAATCTGAGCAGTATAGCAATCTTTACACAAAGGTATAAATGGCAGTAAAAATCCTATAACATTAATTCTTTGTCCATAAATACATATATAAATAAATAATTTATAAAGTTGCTAATTAGCAAAAAAATGTTTGAATTTCTTATCTACAAAATAATATAGAATCATTCCATTATGTCACTGGGGAGGGATTACATTCTCTTGTCTAAATATACAGACAAAAGACCTTCGATAAGATACCACGTAGTGGACTCATGACTAAGGTCAGAGCATGTGGAGTCAGGGGATAAGTAGCAGAATGGATAGCAAACTGACTACAAAATAGAAAACAGAGAGTAGGGGTTAAAGGTAGTTACTCAGACTGGCAAAAGGTGGGAAGTGGTGTTCCACAAGGATCAGTGCTGGGACCACTGTTGTTCACCATTTACATAAACGATTTGGACTCGGGAATCGGAAGTATAATTTCAAAATTTGCAGACGACATCAAATTGGGGGTTATAGTTAATTCTGAGGACTGCAACAAAATACAGGAAGACATTAATAAACTTGCAGAATGGGGGTGTAATTGGTGAAAAAATTTCAATATAGACAAGAGTGAGATATTACATTTTGGTAGGAAGAATAAGGGGCCACATACTACTTGGTTAATAAGAGTCTAAACGGGCTAGAGAAGCAGAGGGATCTTGGGATAAAGATACACAAATCAGTAAAAGTAGCGACGCAGGTTAATAAGGCCATAAAAAAAACCAAAGCAAGCACGGGGTTCTTTTCTAGAGAGATAGAATTACAAAGCAGGGAAGTTATGTTAAGCTTGTATAGAACCTTGGTTAGACCACACTTGGAGTATTGTGAAGAGTTCTCGTCTCCATATTATAAAAAGGATGTAGAGGCACTGGAGCAAGTGCAGGATGATACAAGAACTGAGAGGTTATATCTATCAGGAAAGATTGAGCAACCTGGGGCTCTTTTCTCTAGGAAAGGGAAGACTGAGGGGTGATCTGACAGAGGTCTTCAAGATTATGAAAGGGTTTGATAGGATAAACGTAGAGAAGATGGTTCCACTCACTGGGGAGACCAGAACTAGGCGCCATAAGTCATAGAATCATAGAAAGTTACCGAACAGAAGGAAGCCATTCGGCCCATTGTGTCCATGCCAGACGAAAAAGAGCTATCCAGCTTAATTCCACTTTCCAGCAGTTGGTCCATAGCCCTGTAGGTTGTGGCACTTCAAGTGCACATCCAAGTACCTTTTAAATGAGTTGAGGATTTCTGCCTCTACCACCCTTTCAGGCAGTGAGTTCCAGACCCCCACCATCCTCTGGATGAAAAAATTTCTCCTCAGCTCCCGTCTAGTCCTTCTACCAATTACTTTATATCTATGTTACCTGGTCACTGACCTCTCTCCTAAAGGAAATAGGTCCTCCCTATCCACCCTATCTAGCCCTGTCATAATTTTATGTACCTCAATTAAATCTCCCCTCAGCCTCCTTTGTTCCAAAGAAAATAACCCCAGCCTATCCAATATTATCTCCTAGCTAAAATTCTCCAGCCCTGGCAACATCCTCGTAAATCTCCTCTGTACCCTCTCGAGTGCAATCACAGCTTTCCTGTAACATGGTGACTAGAACTGTACGCAGTACTCAAGCTGTGGCCTAACCAATGTTTTATACAGTTCTAGCTCTTATATTTTATACCTTGGCAAATAAAGGAAAGTATCCCATATGCCTTTTTAACCACCTTATCTATCTGTCCTGCTACCTTCAGGGATCTGTGGACATGCACTCCAACATCCCTCACTTCCTCTACACCTCTCAGTATCCTACCATTTATTGTGTACTCTCTTGCCTTGTTTGCCCTCCCCAATTGCAATACCTCACGCTTCGCTGGATTGAATTCCATTTGCCACTTTTCTGCCCACCTGACCAGTCCATTAATATCTTCCTGCAGTCTACAGCTTTCCTCTTCACTATCAACCATATGACCAATTTTTGTATAATTTGCAAACTTCTTGATCAAGCCCCCCACGTACAAGTCCAAATCATTAATATATACCACAAAAAGCAAGGGACCTAGTACTGAGCCTTGCGGGACCCCACTGGAAACAACCTTCCAGTTGCAAAAACACTCGTCAACCATTACCCTTTGCTTCCTGCCACTGAGCCAATTTTAGATCCAACTAGCTACTTTCCCTTAGATCCCATGGGCTTTTACTTTTTTGACCAGTCTGCCATGTGCGACCTTATCAAAAGCCTTGCTAAAATCCATGTAGACTACATCAAATGTGTTACCCTCATCGACCCTCCTTGTTACCTGCTCTAAAAATTAAATCAAGTTAGTCAGACATGACCTTCCCTTAACAAATCTATGCTAACTGTCCTTGATTAACCGATGTCTTTCTAAATGACCACTTATGCTGTCATTTAGAAGATAGTCACTAATAAATCCAATAGGGAATTCAGAGAGTGGTTGGAATGTGGTACTCGCTACCACAAGGAATTGTTGAGGCGACTAGAATAGATAGATGTGAGGGAGAAAGGAATAGAAGGAGATACTGATAGGGTTAAATAAAGTAGGGAGGGAGGGAGGAGGCTCGTGTGGAGCATAAACACTGGCATGGATCTGTTGGGCCGAATGGCCTGTTTCTGTGCTGTACGTTCTATGTAATTCTACGCATAGATAGATTTTCTGCCCAAGATGGCCTTAGGATAGTTAAAGCAAAAGGTCTTTCATTGGACTGTGACCTCAATCTCTGACTTAATTAACCAACTCCTCCAAGGAATTTTGCATCAAAGTCATATCTTACATAGATGTTACATAGAATGTCTTAAGGTGGAATCTTTTTATGTAAATGCCAAATGCCAGTAAAAGACCAACAAACATGCTTTAAAGGCTGAGGGCATCACTATTCCCAGAGATTCTGCACTCGTGACATAGTAGCTGGAAGTCACTTAAATTATTCTCTATATTCAATGTATGCAGCTGAACATTTTTATAAACATTGTATTGATTGCCAAAATACTGCTATCAAAAGCCTGTGATCCTTTTTCAACTCTCAGAATAGAATCAAACGGCACAGAAGGAGGCCATTCAGCCCATCGTACCTGTCGTACCTCTCTTTGAGAGAGCTATCCAATTAGCACCACTCCCCTTCTCTTTCCCCAATAGCTCTGCAGATATTCCTTTTCAATTGTCATTCTACTAGTGATAGTTATCTATGTTACACACTTCTGTCAAACTGGCTCTTGAACACTGTGGTGAAACATTCATCATTGCTTCCGACATCCTCAAAGTGTTCGCACTGCGGACTTCTAAACAAGCTACCATCATATAGCCTTCCACCAAAACTATGTTCATGGTTATTAGGTTTTCTCTCAAAATGCTTTATATGTGCTGTAGTTGATAGCTTATCCTCAGTGCTTTTTGCATTAATTCAGGGATTTGTCCTCTTTCCCAGGCTTTCTCCTCTCATTACCCCCAACCCTGACCACTCTTTCGTTAATAATTTTCCTCAACATTCATCAACTTCCTTCAGATTGCACATCTTCAGTGCTCACAACCTTCATTTTCTTGGTACGAAGGCTGAATTATTACACTTAGGTCTTCTCCGTGACCTTCAATGGTAATCTTGTTTCTTGCAATTCTTCCCCTGTTATCTTTGCTTTATCAAAGAAGAGGACAAACAACGGAGGAATGCCAGCTGCTTAAGCTGCGCCAAAAGCACATGAATGCACCCCATTGCCAGTATATATTAGCAAAGGCAATGCTACTTCCAATTGTAGTTGGCAACAGCAAAAAACGACGTCCACTGTAGTAGCATAAATTGAATAGCTGGTTGAGGAAAACAAAGCAGGAGTTCCACTGTGTCAGAACACCCAACCACTTTTGCACCTGCCTTATTTTTTAATGTAATTTCCATCAACCAAGGAAGCACCCATGTATGGATGGATAAATGCAAATGAGACAATAATAATTTGATGATGTCATGAATCCCATGTTTCATCATTTCTGCCCTCAATTGCTTCCACTTATGTTCTCGCCTGTATAAAATGGATATTTAGGGTCACAAGGCACGAGAGAAACGGTAGGAGTGAATTTCAAGAGCCAGTAGCTAAATTGGTAGGATTTCCAGAAACCTTGGAATTGAATTTCTGCAGAGATTCTCCCGATTGTCCGCTGTAACTATGGTGCAAGATCTGTGAAAACCTCGGAAAAATAGTCTAAACCCCCCTTATTTCTGACTCAATTGTGTTGGGTTTTTTTTCTGGGGTTTTTTGCCAGTTACTTTCCCATCTGTCTTTGCGTCACTTGCCATGTGGCTACCATTTACCCTCCCCTTCTATTATGGAGGCTGCAGAGGAGGAAGATACCCAAGAAAATTAGCCAGAAGAACAGCAGAAACCTTAAAAGATTGTGGAGGAAAACCCCAAACTGACTACAAAGGACATTTGTGCTACTTTCATATAGGAAACCTCTTGATTTCCACAACTGGCCATTGTATTAACAGTCCTAGCTACAAAGATGTTGTCATCTGTAGCCCACTCTGCTCAACAACTCACTTAGCTCCCATTCAGCTACCTAATGAAAGCAACTACCACACCTTTCCAAAAACAAACCCTGCACAGACAGCAACTTTAGTAATATCATAAGTTTACTGACAACCTATACTGTGTGTGTGAATGCCTAGTGCTTCTTACCATATTGCTTCCCCTTGGTGCCAGTGTGTGAATTATGAATTCTTAACCCTAATCTAGTGCTTCTCCTAGGTACTACTTGAGAGGCAGAAGTGTGTGAGGTGGCTGATTGCTGTGCGTCAATATTGTTTAAATCTTCAAAGGGACCTGCTACATGTTGCATCTCTTGTGCTGTTGCATGGGCAACCTGGCACTGCCTCCTTTCTGCCACATATGCAGACATTGGTGGGGGCTAGCTCTGAGGTCCTATGCATGGGATGTTTGAATTGGCACTCATAGCTCTAGCCATCTCTGTTAACTGACCTGCTACAGCTCTCCTTGGAGCACTCCTTTGTCAGTTCCAAAGAGAGCCTCTCTCCTCAGTCTAACCTCCTGAAGCAGCACGCCAACATCAGATTCTGAACAATAGGGGGCTCTGTGCCCTATAGGTGATCTCTCCAATAATTGAATAGCAATCACAAACTTTCCTGCAGCCAAAATGATTTTGAGGATTCCTCGTTTTTTAAGTTACTACAGGCCTTTAAATCCTGCAGAATCATGCTATTTTGTGTTCCCTAGTCAGCATTTACAATGCCCTGGAGTTCGTCTAAATTATTCTAATTGTGCTGACCTCAGAAATTACGATGCTATCAGTGCCAATGATATTGAGTGGGTGCCCTTCCTGGCCTGCCACTGTTCTAGTGGGGATCATGCCGCAGCATAAAATCTGAGGTACAGTTTCTTCATGTCCCTTACGTCAGAAATGGGGGAAATTATAATGGGGAACAAAGAAATGGCAGAACAATTAAACACACACTTTGGTTCTGTCTTCACAAAGGAGGACACAAATAGCTTCCCAGAAATGTTAGGGAATCAAGGATCTAGTGAGAGGGAGGAACTGAAGGAAACCAGTATTAGTAAAAAAAAAGTGCTAGGGAAATTAATGGGGCTAAAGACTGACAAATCCCCAGGGCCTGATAATCTACATCTCAGAGTACTAAAGGAAGTGGTCCTGGAAATAGTGGCAGCATTGGTGATCATCTTCCAAAATTCTATAGACTCTGGAACAGTTCCTACAGATCGGAGGGTGACAAATGTAATCCCAATATTTAAAAAAGGAGGGAAAGAAAAAATAAGGAATTACAGACCAGTTAGCCTAACATCAGTAGTGGGGAAAATGCTAGAGTCTATTATAAAAGATGTGATAACAGAACACTTGGAGGGCATTAATGGGATTGGACAAAGTCAGCATGGGTTTATGAAAGGGAAATCATGCTTAACAAATCTACTGGAGTTTTTCCTGAGGAAGTAACTAGTAGAATAGATAGGGGAGAACCAGTGGATGTGGTGTATTTGGATTTTCAGAAGGCTTTTGATAAGATCCCACACAAGAGGTTAGTGTGCAAAATTAAAGCACATGGGATTGGGGGGAATATCCTGGCATGGATTGAGAATTGGTTGACAGACAGGAAACAGAGAGTAGGAATAAATGGGTCTTTTTCTGGGTGGCAGGCAGTGACTAGTGGGGTACCGTAGGGATCAGTGCTTGGGCCCCAGCTATTCACAATATATATCAATGATTTGGATGAGGGAACTAAATGTAACATTTCCAAGTTTGCAGACGACACAAAGCTGGAGTGGAATGTGAGCTGTGAGGAGGATGCAAAGAGGCTCCAATGTGATTTAGACAAGTTGGGTGAGTGGGCAAGAACATGGCAGATGCAGTATAACGTGGATAAATGTGAGGTTATCCACTTTGGATGTAAAAACAGAAAGGCAGATTATTATCTGAATGGTGATAGATTGGGAAAAGGGGAGGTGCAACGAGACCTGGGTGTCCTTGTACACCAGTCGCTGAAAGTGAGCATTCAGGTGCAGCAAGCAGTTAGGAAGGCGAATGGTATGTTGGCCTTCATTCCAAGAGGATTTGAGCACAGGAACAGGAATGTCTTACTGCAGTTATACAGGGCCTTGGTGAGACCACATCTGGAGTATTGTGTGCAGTTTTGGTCTCCTTATCTGAGAAAGGATGTCCTTGCCATGGAGGGAGTGCAACAAAGGTTTACCAGACTGATTCCTGGGATGGCAGGACTGACGTATGAGGAGAGATTGGGTCGACTAGGCCTATATTCACTAGAATTTAGAAGAATGAGAGGTGATCTCATCGAAACTTATAAAATTCTAACAGGACTCGACAGACTAGATGCAGGGAGGATGTTCCCGATGGCTGGGGAGTCCAGAACCAGGGATCACAGTCTCAGGATACGGGGTATGCCATTTAGAACCGAGATGAGGAGAAATGTCTTCACTCAGAGGGTGGTGAACCTGTTGAATTCTCTACCACAGAAGGCAGTGGAGGCCAAGTCATTAGATGTATTCAAGAAGGAGATAGACATATTTCTTAATGCTAAAGGGATCAAGGGATATGGGGAAAAAGCGGGAACAGGGTACTGAGTTAGACGATCAGCCCTGATCGTTTTGAATGGCGGAGCAGGCCCGAAGGGCCGAATGGCCTACTGTTGCTCCTATTTTCTATGTTTCTATGTTAGGTGTAATCAATGATTACCACTGCCTGTCTTGGTTGGCTCCACTCTTAAACCTTCTTTATTTACTAACAATCTTAGCTTCACTATCCCCACTGGCCTCAAATGCAACTCCCACATCTCCATCGTTGCTAAAATTATGTGGGTAGTTTTAACCTAACCCGCCCGGTGGGGAACTGGTGGGATCAGATCTGCTGCTCGTTTCACACCAAGTCTAATTATACTTTCTATTTACTTTAGTGGAAAGTAAAATCAGGTGGAGTGTAAAACAGTGTCCAATTCGATCCCATCAGTTTCTCACTGGGCAGGTTAGGTTAAAATGATTATCACATTGCTGTTTGTTGGAGCTTGCTTTGCCCAAACTGTAATGATCACACTTTATCTGTGATTTAAATAGCATTGAATTAGTTATGTCTGAAAAATTATTTCCTCTTCTTTGCCAAAAAATGATTTACTCTTCAACAAGTCTTAACTCCTCCATGATTTGATTACTGCTCTCGTATCTAGGGAGGCCCTTCTGGCAGCTCTCACACTCCTTGACAAGGTACAGAAAAAGACTTTGGCCTCCAATTTCCTGGGGACCTATTCAACTGATGCAAGTGCAGTGGGGCAGAACCCCTGTGCATCCTAGTCTGAAGCCAGAGATCTTATCCCAGGTCCTAGGGATGGGGTCTGCATTTGCATGGCAGGGGTAGGTGCTTTAGCAGCACTTGACCCAAACCATCAGCTCGGATGTCAGAGTGAAGCCGCGCTGCTCCGACAGCCGAGAGGAGACGCAGTGAGGGCACCCAGGAAGAGTGACCAAAAGCTTGGTCAAAGTGGTGGATTTTAAGGAAGGTCTTAAATTGGGTGGAACAAAATTCTCCTCTTTGGATCTTCTGCTCCCAGTGGAGCAGCAGGTCTTCTGGAATCAATTACCTTTCCCTAGTAGAGGTTTGGGGCCTCACAGGGACCCAATGGGGCTCATGCCAGCTTGAGTGAGACCCGTTGAGGACCTTATGAGGGTGTAAAGTGCAGAATTCACAGGGTAGCACAGGAACTTGCCCCAAAGTACCCACTTGTTTTGGTGGGGTAGGAGGAAGATCCACCTACAGCGCCTCCCTTCTGGACCGCAGTACACGATGCAGAATCCCCTGGTCACTCAGACTGAGATTGGGCTTTTACTACTTCGGAGTTTCAGGGCCCTTGTCTTCTGATTGGTGATTCCTCACTCACTTCTAACCTCCAACCTTCCTCTCTCCATCATGACATGTTCTTGTGCTTCTCTGTTTTACTCATAATACTCTGGTTAGTGGTCCTCTGAACTTTCACGTGATCCTCCCTCCAAAGATGAAGTCTTGAACATTTTCCCTTGTCCTTACAACCCATTGTGTTGAAATCAAAATTCATTGCACAATTCCTACTCAAACACATTCTTTGCCAGGACCTCAAAACTGTGAAGCTCCTTACCTCCCTTTTTCTTCCCTCCAACAATCTTCAGACTTTCAAAACCCAAACTTGCCATCACCTAATCATCAAGTTCTGATTTACTTTGTCTTCCTTATTTTTTCCAACTTTTGTTGTGACCAACATCATTGGCTTGGCCTTTCATTTGGTTTCTCAACAAAAATGCTTCTCCCATTGTCTTCTGAGGAAAAAAACATTCCAATCACTACCATTCAGGTGCAACAATGCAGATTTGCCAATAAGGCCTGTGTGCTACAGCTTGTGTTAAATGCCAGATGTACATAAAGCTGAGCCAATATGAGACATTCATGAAGATGCAGTTTGTATAAAATCAAAAAAGAAGAAAAGCATTAAAGGCTTCATTATCTTCACATAAGCAAAACTTGTAACCTATTTCACTGCCAAATAATATTCAGTTATCCGGCTGAAGCAAAAGTAAGTTGGTGCATCTGCAGAAGATTACAAAATCCTGGTAGAGATCACAAAGTAGTTCTCTGATCACTGCCATGAAGAACAACACATTTAGATCAGACATGCTGAAGGTGAAAATGTGTCCATATGAGATGGAACAACGGAAAACATTGTGAACTCAGTGTTAGCCTTGACTTTCATTGTATTTTATTGGCGATTTCTAGAAGATTCCGACCAGAATAACAAACCCCTTTTGAAAAAAGTTTTTATCATGTCAAAAATTACATCAAACAGCTAAAATTTGGTACTGGAAAAGTAAAAATCTTCAGGCCAAAATTCCACATAGGTCCTGGGCTCATCTCCAACAAAACCGCCAGAGGGAACCGAAAAATGGACAGGACCTGATTCTGCCAGCATTCTGCCCTGTGGAGAAGAGGCTGGCAAATTCCAATGGGCGGGGCAGGGGAGAGATCTTCTGCTCATCCCCTCCACCAAAGGGACCGTGTCTATGGGGATTTCTTGGGCTTCCCCAGGAAATTCCTCCCAATACACTACATGATTGCTCCAGTGGAACCCATGCCCACTGAGAGTAGCTGCAGGTTCTGTTACGGCTCTTCCAAACGACCCATAGAGTTCGAAGGTAAAGGTAATCAATTCTGGAGGTAGCACTACAACAATCCAGATCTATCCAAATGTGCGCTGCTCATGCACCCACCCAAACATGCTAATGATCCCGTCCCCACAATTTGGGACAGGGCTGACATCCCTCGGAATTGCTAGACTTGGGCCCCATTGATATTTTTAAGGATAATTTATGTTTATAATTGCAAATTATTTTCCGCCTAGGCCCCAAGCTCGGGAATTCCCTCCCTGAACCCCTCAACCTCCCTCTCCTCCTCTAACACCCTCCTTAAATCCCAGCTCTTTGACCAAGTTTTTGGTCACCCCTTCTAATATCTCCTTTGGCTCGATGTCATTTTTTTCCTTACACTTCTATGAAGCTCAGTGGGATGTTTTTCCGTGTTAAAGGCACTATATAAATGCAAGTTGTTATTATTGCTTTTGTTTATATTCCATCAACGAAGAACTCATGTCCCCAATGTAACAAGCTCATTTCCACATCTATTTTTTTAGTCTTGTTCAAATAGTAAGTCTAAAAATATTGGGTTGCAATGGCCCCCTACTAACCTATTATTTCGCCCCAGCTCTCATGAGTAAAGGGATGGTTTTGGCATATCAAAAGCTGCTTATAATTGTATTATTCAAATATGTCTCAAAACAAATTAGCACATAAGATTAATATGTTGTAATTCTCTGACTTTGCACTCCAAAAAGTGCAAATTGAAAAATAAGGCAGCTGCACACAATTTCCAGCCATTAATTTAAATGATCAGAAAGTTATGCACAGGAAATGCCCAAATTTTAATGTGTACTGTTGGCGAGTGAGACTCCTTGTCGGAAGCACACAGTCAGAAAATTATCCCTTATCTCTTTTGTGCTTCCAGCATACAGTGCTGGTATTGACCTGTTTATTGATGATGCTAATTTGACTTTTAAACTTGCTCAACATTCCAAATGTTCTCATAAAGTTGTTTGATTTCTTGTTATTCAAACATACTCAAAAAGATTTCTTGATGATAAAGTGCAATAGCAAAACTTGAGCAGTTTAACACAACCATAACTCATTACAACAACGGGCTGGATTTTGCTGTAAAAATAACGGTGAGGCTAGCAGCACTCACCGTTTTTTATATGCAAATCAGAAACCAACTTCCGGCAAAGGCACATGGAAATCCAGAAACCTGAGATGCCCTGCTCCTCCAAAAGGCGAGCGAAAACGGCATTTCCTCGTCTGACTCAATATACAAACGAATTGAACGGCACAAAGTTCCTGTACTGACCCTCATTCCTTCAGCTTTTAATTATTGTTGGACATTTTTTTAAAAATTAAATACTTTTTTTTTTGTCTCTTTTTTTTCTCTCTCTCTTAATCCAATCTTTCTTTCCTTCTCTTTATTTCTCTTTCTGTACCTGATTTGACATTGAATTCACTATTCTAACTTACACTTTCTGGTTCAGATTCTGCGTTGCTCATTAACGTTGCTTCAATCTAATTGGTTAAGGAGATACACAGTTGCCCTGTTCACACAGGTCCCAGAGGCCCTGGAGAGGGCTCCACGCTGTTTGGATCTCTAATTTACAGGAACTTGATGTGCAAAACCCCATAGAAAATCTATGGGCATGTGCTGGTGCTGTTTGTTCACCACTCACAACAAAATCCGGCCCATTATAGCTTCTGCCCTCACATACTTTTCCCCATCCCCCATTTTCAAATGATTCTCTATAGGTCACCATAATTGATTCAGAAAAATAGCAACAAGACAAGGAGAAGGGATACAACAGTTTAGAAACAAAATCCATTAGTACATTGCATGAAGTGGAAGAATCGATTATATACCACTCGAATAATTAAAATATATTTGCATGAATATTTACATTTTTATTTATATTCATTCTTGGGATGTGGACATCGCTGGCAACGCCAGCATTTATTGCCCATCCTTAGTTGCCCTTGAGAAGGTGGTAATGGGCCTTCTTCTTAAACTGCAGCAGTCCGTGTGCTGAAGGTGCTCCCACAATGCTCTGTTAAGTAGGGAGTTCCAGAATTTTGACCCAGTGACAATGAATAAATAAATATACACTTTAAACATAACCAAACCTACCATAATGGAAAGTGTCCAGTCACAGAATGACTAATGAATGTGAGTTGCCTTGTGTTGTAGAGAGTCAAAACTTGCATATTGACTTTAGTTAACAATGTTATTATTTAATAGCTGCACTTAAGTTCACACAATACTTTAAAACATCAGAAGCTGCTATGAGTCACATTTAATTTGCATTTTATCTCCATTGTACCAGCAGTTATTTTCTCTCTGTAAATTGGACTGTAATAATTAGTTCTTTATTTCGATTTATTTACAAAGTTTTAATAAATCCAGCTTAGTTGATTCATTTTGATTATAAGACTCTTGTTACAGTTTGCATGCTTCCTTTTCAGTGTATACCACAAGTTTGCTATAGTGGTAACTAAGAAGCACATGAGTTCTTCGTCATATGACTTAAGTTACATTTATTTTTCCACTCTCTACTTGGTCAGTCTGGCTTTAAGCAATTTTTAGTTCTAAATTTGCCCTCTGTTCCAGATCAATATGACTAAATGTAATTAGAATGTTTCTAACATTTTACTCCTCTTACATGGACGAAGATACTGAATCTGTGAATGTGTTGCATTGTAATTGCTATTTTTAGTCATGTAATTGTAATATATGATGAAAGTCAAGAATAAAAGAAAATCAAGAATGGGGAAATCTTAGGTCCACAATGCTGACAGGAGCTTCGTACTTGCCCAGAATTCTTCGACCATTTCTACTCCCAAATTTTCAATATGTGGTCCTGGTGGGCGAGGTTCTCCATCTGTAGCACAGACTCAAAATTATCCCCACAGTTTCATCCCACTTTACCTATTTTACTATGAAAGAACTTATAAAATGCATTTAAAATGATGATACAACACGATTGTTTTAAATTACAACCCATTGTTCTTTTTATCCCTGACCTGATTTAAGTTATCCCCCTGCTATACATGGTTTTAATAGGAGCCCGAAACATATATAAAAAAAACAAATAATCAGCAGGAGGGCTACAATAGGGTTAAGAAGGGAAAAGAAATCACCCAGGATTCCCACTTCTGTTTGCTCTCCCAAGACACTTACCAGAAAGTCCAAATGTGTGGGCATCAGGTAAGAATAGGATCAGGCTTAGCTGTGATGCCGCCACAGATCGAATAGCCTGCCAACACTCAATGTCAAGGCTGACACGTGGAGAGAAATGGCCACTTGAGTGAAGTACCAAAAGGTTGCCGCCACTGGAGAACCATAGCCCAGCATAGGTCAGCAGCTTCAGGAGACAGGAGAAAATTTGAAAAAACAAAAATTGAAAAAATATGCACATGCAAAAATAAAAGAGCACTATAAAAGTGGCAGCTTACACTGCACTACAAAGCATTTGTACAGACATTTGCATTCTGTTGGATTAAAAAAATTGTTTTAACGAAAGACAAATCATAATTTGCATTATCATTACCAACTTCAGCAAAAGAGTGGCAGCCATGAAAACTATTTGCATAGTAGGCAATGAAAGCCTAACTAACAGGAATAATGCTATAATGGGCACAGTCAAAATAAATAATTATGTACTGTCATTGTCTTGTGTAAAGTGTTTTTCATGTAAAAATATTCATAAGGAATTTTGTGATATTCAAGAGTTTTGATATGGTTATACTAGTAGCTAATTATGTACCTGTTTGCACTTCAACTTAACCTTTGTATTGTCTGTTTAAATGGTGGTCCATTTTGTGCTGTGAATGTAAATGTTTGCACCCAAAAATGATGTATGATACCTTTAATAACAGATTGAGTCATGTCATTTTTAATTTGTTTAATTTGTGAATCTGTTTTTGTGCTTTTTCATTTCTCGTAAGACTTTGTAAATCACTTGTAAATATGCATCTTTGATATTTCAGATTTTTAGTTTTGTGTAAACATGCATTTCTCACCTTGAATAGTTAATTCCACTATCAGCTATGCAAAACAGCAAAACGGTAAAACTGAAGGGTTCCTAGATGTGATTTCCCTTTTTATTGAGCTATATGCTGTTATACAGGTATGCTTTTTTTCTTTTTCCTGTCAAAGACTTGCCACTGATATTGCAGGACCTTCTTTGGGAGTGTTACAACCCAAGAAGTATAAATGTATAAATGTATGGTACATATTTCAAATGTAATTTCAATTATTAGAAAAATGTGAGGAAATTAAAGCAGTCATCAAATTTTGCAACTAATTGCAAATGGTTGGCCTTTTTAATTTGGTGCATCAGAAGTCCCTATTAGCTATGCATTCTTGCTGAGTACTGTGTACTTACTCTGATGTGAAATTTACAGTGTATTTTATGTTACTTAGGTCAGGTATAGTGTACATTTTACATTGATGCAAAGCAATTCTTGCTGATATATATTTATATGTATAAACAATGTAGTATAATTCCACTGTGAAGTTGCTTAAGTCGAATTATAGTAACTTCACACTTGAAGAAATAGTCTCATACCACTTTCTACCGGATGTAGTACAACTGCAGTATAAAGCTAAATTTCCCAGGGCTAACTGCTTTGGAACTTATTAAACATAATTTTTCACCTTTTTAATGTTAGCACAAAGATGACTCTCTTAGTTCTACACTAGCACTGAAACTTAACTGATATTTGACTTCCTGTGAATGAAGCTCTGAGCATGCATGTTCACACACATGTGCAGAGCTCTGAGTTTTCTGGACAGGGAGCAATGCAGAGTCTGCAGTATAGCTCAGTGCTGCTGGCCCTGCATCACTCTTAACAGGTAGTGGAGAGAAAGCAGAATTTGTAATAGAGCTGCACCCTTAAAAGATTCCATTGTTCAAAATCAAAAATTTAAAACTCAATTATGTTGAGTGCCTCTCCTTGAAATTACACAGTCATTGAATCATAGAAAGGTTACAGCATGGAAGGAGGCCATTCAGTCCATCAAGTCCGTGCCAGCTCTATGCAAGAGCAATCCAGCCAGTCCCACTCCCTCACCCTATCCCCGTAGCCCTGCAATTTTTTTTCTTTCAAATACTTATCCAGTTTCCTTTTGAAGGCCATGATTGAATCTGCCTCCACCACCCCCTCACGCAGTGCATTCCAGATCCTAACCACTTGCTGTGTTTTTTTTTAAAGTTTTTCCTCATGTCACCTTTGGTTCTTTTGCCAATCACCTTAAATCTATGTCCTCTGTTTCTTGACCCTTTTGCCATTGGGAACAGTTTTTCTCCATCTATTCTGTCTAGACCTGTCATGATTTTGAATACATCTATCAAATCTCCTCTCAACCTTCTCTGTTCCAAGGAGAACAACTCCAGCTTCTCCAGTCGACCCACAAAATTAAAGTCCCTCATTCCTGAAATAATTCTAGTAAATCTCTTCTGCACCCTCTCTAAGGCCTTCCCATTTTCCCTCAAGTGCGGTGCCCAGAACTGAACACAATACTCCAGTTGTGGCAGTCTTCTGAAAAACTTTTATTTTTCTACTGATGCTGCAGTTATCAGATTCTTTTCAAAACCTTTGAGCCTTAGATATATCCTGGTCATATTTATTACCAGGTCAGACTATGAATAAAAACAATATGGTGGAGACATTGTTATGAATTATATTGTTAGTGACACTAAGGTTTGTTTTATTATATTTCTCAAATTCCAATTAATATAAAATCTCATCAATATGCATTATTAAAAATCGAATTTCAAATTTAGTTTTCATCTAAAATATGAAGTTAATAGCTCCTGTTTTTCTAATTCTGCAGTAAGGTTGGCTGTAAGACACTGTATCGGATAGTGTAGTTCCTCAACAATCTTTTTAGATATTATAAGTTCCAGTACTAAGATTCCAAGTCCAATCTTTTTAGATACAATAAGAGGCAGTGTCTATGTGAAAAATGTTTGGTAAACCTTTTTTCATTTGTTTGCAAATACACAATGTGTAAAACACTGCCTCATTGATACATAACAGCATCTGGACAAAAGGCTGCATGGCTAGCCTGTCATTTCTCCCATCCTAAAGAAAACCATCTTTACCAAACAGTTTTTCATCAAGACAGTGCCTTAAGCTATGCACCTATATTAATACAGATTATAGAGTGGAATTATTTCAGTCTTAAATGAAAAATGCAAAACTAGGGGGAAAATCAATCTAAAATAAATACACTATTGTCGTACTAAAATGCTACGAAAATATTACAGTCATTAAAAGCAAAATTGAAGAAGCATAAAATGTGGAATATACAGTGGAAGGAAGGAAACACAAAGTGTCCAGAATGGCATCGATGAATTCCATTATTTTTCTTTAAAATTGAGAAACCTAACTGTTAGGCCAAGGCTCATAGTGCAGGTTACCACCAATGATGAAAAGACAAGGAGAGATGATTAGGTGATTCCAAGCTTGGGTTTTAAAAGCCCAATAGCACAAAAGAGAGACCAAATACAATCTTATATATAGTTTTATACACAACCGCATGCATGCATACACAATAGTTGACCTCCCAAGAACTTGCACAAGGAAAGTCAAGACCAAGTGTAGTCTTCAAATGAAACAGGATTGGGACGGAATAGTTGGAACAGGACACACAATGCAATTCAGTCCCTATTTTAAAGTCATACATTCAGTCTTTGTTTTTACATTTCAATTATAAATTCCTATGTGCACACTTATAATATAAACTGCCTGTGTAAACTTGTCACACTGTGATTGCGTTCTTCACTAGCAGTGACATTGCAGCAGTTTCCATTATAAATGTAGACATAGGAAGTATAAAAATAAGGACAAAATGTATGACTTTAAAATGTGGATTGTATTGCATCTGCGGCCCATGGTCCAATTATTTCCCTACTCTCTAACTCCATTTCACCTGAACACTACACTTGTTCTTAACTCGCCATGCACAATGCCAGAGATCAATAAATATATATATATATAAAATATACAGTATCCAGAGGAATATGCCAATCAAAAGGGAACCTGCATTCTTGACTTCAGACTTTACTTGTTATATCTAAAGGCATCGGTTAAGAACAAACTTTGATTCTGAAAACAGTAGATAATAAATTCAAATTAATATGATGTTACTTGCCATGTAAACTAAACTCAAGGTGAATGCGCCATTTATGTACTGTATTTTTTGTGCTGCAGCAAAATGATTTTTTTTTTGTAATATATTGTACATTATAACTACCTCAACTGTGGTTTAATTTATGCATACAGTTTGGAGATTCGTTTTGTAGCAATTCATCCAAAAATGGACTTTGCATTTTTCAATCGCTGATAATTTTTTTTTGTAGGTTTTGCTGAGTCTTTAATGTGAACAACTCCTTTTATGTAGCATTGAGTAGTGTGCAGACACATGATAATGGGGCAGATTTTCAACTTGCCGTCCAAGCATAAAGCTGGCATTGCGGATCAGCCGCCTGTTGTAAAAACTTCCTGATTAGAAATGAAAATTGGACTGTTTCTATAACGTGCAGTGGACTCTCAACACCAGTTTTAGACCCGCACTTAAGTCTACCCCTATGTGTTCCCTTTCAAAATTGTAATTAGGTTTGCACAGGAAATAGAAATCAACAGATGTAATATTACATAATATATATGCCATTCCATGAACATCTGAATTTTATCTTGTGTCATTTTACCTTTTTATATATTTCATCAAATGTTACATTCTTTACCATATTAATAAAACGAATGTTTCTTTTCATATCTGGCCATACACCCTCCAAATCCCGATAATGTCAGCTTAAGGAAATGATTTATATTTCAAATATATTGTCACTCACCAAATGTTAATATTCTGACCTCAGTGAGCTATTTATTGGTCTAAAAGGTGCTTACTGTACTTGATTCTGAAAGTGCATTTGCATTTCTCGGTAAATACGTCAGCCGATCAACCTTAAACACCTAGTGAGAAGATAGAAACTGATGTTTCTGTTTACAGGGTAGTATGATGAACACTTAGGTCAGTACAAGTACAGTAGTGAAAGATGCAGTAGAAAAACAAGTGTGCTTTTAGTATAGTAACCCTGTTATAATACACCTGGAATAGTGTGGGAAGAAAAGATCTTACTGTGAATAATTAAAAACTGATTGAAAATAATCTGATCCCTTTCTATGAAACATTCCTTTAATAATACAGACTGCAAAGATTGTATTGGCTAGTGACTGCTAATGTAATGCTATTCAGCAATAGAACAAACTGTAGTGAACACAAAAGTATCAGAATGTGCATTGTGTATTTACTATTTTGACTGTAGAGTGAGTTGAATCATTATGGTGATGGAAATTTAAGGTAGTGTTTCAAATAAGTATTAGTTCATACGTGTTATTTTCTTCTTGTAAAAGTAAACAAATGGAATACTTGAAATTTTGTATACTGTATCTCAAATTTTTTGTACACTTATTAATTTACTGCAGCACAAGGTACCAAAATCATTGAATAAATACACTGTGGCCATTTTAGCAGCTGAATTTGGTTGTCTGTGTCCTTTTTGATATCCACTGCTGTTGACAAATCTACAATTTCTAGTGGGCAAGAAAATAGAGGGTCTGCGGATTGTTTTGATCTGAGAATGACTTTCCATTTGGGGCCTGATTTTCCAGAAATTATTCCAGAAATATTAAGGCACAGAAAATGTTTATACATGGCAAGGGTCACGTATTTGTGCGTCTAGCATATGCAATTGTTGTGCCAAAGACTTTTGCCATTAATTTCCATAGGGGTTTTCCTGATCGTCAGTCGTAACTTTGGTGGAAGATCCACAGAAACCCCAGAGAAATAACACTTACATCGTTACTCTGAAGTTTCCACGGTTCTTCTATCAAAGCTACGCCAGAAATTAGGTGATGCCCCATAGAAATTCTAACCCCTTATGCTTAAACTTTTGGGAGTCTTTCTCCAAGTTACCATAATATTACCAGGTGAACTAATGATTGCCTATGTGCTTTGTCTTGCTATAAACTATAGTAAACAATTTTACAACACCAAGTTATAGTCCAGCAATTTTATTTTAAATTCACAAGCTTTCGGAGGCTTCCCCCTTCGTCAGGTGAACGATGTGAAAGGCTTCCCCCTTCACCTGACGAAGGGGGAAGCCTCCGAAAGCTTGTGAATTTAAAAGAAAATTGCTGGACTATAACTTGGTGTTGTAAAATTGTTTACAATTGTCAACCCCAGTCCATCACCGGCATCTCCACATCATGACTATAAACTATAAGCTGCTGAAAGGTGTCTCTTGTTCTGCCTATCATACTGCACATGCGTAATGGGTAGCACAAATGTTCTACATCACTGGATCTGATTTAAAAGGAGACACACTTGTTGAATTCTTGAGTACTAAAGTCAACCATCATTAGTCTGAAATACAAACTAGTGTTTTGGTACTTGAGGAAAAGAAGACAAATGATAATGTGGTATGCTATCAATACTTAGTGGGTTCTGACAAGGGGCTACACTGGAAATGGTAAGTTATCTGATCTGGCCACAGATGTGAAATGTTTCCAGCATTTTCTGTTTTTCTTTTAAAGGGTTGTATTTGACTTGCCAAGTATCACTATTAGGTTAGCCTTCTATCAACGTTGGACTGAGTCTGTGAGCAAGTTCTTAAAACTGCTAAACCATAAATGCATTAATAAGGAAATGAGAGCTTTGAAATTTGTACTTTCAGTTTCTACAATAGTTTAATTTATTAACTTTCAGTTCACTTGCATTCTGAAGACTGGGAGGAAAGTTTGGAGGGGGTATTTTTGTTCAAAGTAATCTCCTCCTCACTGGACTTCTACTTGATTTTTTTTTGAAACATCAATTTCCTTATCTGCATGGAAATCCTCAAGTCAAATTTCCAATTCTGGAGTTGTCACTGATAAGGAGTGTCCCCGTGCATCCCAAAGTAGTTCCATAGGAAACAGGGGTGGGGGGGGGGGGGGGCTGCGATTTCAGACCAGTCTGACAACCACTCTGCTCTACCATGGATATCCTTTAATCAGCTATAAGGAAAATGGTATCAGCTAATGTTAATTATATGAAAGCAGTTGACCATAAAAATGTAGATGCCAGGAGAAAAATTCAGTCAGGAATTGGGAAGAGGAAGAAAGTAATTATAAAAGCAACAAATAAATTGTACCATTGACAACAATGGTGTTATAATTTTTGTATCAATTTGATTACGCCACTGAGAAACAGCTCTCCCATTATACAGCTCAATAACTGGTACTAAAAGCAGCCAAAGGGAAAAGTAAGTATACACTGAGTGATTATAACTGCTGGCCAGCATTTTCTAACATGTGGTCCAGTTATAAGTCCTTGGTTCAAATTAACACCATTATATTTTAGTTATACTAGAAGAAAAGCAACAACTTATGAAACCTTCTGTAATTTTTTTCTACAGAAGAGTTTGATGATTTTTTTAAAACTGTCTATTCTTTGTAGTTTCAATCCTACAGTAAAGACTGAAGTCATTTCATCAACACTGCAGGGAGCCCCTTCTATCTATGGAGATAACCTTGAGATGGTTTATGAACTGAAATGTGACAGACATGCCTAATAGAGCAACCGGTGCTCACTTGCACTTTTTTTAAGCTGGCCCTACAACAGGATGTATTGGCTCTGCAAGGTCTAACATGATTGTGCAGATTCACAAGACAGTGCTGCACAGATGCACTGATAGATTGTGCATGATGTCTGAGTGGGACATCATGGTGACATTTATTCATAATCCTGGCTGCACTTTGAAGCTCACTATATTTGCAGCTGTTGGTTTCGGAGAGACCAACTTAAGGCTATGCTTTTTGTGAAAGCAATTATGAAAATTTTCAGGTTAATGAACAGGTGCCTTTTTTTTAATCCACCAATCTATTCAATTTGGAACAAGCTAGATGCTGCAATCAGATGCTCTGCCTGGAAGCCTATGCCATGAGCTTCACTATCACACTAACATCTTGGAGGGGGGGGGGGGGGGGCGGCGGGGGTCCTTGGTAGAGGAATGCCTACTTCAAGTTTGGCAGTCACATACTACAAATTCTGTTCCAATTGATGTGATTATTAGCATTATTGAGCATAAAATTAATCTCATTAACAACATTTTTTACCACTGCAGAAACAAAATTATTCCAGTTCTTTAATTTGTACAAAATATTTTAATTTATAATTTTAAAATACAATAAACAAAACATTTTATTCCCATTAACTTCATTTAAGATCCAGCGTTTGCAATCATTCACAAGGTCCAATCATGTATGATTTTTTTTTAAATAGAACATTTTGGAGAATTAAAGGACAGCTTGAGTTGAGATTAAATGAATATAAAAGACATGTAATGAGAAAATCCAAAATCTGTTCTTTAAGAACACACCAAAAATTAATTACATTCTATTTTGGACCAAAGAATAATGATGGAATGTATGGAAATAAATCTTGGAGAAGATTGTTGAAATCCATAGAATGATAAGAACTAAAGTGGCACTTACAATCCATCATTTCCAGACTACAGATCAAAGAAATTGTTAAGAGTCCATTCTCACTGTTCTATTTCTAGGATCCTTCAGATGTCTGCACTCACTAGCGTTTTTAGTATTATTTTTAAAAGAAAGAAACACTTGCATTTATATAGCGCCTTTCACAACCTCAGGATGTCCCAAAGCACTTCACAGCCAATGAAGTACTTTTGAAGTGTAGTCACTGTTGTAATGTAGGAAATGCGGCAGCCAATTTGCACACAGCCAGGTGGCACAAACAGTTGGTTGAGGGATAAGTATTGGCCAGGACAAATGTCGTAACGGAGTAAAAATGCAGTGCACTACGGGGCAATAGTTACAGTGCTGGATCAGAAGACTTCTTCCCATTCCATGCTTTATTACGTTCGTATAATCTTGACCCTGAAGGTTTCTGAGATCAACAAAAAGATCAGGAAAAGTTGCAACAAGATGCCAATGAACAAACCAGAAGATTTGCAATCGCCTAATAGATGCTCAAATAACCATCGTTCAGCAACCGTGTAAAATTATCGGTAGTTTTGCAATGTGTGTCTACTCCCATTGGATATTAGGTCAAGACTGTCCACAATCATTCACATCAACCATTAAGAGCCATGAAATAGAGAAGCCTTTCATCCCTTCAGTCTGGGCTGGATTTGACTGCACTGACAACTCCTGTGACCCTGCTACAATCATAACTTTTGACAGCTCCACCACATCTTTTCAGAGGTCATTCACTCTGCTGTTCTACATAACATTAAGCCAAAATGAGTTAGGAGCAAGGGGTGGGTTATCTCTGCAGCTCGCCAAACAGGGTTGCAATATTCCACCAGTGGCATTTAGAGTAGCTTTTACATTGAAACTGCTGACAAAGGCAAATAAAGCTATGCTTTTTGTAACCACTCGTCTCTTCTACTAGCTATTCCAGCCACCTTGTTATCCCTAGCATAGTTCCGATGTGATTAGGGAGTGAGGGAGCACGGAGTAGCAGCTATCGACGGAGTCTGGTTTCGACAGAGTCTATAATCGGGAATTTGGTGAGCGAGGGGATTCGGTGCAGTAAGGGGTGAGGTGCATTTGTTTAGACAGCAGAGAGGAGCGTACCGAGAGCGGGTCACAGCAACAACAAAACCAAACTGCAGTGTGACGTCACAGGTAAGGCAGGTAGGTGTTTGGTGGTGAGTATCTCTTCTGTTTTCCTCTTTCTTAGGACTGTGGGCTAAGTAACTTATAGCATAAAACTAAATTTAAAAAAAAATAAACTTATTTTAATAAATTAAACAAGGCCAGTACTTGGTTCAACCTAAAAATAATTTGATTGGCATTGTAGTAATCAATTAAATAAATAAAATAGTTATAACAGGGCGGGAGATGTGTTGCAGCTACAATATGTGGGAGCTACTGGACAGTTTTGTCCAGGGTGAATACATCTGCGGTAAGTGTCTGCAGCTTGAGGAACTTCGGCGCCGAGTTGAGGAGCTGGAGTCCGAGCTGCAGACATTGTGAGGCATCAGGGAGGGACAAAGTTACCAGGACACTTTGATCCAGGAGGCAGTCACGCCCCTTGGCACGTAGAATTGGCACGTGGTCAGGGACAGGAGGGTGTGACTGCAAGTGAGCCAGGTACAAGGATCCAGGAGGTAGCATTGCAGGAGCCTCAGCCTCTGCACTTGTCCAATAGATACGAGGTTCTTGCAGCCCTTGTGGATGAGTGCAGGGACTGCAGGGAGGATGAGCAAACTGGCCACGGCACCGTGGTTCAGGGGGCCATTCAAGTGGGGGGAGTAAAAAGGAATGTGGCTGTAGTAGACGACAGTATAGTTAGAGGGATAGATACTGTTCTCTGCAGCCAAGAGCGAGAGTCCCGAAGGCTGTGTTGCCTACCCGGTGCCAGGGTTAAGGACATCTCCTCGGCTGGAGAGAAACTTGGAGTGGGAGGGGGAGGATCCAGTTGTCGTGGTCCACGTAGGTACCAACGACATAGGCAGGACTAAGAAAGAGGTTCTGCTGAGGGAGTTTGAGCAGCTAGGGACTAAATTAAAAAGCAGAACCACAAAGGTGATAATCTCCGAATTATTACCTGAGCCATGAGCAAATTGGCACAGGGTAAATCAGATCAGAGAGATGAATGCGTGGCTCAAAGATTGGTGTGGGAGAAGTGGGTTTCGATTCATGGGGCACTGGCACTAGTACTGAGGAAAGAGGGAGCTGTTCCGTTGGGACGGGCTTCACCTGAACCATGCTGGGACCAGTGTTCTGGCAAACCGAGTAACTAGGGCGGTAGAGAAGGCTTTAAACTAAATAGAGGTGGGGGAGGGCTCAGGTGGGGCGAAGTTTAGATTGATAAAGAGAAAAGACAAGGAAGTAGTACAGGAAAGTGAAGGGGGTAATGATAAACAGAGTGTATCAGGAAGGGACAGAGCGTGCAAACATAAGAGTGCACTAGCAAATGGGGCCGGGGTAGGAAAGAATGGTAAAAAGACAAAATTAAAGGTTCATCATCTGAATGCGCGCAGCATTCGTAATAAGATAGATGAATTGACGGCACAAATAGAAATGATCTATTACAGAGACATGTTTGCAAGGTGATCAAGGTTGGGAGCTAAATATTCAGGGTTATTTAACATTTCGGAAGTATAGGAAAAAGGGTAAAGGTGGTATAATAGTGAGAAATGATCTTGGCTCAGAAGATCAAGATGTCGAATCAATTTGGGTGGAGGTAAGAAATAGCAAGGGAAAGAAATCACTGGTGGGAGTAGTATATAGGCCCCCTAACAGTAGCTACACTGTAGGGCAAAATATAAATCAGGAAATAAGGGAGGCTTGTAAAAAAGGTAATACAATAATCATGGGCCATTTTAAATTTCACATAGATTGGACAAATCAAATCGGCAAAAATAGCCCTGAGGAGTTCATAGAGTGTATTAGGGACTGTTTCTTAGACCAATACGACGGGGAACCAACCAGGGAACAGGCCATTTTGGATCTGGTAATGGGTAACGAAACAGGATTAATTAATGAACTCAAAGTAAAGGATCCCTTGGGAAGCAGTGATCATAATATGATAGAATTTCACATCCAGTTTGAGAGCGAGGATCTTGGGTCTGAAACTACTGTATTAAACTTAAATAGAGGTAATTATAAAGGAATGAGGGCGGAATTGGCTAAAGTGGACTGGGTAAACAGATTAGATGGTATGATGGTGGATAAGCAGTGGCAAACATTTAAAAAGATATTTTATGACTCACAACAAAAATATATCCGTGTGAGGAGGAAAGACTCCACAAAATGGGTGAACCAACCATGGCTATCTAAGGAAGTCAAGGATGGTATCAGGTTAAAAGAACAAGCATACAACATGGCAAAGATTATTGGTAAGCCCAAAGATTGGGAAAACTTTAAAAACCAGCAAAGGATGACTAAAAGAATAATAAAGAGGGAGAAAATAAATTATGAGAGTAAACTAGCAGGAGATATAAAAATTGACAGTAAAAGCTTCTACAAGTATATAAAAAGGAAGAGGGTAGCTAAAGTAAACATTGGTCCCTTAGAGGATGAGACTGGGGAAATAATAATGGAAAACAAGGAAATGGCAGAGGAATTGAACAGATATTTTGTATCTGTCTTCACAGTAGAAGACACTAATAATATACCAATAATAGTAGAAAATCAAGGGGCTATGGGGAGGGAGGAACTAAAAACAATCACCATCACTAGAGAAAAAGTACGAGGTAAACTAATGGGTCTAAAGGCTGACAAGTCCCCTGGACCTGATGGCTTGCATCCGAGGGTCTTAAAGGAAGTGGCTACAGAGATAGTAGATGCATTGGTTGTAATCTTCCAGAATTCACTAGATTCTGGAAAGATCCCAGCAGATTGGAAAACTGCAAACGTAACACCCCTATTCAAGAAGGGAGTGAGACAGAAAGCAGGTAACTATAGACCAGTTAGCCTAACATCTGTCATTGGGAAAATGCTAGAATGCATTATTAAGGAAGTAGTAGCAGGACATTTGGAAACTCTAATACAATCAAGGAGATTCAACATTGTTTTATGAAGGGGAAATCGTGTCTGACAAATTTATTAGAGTTCTTTGAGGAAGTAATGGGCAGGGTGGATAAAGGGGAACCAATGGATGCAGTATATTTGGATTTCCAAAAGGCATTCGATAAGGTGCCACATAAAAGATTACTGCACGAGATAAGAGCTCATGGTGTTGGGGGTAATATACTGGCATGGATAGAGGATTGGCTAACTAACAGAAAACAAAGAGTCAGGATAAAAGGGTCATTTTCAAAATGGCAATCTGTAACTAGTGGGGTGCCGCAGGGATCAGTGCTGGGGCCTCAACTATTTACAATATATATCAATGACTTGGATGAAGGAACAGTGTCTTGTGGCCAAATTTGCTGATGATACAAAGATAGGTGGAAAAGCAAGTTGCGATGAGGACACAAAGTGTCTGCAAAGGGATATTGACAAGTTAAGTGAATGGGCAAAATTTTGGCAGATGGAATATAATGTGGGAAAATGTGAAGTCATCCACTTTGGGAGGAAAAATAAAAAAGCAAAATATTATTTGAATGGAGAAATACTACAAAATGCTGTGGTACAGAGGAATCTGGGTGTCCTCGTACATGAAACACAAAGTCAACATACAGGTGCAGCAGGTAATCTGGAAAGCAAACGGAATATTGGCTTTTATTTCTAGGGGGATGGAGTATAAAAGCAGGGAAGTCATGCTACAACTGTACAGGGTGCTGGTGAGACCACACCTGGAGTACTGTGTATAGTTCTGGTGCCCTTATTTAAGGAAGGACATACTTGCACTGGAGGCAGTTCAGAGAAGGTTCACTAAGTAGATTCTGGGTATGGAAGGGTTGTCTTATGAGGAAAGATTGAACAGGTTGGGTCTATACTCATTGGAGTTTAGAAGAATGAGAGGAGATCGTATTGAAACATACAAGATTCTGAGGGGACTCGATAGGGTAGATGCTGAGAGGATGTTACCCCTCATGGGGGAATCTAAAACTAGGGGGCATAGTCTCAGAATAAGGGGTCGCCCGTTTATTACGGAAATGAGAAGGAATTTCTTCTCCCAGAGGGTCGTGAATCTTGGAATTCTTTACCCCAAAAAGCTGTGGAGGCTGAGTCATTGAATACATTCAAGGCTGAGTTAGACAAATTTTTGATCAGCGGGAAAGTGGAGTTGAGGTAAAAATCAGATCAGCCATGATCTCATTGAATGGCGGAGCAGGCTCGAGGGGCCGAATGGCCTACTCCTGCTCCTATCTCTTATGGTCTCTTATGGTCTTAACAAGCCAAGGAGCTGAATGTTTGTAACTGAATAGAACTTCTTAACGTTTAGGAGAGCGGCAGTATCTAACACTGTGTTCAAAGTTAATTTGGTTTTCTCAGTACTGAAGATAACATACCTTAGCTCCATCCACTTATGGAATGTCCAATTTTATAATAATAGAAGAGATGAAAATTGATAGTAAATGCTCAGCAGTAAGAAAAAATATAACTGCAAAAGTTGGCAGCAATAAAAAAAAGTCAACTTTAATGTGCTGCAAAATGCATAGTGACATTTAAAGCCACAAAAGAGAAAAGCTGATTAATCTAATATATTTGTGAGGGCTATGAGCTGTACCTTAATCTCAAAACTGAGGTCCTTAGAACCCCTGAATTGCATTACAGCTTGTAAGCTCTCCCAGCCATCCATTTATATATGTAAAAGCAGTACACAATATGGAAACTATAAACAAAAAAAGACTGAAACCGAGCGTTACCGATGAGTTTTATCATCAATGTTCTGTTGGGTTCCAGGGACCAGTGACAAGTAGACTAGTACAATCACCCTATTATTGGGTTGATGCATCAAATCACATCATAGATAAAGTGAAGGGTAAGAGGATGACTAGGGAAAAAATAGGGCCCATTAGGGACAAAAATGGCAATGTGTGTGTGGAGCCGGCAGATGTAGGAGGGGTTCTAAATGAATTTTTTGCATCTGTTTTCACTATGGAGAAGGACGATGTAGACATAGAAATATGGCAGGGGGACTGTGATATACTCGAACATATTAACATCGAGCGGGAGGAGGTATTGGCGGTTTTAGCAGGCCTAAAAATGGATAAATCCCCAGGCCCGGACGAAATGTATCCCAGGCTACTGTGTGAGGCAAAGGAGGAGATTGCGGGGGCTCTGACACATATATTCAGAACCTCTCTGGCCACAGGGGATGTGCCAGAGGACTGGAGAACCGCTAATGTAATACCATTATTCAAGAAGGGGAGTAGGGAAAAACCGGGGAACTACAGGCCAGTGAGCCTAACATCAGTGGTAGGAAAATTATTGGAAAAAATTCTGAAGGACAAAATTAGTCTCCACTTGGAGAAGCAAGGATTAATCAGGGATAGTCAACATGGCTTTGTCAAGGGAAGATCATGTCTGACTAATTTGATTGAATTTTTTGAGGGGGTGACTAGGCGTGTGGATGAGGGTAACGCAGTGGATGTGGTATACATGGATTTCAGTAAGGCCTTCGATAAAGTCCCCCACAGGAGACTGGTCAAGAAGGTACGAGCCCATGGAATCCAGGGTGCCTTGGCACTTTGGATACAAAACTGGCTTAGTGGCAGAAGGCAGAGGGTGATGGTCGAAGGTTGTTTTTGTGACTGGAAGCCTGTGGCCAGTGGGGTACCACAGGGATCGGTGCTGGGTCCCTTGCTGTTTGTGGTCTACATTAATGACTTGGATATGAATGTAAAAGGTATGATCAGTAAGTTCGCTGATGATACAAAAACTGGTAGGGTGGTAAATAGCGAGGAGGATAGCCTCAGTCTGCAGGACGATATAGATGGGTTGGTCAGATGGGCGGAACAGTGGCAAATGGAATTTAACCCGGAAAAGTGCGAGGTGATGCACTTTGGAGGGACTAACAAGGCAAGGGAATACACAATGAATGGGAGGACCCTAGGCAAGACAGAGGGTCAGAGGGATCTTGGTGTGCAAGTTCACAGATCCCTGAAGGCGGCGGAACAGGTAGATAAGGTGGTAAAGAAGGCATATGGGATACTTGCCTTTATTAGCCGAGGCATAGAATATAAGAGCAAGGAGGTTATGATGGAGCTGTATAAAACACTGGTTAGGCCACAGCTGGAGTACTGTGTGCAGTTCTGGTCGCCACACTACAGGAAGGATGTGATCGCTTTGGAGAGGGTGCAGAGGAGATTCACCAGGATGTTACCAGGGCTGGAGCGCTTCAGCTATGAAGAGAGACTGGGAAGATTGGGTTTGTTTTCCTTGGAGCAGAGGAGGCTGAGGGGGGACATGATTGAGGTGTACAAAATTATGAGGGGCACAGATAGGATGGATACTAAGGAGCTTTTTCCCTTCGTTGAGGGTACTATAACAAGGGGACATAGATTCAAGGTAAAAGGCGGGAGGTTTAGAGGGGATTTGAGAAAGAACTTTTTCACCCAGAGGGTGGTTGGAGTCTGGAACTCACTGCCTGAAAGGGTTGTGGAGGCAGGAACCCTCACAACATTCAAGAAGCATTTGGATGAGCACTTGAAATGCCATAGCATACAAGGCTACGGACCAAATGCTGGAATATGGGATTAGAGTAGACAGGGCTGATGGCCGGCGCGGACACGATGGGCCGAAGGGCCTCTATCCGTGCTGTATAACTCTATGACTCTATGACTCTATGAATACCTCCATTATCCACTATAATATTGTGGGTAATGGATATTGGTGGGTAATCAAGAGGCCCGACAATTTGGTCTTATACATATGGAATAGTATATAAATAAAAGAAATATTAGGGCAAATTTTAACGATGTGCAGATAATGGGTAGGCCATGGGCATTGTTGCTGGCATGAGACCTGAGCCATTTTGAGGCCCAGGGCTTATTTACATGCCGTCGGCAAGCTGCAGTTCACCAATGTGGGAGGGTGGGAAATCAGCCAGTTCCCATGCTGAGTCAGCCGACGTTCAGAGCCAATAGCAAGGGGTAGGGTGGGGGGCGGGGGCGGAGAGTGGACGGACGGGCCATCAGCAGGCTGGTGAGTTTCTGTGGGCCCAGGAGAAACACTTCTGCTCCTCCAGGCCACACCAAAAAAAAAATAGACATTGCCTGAACTGCTTTTTGAGTAGCCTCTAACAGCCCCTTTTAGGTCTGCTGACTAGGCCACTCAACCTCTTATACAAAAAGTAGACCATGCCCACTACACGCTCCACTCATTTGCACCTCAAAATTACAATCAGGGTTCTATGTACATTGTGTTGTGAATATTCTGGAGGATAATTAGTAAGACAGGTAATTGGAGGGTGGGTAATAAAGGTTTCACTGTAGCAAACAAAAATTCATTTAGATAGCATTTCGACTAAGATCTCTGTTTCTCAACTTGTGAAGTAAATATCAGCATCAGACTTAGCATCATCTGTTTCTGCCTTCATTAATATGGATAATAAATAAATGCATTGATTTGTCTGGCTACAAGTGTGACTAACATAGACGAAATGCATTTTAAAGACAAGAGCTGGGTTCAGTATCAATATTAATATATAACTACTGTATAATGTACACAGGAGCTTTATACTTCACAAAAGTGTGGTAATCACTAAAGCCCTCTCTTCTTTGCTGCTGTCCTTTTTTACTCATGTTATTTTGCTGCAAGGTATCCTCTTCCTAGCACATGATGGGAAGAAACATAGAAAAAATCATTGGTCCTGATTGTGCTGTGAGTGCGCCAGCCATTCGTTAGACTTGCACTTGCCCATAGACTTTCTATCAACTTTTGCACAGCAAGTTCCTCTAAGTTAGAGAGCCAAAAAACATGGCGCCCTCTACTGGGCATCTGGGAGCTTTGTGAACAGGGCAAGCAGCTGTGTATCTCTTTAATTAATCAGAATGAAGCATCATTAGTAACAGTGCAGAGTCAAATCAGGAAGTGTAAGTTAAAATCGTGAATTCAATGTCAAATCAGGTACAGAAAGTGAAACAAAGAGAAGGTAAGAAAGATTGAATCAAGAGACAGAGAAAAAGTTTTTAAAAATGTATTTAATTTTTTTTTAAAAACTGTCCAACAACAATTAAAACCTGAACATATGAGACTCCACACTTGGAAAAGTTAATTTTCAGTGCCAGAGAGGTTGTTTGGCTGTTGAAAGGGTGCTTAGACTTGAAATGACTTGACTTAACTTTTTTGGCGAAATTAGTTTGTATCTATGAGGTAAGTACAGGAACTTCACGCCATTCAAAGTATTTGAATAGTGAGTCGGCCGGCGAAATGCCATTTTTGCACAACTTTTGGAGGAGCATCACATCTGGTACAGCAACTTCCTGATTTCTGCAATTAACTGCGCATGTGTGGTTGCCGGTAGTTGCTGTCCGATTTGCACATGAATACCAGTGAGTGCTATTAGCCTCACCCTTATCTTTACAGCAAAATCCGGCCCATTGGCTTCCATACCAGCTGTTAGTGGCAGAAAAAGAAGATGCAAACTTGAGTAAATCTCCAATGTGAAAGCTCTGAAAATAGGCAAGCAATATGCTATCCATATAAACTAAAATACTTGGAGTTTGTTCAAGGCCGATGACTTTTGTCTCAGTGCTTCTGTATATATTGCATAATGATATAGAATCATAGAAGTTTACAACATGGAAACAGGCCCTTCGGCCCAACATGTCCATGTCGCCCAGTTTATACCACTAAGCTAGTCCCAATTGCCTGCACTTGGCCCATATCCCTCTATACCCATCATATGATGGTACACAATTTAGTAACTTCTCTTGACAATTTACCAACTGCTTCCTTCTGATGTATCAATCTTCATATATCTATCCTTTACCACTGACTGAATTCAATCATGTACCCCTAGGTACACCTTTCTACTGACTGCAATTAGCCCCAAAGAGAAAGACTCGGGAGCAAAGAGAGAGATGGTCATGATTGTGCTGCATCCAAGTGATTCACTGACCATTTACAACAATAACTACAACAACATGCATTTATATAGCAGCTTTAACATAGGAAAACATCTCAAATTGCTTCAAGAGGTAATACTTAGTCTTTTTTGAAATTTCTCCTCTCCCCTCCTAAATGCACTGACTTATGAGGAGATACGATTCTACCAGCACCGTCAATTGTTCATTACCTTGCACAACTGATATTCATTTAACTGAAAGCTTAGATAGTAATTGCTGCTGGGCTATTTGATTGTGTGGGACCTCACAAGCCAAGCTTGATCCTGTCCTCACTCGACTTTCAGATGTATACACATGCCTCCCTAACTCAAGATGCTGAAAGAGATTGTTTCACCCTTTTTTCCCCGTCCCACCCCCCTCTGCTGAGATCAGGTAACTTAGCACGGACTGGGGAATTCTAGGGTCTCCTTGGCTTGTTCCCTAAATGTTAGAAACACTTAACATATATCACAGCAATTAATCAATGTCACAATCTATTCAGGACAACCTTAACATAATGTGGAGATGCCGGTGATGGACTGGGGTTGACAATTGTAAACAATTTTACAACACCAAGTTATAGTCCAGCAATTTTATTTTAAATTCACAAGCTTTCGGAGATTTTCTCCTTCCTCAGGCAAATGTTTCAAGATCTCCTTGAAGCCTACGCATTTATACATATTGAACAATACATGGTGTTTACAGACTGCCCCTGCAACTGCCCGTTGCCAAGGCAATCACCGTGTTCAGACAGAGAGGTGTTACCTGCAGAACCTCCGAATACACATTCAACAAAAAAACAAACAGGGAAAAAAAACAGAGAAAAAAAAAAACACAGAGAGAGGCAGAAACATCCGGAAGGCAGAGAGAGCCAGCAAATGACCCATTATATTAAAAACAGATAACATTTGTTCGCTGGTGGGGTAACGTGTAGCGTGACATGAACCCAAGATCCCGGTTGAGGCCGTCCTCATGGGTGCGGAACTTGGCTATCAATTTCTGCTCGACGATTTTGCGTTGTCGTGTGTCTCGAAGGCCGCCTTGGAGTACGCTTACCCGAAGGTCGGTGGATGAATGTCCATGACTGCTGAAGTGTTCCCCGACTGGGAGGGAACCCTCCTGTTTGGCGATTGTTGCGCGGTGTCCGTTCATCCGTTGTCGCAGCGTCTGCATGGTCTCGCCAATGTACCATGCTCTGGGGCATCCTTTCCTGCAACGTATGAGGTAGACAACGTTGGCTGAGTCACAGGAGTATGAACCATGCACCTGGTGGGTGGTGTCATCTCGTGTGATGGTGGTATCTGTGTCGATGATCTGGCATGTCTTGCAGAGGTTACCGTGGCAGGGTTGTGTGGCGTCGTGGACGCTGTTCTCTTGAAAGCTAGGTAGTTTGCTGCGAACGATGGTCTGTTTGAGGTTGGGTGGCTGTTTAAAGGCGAGTAGTGGAGGTGTGGGGATGGCCATAGCGAGGTGTTTGTCCTCATTGATGACATGTTGAAGGCTGCGGAGAACATGGCGTAGTTTCTCCGCTCCGGGGAAGTACTGGACGACAAAGGGTACTCTGTTGGTTGCGTCCCGTGTTAGTCTCCTGAGGAGGTCTATGCGATTTTTTGCTGTGGCCCGTCGGAACTGTCGATCGATGAGTCGAGCGTCATATCCCGTTCTTACTAGGGCGTCTTTCAGCGTCTGTAGGTGTCCATCACGTTCCTCCTCGTCTGAGCAGACCCTGTGTATTCGCAGGGCCTGTCCATAGGGGATGGCCTCTTTGACGTGGTTAGGGTGGAAGCTGGAAAAGTGGAGCATCGTGAGGTTGTCCGTGGGCTTGCGGTAGAGTGAGGTGCTGAGGTGCCCGTCTTTGATGGAGATTCGTGTGTCCAAGAAAGAAACTGATTCTGAGGAGTAGTCCTTAACATAATCCTTCATTGACCCTTCAGGTTGTCTTCAACGGGTCTTTGTGAATGTGTTAATGTAGCTGTCCATTGTATTAGTAATTGCCTTAGTCATGCAGAGTGGCTTCTCATTGGAAAAGACTGTAAATCAAAACGTGTGAGAAGTATAAGTTTTTGATATTTCTAGTATATCCAAATGTTTTTAATTAGTTAAAGTTTTGTCCAAGCTGCAATGGACGTGGGAGTTGTGTCATGAATTAGGAACACCTATGTAATTCCAAATATGACTACAATTGTTAGCTATTAGTGAGAAGAGACTATCATCAATTACTTGAAAATTTGCAAAGGCCACTCACAGGTGTTAAAATTGGATAGCCATGTGGTGAAGGATACAATACTAGAGCCTGGTCTGCAATTGTTTCCAAGGCTTCATTCACAGAGATTCCACTTACACACACATCACAACCCAGATAAGCTCTCCTATAAAAAGGATACAAGAGAGTTCCCAATTGATACCCACCATATGAATACAATTAACACTCATTGATATAAATCATACAATTAACAAAACGAACTCAACTGCCCGGTTTTCCTGCTTTACTCTTTCATGAACTGATTCAAAAATACTGTGTTATTTGAGCTGAGTTTGACAAACTAACTGCATTTATTGCTTCCGTAAAAGACTCTCTATGAATAAATATGTTTGGTAATTCAATCTAGTACAAAAGTGTGATGGATATTAATCATTTTGTGAAATGATGTGGGTGTATAGTTGAAATCCAGGTGTAAATCTAGAAATGATAATGATAAATGGGTCCATTGTTTGTCCAGGGCATGTAATTGTATATTACTTTGTGCACTAGGCCATGTTTCAGATCATAGGGAGTGAGGGTGCTTGCCTATGGTAGCTGACTTTTATGTTAGGTGCATGCAAAGCTTGAAATGTAACAATATCTTTTATTTAACTAGTAAAAAATAAGAATTTTCCTGAAAATAGACTGCAGTGATAAAGGAATAATTGAGGATTAGTTATCAATCTTCCAAATTTGTAGTTAAAAGGAACAAAAGTAATCAGTGTGGTATTTTCCTCAGTTAAATGAATTAGGAAGGGATTGTGTTAGGTTGCATTCAACCAGATTAACAGAAGCTGTCAGTTTACAGTGTTAATGCTTGTATCAGAGGATTGGCTCAGGGATTCATTATAGGTTACTGTGAGATGGAGACCAGTTAGAGGACACTTCTTCCCAGCCACAACCTACAAAGTTTGTATCAATCTGAGATCAAGTGATTTGCAGCCAATGTACTGCAGAATTCTCCTCAAATATGAATATTAAATTGTTTTAAAGATGCAAAAGTAAACAGGCCTGAGCAGAATGTCAGGATCAACCCCCACATCTATGTTACAATGAAATAAGATGGGGAATATGGACTTTTCCTGTTCCTAAATCTAAGTTACGCAGAATTTTTCTTTCTGAAATTAGATCCAAATCAAAGTATTGTGATACACAGACAAAGCAGTGTTCCTTAGCTAGTATCAGTGAAAGAACTACTAATGAGATTCTGCTAATTAAAAATGATCTGTCCTTTCTTTTCTCCTCCCCCCACCTCCGAAATGATCCACTCTCTTTTAACCTACCATCCTCTTTTGATGCCCATAGTCATCCTATCATGCAGGGTGTTAGATGAATAGTAAGAGGCATATCCTTGTCATTCTTATATTGGTGGCTACTGAATTAAGACCATAATTGATACCCTGATTATGGAACTTCAGAACAGGAAGAATCTTCACATCTGGAAACAGAATACCTGTCTGCCAGCTAGCTCCAATTTCCATTTCATCCACAAATCCCTGGTTTAATTCCATCAGTCTGTTTTCTATTCATCCGTAGCACTGAGACTGCTCTGTACAGCGTCATCTTCTGTGGCTATAATTATGACACATTATCCTTCCTTGTCCTCCTCGGCCTCTCTATGCCTTTCATCTTGGACAACGATTCCATCCTCCTTCACCGCTTCTACTATGTGATTCACCTCTATGACACTGCCCTTGTATGGTTCCACTCCTACCTGTCCCAACATAGTCAGCACATCTGTTGAAATGGCTTTTCCTCCCATGGCCTTAGCGTCACCTCAGGAATGCCATAATGTTCCATCCATGGCCCCCTCCTATTCCTCATCTACATGCTGTCCGTTGGCAACATTACCTGTGAAGCATGGGGTCAGCTTTCAGGTGTATGTTGACAATATCCACCTCTACCACTCCTCCATTACCCTTAACCACATGACTGCCACTGCACTGTTCAATTTCTTGTCTGAAATCAGGTCATGGATGAGCCAGGATTTTCTCTGTTTAACTTTAGCAAGACTAAAGCCATCTTAATCAGCTCCCTCCAGAAACTCTGCACTCTAGATTTTGATTCCAACCCTTTCCCTGACTGTTCATTCATGGAGCTGTGCAACTTCATTGTCCTATTTGACCCTGAGTTTCATTAGAAAATAAGAAATAGAGCAGGAGTGGGTCATACAGCCCCTTGAGCTGCTCCTCCATTCAATCAGATCATGGCTGATCTTCGACCTCAACTCCATTTTCCCTCCCGATTCCCATATCCCTCGATTCCCCTAGCATCCAAAAATCTATCGATGTCAGCCTTGAATATATTTCAAACTTCATATCTTATGCAGCAGCAAGACCATTTCCACTACCATAACATCTTTCGCCCCTGTCATCACCTCACCCTCATTGTCACTGAAACCCTCTTGCACACCTTTGTCACCTCCAGGCTCTATGTCCTAATGCTCTCCTTGCCAGCCTCCCAAGCTCGACATTACATAAACTCCAACTTATCCAAAACTTCGTCACCCGCATCCTGTTGTGCAGTAAGTCTCACTTACCTAGCATCAATGTCCATTAGCTCCCTATTTCCTAGATCCTAGATTCCTAGTTTCAAGATCCTTGCCTTCATTTCTAAATCTCTTCATGGCTTTGCTCCATCCTACTTTTCCTGCTCCCTCCAGCCCTACATTGCAGCTTCTGCTCTTCTGATTCTGGCCCACTATGCATTCTTCTCCCCCTCCACTGCATGGCGAACCTTTCAGCCATCTCAGCCATGCAATCTGGAGCTGAGAGCTCTAACCCCTCCATCCAATCTTGCAACATCTCCTCCATTTAACAGCATCCTGAAGACTTACCTTTTTGACTATGCCTTTAGTCACCTTCCCTAGCTCTTCCACTGCTGCTCTATATCTGCTTCACCACCAGCCCCCCACCTCCCACCTGCCCTGCGCTGCCCCTGGGAAGCACCTTGCAACATTAGAGGCAATGTATAAGTGCAGGTTGCTATGAAGGCACAAATTTGCTGTCAAGGTAACGGCAAGGCTAATGGCGCTTGCCGTTATTTATGGGTAAATGGTACAGTAACTTCAGGAGAGGAGCAAATGTACGGTTAAATGTGAATCTCCAAAAGTTGCTGTCCCAGTTGCGTCACTCTGCCGTTAGCTTCGCGAAAATGCTGTATTTGTCCATTAATTTCCCATTAAACTCACCACAGAAAGTTAAGTCAATAGTAAGTATGCTTTTAACGACGTCATAAGTGTTAAAGACTGCCAATCAACCTCTCTGGCACCGAAAATTAACTATTACAAGTGTGGAGTCTCATTCCTTCGGGTTTTGAATTTTTCAGGGAGGTTTTCCTTTTTGTCTCCTTTTTCTTTTTTGATCCAGTCTTTCTTTCCCTCTCTCTCTGTACCTAATTTGACATTGAATTCACCCCCTTTAATTCGCCCTCCTTCTCAGTCTATCCTGTGTTAAATCTCATTGTGAAGGAGATAACCTGTTGCTTGCCCTGTTCACTCAGGTCCCAGGTGCCCTGTTTCCCTCACTGTGCTCTTATCAGCTCACACTTTCAGTAACTTTGTGGGCAAAATTTTTTTGAGCTGAAGGGTGCAGGGGCAAATCTAACTAATGGCAGACGCATTGTTATTAGTTCTTTTTTCTTTACTGATTCATCCTACTGACTACTACAGTACCATGTATCAGTAACTTTATGTATCTGTGAATCAAATCATTGATTCATAGTAAAAGCTCAAAATAAAGTTTTTCAAATTAAATAAAGGTTACTTACCAACGATTTCTTAGCAGAAATTGTGGTGCATTTGTAATCAAATTGTAACTGTCAATTGTTTTCTTTTATAACACCCCTTGTGAATGACCATGAAAGTTTGATGTTAAAATACTTGACTGATTTTAAATACACACAATTTTCTTCTACCCTCCTTTTAAAATCTACTCCATACTGTGCATGATTCCCTCAGCAAGAGGCATTTGAGGGCCCTCTATTATGCGTCTGCTAACATCACTCCTCAGCAGACTGCTGAAAGTGCAAAAACAACACAGATCAGCTCACTCTAATTTTTTCATCTTTCCCTGAGTCAGTTCCCTGTGTTTCCCTCCTTCAACAGCCCTGTAGAGATCAGAGACTCCTTTATGTTGCAATCACAGTAGACAGCTTGGATCAGCCTAAGCACTCACCTTGATAGATAGGTAAAAAGATGATTGTAGAAAGGTAATTCAACTGTGATCATTATAAAAGCACAAGATTTACTATGGAGATCACACTAGTCCCCATGAAACCATCCTGTGTAGAACTAAATTATCCAGACCAAAAGGTCCAGGTTCGATTTCAGGTCTGTGCAGAGTTAGCAGATCTCAGATAGTACAACAATTGTGACCTCAGCACCTCAGGCCAGGGAGGAAAACCACAACCTGGGTTCTGACTCCAGATTGCTATCTTGCTCCTGCTGGAATATGCACTGTGTGGGGTAAGATGCTCAGGTTTGAGGCCCTGTGCTGTCAAACCAACGCACTCTCTAGGCTCATATACAAAAGCATGGCTACTTAGTTAAAGGTACAAGAGGGCTACAGCACTTGTGGAATCACACCCCAGAAGGAGTTAGCACCTCCTGGAAATGAAGGGAGAAAACGGTTAGAAAAAAATCTAAAAACACCATTAAGCACAAAAAATTATGTGTCTTCACTTTGTTGATAACACAAGTTTTAATTTAACAAAACAGATAATATTTATCACTTTACCACTTTAAGTGGCTAAACACTTCCCATTGAAAATAACATCACTTAAAATTTCTGCAGTAAAGTGTTGAATCAGTGTTTAATTAAGGTTGGCTATGCTCTATGCATACCTAATTCGAAAGCCTATCATTGACTGTTACAAGGAGTGAAGTAAAACAATTACTGATTACTTACTCATCAATAAAAGACAGATTATTCATCTTCTTATCAACTGGAAATATCAATAAGTTTACCTTCACCATCTATGTATCATTAATCTGCCAAACCTTTTATGAGTACAGAATCTGAATAGAGCTATATCTGAATATGACCCTATTAAAAATATAGCTGAAAAGTCATACATATGATTGTATCTGAAGTGACTTTTGCAAGCTCACTATATCTGTACCACTGATGTAAGATTTGAAGTCTACTAGGTTTGAATTTCAGTGTCATGTCAAATCAGTATGTAAACCTATAGCTGTAGGGGTGAGTCATAATGGTGACATTATTGGTTGCATATCGTGACAACACTATTCCCAGCCAGAATGGAGATGATTGGGTAAATTCCCCTTCAATTACGCCTGGAGACTGCACTGCTGTAAGTAACTGGGACTGATTTCATGCACATCATTTGTATGTCACTATCCTCCACTCACTGCAATTTGCTGGAGAAATAATCAATTTGTATTATGTAACTATCCTGTACTCACTGCATTTTGCTAGAGAAATCACCCTGTTTTTATCAAGAGAAATTGCTATAATTTCGGTCATGAGTTCTTTCCTCTAGTTCGTAGAGACTCTTTTTAAATAGACTCTGTAGACTGTTTGCTGTATTGTGCTGTTTAAATAGACTCTATTTTCTGAGTAAATAGACTTTGCTTGATGTGAAATAGGCTGTTTGCCGTAAGTCCCGCCCCTTCTCCAACTCACTGGCTGACACAGTGCAAATTATTGGCTGACACAGAGGTGTCAATAGACACTCTGGACATTGTTAGAGGATTATACTTTTAAAAAATCACTCAAGTTTAGGACAAATCTTATTTTAAATGGGACTCAATTAAGCCAGCTAGTTTTTCAAAAATGGCTCAGTAAACCAGTCCTGACAATTATTTGGCACTTTTAAAAAAGAATTCAAATAACATATTCTATTGTATGTTTCATCTGAGAACAAAGAAAATTGATCATGTAAACTGTACAGTTGTAATGATGTTCTGCAAACTCACAGCCCAACTCACTTATAGCACAGCCTAATTCTTGTTTGGTTGGAGCTTTGAACAGCTAGGACAAGTGCAGTTTAAATAGAGCATCCGGTTACCAGACAATACAACAAACTCCATTCTGCATAAAGCAGTGGTGCAAAGCTTGAATCAATTAGACAATTAAAATATTAATTTTCATATATTTTTAGCTACTAGAATTAAAAAGGTTCAGAAAGATGTTGTAAATCTTTAAATTTCTCTAGTTTCATTTATCACATGCACTAACATGGAAGAATTTCAGTCATGCGATTTACTGCTGAGTTTTGCCAGCTTCCAAAATTCCTCCCTGCATAAAGTCAGTGTGAAGTGTACCAATGGAGATTTTATACAAAACTATAGCTCAGCTTGATAAATTAATGATAACTGACATTTGATGGCACCTTGAACATATACAATGTATTCAGACAACACATTTAAAACTGGCACAGCAGCAACGGTTGCAGTTAACTTTATTTGACCGATATTTCATGCCTTTGCTACAGTATCAAGGCATTCTGACTTCAGAGGACCTGCTTATAAAAGGAAATTGCTGCGTAAGCAGAATCATCTACAGGGTCACTTGAGTTCAAAATAATCTGCAAGGTGTCGCTAGGAGTATGGAAGAGTCCACCAGCCAGATCTGTAATGATCCGGATAAATAACTGCACTGCAATCTGCTATGGAATGCATGGCAAATTCAGAAGCATCTGTAGCAGAGCCCATTGTGCCATAGGTCTTGAACCCGGTGGGATATCACTCAATCAATGCTCAGAATGCTACTATGGAGGCCTTGGGCTTCAATATGTTGGGTGGTCATATTCAGGGGATTTTATAGTAGGGATTCACTGTGCTGTCCAGATCTGTGATCCGTGCACATATAAGTTGGATAGTTTCCAGCAGCACATTGCCTGACCTACACTGGAATTGGGGAGAGGAAATTCAGCCTTGTAATGTTTTGGATCCTGCTATAGGGTAGTGTGTGACCTCAACTAGTGATGGAAGGTACCAGGTGACAGTGAAAGGCATGGTTCACCAATGATGCCCTCCGTATTCTTGTACAATTGCTAGGCAACATTGTTGAAGGTGATAACAGTTCACAATACTCCATGCAAGCATAGTAACACATAACTGACATGGTGAATGCAATGTCTACTACCCAGCACACTCGATGGGAAGTGCAAAAAAGATCCATGACCTGAAGAGCAGTGTAAAGCTAGGTGCTCTTAGTTGAGGTCACAGTTGCTCATATTTGGGCATAATTGCCTGTTGAGACATTCATAAGGGTAGACATGAATGCCTTACTGATAAACAATTACCCTCTATAAGATCATGATTTGTCCAAATGAACAGTGACAGCTCATTCAAATAGTGCTGCAGCAGCTGTAATATCATTAACCATAATTTGCTTGTGTACAATATTACTGTACGGAGAACTCACTGCACCAATGACTATATTTTTTCTTTTGCAGAATAAGCTGGCAGTAGTAAAAAGGAGCCACAGGCAAGTGAAAGCAGAATGACCAGATCTGCACACTAACCATGTTTGAAGAGGTAATTGCCAATCTGGTAGGTTGTAAGACCTTAGAGGGTATAGTTGAAGCTAAGGCAAGTGTAATAGCCTGAATCTCCTGGTAAGATAGCATATAACTTCAGCATGGCCTGCACAGTAACTGCAGCATTCCACCGCTGCCAGTCACAGGCTCTCAGTCCTATAGCAAAATGGATAGCATGGCATGTGAACTCCTAACATTCTTTCTTTTCTTTTTCAGAAACATCAGAAGGAAGAGAGCCAGAGCAGGTCCATTCTGCAAATAAGGGCTCACAATTTACCCAATTCAAGTACCATTCCAGAAAAGCTCATGAAGAAGGGCCAAGTCAGTGATTCAAAGGAGGTAGCACAGGATTATGTGTGGAACATGCTTGAGGAAGAGACAGAGAAGGCAACTGAGTTTCATGGCATTGTGCCTGCATGGCCGCTGGTCTGCTTTGAAAAGAAGGATGCTGTGTGTGTAGCAACAGAGTTTTGAGTCACTTGACTCCACATGTGACATGCCGGAGGGTGATATTCATAATGTGTGTGTGAATAGCCTTCACCATGAATAGCCTTATAGGTGCCATCATGAAGCATGTATCTGGCCTCCAAATGGTCTTTGCCTGCTTAACTCTGTCAGTGGCATCTGCAATGGACCTTCTGGGTACACATACAAATAGGTGGAGCATTTCTCATGGATTGATGTCCTGTAGACAACAATCCAAAACATTATAGTTACCAGCTTTAGCAAACTTGGAACAAAATTACAGACAACCATTAAGGAGGAATTTAGTGAGCTATGGGATTATATTGCTCTATGCTTGCACTGCTCACTGGTCACTCTGAGCATTCACCCTCAAATAGCAGCATGCAGCACTACAAAGGCAGATACCTGCCGCTCACGTCAGCACTGGTAACACATATTACTGTACACAAGTAGCTAATGATGCTCGCAAAGCATGCTAGGCTGTTAGATGATAGCACAAGGTATTTCTGTAGCAGTCACTGACCTACAAGTACACAAGCAAATAGAGCTAGCTTGCCAGCAGAACCTCAAGGAGTTATTTTACAGACCTTGCAGTCATTCCTAGCAGCTCCCCCTGTCATTATATTTTTGCATATGAAGAGAGCACAAGATAAAGGATATCACACTAGTACATGGTGCATAAGGGGACAACATGGATAAAGGAGCTGAATTCCAGAGGTGAGGTGAGAGTGATTGCCCTTGACATCAAGGCAGCATTTGACCGAGTGTGGCACCAAGCAGCCCTAGTAAAATTGAAGTCAATGGGAATCAGAGGGAAAACTCTCCAGTGGCTGGAGTCATACCTAGCACAAAGGAAGATGGTTGTGGTTGTTGGAGGCCAATCATCTCAGCCCCAGGACATTGCTACAGGAGTTCCTCAGGGCAGTGTCCTAGGCCCAACCATCTTCAGCTGCTTCATCAATGACCTTCCCTCCATCATAAAGTCAGGAATGGTGATGTTCGCCGATGATTGTACAGTGTTCAGTTCCATTCGCAACCCCTTAGATAATGAAGCAGTCCGTGCCCGCTTGCAGCAAGACCTGGACAACATCCAGACTTGGGCTGATAAGTGGCAAGTAACATTTGTGCCAGACAAGTGCCAGGCAATGACCATCTCCAACAAGAGAGAGTCTAATTACCTCCCATTGACATTCAACGGCATTACCATCGCCGAATCCACACCCATCAACATCCTGGGGGTCACCATTGACCAGAAACGTAACTGGACCAGCAAATAAATACTGTGGCTAGAAGAGCAGGTCAGAGGTTGGGTATTCTGCGGCGAGTGACTCAACTCCTGACTTCCCAAAACCTTTCCACAATCTACAAGGCACAAGTCTGGAGTGTGTTGGAATACTCTCCACTTGCCTGGATGAGCGCAGCTCCAACACCCACTCAAAAAGCTCGACACCATTCAGGACAAAGCAGCCCAGTTGATTGGCACCCCATCCACCACCCTAAACATTCACTCTCTTCACCACCGGCACACTGTGGCTGCAGTGTGTACCATCCACAGGATGCACTGCAGCAACTCGCCAAGACTTCTTCGACAGCACATCACAAACCTGCGACCTCTACCACCTAGAAGGACAAGGGCAGCAGGCACATGGGAACAACACCACCTGCACGTTCCCCTCCTAGTCACACACCATCCTAACTTGAAAATATATCGCCATTCCTTCATCATCGCTGGGTCAAAATCCTGGAACTCCCTAACAGCACAGTGGGAGAACCTTCACCACACGGACTGCAGCGGTTCAAGAAGGCGGCTCACCACCACCTTCTCAAGGGCAATTAAGGATGGGCAATAAATGCTGGGCTCATCAGCGACGCCCACATCCCATGAACGAATAAGAAAAAAACATTTGTGAGGTGCCAGTCTCGCTGTCCCCAATTGATAGGCAATTGAGGGTGCGGCTGATCTCCAGTGCCTCCTGCTCCGTGTCAGTGAGGACCACTACTTGTTGTGGGCCCCCTCCAGTCCTCGCACTCTCTTCTAGAAGGGGACAAAGTACAGACATGTGAGTGAGTGATGGTGAAGTGGCCAATCAATGAATGTATTGCTTTGGGTGTGCTGACCGTGAAAGAGGTGCATCAGAGGGTGAGTATGAGACAGAGACATCACATTGGATGAGGATTGGGGTGAGTGGTAGTAGTGGGGTGACTAATGGGGAGGTGAGGAAGTGCTGATGAAGTGCAGGTAAGTTGAGGATGAGCTTTGAGTGGGTGTGAGGAGTGATGTGATAGAGTAGTGTCGGCAGTGCAGAATGAGTTGGGGGGTGGGGGCGGTGATGTGAAACACGGAATGTAGGAGAATCAGTAAGTGTACTCACTTTTGCTGACCTAGTTAGGCCATTGAAACACTTCTTGCACTGGATCCAGGTGCGTGAGATTTTGCTGCTGCTGGTGACCTCGTTTGCCACCTCGAGCCAGCCCTTCTTGGTGGCAGAGGCAGGGCACTTCCTCCCATCCGTGGGGTAAAAGACTTCCTTCCTCCTCTTCACCCCGTCCAGTAGTTGCTGCAGTGAGGCATCGCTGAACCTTGGAGCAGCCTTGCCCGTGCTGCTCCATTGTGATTTCTGGGTCTTTGTTCCAGCAAAAGCCTTTGGAGCAATGGCCCTTTAAATCGAGCTCCTCAAGCTGACAGCCTGTGATGCAGGTGCGCAGTCCGCCCACTGTGCAGCTTTCAGAAGGCAAACCCGGAAACCACGTTAAGTGGCACCCATTCACTTGCGATCACGTGCAAAACGGATATATTTTATTAGTCGGGTTACCCACGAGTCCATTCACCCCCCCCCCACCCATCCACCCCCGCTGCCATCCCGCCTCCATTCCAAAATCGGGGCCCGTGTCTGTAATTGGAAGTGTTTCCCATGTGGTTAGTTTCCAATGAAGAGCGATAGGCAGAGATCAGAGTTTCTCTAAGGGAAGGAGAGAAAATCAGAGGATGTGTCAATTCTGCACGTCTTAGCAGGCAGTAACAATGAAGCTTAGACAGAGGCTTAGGAGCAAGGCCTTTGCTACAATAATGGGAGGCAAATGGTGTGCAGTATGTGGAAATATGCAGTGAAAAAAAAAAGGACAAAAATGTAAGTGTAAGATGTACTGAAACAATTAGTTATTAGAAATTATTCTTATACTAAATAATTTTGAAAATCCTATATGAACTTTATTTTTTGTGGTATACATTAACGATTTGGACTTGAACGTAGGGGGATTGATTAAGAAATTTGCGGATGACACAAAGATAGGCCGTGTGGTTGATAGTGAGGAGGAAAGCTGTGGACTGCAGGAAGATATCAATGGATTGGTCAGATGGGCAGAAAAGTGGCAAATGGAATTCAATCCGGAGAAGTGTGAGGTAATGCATTTGGGGAGAGCAAACAAGGCAAGGGAGTACACAATAAATGGGAGGATACTGAGAGGTGTAGTGGAAGTGAGGAACCTTGGAGTGCATGTCCACAGATCCTTGAAGGTAGCAGGATGGTAGATAAGGTGGTAAAAAGGCATATGGAATGCTTTCCTTTATTAGTCGAGGCATAGAATATAAGAGCAGGGATGTTATGCTGGAACTGTATAATATACTAGTTAGGCCACAGCTTGAGTACTGTGTACAGTTCTGGTCACCACATTACAGGAAGGATGTAATTGCACTAGAGAGGGTGCAGAGGAGATTTACACGGGTGTTGCCAGGACTGGAGAATATTAGCTATGATGACAGATTGGATAGGCTGGGGTTGTTTTCCTTGAAACAGAGGAGGCTGAGGTGAGATTTAATTGAGGTGTACAAAATTATGAGGGGCCTAGATAGAGTGGATAGGAAAGATCTATTTCCCTTAGCAGAGGGGTCAATAACCAGGGGGCATAAATTTAAAGTAATTGGTAGAAGGATTAGAGCGTAAATGAGGAAAATTTTTTCACCCAGAGGGTGGTGGGGGTCTGGAACTCACTGCCTGAGAGGGCGGTAGAGGCAGAAACCCTCAACTCATTTAAAAAATACCTGGATGTGCACCTGAAGAGCCGTGAGCTGCAGGGCTACGGACCAAATGAGGGAAAGTGGGACTAGGCTGGGTGGTTTGTTTCTCAGCCGGCGTGGACACAATGGGCCGAATGGCCTCCTTCTGTGCCATAAATTTTCTATGATTCCATGAAATTATGTAAAGAAATGATTAATGAATGTTACTGCTTTCATCCAAATACTGAAATCGTACAAACAAGCTAAATAATGCTAAAGAATGTGTGAACATAGAATTTTTTTGCTTCAAATTTCAGTTAATTTGTATTGACTATTTGCTCTGCAAAGAACTAGATTTGAATTCTGTATGTTTCTACTGTAGGGGATTAGTAATACATACTATAAATTATATTTGTAAAGAATAAATAAAGAACTTGCATTAATATAGCACCGTTCATTAACTCAGGACTTCCCAAAGCACTTCATAACCAATGAAGTGTTGTCATTATTGTAATGTAGAAAAACACAGCAGCCAATTTATGCACAGCAAGGTCCCACAAACAGCAATGAGATAAATGACAAGATGGTGTTGGGTAAGGGATAAATATTGGCCAGGACATCAGGAAAACTCCCCCGCTCTTCTTCAGTGCCATGGGATCATTTATGTCCACCTGAGAGGGAAGACAGGGCCTTAGTATAACTTCTGACCCAAAAAGCAGCACCTCTGACAGTGCAGCGCTCCCTCAGTATTGCACTGAAGTGTGAGCCTTGGTTATGTGCTCAAGTCACTGGAGTGGGGCTTAAATGCATGGCCTTCTGACTCAGAGGTGAGAGTGCTACCACTGAGCCAAGGTATTATAATAATAAATGTAATTTGCTCATTCAAATATTTGTTAATACATTGGATTTACATTTGTTTGAAAACCTGAACATTTTTTCAGGTAAAAAATGTTTACAGCATTATTCGTGTGATAGAACAAGAATCTCACCACCCCAAGGGCTCCATTCTTTGTTTTTAGACAACAATGTACCTGACAATTGAAACATATTATAATGACATAAAAAACTGAGCTCTCTAACTTTATACGCGGAAACCTGAACATTCAACTGAGCTTAAAATATTATGTGCTGCTCTTCAATCTGTGTTTGCCAATGCACAAGCAGGTATCCCATGTCTATAGAGCTATGTTGCTTGGTTATGTGTTGCAGAAGGAGTCAGATGGCACTGTGGATTTTACAGTTATATTCACACTTCTTCTTCACACTTACAATTTTAAAGATTAACTAAGTACAATGCCTTTGTAGGACCATAATCTATTAGTCTAAATTTGTAGTATGTAGATAGTAAGTTTTTTTCGATGTTCAGTTTTTTAAAGCTACATTTCTTCAAGAAATATAAATAATTACTCTGTACAAAGTGCCATCATCCAAATTAAATTTCATTGGATTTAAAAAATTTACTAAAGAGGAGGACCTAGGAGTTTTAGCACATGTTTATACCTTCATGACATATCTCTTCACTCCAGTGGAAGTAAGTGACTGAGGTAGCACGTCATCACTTAACCAGCTTGCCCAAGTTTCAAAGTACAAACTGTTTCCTTTGCACAATTGCAAATTAAAATTTTGATAACACTGCACTCAACTACAGGAACGAAATTATGAAAGCAAAACTGGGCTTGTATTTCTGTCACTGTTCACAATTTGATAACCCTGTTTAACAACAACTTCCATTTATATAGTGTTTTTAACATAGTAAAACCTCACAAGGCATTTCACAAGAGCATAATCAGACAAAAATTGACAGAGCCAAAGAAGGAGACATTATAAAACACCGGTTCGGCCACAACTGGATGTGAAGGCCTTAGAGAGAGTGCAGAAGAGCTTTACTAGAATGATTCCAGGGATGAGGGACTTTAGTTACATGGATAGACTGGAGAAGCTGGGGTTGTTCTCCTTGGAACAGAGAAGGTTGAGAGGAGATTTGATAGAAGTATTCAAAATTATGAAGAGTCTAGACAGAGTAGGTAGAGAAAAACTGTTCCCAATGGCGGAAGAGTCAAGAACCAAAGGACATAGATTTAAGGCGATTGGCAAAAGAACCAAAGGTGACATGAGGAAAAACTTTTTTACATAGTGAGTGGTTAGGATCTGGAATGCACTGCCTGAGGGGCTGGTGGAGGCAGATTCAATCATGGCCTTCAAAAGGGAACTGGATAAGTACTTGAAAGGAAAAAAACTGCAGAGCTACGGGGTAAGGCGGAGGAGTGGGACTAGCTGGATTGCTCTTGCAGAGAGCCGGCATGGACTCGATAGGCCGAGTGGCCTCCTTCCCTGCTGTAACCTTTCTATGATTCTATTAGGAGAGGTGACTAAAAGCTTGGTTAAAGAGGTAGGTTTTAAGGAGCGTCTTAAAGGAGGAGAGAGAGGTGAAGAGGTGGAGAAGTTTAGGGAGGGAATTCCAGAGCTTAGGGCTTTGATGGCTGAAGGCACGGCCACCAATGGTGGGGCAAAGGAAGTGGGGCATGCAAAACAGGCCAAACTTGGAGGAACGCAGAGTTCTCGGAGGGTTGTAGGGCTGGAGCAGGTTACAGAGATAGGGAGGGGCGAGACCATGGAGCGATTTGAATGTGAGGGTGAGAATTTTAAAATCGAGGCATTGATGGATCGGATGCTAATGTAGGTCAGCGAGCACAGGGGTGGTGAGTGAACGGGACTTAGTGTAAGTTAGGATATGGGCAGCAGAGTTTTCGATGATCAGCCAGGAGAGCATTGGAATAGTCAAATCTGGACATAACATAGGCATGGATGAGGGTTTCTTCAGCAGATGGGGGCCATGAATGGAAGTTGGGTGGTCAGCAGTTTAGCAGGTATAGGGTCAAGAAAGCAGGTGGTGGGTCTCATAGTGAAGATGAGCTTGGAGACAGCCTGAGAGGAGATAGGAGAGAAACTAGAGAAAGATGCAAGTTCAGGGCTAGAGCACAGGGCACCTTTGGGGAAGCTTGTATTGATAGGCAAGGGGAAGAGAGGGATGGGCCAGAGGCAGCTGATGGATGGTCTCAATCTTAGTGACAAATAAGTCCATGAGCTCCTCGGCCTTGTTGTTGGAGGTGAGGGTTGAGGGGGCAGGGGAGAGGGGTTTAAGGAGACGGTTGGTAGTGGAGAAAAGAAGCCGGGGATTATCTTTACATTCCAGGATGAGTTTGGTGTAGTGAGCAGTTTTGGCAGAGGAGAGCAGAGCCTGAAAGTGCTTGATGTAATCCAGCCAGGTCTCGAGATGAATGGTTAAACCAATTATGCGCTATGAACATTCAAATGTGTCCCTTGGACTTGAAGGAGCGATGGGGGAGTGACTAGGGTGTGAGAGAATATAAGGATTTTACTGGGGACAAGGGCATCAAAGGTGGAGGTAAAGGTGTGATTAAACAAATCAGTAGTTGCAGAAGTTTTGTGGCAAATGCAGGGCCAAAGGCTAGAAAATTGGGTTTGAAAGTGCAGTTGTAAGCGACTAGGGAGAGAGTTTATTCCAGTGGTGGACGCAGAAGGAAGTGGGGTTGGAAGGGGGAAGGGGGATGTGAGTGGTGGGGGAGACAGGAAGTGATCAGAGATGGCCTTGTCTGTGATTGAGACGTTGGAAATAGAGAGGCCATGTGAGATGGCCTTTAAACCTTTGCTTTTCACAATGTTAGTTACCCAATCTGAAGGGAAAGTTTTCAAGAAGGAAAAAGAAGAACGACTCTTTTGTTGAAGGTAGTATTTCTGTATTGAAATCAATTGTATAAGGAAGAAAATGGGGACATGTGTCTTTTCAAATAAACAGTCTGACCACGAAATTAGTTAATAAAAGCAAAGGATGCTGGAAATGCACAATAGGTGAGTCAGCATTGTAAAGAGAAAAATGTCATGGTTTTGGATGGGACACCAAAACATTAAACCCAAAACATTAACCGCATGTTATTAGATGCTGATAAACCTGCTGTCCACTTCTAGTGTTTTATTTCAGATTTCTAGCATTCATTTTTTATCTCTACTTATTATTAATAATGATCTTTGAAGTGTCATTATTATAGAAATACAGTTAATCATTGGCATTGCAATACAAATGATTTCTAGTCTCTAAACAAACCCAAGGGTGCTTGATATTTTTATCCCTGGTCTTAAAACATTATCATCATAAATTTTGAAGATAATTTAGATATATTTGTGATTCCATAATTTATATAAATATGTAAGAATGGAAAAGTCAGAAACTAGTGACACATTGACACCACTGTGCAATTATACCTTTCAGCCAACGTCCCAGACTCTTCCATCACCATCCCTGGGTATGTCCTGTCCCACCGGCAGGACAGACCCACCAGAGGTGGTGGTACAGTGATATACAGTCAGGAGGGAGTGGCCCTGGGAGTCCTCAACATTGACTCTGGACCCCATGAAATCTCATGGCATCAGGTCAAACATGGGCAAGGAAACCTCCTGCTGATTACCACCTACCGTCCTCCCTCAGCTGATGAATCAGTCCTCCTCCATGTTGAGCACCACTTGGAGGAAGCAGTGAGGGTAGCAAGGGCACAAAATGTACTCTGGGTGGGGGACTTCAATGTCCATCACTAAGAGTGGCTCGGTAGCAACACTACTGACCAAGCTGGCCGAGTCCTGAAGGATATAGCTGCTAGACTGGGCCTGCGGCAGGTGGTGAGCGAACCAACACGAGGGTAAAACTTACTTGACCTCGTCCTCACCAATCTACCTGTCGCAAATGCATCTGTCCATGACAGTATTGGTAGGAGTGACCACCGCACAGTCCTCGTGGAGATGAAGTCCCGTCTTCGCACTGAGGACACCATCCAACGTGTTGTGTGACACTACCACCGTGCTAAATGGGATAGATTCAGAACAGATCTAGCAGCTCAAAACTGGGCATCCATGAGGCGCTGTGGGCCATCAGCAGCAGCAGAATTGTATTCCAGCACAATCTGTAACCTCATGGCCCGGCATATTCCTCACTCTACCATTACCAACAAGCCAGGGGATCAACCCTGGTTCAATGAGGAGTGTAGAAGAGCATGCCAGGAGCAGCACCAGGCGTACCTAAAAATGAGGTGCCAACCTGGTGAAGCTACAACTCAGGACTACATGCATGCTAAACAGCAGAAGCAACATGCTATAGACAGAGCTAAGCGATTCCACAACCAACGGATCAGATCAAAGCTCTGCAGTCCTGCCACATCCAGTCGTGAATGGTGGTGGACAATTAAACAACTAACGGGAGGAGGAGGCTCTGCAAACATCCCCATCCTCAATGATGGCGGAGTCCAGCACGTGAGTGCAAAAGACAAGGCTGAAGCATTTGCAACCATCTTCAGCCAGAAGTGCGGAGTGGATGATTCATCTCGGCCTCCTCCCGATATCCCCACCATCACGGAAGCCAGTCTTCGGCCAATTTGATTCACTCCACGTGATATCAAGAAACGGCTGAGTGCACTGGATACAGCAAAGGCTATGGGCCCCGACAACATCCCAGCTGTAGTGCTGAAGACTTGTGCTCCAGAACTAGCTGCGCCTCTAGCCAAGCTGTTCCAGTACAGCTACAACACTGGCATCTACCCGACAATGTGGAAAATTGCCCAGGTATGTCCTGTCCACAAAAAGCAGGACAAATCCAATCCGGCCAATTACCGCCCCATCAGTCTACTCTCAATCATCAGCAAAGTGATGGAAGGTGTCGTCGACAGTGCTATCAAGCGGCACTTACTCACCAATAACCTGCTCACCGATGCTCAGTTTGGGTTCCGCCAGGACCACTCGGCTCCAGACCTCATTACAGCCCTGGTCCAAACATGGACAAAAGAGCTGAATTCCAGAAGTGAGGTGAGAGTGACTGCCCTTGACATCAAGGCAGCATTTGACCGAGTGTGGCACCAAGGAGCCCTAGTAAAATTGAAGTCAATGGGAATCAGGCGGAAAATTCTCCAGTGGCTGCAGTCATACCTAGCACAAAGGAAGATGGTAGTGGTTGTTGGAGGCCAATCATCTCAGCCCCAGGACATTGCTGCAGGAGTTCCTCAGGGCAGTGTCCTAGGCCCAACCATCTTCAGCTGCTTCATCAATGACCTTCCCTCTATCATAAGGTCAGAAATGGGGATGTTCGCTGATGACTGCACAGTGTTCAGTTCCATTCGCAACCCCTCAAATAATGAAGCAGTCCGAGCCCGCATGCAGCAAGACCTGGACAACATCCAGGCTTGGGCTCATAAGTGGCAAGTAACATTCGCGCCAGACAAGTGCCAGGCAATGACCATCTCCAACAAGAGAGAGTCTAACCACCTCCCCTTGACATTCAACGGCATTACCATCGCCGAATCCCCCACCATCAACATCCTGGGGGTCACCATTGACCAGAAACTTAACTGGACCAGCCATATAAATACTGTGGCTACGAGAGCAGGTCAGAGGCTGGGTATTCTGCGGCGAGTGACTCACCTCCTGACTCCCCAAAGCCTTTCCACCATCTACAAGGCACAAGTCAGGAGTGTGATGGAATACTCTCCACTTGCCTGGATGAGTGCAGCTCCAACAACACTCAACAAGCTCGACACCATCCAAGATAAAGCAGCCCGCTTGATTGGCCCCCCATCCACCACCCTAAACATTCACTCCCTTCACCACCGGCGCACTGTGGCTGCAGTGTGTACCATCCACAGAATGCACTGCAGCAACTCGCCAAGGCTTCTTCGACAGCACCTCCCAAACCCGTGACCTCTACCACCTAGAAGGACAAGAGCAGCAGGTACATGGGAACAACACCACCTGCACGTTCCCCTCCAAGTCACACACCATCCCGACTTGGAAATATATCGCCGTTCCTTTATTGTCTCTGGGTCAAAATCCTGGAACTCCCTTCCTAACAGCACTGTGGGAGAACCGTCACCACACGGACTGCAGCGGTTCAAGAAGGCGCCTCACCACCACCTTCTCGAGGGCAATTAGGGATGGGCAATAAATGCCGGCCTCGCCAGCGACGCCCACATCCCGTGAACGAATAAAAAAAAAATTACTGATAATGTCTTAATTATATTAGGGTCACTTTGCTGGTTCCAAAATATAATATCAGTTTGTAGCCACAGACATTTCAAGTGCCCCACTTACTTTGGGATGCCTGGATATGAAAAAGCATCACTGAGAATTGCAGCAGCAGCATACACACCAGTTCGACAGAAAACCACACTCACATTCCCATCCCAAATTCAATGCTTTCAACACAAGTTGAGAGGTGTGGTCATCCTGTTAATTCTCACAGTTGAATAATAAGAACATCCACAAAGCTGAAACAACAGGTGCCATGTGCTTTAAGCAGCAAAGGACTAAAGAGTTTATTGATAACGACTATTTAAAAGAGCATCTTCTCTAGTACGAATTAATTCTGGCAAAATTGATTTGTTTGATAATAGCAATTGGATGAAGGGAGTGATTTTTCTGCACTGGAATGTTCCCATCAAAGGTTTTTGTTGTGTTAACAGTCTGATAGCTAGAAACATTTATTCCCGTGGTAATACTAACAATTGAAAGTTGATTAAACCTTTTCTTATTAGTACATAAATTGACTTCAGAGTATTGAATGAACTGTGATGCTAATATAAGGACATCTTTGTCTGGCCAAAATGGCAAACCACATGTGTAATTAAACCAATCATAGTTTTGTAACAAACTCTGAATGTATCATCAGGCCGTCATGCACACACCTATAAAAGCTGCAAGGGAGCTTTATACTTAGGCACTATTACATATATATAAAAATTAATTAGTAAAGAGAATAGTGCCAGAGGACTGATGGACAGCTAATGTGATTTCTATATTTAAAAAGGGAGATCGAACCAATCTTAGGGATGGGCAATAAATGCCGGCCTCGCCAGCGACGCCCACATCCCGTGAACGAATAAAAAAAAATCTAGGGAACTATAGACCCATTAGCTTAACATCAGTGGTAGAAAAGGTAATGGATCCCTTACTCAAAGATGTAATAGAATAACATCTAGAAACCAAAAATATAATAAAGAATAGTCAGCACGGATTTCAAAAGGGAAGGTCACACTTGACCAACCTTATTGAATTCTTTGAAAGGGTAGACAAGGATAATGTAGTAGATGTAATATATTTGGATTTTCAAAAGGCCTTTGATAAGGTACTGCATAGTAGACTCATGATTTAGATCAGAGCATGTGGAGTCAGGGGACAAGTAGCAGAATGGATAGCAAATTGGCTACAAAACAGAAAACAAAGAGTAGGGGTTAAGGGTAGTTACTCAGACTGGCAAAAGGTGGGAAGTGGTGTTCTACAAGGATCGGAGCTAGGATCACTGTCGTTCACCATTTACATAAATGATTTGGACTCAGGAATCGGAAGTACAATTTCAAAAGTTGCAGGTAACACCAAATTGGATGGGGGTATAGTTAATACTGAGGAGGACTGCAAATAAATTCAGGAAGACATTAATAAACATGCAGAATGGGTGTGTAAGTGGTGAGGCAGGTTAATAAAGCCGTAAAAAAGGCAAACCAAACACTGGGGTTCATTTCTAGAGGGATAGAAATGAAAAGCAGAGAAGTTATGTTAAATTTCTATAGAACATTGGTTATACCACACTTGGAGTACTGTACACAGTTCTGGTCTCCATATTATAAAAAGGATATGGAGACATTGGAGAAGATGCAAAAATGGCATAGACCAGTTGGGCTGAATGGCCTGTTTCTATGCTGTAGTCTCGATGTGACTCGATGTAATTGGCAAATGAATTTCAATATAGATAATTGTGAAGTGGTGCATTTTGGTAGGGAGAATAAGGAAGCCACTGCTTGGAAAATAAGAGTCTAACTGGGGTAGAGGAGCAGAGGGATCTGGGGGTACTGATACACAAATCACTAAAAGTAGCAACGCAGGTTAATAAAACCATTTAAAAAACAAAGCATTGTGGTTCATTTCCAGAGGGATAGAATTGAAAAGCAGAGAAGTTATGTTACACTTGTATAGAACCATGATTAGACCACACTTGGAGTATTGTGAACAGTTCTGGTCTTCATGTTATAAAACAGATATAGAGGCACTGGAGAAGGGGCAAAAAAGATTTACTAGGATGATACCAGAACTGAGAGGTTATACCTATCAGGAAAGATTGAACAAGCTGGGGCTCTTTTCTCTAGAAAAGAGAACACTGAGGGGAGACCTGATAGAAGTCTTTAAGATTATGAAAGGGTTTGATAAGGTAGGCGCAGAGATGATGTTTCCATTGTGGTGTTGACCAGAACTAGGGACATAAATATAAGACAGTCACTAATAAATCCAACAGGGAATTCAGGAGAAACTTATTTACCCATATAGTGGTTGGAATGTGGAACTTGCTACCACAAGCAGTAGTTGAGGCGACTAGCATAGATGCAATTAAGGGGAAGCTAGATAAACACATGAGGGAGAAAGGAATAGAAGGATATGTTGATGGAGTTAGATGAAGAAGGGTGGGAGGAGGCTCATGTGGAGCATAAACACCGTCATGGACCTGTTGAGCCAACTGGCCTGTTCCTCTGCTGTACATTCTATGTATTTTAACTTTTCTTCTTCTTTGTGTACTTTTGCCCCCTTGTGGTACACTGTTATTGTGTAAACCAGATATTAGTACTGAATGTTAATGATGTTCAGACATTCTTTCCCAAGACCTCAAAACTGTGGAAATACCTTACCTCCCTCAGTGTTCCTTTCCTTCTGCAATCTACAGTTATTAAGCCAACCTTGCTATCAGTTAACCAGTTCACTCAGCTTGATCTAAGGAAACAAATAATTGCAGATTTGGATATTATGAGGATTTCTCATATCAGAATTCAACGAGCTAGGCTTTCCACCTCCTCAATTTTTATGGTTGTTCTGGAACAGCTGGAAATGGAAAACAACTTTGGGATGTGCTGAATTGTATTGCTGCCTTCCTGTGAGCCTTTCTGTGACCCGAGAAACTGCCCATTTGGGGGTAGGTGCATTCTAACAAAATACAATCACGGCCTTTGTTCTGTTTGCCAACATTTGCACTGTAAGAACAATGGGTGCAGAGCTTTCTATTGAGCTCTGGCATCCAGCATAAGAGCATAAGAAATGGGAGTAGGAGTAGTCCATACGGGCTCTCGAGCCTGCTCTGCCATTCAATAAGGTCATGACTGATCTTCTACCTCAATTCCACATTCCTGCCCTATTCCCATATCCCTTGATTCCCTTAGTGTCCAAAAGAACACTAAGTTGGCAGAGGGGGCACTGGAGTTACCTGTGAAAGCTCTCTAAAAATGTAGCCCTTCAGAGGCCTCATCGGATAGGAGGAAGATTCTCCCCAACTTTAAAAAAAAACTTGGCAGGCAGCACACTGGCCACCACATTTTGCCACAGCAGCAGGCCCCCGGGAGCATCTCATGGGCAGGCAAAAGTGCCCGACCACCTCACTTCCATTGCCGAACGGAAACCCCAGTCCAATATATGATTTTTTCTTTAAGGAGTTATTTGGATTACAGGGTAATACAACATGCACGTCCAGGAGCCCCAGGAAGTAGAATTGGTGCCCGCTATGGATAGCCAATAGTCAGGGGAAGGCACAGTCACATTGTCACCTTTCTGTTAAATAAAACTCACTTCATCATTACCACATGTTTGAGTCTGATTATAAGAACCCACAAACCACAGATTTAACTGTGCTTTAACTAAATGGCAGAGGAAAATGCTAAGTTCCATCTATTGTTCAAACATAGCTCTGAAACCAAAAATTACAAACTAGTTTTTATTTTCCATGTCTTTTACCCATTATCTCTTTGCCAAGCCAAATTTCTCTGCTGTGAAACAGAAGCAATTACTTTTACTGTTTCAAAGATTGAAAGAAAGGCAAGAACCTGTAAAATGTTCCGTCTCTGCATCATACAGGTTTGTAAAATAATTGCAAATTTTTTCAACTGGAGTGGATCCTGCATTTTATAAACTGTATTCAACAAACAATAGAGGCCACTTTGGAATTAATTTTTTAGAAGGAGAGGCAGACAGGAAATCATTTTTGGCAGTGATTGAGAATCAGGAGTGAAAGGATTTAGATTCAAAGGTTCTGGACAGCCGAGTTTCAGTGAAGATAATGAAGAGATTATTGAAGGAAAGAAAATATGATGATAACAATTTATCTTCTTCAATTTTATTCACTACGGTTGTATGACTCAACATTGATGAATGACCTTTATGCCAGATACAACTTTTAACTTTACATTTATCATCTTTACAAGAGAATGAAAAAGTAAAGAATCTTAAAATCCAGAGTCTATGAATTCATAAACTGTACAGTAAATGATTGAGAAAACTTGGAAAAAATCAAATTGTAAGAAAATGAACACATCTGCATCCTTAAGAGGACAACAATGATACATCTGAACAGGTCAGTTCTCTGTAATGAAGTAAGCTTATTAGGATGGTTAATGCATTGTGTCACAAATTGGAATGCATAGGTCCACAAATGTGATTGACCACATGGAGAGTTAAGAACATAAGAAAAGTCAGAGATGAGAAAAGACCATTCAGCCCCTCGAGCCTGTTCAGCCATTCAATGAGATGATGGCTGATCAGTGTCCTAACTCCATTTACCCGCCTTGGCTCCATATCCCTTAATACCCTTGGCTAGAAAAATATATCGATCTCAGATTTAAAATGATTAAATGAGCTAACATTTACTGCTGTTTGTGGGAGAGAGTTCCACACTTCTATCACTCTTTGTGCAAAGAAGTGTTTCCTAACTTCTCTCCTGAATGGTTTGGCTCTGATTTTAAGGTTATCTCCCCTTGTCCTAGACTCCCCCACCAGTGAAAAAAGTTTCTCTCTATCTACCCTATCAATTCCTTTCAAAATCATAAAAATCTCAATCAAATCACCCTTAACCTTCTATATTCCAGGGATTACAGGCCTAGTTTATGTAATCTCTCCTCATAATCTAACCCTTGGAGCCCTGGTAACATTCCGGTGAATTTGTGCTGCACTCCTTTCAAGGCCAAGAAATCCTTTCTAAAGTGTGGTGCCCAGAACTGTACACAGTATTCCAGATGTGGTCTAACCAGGGTTTTGTATAGCTCTAGCAAAACTTCCTCCCCATTATATTCTAGCCCTCTAGATTTAAATGCTCCCATTCCACTAGCCTTTTTAATTATGTTTTTGTATCTGATCACTACATTTTAGTGATCTGTGTACATGGACCTCATAATCATTTTAGACATCCACTGTTCCTAGCTTTTCACCATTTAAGAAGTACTTGCATCTATCCTTTTTTGGTACAAAATGGATGACCTCACACTTACCTGCTTTGAAATCCATCTGCCACAGTTTTGCCCACTCACTTAATCTATCAATGCCTCTTTGTAATTTTATGCTCCCATCTACACGACTTATTGTGCCATCAATCTTTGTGTCATCGGCAAACTTGGATATATGGCTCTCTATTGTGTTATCTAAGTCATTAATAAATATAGTGAATAGTTGACGCCCCAGCACAGATCCTTGTGGGACACCACTGGTCACTTCCTTCCAATTCAAGTACATACCCATCATCTCTACTCTCTGTCTTCTACCACCTAACCAATATCCTAATCAGGTCATTCTAAAGTTAACAAATTCCTCATTTCTTTCATATTGTACCAAAATATTCTTCATTTTGATCTCCATCAGGAGAGGTGACAAGATACTGCTCCACAAGGACAGAAGAAAAATTCACTAGGAGGTCAACCAAAGTTACTCTTGTGAATTTCCATTTCGCTGGTTGTAGAATGGCTTAGGGCAGGTTCCATATCTGCTGTTTTGAGAATGGTGCATGGCACAGAGGAGGACAGCCCAAAGAGGCAAAGGAAACCCCCTCCTGAGTAAACTGCAATGCAATCCAGTAAATTAAAAATTGTACAATCTACCATTCAGCTGCAGTACTGAAAAATATAAATTTGGAGGTTCAAAAAATCTTTCAGGATGAAAGGGCATCTTGTAGTCTAGATAAAATGGCTGTACCTGCCAAATACGGGTAGATATGTGTCACTTCAATGTGTCAAGGGAGGAGAGATATAAGCCAGCTAGTCCAGATACAGCTACCAATGCGCAAGGTAGATTTACCCAGTAGCAGAGGATCCAAGAGCAACAGATAACACCTCTGCAGATGGAGGTTCATCACCCCAGTGTCCCAGAAGCCAACACCATCATCACAGAGGAAAGCGATACAACCAGCTCAACGGTATAGCTCCTAAGGACGAGCTTGTATAAATTCTTCAAACATTGCTAACTACCAGCATATAGACTCTATTCAGTAGACTGGTTATCTAATGCTGTTAATTTGTCAGCCATCTAAGGAGTCCAATCCTAAATTAATCTCACCAATTTATATCAATCTTGGACCCTGATTTTAACTGTAAATTGTTAATCAGCAAGCAGTTAAAGCTGAATCACTGTGATACAACTGAAAGCTTTTATATCCTCTGTTAGTTGTTTTGTTAGTTAACCCAATCTACTAATTATTTGCATACTCAATGAGCTGCTAATTATCATTCTGAAGTAAATAAACTATTGCTGTCTGTGCCCTCAAAAAATGTAAGAACACTGGAATAGGTACCCCAACAAATATGTATTAAGGCACCAGATGAATCCTTAAACCCTTTACTTTAACTCCTGGAACCTTTTGGGGTTTTTCTGCCCAGCTTACGCCTAGGAGTGAATGCTGCCTAGATTTGGCTGAGTGAACAATCTTGCTTCTGTAACCTCTCATTCTTTCTCTCTGTTGGGGATGCACTTTCTGCCTTTTACAGAGACCTCCTTCTACATGCACTAGACAAAGACTACTAAAAGTATGTGAAGTAAAGAAAATCCAGAACTCAATATCCTTGATTTCCAAAGACACCTCACTTCACTTGACCAATCTGAGTGACATGTCTTAGAGGAGTTCACCCCTTTTTGGTGTCAATCACCTCACACAACCATGTTAGGACCTTTAATGACCTTAGCTTAACGATGCATCACTACCCAAACATACCAGGTGGCAATTTCACTCCCTTGACTTTCAGTCTCTTAACAAAAGGGTCTTTATACTCTTTCAAGTAAGGAGTGTCACGTTTATATCTCCTATCGAGTTGTCTCTGGGTCTTGATGACCTACGCTTTTCTAGTTTCTGGCAGACTGCCCTGTTTCATATGGGTATTCACAGTTTGCTGCCTAGATTTTGCTCAGTGAACAATCTTACTTCTGTAACCTCTCGTTCTTTCTCTCTGTTGGGGATGCACTTTCTGTCTTTTACAGAGACCTCCTTCTACATGCACTAGACAAAGTACGTGAAGTAAAGAAAATCCAGAACTCAATATCCTTGATTTTGCTTTCCCATGGTTTAGTCTTCTATTGATTCTATTTTCAGGACATTTTGTCTACAATAGCCTGCCTACACCAATTTCTTCCTGTTTATAAATACAACAGTCTCACAACCCAAGAAAAATTACATTCAATTTATGTTATTTACATTGTACTTGTCTTGATTCAGGTATGTAGGTATTGCTGTAAAAAGAAAAGAAAGACTTGCATTTATATAACATCTTTCATGACCTCAGGTCATCCCAAAGCGCTTTCCAGCCAATGAAGTACTTTTGAAGTGTAGTCACTGTTGTAATGTAAGAAATGCAGCAGCCAATTTGTGCACAACAAGGTCAGACAAACAGTAATGGGATAATGACCAGATAATCTGTTTTTTTTGTGATGTTGGTTGAGAGATAAATATTGGCCAGGACACTGGGGAGAACTCTCCTGCTTTTCTTCGAATAGTGCTGTTGGATCTTTTACGTCCACCTGAGAGGGAGGCATCAGTTTAACATCTCATCCGTAAAACGGCAGTGTAGCATTCCCTCAGTACTGTGTTGAAGTGTTAGCCTAGATTTTATGCTCAAGTCTCTCTACTAATATATATATATATATATATATATATATAAACCATAATTTAGAAACTCTTGATTATTCACCAATTTACATTATCCTCTGGAGTGCGAGGGCTGCCCTTCATTTTGATGGGTAATAGAGGTTTCACTACAGAATAATTATATGTAGACTACTGGAATTTTCACCACAGAATAAAATAAACTATGGAAACAAAAATGGAGATATTGAAGAAAAAAAATCATACAATTTGGAACAGCTAACAAATTTCATTCCATAATCCTAAAATAGTGTGGGATAGCAATTTTGCCCTTAATAATTACAAAATAAAAAGAGGAAAATTTAAAATCATTAATTCAGCTACAAATGAACAAAACTAATATTTACAATAAGCTGTCTCTCATGTAAATGAAGAAAGTTTTACAAAGATTCAAATCTCCAGGACACAACTGTGGCTAGGAATAGTCTGCTGCATATGAATTTGTCCAACAGATTGTATATTCAGATAACAATGCATGGCCAAGTCATTTTAAACAATGGCAACTAGCATACAAAATTGAGTAGATCTCCTTCCACCTAAAGGATTACTGAATCAGTGCTGGAGGAGAAAAAGCTTTTTGCCTCATAGGAACAGGAGTAGGCCATTCAGCCCCTCTGGCCTGTTCCACCATTCAATGAGATCATGGCTGATCTGTATCCTAACTCCATTCACCCATTCACCCTTGGCTCCACATCCCTTAACAACCTTGGCTAGCAAAAATATATCAATCTCAGATTTAATATTATTAATTGAGCTACCATCTTCTGCTTTTTGTGGGAGAGAGTTCCACACTTCTACCACCCTTTGCGTGAAGAAATGTTTCCTAACTGCTCTCCTGAATGGTCTGGTCTGGCTCTGATTTTACAGTTATGTCCCTTGTCCTAGACTCCCCCAACAGCGGAAAAAGTTTCTCTCTATCTACCCTAACAATCCCTTTCAAAATCCTAAAAATCTCAAACAAATCACTTCTATATTTCAGGGAATACAAGCCTAGTTTATGTAATCTCTCCTCATAATTTAAGGTTATGCTAAACCTTTATAAAACACTGGTTAGGCCTCAGCTGGAGTATTGTGTTCAATTCTGGGCATCACACTTTAGGAAGGATGTCAATGCCTTAGAGAGGGTGCAGAAGAGATTTACTAGAATGGTACTAGGGATGAGGGACTTCAGTTATGTGGAAAGATTGGAGAAGCTGGGGTTGTTTTCCTTAGATCAGAGAAAGTTAAGGGGAGATTTGATAGAGGTGTTCAAAATCATGAACGGTTTTGACAGAGTAAATAAGGAGAAACTGTTTCGAGTGGCAGAAGGGTCAGTAACCAGAGGACACAGATTTAAGGTGATCAGCAAAAGAGCCAGAGGTGACATAAGGAAACATTTTTTTACGCAGCGATTTGTAATGATCTGGAATGCACTGTCTGAAATGATGTGGAAGCAGATTCAATAGCAACTTTCAAAAAGGAATTGTATAAATATTTAAGGGAAAATATTCACAGGGCTATGGGCAAAGAGCAGGGGAATGGGACTAATTGGATAGCTCTTTCAAAGAGCCGGCACAGGCACGATAGGCCGAATGGCCTCCTCCTGTGCTGTACCTACAAGCATGCTATGATACTATGAACCCTTGGAGCTCTGGTAACATTCTGGTGAATCTGCGCTGCACTCCTTCTAAGACCAAAAAATCCTTTCTAAGGTGCAGTGCCCAGAACTGTACATAATACTCCAGATGTGGTCTAACCAGGGCTTTTTATAGCTGTAACAAAACTTCCTTCCCTTTATATTCTAGCCCTCTAGTTATAAAGGCTAACATCCCATTAACCTTTTTGATTCTTTTTTGTACCTGACCACTACATTTTAGTGATCTGTGTACATGGACCCCATAATCTCTTTGGACCTCCACTGTTCCTAGCTTTTTACCATTTAAAAAAATACTCTGATCTATCCTTTTTTGGTATGAAATGGATGACCTCACACTTACCTGCTTTGAAATCCATCTGTCACAGTTTTGCCCACTCACTTAATCTATCAATGTCTCTTTGTAATTTTATGCTCCCGTCTACATTACTTACTATACCACCGATCTTTGTGTCATTGGCAAACTTGGAAATACGGCTCTCTATTGTGTTATCTAAGTCATTAATAAATATAGTGAATAATTGAGGACTTAAAATGTGGCTGTGATAGTATCTTTAACCAATAAGGCTACCCTGCCTCATTAATTTTACTAGGTAGCAGAAGTATTGACAATCCTTCGCCATGTCCTATCTTCATGAATCAGGTTAATGATGCATCAATACCCAGACATGCCAGGTGGCAATTTCAAGACCTATCCAAAGAGGAAAAGTTACCACAGCACCAATTGTCAAGACTCACACTTGCACTGAACATCAACATAGATACAAATACTTAAATAAATAATGAAATGGCTGCAGTTAGTGATTGAAGCAGAGACCATATCAACGTTAAGAATAGGTTAGATAGATGGCTGAAGGAAAAGGGAATAAAGCAATACAGGAACAAGGCAGGCCCATGAGATCAGGACCATTGATCGTATAGGGGATTGGTTGGATCAAATGGCCTGTTTCTGTGTTTTAATTTCTCTGTAATTCTATGTAAGAAGCATAGGATGAAACAGTCATGATGGAGTACAATGCTCTGGGCTCATAAGGAGCCTGCAGGTAGAGGCCAGAGATCCAACATTGTTGATTGCCTTTCTGGAGTTGTCTGAGATACAACCCTTAGTGGGCCAACTTTCTAACAGATATTGAACACATGGTTTGTGTTTGGCAATCACCTACCTCGATATACTTGACATTGGAAGGTTAGTTTGGCTGTACTGCAGTCTGTAGTTGATCAGGGAGCAGCATCAATGAAGACTTCAGTGACTCAGGCCAAAGGCACAGTAGGATCTTCTTTCATGAATGTTTCCACAGCTGTTTTGGGGCTTTGGTAGTACCAAGCAACAGTCATGGCTGACTTCAATTCACTTGGAGGAAGGCTACAACCTTGTGGGAGGAATTCAGAAAATTCAGATGCACAGTGCTGTACGTTCAGACAGATGAGTGGGCATTGTGAAAAAATGCCACTCAGCAGTAGCATACCTGTAGTAGCATAGGGGCAACTGGTTCCCAATGATGTCAGTGGCAGTTCTGTGCCATTACATTTCCCTGCACAAGTGACTGCAGGCACCCCCTTCAATAGCTATGAGCCCACGTGGGGACTCAAGCAAAGGAGACTCCTAGAATGGATACAATTACATGAGGGTTGGTCACTGATACAGTTATCAAGCAGTCTGTATCCTAGACAGCTTACGGTTAGCTAACCAGGCACTCACCACGGCTACTTCCTCAGCTAGGGAAAGACTTAAGGTCATGGGCATATATATATATGAGGTATATTACATGTTCACTTCTTACAAGGCATAAATATGTCAGAAAAATAATTGATGTACTTTGCAGTCTATCATTCTTTTGTGAGAAAAGAATTGGCAGTTGTCTAAAAGTAAAGCCAACAGAATGTACAGAGTCATTAGCAAAAACTAGATAGGTAAAGCAACTAGCAGACCCTTCATTGTAAAAAATCTCCAGTAAAAAGCGAGAATGGGCATTGATAAAGCTCATTAGAAGAATTGGGCAATGAGACCTACACATATCTGTAGCCCTGGCTGCAGTGGCTGATCCAATGTTTGAGGCTGCTGTGCACCGGGGATCTCTTGGTTTTCCATGTCGTGGAGCTGTTCCTTACTTAAGTCTATGATGATGACTCTGTCCTTGTCAATTTTGTGCAGCATACTCTCCTAATTTTTCAAAACTCTCTGGGCATATTGTAAGACCTCACAGATTGATCAAAGCATCTGAAGTGTTGCTTCAACAGCACAAGTAGTAGCTTAACAAAGGTTCTGGTTTGCCCCTGTATATTTTTGTATTTGTTCCCTGGAGTACAGGGGTTATGCAGAGGTATCACCAGCCATGGCTGCACTATATAGTGCACATCATCCACCCTACCTCTCTTTCAAAGAGTTGTCATGTTTGCCTCAAAATGAAAGTATCATGTGCACCCCATGGGAACTGTGCATTGCATATAAATGTGATTTTTTTTATGTTGGTCTATTATTTTCTGACAAAGGGAGCATACCATGTAGATGTTAATGTAACTGCCCTTTCTATTTAAATATGTCATAGCATTGTTGGTAGGCACACAAATGATAGATAGATAGATAGATTGATTTTTGGACTCTAGAGGAATCAAGGGATATGGGGATCAGGCAGGAAAAGTGGAGTTGAGGTCGAAGATCAGCCATGATTTTATTGAATGATGGAGCAGGCTCGAGGGGCCGTATGGCCTACTCCTGCTTCTATTTCTTATGTTCTTATGTATTCAGTCAATGATGCTCTGCGCCTTGGGGAAGCCATCAACTTGTTAAAAATTTTATCTGCTTCTACTACTGGTGGTACTAGTGAAGTGTATGTAGGTGGATGCATAGGAAAACAAGACTTCAATTACTCGTAAATAAAGCAGTAGACCTCTGCTGTTACTTGGAAGGGCACTGTGGTATAAAAGTTAAAGGGGTATTGTGGAAACTAACACAGGTGTGCCGCTTAGTTCAGGTCTTTATGAAGTAAGTGGCATACCTGTGTCACAGTTTCCATATTGAGCCTGAGCCACATTATGCACTACTTCCTTCAGTAAACTCAGGTACCTAAATATGAAGAGGATCTGGGATAGTTCTGCAAGTAGTACATCTCCTATGTCCTTTGCAATCTCAGGCCATTTATTATTACCACTGGAAAAGATATCTAATGATCATTGCAAAACCATTTTACTATTCATTTCTGCCTATGCTGTGGTGATGCTTTCAAACCTTGCCCTTTATTCAGCTGACAAATGCCAAGTATGAGCTGGAGCTCAATTTTTACTTTTCATCTTCCCCATCCACATAATTCTGCACAGCTCATGATTGGTTTTTTTTTAAACAAGCACAAAGCTGTTTTTTCCTAATTTTTTTCCACTAAATTCTCTGACTCCATATTGAACAATAACCATCCTCAGAACATACTGAACATGGAATGATAGTCCATTAGCAATTTATGCTGGTATCGCACAATTGATTACACACAATTCTTTTTCATTAAACTTAGCAAATAGAAAAAAATATTGCTCTAGATTCTGACTTGTACATCTAGTTAGCCTTGCATTTTTGGTCAATGCTTAACTGAATCATTTTATAGGTCAGCTTGGTCTCACTAGTATTAGATACTCTGCAGTATTTGTTTCTTTGACCTTTCCTGATAATGCCAATACACTTGTCATGCTGCAAAGCAATTGTTTAGAGAAAGAGAAGTGTCATTGTAGCCAGCACAGAATTTAAAACAAACTGGCACACAGGTAAAAGAAGGTATTAAATTAAGAGAACAATGAATGGTTAGTAATCTTTCTTTATATTATGGCCATTTGGCTTCTGAGAGAACTTTTTTTTTAAAGATGAATTCTTGTTAAATAAATATGATTAACAGCACAGCTCTCCGCTATAGTAATTTAGTTGAGGATAGGTTACTGATGACAGTTAACTCTTTAACGAACAGTTACTAGATGTTGTACTTCCAAAATTTGAAGTCTAAATTTCAGATTCTGTCTAATACAGTTTTGCCTGCTCACTTAATTTGTCTATCTCCCTTTGTAACTTCCTGCTCCCATCCACATAACTTAATGTGCCTCCTAACATCATGTCATCAGCTAACTTGGATATATAACTCTCTATTCTTTCATCTCAGTCATTGATATATATGGTGAAAAGCTGAGGCATCAGAGCAGATCCCCGGCGATCGTCGTTTGTCACATCCTGCCAAACAGAGTACATTCCCTTTATCCCTACTCTCTGTTTCCTACCTTGCCACCAATTACCAACCCATATCGCAAGATTACTTCCAATAGTGTGCACTTTTATTTTTATTAATAATATCTTGTATGGAAACTTTTAAAATGTCTTCTGCAAGTCCATATAGACAACATCCATAGACAATCCCCTATTCACCATGTTAGTGACCTCCTCAAAAAATTCAACTAAATCGGTCAGACATGAACTACCCTTCATAAATCCGTGCTGACTCTCTTCAATCAGTTCATACTTGTCAAAGTGTCCAGTCACACTGGGGGAATTTTAACCCCCAAGAACAGGTGGTTTGGGGGCCGGTGGAGGTGAAAATCACAGCTTTTTGGAGCAACCCAGCTCCAATGCGCCCACTTCCGGGTTTAACGTGGGTGTGTTTGGATGCATGCGAGGAATGTACTTGACAACAATTAGTGCCAGTGAGCGGTTCGTTAGGAGACGTCAAGTAGCTTTTTTTAAAAATTGAATTTAACATAACTTCAAATTTAACTTCTCTAGCACGGGTTTCTGAATCTCGCCAGTGAAACGGAGGCAGGAAGGGCTGGATCGATGAGGTAAGTGTCTTTATTGCACTGCTTGTGGGCCAGGAGGAGCAGGAGAGTTTCCTCCAGGCCCAACAAGCTTACCTGTTGCGATCAGACCCCCCCGATCTGCCAACCTTCTTCCCCCCCACCTCGATGTCCTAGACCCCTCCCTACCTTCAATCACCAACTCTTCTGCCGACCTGATCACTACTTCTTCTCCCTGCCTCTGATCACCAACTCTTCTCCCGAGCCAATCACCTCCCCCCCCACCCCCAAATCTACTCCATGCCTCCCCCCCCCCACCGTCGGATCTTCCCCACTCCCCATCCCCCCAATCCTCTCTACAGACAGCCCCATGTCCTCCACGGCCCACGATCTCTCCTTCCCTCCTCTCTGATCCCCGGCTGCGGCCTGCTACCGCAGGCCTTCCCGCCCAACAGCTAGTTACCAGGCTCAAAACACAGAAGTAAAAGTTTTATCCTTCAATTAGGTCACGACCACAGTTTCTGACCTGTCAACTTTACTTCTGGATTTTGCGTCCGATTACCTAACCTCGGCTTCATGTAAAAATTATGCCCACTGTCTCTGATGGTAGATTCCATTAACACAGCTGATGTTAAATTGTAGTTTCCTATTTTCTCCCTCCCTCCCTCCCTCCCTCCCTCCCTCCCTTCTTAAATAATAGAATGGCATTTGCAATTTTCCAAGCCAAAGACACAATTCCTGAATCTAGCGAGCTATGGAAAATTATGACTAACGCATCACAATTTCCTTACCTACTTCTTTTACTACCCTGGGGTGGAACCATCAGGTCCTGGAGATTTGTTTATCTTAAGTCCCATTACCTTCCAGTCGTGAAAAAAATCTCCATCAGGTTGATAAAGAAGAGGTACTTGAAAGGCTAGCTGTACTTAAAGTAGATAAATCACCTGGTCCGGATGGGATGCATCCTAGGTTGCTGAGGGAAGTAAGGGTGGAAATTGCTGAGGTACTGTCCATAATCTTCCAAACGTCCGTAGATATGGGATGGTGCCAGAGGACTGGAGAATTGCAAATGTTACACCCTTGTTCAAAAAAGGGTGTAAGGATAAACCCAGCAACTATAGGCCAGTCAGTTTAACCTCAGTGGTGGGGAAACTTTTAGAAACGATAATCTGGGACAGAATTAACAGTCACTTGGACGAGGGTGGATTGATTAGGGAAAGCCAGCACAGATTTTTTAAAGGCAAATCGTGTTTATCTAACTTGATAGAGTTTTTTGATGAGGTAGCAGGGAGGGTAGATGAGGGCAATGCAGTTGATGTGGTGTATATGGACTTTCAAAAGGTGTTTGATAAAGTGCCTCATGGTAGGCTTATCATCATGATTGTGGCCCATGGAATAAAGGGGGCAGTAGCAACATGGATACAGAATTGGCTAAGGGATAGGAAACAGAGAGTAGTGGTGAACGGTTGTTTTTCGGACTGGAGGGAGGTGTTCCATGGTGCTCCCCAGGGGTCAGTGCTGGGACCACTGCTTTCCTTGATATATATTAATGACTTGGACTTGGGTGTACAGGGCACGATTTCAAAATTTGCAGATGACACAAAACTTGGAAGGGCAGTAAACAGTGAGGAGAATAGTGAAAGACTTCAAGAGGATATAGACAGGCTGGTGGCATGGGTGGACACGTGGCAGATGAAATTTAACGCAGAAAAATGCGAAGTGATACATTTCGGTAGGAAGGATGAGGAGAGGCAATATAAACTAGAGGGCATAACTCTAAAAGGGGTATAGGAACAGAGAGATCTGTAGGTATATGTGCACAAATTGTTGAAGGTGGCAGGGCAGGCTGGGAAAGTGGTTAAAAAAGCATACGGGATCCTGGGCTTTATAAATAGAGCCATAGAGTACAAAAGTATGGAAGTCATGATGAACCTTTATAAAACACTGGTTCGGCCACAACTGGAGTATTGTGTCCAGTTCTGGGCACCGCACTTCAGGAAAGTTGTGCAGGCCTTAGAAAGGGTGCAGAAGAGATTTACTAGAATACCAGGAATGAGGGACTTTAGTTACATGGATAGACTGGAGAAGCTGGGGTTGTTCTCCTTGGAAGAGGCGGTTATGAGGAGATTTGATAGAGGCATTCAAAATCATGAAGGGTCTAGACAGAGTAGATAGAGAGAAACTCTTCCCATTGGCGGAAGGGTCAAGGACCAGAGGACATAGATGTAAGGTGATTGGCAAAAGAACCAAAAGGTGACATTAGGAAAAACTTTTTTACACAGCGAGTGGTTAGGATCTGGAATGCACTGCCCGAGGGAGTGGTGGAGGCAGATTCAATCATGGCCTTCAAAAGGGAACCGGATAAATACTTGAAAGGAAAAAATTTGCAGGGCTACGGGGAAAGGGCGGGGGAGTGGGACTCCCTGGATTGCTCTTGCATAGAGCCAGCGCGGACTCAATGAGCCGAATGGCCTCCTTCCATGCTGTAACCTTTCTACGATTGTATAATTCTAGGTCCTGGAGATTTGTCTTTCTTAAATACCATTACTTTTTCATTACAATTTTTGTTTACTTATATTAAATTTTATAAGTCCCTCCCCTTGACATATTTTTAGGTTCCTTTATACCACTGGTATTTTGTCTTCTTCCACAACTGTGAAAACAGATACAAAGTGTTCATTTAATAATCTACATTTCTGTTTGGGAATTATAGTCTCATCTGCATCTGTCTTTAATAGGACCACATTCCCCCTTAACACTCTCTTTCTCAATATAGTTATACAAACTATTGCTGTTACCTTTAATGTCCCTTGCAAACTTTTCTCATATTCTCTTTTTGCACCCTTTATTACTTTCTTTGTATCCCTTTGTTGCTTTTTATAGCTCTCCCAGTCCACTGGATTTCCAATTTTCCTTGTATTTGTCTAAGCCTTTTCTTTTATAGGAACATAAGAACAGGAGTACGCCATTTAGCCCCTCGAGCCTGTTCCAACATTCAATGAGATCATGGCTGATCTGTGACCTAACTCCATTTCCCTGCCTTAGCCCCATATCCCTTAATACCTTTGGTTAACAAGTTTGATAATGTCTCTTACTTCATTTGTTGACCATTGTTATTTAACTGCAAAAGTGAAGCTTTTGCCTTTTAGAAGTATGTACAGGTTTTGTATTGTACCAAATACTTTGACTACTTCCCACTGTTTCTGTGTAGATTTCCCCATTAACAATGCATCCCTGTTTACTGTGATTAATTTATTTCTCATCCCTCAGAAGTTTGCTTTACTTAAATTGATTTGTAACTCTCACTTTATCCTCTCAAACCTAATATCAAATTAAATCATATTATGATCACAATTTGCAAGATATTCCATTACCATCAGATTGTTAACTAATTCTGGTTTGTTACTCATGACTAATTCCATGATGTGGAGATGCCGTGATGGACTGGGGTGGACAAATGTAAGGAGTCGTACAACACGAGGTTATAGTCCAACAGCTTTATTTGAAATCACAAGCTTTCGGAGCTTTGCTCCTTCGTCACCTGAGGAAAGCTCCGAAAGCTTGATTTCAAATAAAGCTGTTGGACTATAACCTCGTGTTGTACGACTCCTTACATTTGACTAAATCCAGTATGGCACGTTCCTTTGTCAGTTCTAAAACTCGAAGGTAGAGTTTCTGCTTTGGGCGCATTTGGGAAATTGCACTGGTTAGGTTACAGTTCAAATATCTGCTAAAATTAATTTGCATAATCACAAACTTAAAATCTTCCATGAACCAGCGCAATAGGGCAGTGTAATACAATGTAATCGTTTCATAAAAACATAAGAAGTACGAGCAGGAGTAGGCCATATGACCTGCCCGATCGCCATATCCCTTGATTCCCCTAGAGTCCAAGAGCTTCATTTTAGCACCCGCTATCGGGTGCGTTCCTGGCGGGGGGGGGGGGCTCCGAAAATCGGAGAATCCCGGAGCGGGTCCGGAGCCCGACTCCAACCCGCCCACTTCCGGGTTCCCCAATGACGCACCGCGTGTGCGCGCAGCCCCCGCATGTGGGAATCCCGTAGGCAATTAAAGCCAGCGGGATGCCACTTGAAAGTATTTATTGTGCTATTTCAGGTCATTAACTGACCTGATTAAGGGATTATGTGAGGAGGGGTGGGATTTTATAGACAACTGGGACTGTTTTCCATACTGGGGGAAACACTCCCAGTCCAAATGGACGTGTGGCAGCAGCAAAGGTCCATTTGACAGGTGGGGGGTGGGGGGGGGGGGGGAGACCCTCACTCATTGCAGGAGGCCACTCTGTCACTTTGGACAAAGTTTGGCCTCCACCACCCTCCTCCTGACAAGAAAATTCACCAACTTGCACACTTACCCCGGGGGTCCAGAGACATGTACCTACCTTGCGGACCCCCTCAGATGTACATCTTGTGGATGGGGGCCGCCGTAGCTGCAGTCATGACCTCCTCAGAGGGCGAACAGCATCACCAGCCTCACATCCACCTCTGACACGTGGAGCTCCACAACAGAGTGCTGTGACACATCCACCTGCACAGCAGGAGGGAGGGCTACCACAGAAAGAGAGGCGTCGCAGAGGGCACTACCCTCGCCACTGGGTCCACAGACCGAGGCTCAGCTTCCTGGACCTCTCTGAACAGCAGTGCACATGGAGGCTCAGAGTCACTCGACATGTAGTCGTGGACATCTGTAGCCTCTTTCATGCCGAGCTGCTCCTGGTTGGCCCGAGCACCATCTTCTTACCTGTCACTGTCAAAGTCACCACTGCCCTCAACAACTTCTCCTCCGCATCCTTCCAGGGTGCCACCGGGGACATCGCCGACGTCTCTCAGTCGTCTGCACAAAAGAGCCCTGCAAATGCACCTACACCCACTCTGCAGTGACACAATGGGTGGGATCAGGTGTGGGTCTTCATTGTGATCCTCAGGAAAGGGCATTATTGCACAAACCAGACAAGATTCGCAAAGATGTGGCAGTAGTGGTGCCAATATATGTAATGTGAGTTGGTCAGAAATTCAATATAAGTAAAAACCATGACAAACCCTCAAACACCCTTGTGCATCCCCTTCATGCTCACGACACGTTTGCCTTACGCTGCCTACTGCACATATGTGATGCATGCCCTGTGGCTGCAGCACAGGTGGTGGCAGGTTGAATGAGGCTGGCCGTGAGGGAGATGCACGAGAGGGTGCGTATGGGATAGAGCCATGAGATTATATGAGGATTGGGTTGCGTGGTAGTGGCGGGATGAGTACTGGCGAGGTGAGTAAGTGCAAGTAAGATGAGGATGAGGTTTGAGTGGGTATGAGGGGTGATGTGACAGAGTAGTGTTGGCAGTGCAGAAGGAGATGTGGGGTGGGGGCGGTGATGTGGCAGATGGAGTGTAGGGGAATGAGTAAGTGTACTCACATTGGCTGACCTATTTAGGTCATTGGAGCGCCTCCTGCACTGTATGCAGGTGGGCGATATGTTGGTGGTGCAGGTGACCTCCTCTGCCATCTCAAGCCAGGCCTTCCTGGTGGCAGAGGCAGGCCGCTTCCTCCCGCCCGCCGGGGGTGGGGGAAGATCTCTGTCCTCCCTCTCCTCCTCACCCCATCTAATGATACCTGGAGTGAGGCATCATTAAACTGGGAGCAGCCTTCCCCCTGGGCTGCTCCATGCTGTAATTTTTTCTATTTGTTGCAGCATCTGTCAGTGGAGGACTGCCCCTTTAAATAGAGCTCCTCCAGCTGACAGACCTTACTGAGCATGCGCAGTCCGCCCGCCGCGCAGATCAGCAGTGGGGAACCCGGAAGACCAGGTAAGTGGATCCAATTAGGCTGCGATCGTGCGGGGGGGGGGCGGGGGGGGGGGGCAGACTAATTTCACGGGGCGAGTTACCCACGAGCCCAATAGCCCCCCCGCCACGAACCCGCAGCCCTGGTAGCATTGAGCCCCAAAAATCTATCGCTCTCAGTTTTGAATACACCCAACGACTCAGCATCCACAGCCCTCTGGGGTGGAAAATTCCAAAGATTCACAACCCACTGAGTGAAGAAATTCCTCCTCGTCTTAGTCTTAAATGTCCCACCCCTTATTCTGTAACTATGCCCTTTAGTTCTAGACTCTCCAGCCAGGGGAAACAACCACTCAGCATCTATCCCGTCAAGCCCTCTCAGAATCTTGTGTTTCAATGTTTCTTTTTTTCCTTTCCATTTTAAGATATTTCTTGATGTATTTAAGAGTGGTAACCTGGTGCAGATTTATTCATACAACTGAAAATGGGTTTATCAGCAAAAACAAGCATTTTTAATAAGGTTGTCCAATCATCCACCTGTGAGTAACCGGACATAAAATCATTGAAAATGACTTTAAAAAAACAATACTGAACCATTTAATAGTTTCATTGGTGTACACTAGTTAGTTTCTTAGTAAATTAAATATTTTTTGATATGAAGAAACTTTTAAAATGTTCTTACTAGTGCCTGTGTAACTAAGATGAGCACAATTTGAAAAGCCTTCCTGAACCAGCGCAATCAACGGAATCTCGCAATTTCGACCTGGGGGCCAGTTTTGTGGTGGGGTCTCATCCGGGCAAATTGAATTCTGAACCAGCTTCCCTGATCTCTGTATTTATAAATCCCACCAACCACATCGCTAGTATCAGGAGGTTGTAGACAACTTCCACCAGAATCTTGCATCCTTTGCTGTTTCTTAGTTCTTAGTTCTACCCAAAGATCACCTTTACTGGAATCCTTTCTTTCCACTGATGTAATTGCACCTTATCAGTATTGCTACCCCTCCTCCTGTCCCAATCCAGTCTAAAGATCCTACAGCCTGGAATATTTAGATCCCAGTCAAGTCCTGGGCTCTAAAATAGCTATAACATCATCTCCTTTAAGCTAAATTTGTGCTGCTAATTCATTTGGTTTTATTCCTTTTGCTACATGTGGTTGTGTACAGAATTCTTATTTTGGTAACTGTCGGTACGCTGCTCATGTGCCCCGATGGTATATGTCTCATCCTTTTAGACTTATGATACTTGTTACATATGAATTAAGAGCAGGAGAAGACCATTCAGCCCCTCGAGCCTGCTCTGTCATTTGATAAGATCAAGGCTAATCTGATTGTGACCTCAACTCTACCTACTATAATCTTTGACTTCCTTGTTAATCAGGAATCTATCTAACTCAGCCTTAAAAATATTCAATGACCTTGCTTCCGCCGTCTCTGGGAAAGTGAGTTCCACAGACTCACGACCCTCAGAGAAAAAAATTCTCCTCATCTCTGTCTTAAATGGGAGACCCCTTATTTTTAAACTGTGGCCCCTAGTTCTAGTCTCTCCCACAAGGGGAAACATCCTCTCAGCATCTACCCCTTCAAGTCCCCTCAGGATCTTAAATGTTTCAATAAGATCACCTCTCATTCTTCTAAACTCCAATGTATACAGGCCCAACTTGTCCAACCTTTCCTCATAAGATAACCCCCCTCATTCCAGGAATCAGTCAAGTGAACCTTCTCTAAACCGCCTCGAAAGCAATTATGTCCTTTCTTAAATAAGGAGACCAAAACTGCACACAATATTCTAGATGTGGTCTCACCAATGCCCTGTACAACTGTAGCAAAACATCTCTACTTTTATATTTCATTCCCCTTGCAATAAATGACAACATTCCATTTGCCCTCCTAATCACTTGCTGTACCAGCATATTAACTTTTTGTGATTCATGTACTAGGACACCCAGATCCCTTTGTACCTCAGAGTTCTGCAATCTCTCCCCATTTAAATAATATACTGATTTTCTATTCCTCCTGCCAAAGTGGACAAGTTCACATTTTCCCACATTATACTCCCTCTGCCAAATTTTTGCCCATTCGCTTAACCTATCTATATCCCTTTGCAGACTCCTTATGTCCTCTTCATAATTTACTTTCCTACCTACCTTTGTGTCATCAGCTAATTTAGCAACCATACATTCGGTCCCTTCATCCAAGTCATTGATATAGATTGTAAATAGTTGAGGCCCAAGCACTGATCCCTGTGGCACTCCACTTGTTACATCTTGCCAACCTGAAAATGACCCATTTATGCCTATTCTCTGTTTCCTGTTAGCTAACCAATCCTTTATCCGTGCTAATATGTTACCCCCTACACCATGAGCTCTTATTTTGTGTAGTAGCCTTTGATGTGGCACCTTGTCAAAAGCCTTCTGAAAATCCAAGTACACCACATCCACAGGATCCCCTTTATCCACGTTGGTTGTTACTTCCTCAAAGAACTCTAATAAACGAGTCAAACACGATTTCTCTTTCACAAAGCCGTGTTGACTCTGCCTGATTGCATTGAGATTTTCTAAGTGCCCTGCTATAACCTCCTTAATAATAGATTCTAGCATTTTCCCTATGACAGATGTTAAGCTAACTGGCCTGTAGTTTCCTGCTTTGTCTCCCTCCTTTCTTGAATAGCTGAATTGTTGATGTGCTGTACATTGCTACACAGAATTTAATGTTCTTATTTTCAAAATTCCTGTTTTATTTTTAAGAGATAGTTTATTATTACTTCCTATAACCTTTTCTGTTCCCTTTTATCACTTTTTGTACTCTGACCTTTGTTCTTATCCCCTTATTTTTAGGTTACTATTATTTCCATCTGGTTTAAATTCCTTTCTATAATCCTATTTATCCTTTCCGCTAGGTCCTTGATCCAGTTCAGGTGCAGCACATCCCAGTGGTGTAGCTCCTCCTGTCCCAGTACCCCCTTGAAATGGAATCCATACTACTCTTTCAGCCACAAAGCCATCTGCAATGATCCAGGTACCAGCTCAGGACAAGACTCAGGCAGTTGACCCTGCAAAGTTGACCCTCACCAATGCCCAAGTTGGGAGAGCTGTCCCAAGGACAAGTGAAAGAACAACCTGATAGCCATACTCATACTCACAGAATCTTATCCATCAGCCAACATCCCAGACTCCTCCATCACCATTTCTGGGCATGTCTTCAACATTGACTCCAGACCCCATGAAGTCTCATGGCTTCAGGGACCTACCATCGCCTTTCAACTGACAAATCAATACCCCTCCATATTGAACACCATTTGGAGGAGACAGAGGTAAGAACGTACACAAACGTATTCTGGGTGGGGACTTCAATGTCCACCACCAAGAGTGGCTCAGTTGTACCACTACTAACCGAGCTGACCAGGTCCGGAAGGACACAGCTGCCAGACTGAGCCTGTGTCAGGTAGTGAGGGAAGCAACACAAGGGAGTAACCTGCTTGGTTTCATCCTCCACAACCTTCATGTTGCAGACATATCCGTCCACAACAACTTTGGTAGGTTTGACCACCTTGTGAAGACAAAGTATAGTCTTCACAGTGAGGACACACTCCATTGTATACTGTGGCACTTCCACTGTGATGAGTGGGACAGACTACCCACAGATCTAGCAGCCCTAAATTGGGCATCCTTGTGACACAGTGGGCCATCAGCAGCAGCAGAATTGTACATCACCACAATCATGTAACCTTATTGCCTAATACATACCTCCCTTGATCACAATCGAGCCAGGAGACCTGGTTCAATGGGAAGTGTAGAAGGGTGTGCAAGGAGCAGCATCAGGTAAACCTTAGAATGAGGTACCAACCTAATGAAACTATCTGCATGCTGAACACAAAGTAGTAGGTTATAGATATAACTAAGCAGTCCCACAACCAACAAATTAGAGCAAAGCTCTGTAGCCCTATCACATCCAGTTGAGAATGAACAATCAAGCAATTAATGAGGCAGTGCCTTGACCATTCCCATAAACTATGAAAGAGGCTAGCACTTGTGTGCAAGGGACAAAGCTGAAGTGTTTGCAAGCATCTTCAACCTAAAGTGCCAAGTGGATGATCCAGACAAAGAAGCAAGAGCTGAATGGCAGAAGAGAGCAGCTCTCCTTAACATCAAGGGGGTATTCAACAGGATATGGCACAAAAGAGTTCTAGCAAAACTGGGGTCAAAGGGAAAACCCTACAGTGGCTGGATTCATACCTGACACACAGGAAGATGGTCATGGTTGTTAAAAGCCAGTCATCACTGCTCCAGTACATCACACCAGGAGTTCCTCAGGAAAGCATCTTTTCTCCAACCATCTTCAATTACTTTCCCTCGAGTGGGACTGTTTGCTGATGATTATAGTGTTCAGCTCCATTCACAATTACTCCAATAATGAAGCAGCTCAAGTCAGCCTATAGCAGGACCTGGATAACCACCAAGCTGGGGCTGACAAGTGGCAGATAACAATCATGCCACATAAATGACAGGTAATAGCCATCAATAGGAAAAGGCCTAACCACCTCCCTCTGACCTTAAATGGCACCCAGAGTCCTCCACCATCAACATCTTGTGGTTGGGGGGAGGGGAGAAAGGGGGCATCACCACTGACCATAAACTTAACTGGACCAGTCATATTAACACCATAGCAACTAGAGCAGAGAGTGGGCGCTCAGAGATGAGAGGCTTATCTCCTGACCTTCAAAGCCTCTCCATTTTCTACAAGGCTCAAGTCAGGCATGTGATGAAATATTTCCCACTCACCTGCATGGGTGCAGCTGCAATGTTCAAGAAGCTTGACACCATCCATGACAAAACAGTCCACTTGATCCAACCTCCAGTAGACTGTGGCTACAGTATGTAATATCTACAGGATGCTCTGCAGCACCTCACAGCCCTGTGACCTCTGGCAACTGAGGTCAAGAGCAGCACCATCATGGGAACATCGTTATCTGCAAGCTTCCCAAAATTGCACACACTATCCTGACTTGGACATACTGCCACCGTTCATTCATTGTTGCCGCATTGAAGTACTGGAATTCTCTACCTAACATCATCATGGGAGCATCAACACACGGACAGGAATAGTTCAAAGATAAGTCCAACCGCCATTTTCTCGGGGCAACTAGGAATGAGCAGTAAATGGATCCTTGCCAGTGGTACCCATATACAGAGAACAAATAAAAAATTAGATGGCAGGGGAAACTAGAAAAATCATATACTCTATGTCAGACTGTTCTTCACCACTCCATTTGGCAGGGTCTGGGAGCAGATCACCTGTTTGCACTGGTTGGAGAATAGTATCCAGCACAGGCAGACCCATTAGTTAAAATGGACAATGAGAGCAGACAGCAAAATTATAGCATGTGAATGATCTTTGAAGCAATCAGAAACTTGTAAGAATTGACAGCTAAAAACCAAATATTTTATTGGAATGTTGTAAGTAAAAACAAGTAACTTTAAAAATTGCAAAATAAGCTGCATTTTATGATGACCAAATGAATTTAGCCATTAAAATTGTTAATCAATCAATAAAAAAAGTTTCTAAACATCAATACAAAAAGAAGTCTGACAGTTCTTTTACAATTAATTTATGCATCACCGGGCATAAAGTTGTATTCACATTAATGAGGTTGATCACATGACTTCACTATGTCCATTTCACTGTAGCACTGCAGAATAAAACTGCACAAAACAGATAGTGCTGTGACATCACTCAAACCCCCTGCGATCTAGATAGGAGTGGTAACTTTAACAGTCATAGACGACAGTCACTCCTGCCCAGCATTTACACTGCCCCAAAACTTGAATCAAAACGAAGCTCATGGATAGCAGTGACTTTTCAGATTTAAATTTGGAATCCATGCTCTGGCAATCTTGTGTATTTTATTTTGTAAAGGTTGAAGCGTAGAAGTTCAAAAATTGTAGAGTAAGCAACACGTCAGTATATAAGAACATAAGAAATAGGAGCAGGAGTAGGCCAATCGGCCCCTCGAGCCTGCTCTGCCATTCAATAAGATCATGGCTGATCTGATCCTAACCTCAAATCTAAATTAATGTCCAATTTCCTGCCCACTCCCCGTATCCCCTAATTCCCTTTACTTATAAGAAACTGTCTATTTCTGTTTTAAATTTATTTAATGATATAGCTTCCACAGCTTCCTGGGGCAGCAAATTCCACAGACCGACCACCCTCTGAGTGAAGAAGTTTCTCCTCATCTCAGTTTTGAAAGAGCAGCCCCTTATTCTAAGATTATGCCCCCTAGTTCTAGTTTCACCCATCCTTGGGAACATCCTTACCGCATCCACCCGATCAAGCCCCTTCACAATCTTATATGTTTCAATAAGATTGCCTCTCATTCTTCTGAACTCCAATGAGTAGAGTCCCAATCTACTCAACCTCTCCTCATATGTCCACCCCCTGATCCCCGGGATTAACCGAGTGAACCTTCTTTGTACTGCCTCAAAAGCAAGTATGTCTTTTCTTAAGTATGGACACCAAAACTGTATGCAGTATTCCAGATGCGGTCTCACCAATACCTTATATAACTGCAACAATACCTCCCTGTTTTTATATTCTACCCCCCTAGCAATAAAAGCCAACATTCCATTATGCATCATAGATATAAGCGTAGATTGAGGAGAGTTAGCGATGGTGGAGGGGGGGAGGGATTGGTATTATTAAGATAGCAATGTATCTGGGCTCCGGGGAAGAGAGAAATTTAAAAAAATACCAGAACAACCATGCTCATTTTATTCCCCATCAATAGCACATGGTTGCCTCAAACAGTAATATATATGACCCAGTGCCAAAGTCAGCACTGGGTGAGAGCTTCACTGGCTACCTCGACAGCAAAAGTAAATGGTTGCTGGCAGCACATACCCCAGGTCCCAGGTCTGCCATCTTGGTCTGGCCACCAGTGCTTCCCTCCCTACCCATTCATTCAAGACAGAAATGCACTTCTCCTGTTGCTGACAAATATAGACCTTTCCTTGACATTGGGAAACTCCTGGCCCAAATGGCAAAGTCACAAAAATGACCTTACACTCACTATGCATGACAAGATTTGTGCATGCCCAGTTGCTTTGAAGTGATAGTCACAAAATGGCTCTTTAATATGAATGAGATATTAATCTTCAATCCCAGCCACAGAATACAAAGCTCTGAAATATACAGATAGAGGTGCAGAAGGATGTGAGTCCAGTGACTGCATGTCAGCATACAAGTAGCCTTTATTGCCTCGACAGAATTCAGAAGATTACTGTCATCATCAGATGATCTAATTTACTTTGCCATACCAGTGGGGAAGTTTTCATACTGATACAATAATCTTTTGTTGAAAGGCGACAACATTTAAATTAAGTCCATGATGGATTAACTCTTATATGACACTGGCAATTTAAAAAGGGTGCCAATTATAGGTAAATTAAAAATTAAAATATTACTCTAGCCTATTAGAGTGAACATATTGCTATTGAAATATTTTTCACATTCGCTGCAATGACAGTTCAATAAAAATTCTATACTCCCAACAAAACTGATGTTTTCAATCTTATCTAATGTCTCAGATACATTATTTCATGTGAGGAGTGATATAAAATCATTAAAATTTGCTTAGATGTTTGTTCACTTAGAATACACTGGATTCACATAGAATTTGTGAATTGCATTAGTCACAGTACCTGTACACAGTAAACTTTAGATATTCAAATACAACTACTATACAAAAACAAATATTGGATAGAAAAAAAATGAATTGTTTTTTTCAGATCATGTTTGGAACTCTTGCTTATCACAAGACATCACCATTTCATTAGAAAACTTGCCCCATTCACTCCACAAAATCACTTTCAATAATTAACATACAACTGCTTTCCAATTTTAGGATTTGTCCAGCCAATCACAAGAAAATCGGTTGCTACAAAAAATGGCATAGTAACCAACATTGTGGTATTACCATTCTTCTTTCCTTCGCACATTGACTCTTGCTGACATACTGTTCATACTGCCCTATTCAGTCAAGTGGCCATTCTTCATTTGTGAGTCTAGGCAGTGAAGCCAGTTATGCAGCCTTGGGAGAGCAACTTCCTTCACTTTTTTTGGTTTGTTTACTTCAATTTCCATGATCCCAACAAAATGTTAAATGCATAACAGTTTTCATGACATACCAAACACTTTCTAAAAAGCAGGGAAAAGCACACATTCACTTCACTGTAGTGAAGGCTTCAAAATAAATCACTTTGGATTTAAAACATGTTACTTTGTATACAACCCACTCCCAGAATGGTACAAGTTCCACTTTAACGTTCTTTCTCTTTGGTAAAAATTAAATAATCTTAGCAGTTTAACAAAGCTTGTGCTAATACAGTTGTGTCAACAATACAAGTATAAACTCCTGCTGTCTGAAACATCATGCAGAAACTGGCAAAATATTGGATCCTTTCAATTAGAAATGAAGCTCAGTGCCCCTCCCAACATAGCCTGAATCTGTCCAGCTTCGTCATTCCTCTCCTAAAAAGGTGGTCTCTCATGGTGAGGTACAGTTCTACTTATAACGGCAACCCCCTGGTGGCCAATCCAAGTTTGAGCCTAGACAATGAATATCATTGGACTACTTAACCAGGAGGCAGTCTTCATAGGTACATGCAGTCCACACATATTGCAAGTGGGGTTACTGAATAATATAAATAAGCACCGTAAATGATTTTTTCCCTTTCCCCGCTTTCCGAACTCAGCCCTTGGGAGAGGGGTCACTGAGGCCAGCTGTAACATCCATAGCATTTAGTCCAGCTGAGATCAGGTAATTCAGCAAAGACTGAGGATCAAACCCAGGACCATACTGGTCTGTCTGTCTCATTACCTTAACAGGTGGTATAGTTACCCACTGAGGGTGAATGGAGCCACTTTAAAACTGACAGTTAGGAATAACTTCATTAGAATTTTCACATGCCATGCTTCTTTAGTCCAGTCCAAAACAAACTAAACACAAATTGTAATTAATGACAAATTTCACTTCCCAGTGAAAGGAGGAAGATGTAGTGTCTCATCTCTTCCACTAAACTCCAATTTTCATACCCTATAGTTTAGGAAAATATGCACTGTTCAAACCTCTTATGTACTGATCTCTTTTATCATTAAAGGAGTTAAGCCCAAACTGGTACTAGAGTGTTAAACAAAGCTGTATGTACATGTTTTGCTACTTTTTGATAATTAAGGGAATTTTATTCATCTTTGGGATATTTAAGTTAGCAAGTAGTTTGACACATTTTCACTTTTTAAAAATTTATCGATTACTTTGATACTTGTTGTACAGTAGCACACTAACTACTTTGAAAAGGGAGCCCCATTAGTATCTCTTCAAATTTACTGTTAGCACTACTTTTTATGCCCATTTTCATTGTTTTTTTTGGGAGGTGGGGGAGTCAAAATACTAAGTACTGAAAGACATCATGAGAAACTGGCTTACAGAAACGACAGCATTAGGGATCTTGAATTATCAGAAGCAATTAGTAACTGAGGATGCTATAATAATACTCAAAAACAAAATGGATGTTAAAAAAATCTGTTCTTTTTAAACGATATGGTTAGTGAAATTTTATTGTTATGTCATCCTGTACAAAGCCTCTGAAAGGACATGATGCACAGTAAACTTTTATTTCAATGGGGGGGGGGGGGGGAAAGAGAGGAGAGAAAGAGGACGACATCCTCAGCAGTTCAACAGCACATTCCAGATAACAGAAGTTCGCACTTGTACTGTCAAATGCACCAACCAAAATGTATGTGAATCATAATCCAATCAACTACAAATATTTATACAAGTATAAATAGGTAAACAAAAGACAATTATTTTTGTGTTTTTGGACTGGATTTAAAATTGTTTTCACCACTAACACAATTACAATTAGAAAAACATTAAAGCAAATCAGGCGTAACCTTGTAAAAAGTAACAGGATGAAGAAGACAGAATCCTGAAACAGCGAAAGATTTAAAACAAAAACACTCAGAAATCACCACAAATTTGTTTTAAAATGACATTTCTGATAGTCTAAGAGGAAACATGGATAAACCACTCCTGTACAATTAAGTGATACTGTTATAACAGTTAACATTAAACTTCAGTAGGAAAAAGGTTTAAAATACATAAATAATCAACATCCGGGATATAATACAAAAACATACATTATCCAGAGTGGGTTTGGATTCATAGGCTCAAATCCAACTTCTGTGCATGTACACCTGAGTAATCCATTCCAGACCAACTAGTTATTTTAGATAAAATATATATAAGCACACCTTTTGATTTTTATTTAAAATCACCATCAGTGGACTATCATAGTAAACAGAATACACAGGTCGATAGACACTGACGTAACTGATAAATTAATGAATGAAGAAAAAAATGCACGTTTATTTTAGTCCACATTCTGACATCAGAACATGAAAATGTTAAATACAGCAGTATTTCATATGCTGCACACAATCACTACTTGGTAAAAGAATTACCAATATCATTGAATATAGTCAAATATTTGATGTTGCTCAAATGTCCAACTTTTAAATGTATTAAATTTTCCCAGGAGATTGTGTAACATTCACTCAACAATTTCAAAAAAGGGATACTCACAGTATCAGAAATTCTGAGAACAGAAGGTGTAGAGAGAATAGAAAGCAATGTGGGCAGTGCCTTTGAAGCTGAGCTTTTCAGAATAGGGAATGCAGTGAAAACCAGCATACGGATCACTCTTTTGTATTTTGCTGGTGCTGCTAGCACCTGATGTGGAAGTCTCGCACAACTGGCAGCAACACCAAAGATAAACTTGCCATATTCACTAAAGCTGGTGGCTGTTCTTTTCATGCTTACTTTCTAACACTAAGTAGAAGGGAAGATATTGTGCTAGGAAAATTATTTTAAAATTTTCAGTTATGCGGAATTTCAGTTTTGGAAACAGGTTTCTCTTCACAGCTTAATTATCTAGGTCTATTTCCACCATCGGGCTTTCACTGTCTCTTTTCTGCAAGTACAATAAGACTGGACACTACCCCACTTGTGGTGTGTAGCATTGAAACATCTCCACTGATTATTCCAGCACACCCAGATAAGCAACTACTGCTAGTCTGTAAAGTTCACCATGCTAGTTACTTATTCCTGAAGTCACCAGTGTGGTTCAGTCCTGAAAAAAACTCCTGTTGCCAATTAAGCCAAAGCATTGCTACAGAGTTGGTATGCTTTCTAAATCTTAAAAATTGCATGGGTTATATATAATGGGGAGATGGAACCAGAAGTAAAAAAGTAAAATGTAAATTGAAAAAAACAATACAGACTGCAAATGACATTTAAGCCAGAGATGTTCAGTGCTAAATCTACTGATTTATATTTTAGGATACATACTTCTTTGTCTATCAGAACAGCAAATCTGTTAACTATCTTTTCTTCATCTTTAAACACATGGCATTGATTCAAATACATCTTTTCCAGAAATACTGACGTTAGGATTTAAAAAAACTATTTTGTTCCTAACGTTTTTCTCATTTATTCTCAAAGTTGAAAATCAAAAAAGTTGAAAATTACCCCATAACTGTTCGGATTTATAATTTTGCAGGTCAATTTCTAAGTACCAGCTTGACTCAGTGGTAGCACTCTCACCTGAGTCAGAAGGTTGTAGGTTTAAGCCAGGGACATGGGGCTGACAATTCAGTGTACTACTAATGGAGTGTTGCATTGTCAGCGGTGCTGTTTTGAATGAGATGTTAAACCGAACCCCCATCTGCCTGTTCAGGTGGATGTAAAAGATCCCATAGCACTATTTAAAAAGGAATAGGGAAGTTCCCGTGTCCTGCGCAACATTTATCACTCAATCAACAGTTATCCCTCATTCCAAAAACAGATTAATAGGGCATTTCTCTCATTTTCTGTTTATGGGACCTTGTGGTGTACAAATTGGCCATGGAGTTTGCCTACATAACAACAATGTTATTATTTCAATTACTGTATTACTTCAAAAGTAATTCATTGACTTGCAGCACTTTGGGGCACCCTAAGGTCATAAAAGATGCTATATAAATGCCATTTTTTTTTTCTTTCTTTCAGTCCTAAATTTTTAAAAACATTCTGGAAACTATTGTATCCTTCAAGACATTTTTAAAGTTACAAGCAGGCTGGGAAAGGGGGTAATAATTGAAGCCCAAATTCCTTAATTTCTGCTTTTTCACATTTATCAGTGAGATAGATATTTTGATGGTGTATAGGTTAAGATTTAAACATGTACCACCAAAATACAATAAGGTGTTAATCCATCTGTGTGAAAAAATGTGGTAAAGAAAATAAATTATGGTGCATTCCAATCAAAAGTCCCTTAATTTCTCCTGGATATGTAGACAACACAAGGCGGCACTAACTGACAAACACAAATTGCTGTACAAAAATAACAATTAGTAGGTAATTTTTAAAAAGTCCTGGGGACCCATAGTAAAATTAAGTGCTCCTGATTTTGGCCATTTTTCAATGATTTTTGGGGCCTCTGACCCTGACTGACAAGTCATTAGAGAGCAGAGACAAAAAACTTGATATGAAAAGCGGTGATAGCATTTTAAGTGAGTGAATTACGTAGTTCTACCTCACAAGGACAACAGAAACTATAATTACCCCTGTCCTCTAAGTATTCTGCAAACTTTAAAATATTGCTAAACGTTTCTTTGTGCAAATGTATGTGAAATGTACTGTGGTTATTTTGGATAATGGGAATATGGCAGGATTGAAAGATTGAGGAATTTTACAATCTAGTTTTTTGGGTTGAGTACCAGGTATATTTGTTTGGAGGAGCAGGAAGAAGGATCATTTAACAGTTTTATTTGAAGAGTTTTTTTTAAATTGAGGATTTGAGGACCAAACAATATTTGTATGTTTGTGTGCTTCAGTGCGTTATTTTCAGCAGAGAGATGACTCAAGGTTGTCAAGCGTGGTGGTGAGATTGTACAAAAGTGGAACAGTGTTGGAGGATAACTGAGTTAAAATAGTGGATGATGGTTCCAGTTATGGTGTTATCACACTGAAGGATGGGAACAGCCATTTGACTCAGACAATATTTTTACAGTATCTGGTCACTCTAAATTATAAGTGCTGAGGAAAATGATCCATCTCACATTACTGCTTTATTAGGTTTAACAACTATTAGCTGGACATATAGGTAAATATATTTTTGAAATGCAAGTATTCTAATAAGTCCCATTCTGGTGTCTATTTGTGGATAAACCTGCATTTCCCATACCTCTAGTGGAACACCTTATACCTATAGTCCTTACCCTTAACGCTGCTCAGACATCTACAACAACTTGCATTTATATAATGTAGAAAAATATCCCAAGGTGCTTCACAAAGGCACAATTGGACAAAAATGGACACTCAGCCAAGGAGAAGGTATTAGGAGGGATGACCAAAAGCTCGGTCAGAGGTGGGTTTTAAGGAGGGTCTTAAAAGGAGGAAAAAGAGGCGGAGCAGTTTATAGAATCACTGAATGGTTACGGAACAGGAGGTGGCCATTCGGCCCACGAGTCCATGCCGGCTCACTGTAAGAGCAATCCAGTTAGTCCCATTCCCCCGCTCTTCCCTGAGGGAATTACGAAGTGTGGGGTCTAGACTGCTGAAAGCGCAGCCGCCAATGGTGAGGCAAGCAGGGGGGGAAATGTACAACAGGCCAGAGTTGGAGGATCTAGATCACTCTTCTGAATGCTATGTCAGTTATTGTATTTAATTAAATACATTTTATAAATTAATTAGACTGATTGGCACAAGTATTACACAGAAGAATTTATTTAGAATGAATGCCATTTATATATCTTGTTCATGTTTTTTTTTTAAAAAAGGTTTTTTTTTAAGATATATCCTGATTACTGCCAGAGTTCCAGCATGTTCATAAATCAACTGTTAAAAAAAATTCAAACATCGCAATTTAATATTTTCTATTCATATTTAAGCATGATCAGGACACCAATAATAAATTAACTACTGTATTTTGAACATAGACACAATTATTTTAGGTGCCAATCTTCCCTTTTCCTTTACAAGCTTAAAATATACACCACAATTTCCCAAACTGATCAGAATGTTTCCAACTTTTAAAAATGAAATTTCCAGGAATTACAGTAATTACAACCTTCAATATACAGTAACTTTTGCCAGTTTAGTAGATTACAAGTTTTTTTTTTTGTTTCCACGAATTTGAAGCCATACTGGATTTGCTCTATACCCTGGAAATGCAGAAACGGTGCAAAATCCTTTAAGGTCAGAATGAGAGCTGTCTTAAAGATACACAGATTACAGTTATTAGAACAGGTCAAGGGATACTGAACAGTTTTGTCATCACTAGTAATTGCCTTGAACATTCCCAATGTGTACAAAGAGATGGTTGGACTCAACTTTAGGAAAGATCTTGAATTGGTACACAAAACATGCCCCTCACCACCTGCTACATAGCATATTTATAGGAAGAGGACTGCTTGTTTTATTGATATGTTATGTAGTGCATGAGCCTCATTAATGGGCAATATATACAAGTGAGCAGATGACAACCATCTAATTTAAAAACAGAAAATAGCAGAGAATGAAAGTTGCAGGTTAACACAAGTTAATGTTCTGATATCAGACTGGGATTACACGGTTAATTTTCAAAAATTTCCAGTACTTCATCTGGTGTACTTATATTTTTAGTACATCAGTTCTGTTCTCTTTACAGTTTTGTTTTTCCAGAGTGTATAAAATGGATCTATTTCACCTCCATCTTGCGCCCCCCCCGCCACAGATATCACGAGGTCACCTATCTCCTGTGGCAGGTTTGTTCCCAGTCCTCTGTCATTCTCCAGCCAACTTCTAAAGACATATGGCACCACAACTCACGACCACCTACCCTCAGATTCCAAAGAGAGGTGCCTTGTCTTTGTTCAGTGCCTCTCCACAGCATCACGCTGAGATCAAGGACTTAACGGAGAGAGCGATTGAATCTGCGTCTCTCCACTCTGACATTGCATAACGGCAGTCCCACATGCTATGCCACATTTAATACTAAAACTGTTAGGAAATCAGGTAAGAATATTAATACTGGTGCAAAAGACTTTTTCAACAAAATAATTTTAATATATAACAGGAGACATTTTTCAGTATGTTTATATGATACTTGAGAATGAAAATAAAATGTAAAAGTGTTCACTAAAATGTGTTCTCAAAAGTGTACAGTCATTCATTTTTTTGTCTCCAGTGAACACGTTCTAAAAGGGCCCGTAGTATATTTCCTGGTATTTTTTGGTGTCTGTCTATTAAGCCCTGCACAGCTTGCTTTGCCTAGAAAGATGAAAAGATAACAAATGTGTTACAAATCACCTGACCCTCACATCGTAACACTGATGTGCTATAAGCATATTAAAGTTTTCAGTCAACCTGCTTCGAAACGTATTCGGGAAGACCAGCAAGCACTTAATCTTATGTACAGTTCTTCTCTCCTTCCCCCATCTATTTAAAAATAGTTTTCCTGCCCACTTTAGGTCTGCATACAGTAAATCATTGGGTACAGGTAGTCTTCCTACACAAATTTGCCTATGTTAATCACCAACTGGTCTCTGGGCACTGTGTGACAACAATGCAGATGGACCCTCCTCACAGTTTCCCTCCCATTGTGGGAAGCACTTGGGTCTGCTTGGTATCTTCTAATCACGAAGCACAAATCAGGAACTCACCTTGTGGAAGACTGCAGGAATAAGTCATAGCATCTTACCATTTGGTTGTGAAGCCCATCAAATATTTGTCTTGAGAACAGAGACAATGGGGACACAAACACGCCATTTTGAGAACGTTGTCATTTTTTTTAATGACGATATGCACAATTGTGTATCAACACATTGTAACAGGAAAATAAGTTACCTTTTCAGCCAGCTCAGCAGCAGTTATATTGGGATCATAAGGAATAGGATCGCCCAAATAGGTGCAAAACTTTACAGGAAAACCTCCATAAATAGGAACAAATGGCCATCTAAATTTTTCATACAACCATCTACATATACCTGTTAAAGATTAAAAAGAGTCATGCTGTAGGTTAAAACACTGTACAACACTCAACCAGGTAAGTCACTAACTTATGTCATATAGATACGCATTCCAATTTGAAGTATAACAAAAATATTCTTGAGAGACTGGTTAATACATCTTTAACCTAAACACAGAATCATAGAAAGGTCACAGCATGAAGGAGGCATTTGGCCCATCGAGTCTGTGCCAGCTCTATGCAAGAGCAATCCAACTAGTCCCACTCCCCTATCTCTGTAGCCTTGCAATTTTTTTCCTTTTGAGTACTTATCCAATTCCCTTTTGAAAGCCATGACTGAATCTGCCTCCACCACCCACCCTGGCGGTGCATTCCAGATCCTAACCACTCGCTGCGTAAAAGTTTTTCCTCATGTCACCTTTCATTCTTTTACCAATCACCTTAAATCTATGTCCTCTGGTTCTTGACCCTTCCACCAATGGGAACAGTTTCTCTCTATCTATTCTGTCTAGACCCTTCATGATTTTGAATACCTCTATCACATCTCCTCTCAACCTTCTCTGTTCCAAGGAGAACAACCCTAGCTTCTTCAATTTATCCATATAACTAAAGTCCCTCATCCCTGGAATCATTCTAGTAAATCTTTTCTGCACCCTCTCTAAAGCCTTCACATCTTTCTTAAAGTGCGGTGCCCACTTTCAACAAGATTTAAGAAAATTACTCAATCAATATTTATGGTTACTTTGCCACACTAGGTAATCATTGTGCTGGCAATTTTAGTTTTTTTTAAAAAAAAATAAAAAAAACAATTTTTTCCTGTTTTTCTTACCTCAAAGCAATCGTGGCTGAGAAAGAAATTTATGAAGCAAATGGCAGACATGTTGATTTACGCATTATACATTTATTCAACAATTATGGAATTGCTATTCCTTTTTTGCAACTCCTCTGCAGTTTCAAGGAAATATATTTATCCCTTCTGCACCGAGGTTAATGTACACGTTTCAGGTTAGTACCAGTGCTATCCTGCTTTCATGTTTAAATACATTTTTATTTGGCAAAGTGTGACTTGTATGATCAGAATGTTTGTCATTCTATCACCAAAGATAAAATTAAAGCATTCCACATAATACAATGATTCATGATAGTTTTGGTGTGAACATGGATCTTAGACAAAGATTTCAACCATGTGTTAAATGTCACTGCACAGCTGGTCATTTTTACGTAAAATACTGGGCACGCCACTAGATAATGGTACTTGAGCAGAATTAAGTGCAAGTAAACGGGAAATTATTTAATTGTTCCACAGTGATATTCAAATATGAAGAACACTTCAATGTGAATAAATCATCAAAAAATTATGCAAATGATAGAACTGCAAAGTGCATGGCTAACAGCTGAATTGTGCATTATTAAATACTATTACAAAATGCAATTTAGATCGACAACAGGTGCGGAGACGTTACTTACCAAAACATCCAAATGTCCTAAATCCTTCTCGAATATTCCGTGTGAACATAGGAATAATGGGCTAAAGATGGAAAAAACAGAGAAACATAGGAACCATTTAAAACCTTTTACACAAGCATACTGTACAACATAAAATCTTTTAGGAATACACGTTTTAACCAATTAACACAAATAATGCAGTGACAAGGTGATTCATCTAATTACTCTTTATCTAAATGGATATCTTCAAGAGCTGAGAATCAAACAAAATAAAGCATTAACATTCTCTTATCGGATCTACGTCGGAGAGGAGAGGCGAGACCATGCTGCTCAAGCGTGCCATATACAGCATGAATCATGAGATTAGCAATATGCATCAGAAACTATCATCTTCTGAAGTGCGAAGTGGTGCATTTTGGCAGGAAGAATGAGGAGAGGCAATATAAACTAAATGATACAATTGTAAAGGGGATGCGGGAACAGACAGGCTTGGGGGTATATGTGCACAAATCTCTGAAGGTGGCAGGGCAGGTTAAGAAAGCAGTTAAAAAAGCATACAGGATCCTGGGCTCTATAAATAGAGGCATAGAGTGCAAAAGCAAGGAAGTTATGTTGAATCTTTATAAAACATTGGTTTGGCCACAACTGGAGTATTGTGTCCAATTCTGGGCACCGCACTATAGGAAGGATGTGCAGGCCTCAGGGAGGGTGCAGAAAAGATTTACTAGAACGGTTCCAAGGATGAGGGACTTCAGTTACATGGGCAGACTGCAGAAGCTGGGGTTGTTCTCCTTAGAGCAAAGAAGGTTAAGAGGAGATTTGATAGAAGTGTTCAAAATCATGAAGGGTTTAGATAAAGTAAGTAAAGAGAAACAGTTCCCATTGGCAGAAGGGTCAAGAACCAGATTAAGGTGATTGGCAAAAGAACCAAAGGCAAAATGAGGAAAAACTTTTTACGCAGCGAGTAGTTATGATATCTGGAATGTGCTGCCTGAAAAGGTGGTGGAAGCAGATTCAATCATGGCTTTCAAAAAGGAATTGGATAAATATTTGAAAGGAAAAAAATTGCAGGGCTACGGGTAAAAGAGCAGGGGAATGGAACTAAGTGGATTGGTTTTACAAAGAGGTGGCATGGGCTTGATGGGCCGAATGGCCTCCTTCTGTGCTGTCACTATTCTATGATATAATGATGAATTGGTTAATGATGATTTGGGTTGTTAGACAAATTAATCACTAGAACAGCATCCCAACCCATAGTGAATTTGTAGTTGTTACTGAAGCTGTCATTGGCATAAGCTTGCACCACAAAATAAATGATAGGCCAGGCCTGATTGACTGATTCCAGCGGCAATGTCTGAGCTCTGCATTAAAAAACCTCCCTTCTGCCCTGTCCCCTCAGCAACAAACATAAAAGCATAATTTTATTGCACTAACATTTTCAACAGCGCATCAGGGAGCTTTCTGCTGCTTGCACTTCAATATTATTTGCAAATGTTCTTCCCAGTTGCAGTTTTATGTGTTACAGGTTGCAGTAGTGCACTCTATGTACTGCCGTTCCACAGAAGAGGGGTGAAAATCACAATTCCCATAATGTATATCTCTCGGTCTTTTGGCTAAGATCAAGCGTGTTCCTATTTGGGGCTTATTTGGATCTGAGCGGATCGGAACGCTGGCTGCGACCTCATGCTCTCGCAAAGTGCGGACTTTTCTGCGATTGGTCGATTTGTGTGCTGGCTCCACCCCTAAATTTGCATAGGGACTACATCAATACTGGCAGTGAAGGGCACCTGGGCACTAGGCCATGGTGTGCCAAACACCGTCCGGGTGGCGGTAAAGACAGTTGAAAGCGTTATGCCAATGGATCGTGCGTTTTTCGTGAAACGCGTTATGTTCGAGTGCTGTGGATTCAAAGCAGCAGACATCTGCCTACAGGATTTCCCTCGAAGCGGATATTTCGATGTCACCTTCAAGACCGTCGCTGGATGCCAGAAGTTTCTTCAGGTCTTCGAGGAGAAGGGGAGCGAAGGACCGCTGGCGATTCTCACTGCGGAGCCGCTCTTAACCCTTCCAACGCAGAGGAATCAGAAGCTGGTTGTACACATGTACAACCCACACGTCCCAGTCGTCGATGTGCTGACGTTCCTTGCCAGATACGTCAATGGGGCTGAGAACAGCGTGGATGTCAACGACCGGTTCGGGATCTGGACCAGCAAGAGGGAGGTCACAGCAATGTTGAGAGTGGACGTACAAGGCAACATCCCTCCAACCCCCCTCCAGCTTCGCCATCGGACTAAGTCGAGGGTACATCATGTATGTGGGGCAACCCAGAGTCTGTCGCACCTGCGGCAAATCCAGCCACGTGGCAGCCTCCTGCACTGCAACCGTCTGCAAGAACTGCAAGCAGAAAGGACACCAGACTAAGGACTGCAAGGAGAGCAAGCGCTGCAACCTGTGCGGGGAGGATGGCCATCTCTACAGGGCCTGCCCCAAACGCAGCTTCAGCTACGCCCAGGCGGTCAAGAGCAACACAGCGGAGGAGGAGGGGGCAACAAGCAAGGCTGCCCCAAAGAAGGCCAAGAACCCTCACCCTGCTGCGACCCCGTCTGAGAAGACCCCAACCCAGGAAGACAAGGAGCGAGAAAAGGGTCAAGCCGAAAACTGCCAGACCCCGACACCCAGCTCCGAGCCTCCCCACCAGACGACAATCCATGGACGAGGAGGCAGCAGAGAAAGAATGGCAGCTTGTGAGCAAGAAGAACAGAAAGAGGAAGCCAGAGGAAAGGAAACGAGTCCTGCAGACACTGCAACCAGGGGTAAAAAGGGCGCTCGAGTCGCAGTCGGAATACAGCGACTACCCCGTGTCTGACTAGGAGGGACGACAGGAGCGAAGCAGTCAGGCTTCCCATTGAAAGCGTCAAAACATCCAAGGCGACAGCGATGCGATTGACAACCCCCATCTCCAGAGCACTGGGAGCGACAACGCCTCCAGCACCGTGACGCCGGGAGTAGCAAAGGATCCAGCGCACACCAGCTCCGGGATACCGGGAGCAGCACCGCAGAGAGCAGCAACGAGGAGCCCCAAGCGATCGAGGATCACACGGGCTCTCCACCCAACACCACGCTGCCAATGTCACCCCCGCGGAACGACGACCCCCCCAGAACAGGACTCTTACCTTAGTTATTACCGGCAATGGTCGCAGCAGTGGGCCCATGGGCCGTCGATCTGGTCAGGAGGCAACGATTGCCGTGCCTCCGGCCTGGGGATTCTGCTGCAGGGAGGCAACTTTACCATTACCGAAGTAAAGGAGGTGGTGGGGGGTCGCCTCCTCGTAGCAGACGTAATGTAAAAAACGCTCCGCTCCAGCTGATCAACATGTATGCTCCGGCTCTAAAGAGCGAGCGGCTGGCTGTCTTCCAGCAGCTCCCACTGCTGCCGGTGACGTCCAGGCCAGTCATTCTTGGCGGTGACTTCAACTGCATCATCGATGCGGCTGGACGATCCAGCAGAGCTGACAGCAAACTGGACGCCACGTCCAAACTCCTGATGGAAGCGGTGAAAGACACCAAGCTGTGCAACGTCTTCAGCAACCCTGCAGACGGAGCAGCCTGGTCCAGACCAGACGGATCCGTCCGTTTCAGGATAGACTTCCTGTTTGCGTCCCCGACGCTCAAGGTCGGATCCACCAAGGTCACACCGGAGTTCTCCTCTGACCACTGCCTCCTCCTGGCTGACTGTCATCTACAGGACGATCAGAGAGTGGGCAGGGGGATATGGAAGCTGAATGTGAAACTGTTGACCCCGGGAAACATTGAGGAACTGAAGAGGGATTACAAAGGTTGGAGAACCGTAAAGCCCCTCTTTGATTCCCCAGTGCGCTGGTGGGAAGCCATCAAGGCGAACATCAAGAGGTTCTTCATCCTCAAAGGTGTTCAGAAGGCAAGAGAGAAGCAGAGGGAAACGTCCCGACTCCTGAAAAGCATGCAGAATCTTCTCCTGCTACAGTCGATGGGGATCGATGTCGGGGAGGAACTCAGAGGTGAAGGACCAGTAAGCCTCGCTCTTTGCCTCCGAGGCCTCCAAGATCATTTTCCAGGATGAGACTTGCTCGCGTTTCTTCTTCCAAAAGGTGCATTAAGAGAGCTCTGTGATCAGCAGCCTGAAGGAAGAGGACGGCTTGCTCACGTCCTCGCAGCCCGACATACTGAGGATCTGCAAATCCTTTTATGCCGGACTGTACGACGTGAAGCCCACAGACAGTGCAACCTCCCAGTCCTTCTTGTCGTCTATCACGGTGGTTCTGGACGACAGCAAGCGGGAGAGTCTGGACCACCCGCTAACTCTGGTTGAACTGACAAAGGCCGTCCGTTCCTTCGAGAAGAGTAAGACTCCCGGAAGCGACGGCTTTCCGGTGGAGTTGTACTTGGCTGTGGGACTGGATAGACGCAGACCTGCTGGAAGTGTACGGAGGTATGCTTCTGGCAGGCAACATGCCAGACTCCATGAGGAGAGGCATCATCACCCTCGGTACGCAAACACAAAATGTCACTACATGCTGAGGTTCTCTCTGTCCCCGGTGTTGCGAAGGATGGGCCTGGCCACGCTGCCACAGAACGCACCATCCAGTTGGACCGTTCCGCCCCACTTGTCCGTCGTGGAAAAATTTGTGCAGAAAAACACCTTTGACCACAAGGCGATCAGCAAGTGGTCCGCACGTAACGTCCTCGAGACCCTACGGGAAAAGGAGATGGTGGATCCTGTCGGTTGGTTCACCGAGTAGACTGTCAATGTCATTTGACAGAACGCCTCATCGCCAGAGCTTTCAAACAAGCACCAACACCTAGCTTGGCTGGTGGTGAGAAGGGCCCTTCCCGTCAGATCCTTCATGCGCTCCAGGAGTCTCAGCACCACCGCACGCTGTCCCCGAGGAGGCTGCGGTGGAGACGAGACCGTCACCCATCTCCTTCTGGAATGTGCCTTTGCAAAGAAGGTCTGGAGAGAGATGCAATGCTTTCTGTCCAGGTTCGTCCCGAGCAGTTCCGAAACACAGGACTCTGTGCTTTACAGGCTGTTCCCGGGGACGCACACCAAGACAGACATCAACTGCTGCTGGAAGAACATCAGCTCGGTGAAAGACGTCCTTTAGTCTGCCCGAAACTTGCTGGTCTTCCAGTGCAAGGAGCTGTCCTCGATCGAGTGTTGCAGACTGGCACATTCCAAGGTCCATGACTACGTGCTCAGGGACGCACTGAAGCTGGATGCGGCCGCCGCAAAGGCTCTATGGGGAAAGGCAACCGTTTAGAACCTTCCTGCCATTGTATACAGAGGGGATGCAATCAGGGAAAAAAAACCCTCAGGCAGAATGTAAAATTCAAATTGATGTAACGTACCTGTAATGCACCTGTAATGGATCTGTAATCAATAATCTATATTGAATGTAATGCAATGAGGCACCTTAGAGTGTCATGAACTGTAATTATATGCCATGTGTTCATTGAACTGTACTTGATGTAACCTGCAAATTGTATAATCTGTATTGTGTACGTTTGGAATGTGATACGACAACTGTATTATGTATTGTTGCAAATTTTATGAATAAAGTATATTATTGAAAAAAAATCTCACACATACAGAATTCATCAACAGAAGATTGAACTTCTTGGCCCAAGCTCTGAGTAAATAGCAGAATTTAAGCTCCAGGTCCAGGGAGAAGGGCAGGGCTTTGCAGAGAAAACTTCTTGGAAGCATTTGTAACATATATTGGCTAACTTTCTGGGTAAGTTTAGTGTTTCTTTTCCATAATTATATAATTTGCGTATTTATCATGGTATAAATTGCATTTTTAGATGTACGTACTGGGGTGCTTGAGGAAACAACATGGCCACGTGAAGGACTTGAAGAAAATTATTAGAACAATTTAATTGTTTTGCTGGTGGGTAGTTCCCAGCTAACTTTAAATAGTTGCCCTACAGATGCAAGACTATTAATTATTTACAACAATTGCATTTTAGTGCTTTTAATGTTAAAAACAAGTCACAAGGCACTTCAGGTAAGAAAAACAAACTTCAAGCCAGGAATGAAGAGTTTAGGAGGGGTGACTGAAACTTCAGCTAAAGAAAGAACTTTGAAAAGGTTTTTTTAAAAAAAATGGAGAACCAAAGGGGTTGCGATAAGAAGCTCCTGTGAGTAGTGCTGATGCAGCTTAAGTTCTGCCACTAGTGGTGGTGGTGGTAGGGGGGGGTGGAAAAAAGGGAGGGTGCATAGAAGGCACGGGTCAGAGGAACAGTACATTTGGGAGGGGATAAAGGGCTGGAGGATGTTGAAGAAATAGGGTGGGGGTGAGACAGTGAGGGATTTGTACATGAATTATAGCAGTGAATAAGCAAGGATTTCAGCAAGGGTGATCTGGCAGTGGGAAGACTGAGTAGAGTTAAGAAACAATGAAGGATGCAAGACTCTGGTGGGAGTTGTCGAATGACCTCCTGATAGTAATGTTTTGGTGGGAGGGATGTATAAATACGGAGATCAGGGAAGCATGTAGCAAAAACAATATGGTTTTAATGGGAGATTTTAACTTTTACAGATTGGGAAAAGCAGAACAGCTCCAGTAGCAAAGTCAACACGTTTCTAAAATGTATTTGGGACAGTTTGCTAGAACAATGTTTCAGAACCGACAAGGATACGGGTCATTCTAGATGTAGTGATAAGTAACAAACCAGAATTAGTTAATAATCTGAGAGTGAGAGAATATCTTGCGAATATTGTCCATATGATTGAATTTGATACTGGTTTGAGAGGGAGAAGCGAGAGTCACAAACCAAGGTATTAAATTTAAGTTAGGCAAATTTTGAAGTGATGAGAAATGAATTGACCACAGTAAACTGGGCTGAACTGTTAACGGGTAAAGCTACAAACGGTGGGAAGTAGTCAAAGAAGTATTTGGTACACTACAAAAGCAGTACATACCCATAAATGGGACAAGGCATCACTTGTGTTGTTCAGCAACAATGACCTAATTTGTTGACCATAGAATCATACAGCGCAGAAAGCGGCCATTTGGCCCATCATGTTTGTGTTAGCTCTTTGAAAGAGCTATCCAATTCGCCCCACTCCCCTGCTAGTTCCCCATAACCCTGTAATTTTTTCCTTTTCAAGTATATATCCAATTCCCTTTTGAAAGTTACTACTGAATCTACATCCCCCACCCTTTCAGGCAATGCTTTCCAGAACATCATAAGTCACTGCAAAAAAAAAAATTCTCATCTCCCCTCTGGTTCTTTTGCCAATTACCTTAAATCTGTGTCCTTTGGGTACCAACTCTCCAGTCAGTGGAAACAGTTTCTCCTTATTAACTCTATCAAAACCCTTCATAATTTTGGACACCTCTTAAATCTCCCCTTAACTTTCACTGCTCCAAGGAGAACAATCTCAGCTTCTCTAGTCTCTCCACATAACTGAAGTCCCTTATCCTCTGTATCCTCTCCAAGGCCTTGACATCCTTCCTAAAGTGTAGTACCCAGAATTAGACACAATACTCCAGCTGAGGCCTACCCAGGTAAGAGACAGTATCAAGCTAAAAGAAAGGACTTACACAAATGCAAGGAAAAGTGGAAATCCAGCAGACTGGGAGAGCTACAAAAAGCAACAAAGGGATACAGAGAAAGTAATAAGATGCACTAAAAACTTGCAAGGTATATCAAAGCTAACGGTAAAAGTTTTTATAAATATACTGAGAGAAAGACGGTGGTAAAGAAGAATGTGGGTCCATTAAAGACAGATGTGGGTGAAACTGTAATGAACAATAAGGAAATGGCAGACTTGTTAAATGAACACTTTGTATCCATTTTCACAGTAGAGGAAGAGGATAAAATACCAGCGGTACAAGGGAACCTAAAAACAAATCAAGGGGAGGAACGTATTGGATTTAAGTAAGAAATGATAATGCAGAAAATAATGGGACTTAAGGTACATAAATCTTCAGGACCTGATGGTTTCCACCCCAGAGTGGTAAAAGAAATGTGAGGAAATTGTGATGCGTTAAATCATCATTTCCAAAGCTCTTGGATTCAGGAATTGTGCCTTTGGATTGGAAAACTGCAAATGTCACTCGATTATTTAAGAAGAAAGGAAGGGAGGGAGAAACCAGGAAACAACTGAGCTGTCAGTCTAACATCAGTTGTGGAAAGCTAATGGAATCTATCATCAGGGGCAGAGTGACTGAGCACTTGGACAAGTACAAGATGATCCAAGAGTCAGCATGGATTTGTGAAGGGTAGGTCATGTCTGTCTGACTAATCTAATTTTTTGAGGAGATCACTAACATGGTGGATAGTGGAGTGTTTATGGATGTTGTCTATATGGACTTCCAGAAGCCATTTAATGAGGGTCTGCACAAGAGATTATTAGCAAAAAATAAAAGTGCACGGTATTGGGCGGTAACCATAGATATGGTTGGTAATTGGTAGTGAGGTGGGAGACAGAGGAATAAAGGAAATGTACTCTGATTGTGACAAGTGGTATTCCCCAGGGATTTGGACTGGGGCCTCAGTTTTTCACCATATAACTTGGATGAAGGAATAGAATTGTATATCCAAGTTTGCAGATAAGACTAAATTAGGAGGCACATTATGTTATGTAGATGGGGAGCATGGCATGGGGCAACAGTAAATTTACATAATGGGAATAGCTGATGATTTATTGTATCCTGTAGTTATAATGAACAAGTCTGTGTAATATTTCCTACGGATATATTAATTTGATGGGTGACCAGGTCCACATACTCACCCATCAAAACAACCTAGCATCCATAGGAAATACAGAATAGACTTAGTACATAACAATTACAGGATACAATAATTCCATAACTAAACCTGTCTTTCTCCTTTAGTCAAACCAGCAACTGTTCCCTTTGCATGGGAGATTCCATTAATTGAAATGGATACCAATCAGATTTATTCAAACTTCCATTCATCCTGCTCCTTAACTGACAAGATGATGGTAGCCACCACAGGACAAACGTTAGTTCTGCTGTGCTACTGCTGGGTTTGGCAAAGGATTAGCTCCATGTCTAAGCTCAACTTAAATCTGACAAAATTGCAGGAAATTGCAAAATGGCCACTTAATTGGATCTTGCCCCAGATCATGAGCTTAATTTGACTTTTTTTAAACAACAGCTTCAGCAATCTGTTTCACACATTGTAAACAGGTGTTGGAAACTTGTAAGCTCAGTCCCCAACTGATGAACCCTTGCAGCATGGCAGCTTCCCAAATTTGTTCTATTATTGTAAAAATTCCCATTTAGAATTTTACACCCATCCCGTTCTCAGAGTTCTTTTAAACATTACTTCAAGCTAAATGCCCTTTGCAGAACAGTCAATTTGGAATACTATTAGCATCATCTCTTTCATAAATTCAAAGTTTTAAAAACAATATTGGTGTCTGGCCAATGATCTTGCAAGATAATTTACTAGCTTAGTTAACGGCCCGTGATGACATGATTAGTATTGCAATCATATCGCATCACTGATCACAACCGTTAAACAAAATGTTGACAAAATGTTAACAAAAGATTTAAAAAGTCACTCAGGTTCAACCAGGTGATTCCAGATATTGAGCCTAGTTAAAACTCCATGAATCCCGGATAGCTTTTAATATGGTCACATCACTGTTCAGATCCTTTAGAACTTGGCATTACTTAGTACAGTACCTCAGTACAAAACACAGAACCTTACACAGTTTTCAGAGTTAGAAAATGGGTAATTCTTCATAGTTCAATCATAGAAAATCTCATTTAACCATCAGTGCTAAGAACATTAACTTTGAAAACAATTCACAATGGAACACAAATTCTGTTTTAAAAAACCTTGAAAACTCATTTTTGTTTTTGACACAAAAATGTGACTGCAGTATTTAAGAGTTAATGGCAAGTGCCTTTACATCTACTACTGTTAATTCAAAATTGATTTTTGCTTAAAAAATTCTAATTATTCAGTGGTATGAATTAAGCAATTTCTGGTTGTTTTGGTGGTTTTGTTTTAGCATAATTTCAATTTGAATTAACAGACAATTTGATGTAACTCCAAATTAGGAGTCGGCTGTAATTTTTGCTGTAACATTGAAATAATATGGACAGACACAAAATACAGACTGAAGAAGTAAATAATGTATTCCCTAAAGAGAAAACCATTACTTATTTATACTCACCACTTGAGCATCAATTGCCACCTGAGCGAACCCTTTCCGACCTCTCCAAAATATGCGATAAGTCTCATCACTAAAGAGTGCTTCACGGACTCCACCTGGTGAGATGGCCAACAAGTGACCATTTTTCAAAGCTTTGACACACTCCTCTTGTGGACCATGCATAACACTAAAAACTTCCAACAATAATTTAAAGCCTGAAAAAGAAATTTAGAAACCTATGTGTACTATTAACTACCAAAAAGAGCAGAGTAGCAAATATGAAAAAAAATTGAAGACATTACAAAATGTTTTATAATATTGACCAAATATTATAATAACTATAGTCTCAAATAAAATGGTTACGTGCATAACAACACTGATTAGGCTACCAAAAGTAACTAGATTTGACCTAGTCTAACTTGGGCTTTTCTATTTATTGATTTACTGCTTATTAATTGCACAACATTCGTGCCACACTTGAAGTCAGCCACCAACACCTATCTTGATATTATGACATTATGTATCATCCTACAAAAATTTAGCTCAACCAACAATTTACATTCATACAAGTATCTTTCACGTAACAAAACATCCTAAAGCACTTTACAGGGGCTTCATAGTTCAATCATATGATTGAACTACAAAGAGTAGGAACTCATCAAGGGGAAGTAACCAAAGGATAACCGTCAAAAGGATAATTTTTGAGGAGATTGTGGAAAGTTGACATAGGCGTAGCAAAGAGAAGACTTTTAAGAAGGGAATTCCACAGTATTGACACATGATGACTGAAGGCTCTGCATCAATGACGCAGTGGAAGGAAGGGGAATGTGCAACAATCTAAAGTTGGAGTGGAGAGTGTGTGCTGGGATGTAAGACAAAAAAAATTGTGCCGGTAGGGTAGAGTAAGGTCATGGTGGGATTTAAAGATGAGGACCAGGGTTTTGAAGTTGATGATTTGTCAGACAGGGAGCCAGTGGAGATCGACAGGAAGAGGGTGGGGAATATATAGGACAGACATAGGCCAGAGTTTTGGATTTTATTTGTAGGATGGAGCTGAAGAGGCCAGCGAGAAAATCATTAGAGAAATCAACCCTCAAAGTGGCAAAGGGGTGATGGCAACAGATGTGACGTGGGCTTTGAATACTCAGCTGAACAGGGTACTGAGTCTGTGCACCTGTGTGTTCAATCTGAACGAGCAGCAGCGGGGGGAAGTGGAATCAGCATGTGAGGTATAAAGTTGCTGATGGGAACTGATGTCTTTTGTCAAGTCAATACTGAAGAAAGTTCTGGCTCATCCAAGACTTAATGTCAGACAGCATAGCAACAATTGTGGAATCAAGGATGAAAGAGGAGAAAGTAAGTCATCAATTAGCCAACTAACGGTAGTCCTACTTTTCCCATTTTCCAATCGCCGTTCCAATTTTTAAAATATTTCTCACATTCAAGTCATCTTTCTTCCTTCAATGGTGCCATACATTATTTCCTGGTGAAAATAGCAAACAACAAGATGTTTTATATGTTGCAATAAGATTGTGGCTATCAGCTTGTGCAACAAAGACTTATTTCAAGGATGCACAGCCATTCCCAAACACCCCATCCAGATGCTCCAGAGGAGGAAAAACAGCTCAACGTTGCCAGGTCAAAACAACTTCTCGTTCTTAATAGCAACTGCCACTGTACAATGAACTGAGAGATTGCGTGGCATAAACATCTCAAGTTCAAGATCTGCCTCAACTTACAATACCAATTGCAAATGCTGTGCTAATAGCTGCTGATGTAAAATACAAGAAAAGTGTCCTTTCAGGATGTCGTTCTGGTTCTGATGTTTCTGTCACTAACCCCACAGGCTAATGTGGACTTACGGATTTTAAGTGAAATGCTTAGAATAAGGACATTTTCTGAATAGAATGAAAGATTTTTTAATACCCAACTGGAAAAATGTCCTTGAAATAAAATAAGTTCAGTGGCAAAGTAAAGCTGAGCAACTGTCAAACCAATTGTGCTAGAAGACCTTCACAAAGAACAAATGCACCCTTATTACTTAGGATGTGAGTAAGCATTTGGTAACAGATTTTGAAGAAAAACACTGACATTATATGGGTTTGGAAATTTAAAAGTTTAAGGAATTGTAAGCTAATTCTAACTTACAATGTGACCCTTGGGAGACTGGCATGCAAATGTTGACCTTTAAACTTTGCACGCCAATGTCCCTAATTTATATTTCAATCTGATGCTTCAGCTCCTAGACAAGGCCGATTTGCAGCCTGGGCACCCATCAATCATGTATGCGCAAGCATGGTTTTATCAAGACATGATGCACACTTTTTTAAAAAGTGATGCGCATTATTAAAAAACTTTGTGGGCCTGTGAACCAGAAACAAATGACTGTTTCACCTGTGAATTGACATGCAGCAGTGTTTAATGAGTCAGCGCAGGAGGCAGCCAACCCAAAATCAATTCACAAGAATTACTCAAGAAAAAGTGCATTCCAGTAACATTGGAACTTCAGTAGCTGCATTCTTTACATCTGAGGGTGCTATTAGTGGCAGAATTGCATATCTACTTTTGACAGCACTATCCCAATGTAAAATTCCTAAAACTTTTAGGTAAAACATTGGTGTTCCTATATTTCGTTGGTATAAAGAAATGGATAATAATGGCTTTCAGGAAATACTGCACTACAGTTACACTGAACTGAAAGAGAGAACAGTCAACTGTAGTACATCTTTACAGGTGTCTGGAAATGGATGCTTCTGACTAGTATGACCTGCTAAGATACAATAAGCAGTCTCTAGAGACATAATTTCTGGGTAGCTTGAGTTTGGTTAATAAAACAAAAAACTTCAAGGACAGACAATAATATAATTCAACTGCATTGAAAAGATAATTAAAAGAATAATTCTCTCTCTGCTAACACAACACACTTGATCCAACTGTGATGATGGACTGGAGACCTGCTCTCATGGTTCTGCCAATTTGTGGGCCTGTGCCAGCTGCTTAAATTCATGTATCCTAAGGTGGGGAAAGGGAGAGATGAATCGATTAGCCCAAATAACTCAACTCCCTTCCTTCCTTCCTTCTCCCCTCCACGCACAAGAGGCAACGGACTACCCTCTTTAGCCAGTGATCACCAAAATTATTGTGTGGGAAAATAAGCACTCTGCTGTAACAGGGACAGTGACTTCCACATGATTCAAATTTATATTAAAAAGTTAGAAAAATAAATCTGCACATCTTTCAGAGGAAAATATATTTAAAATAAAATATAGCGGATGCGTTGTATATAAACTTTCAGGAAGTCTTTGACAAAGCACCACATAGGAACCTACTTAAGATGATCAAGGGGTATGGAATTAGGGGTAGGGTAACAAATTGGAATAAAAACAGATTAGAAGGAAGGAAACACAGGAAGTAAAATCAATTTCTCAGAGTGATTAGAAGTGGGAAGTGGTGTCCCACATGATTCTTTGACAATTTTGTGCACTGTGTACATAAATGATTTGGATACAGGGCTGGAGGGACAGATGTCCAAATGTCTGCCAATCAATCTCTGTGGCCCAGAAAGTGAACAATTAAAATTGTGGAGTCTCATTCCTTCAGGTAGTGAATTGTTGTTAGAGATTTTTTAAATGTCAAACTAAAAATTTTAAAGTTTTTTTTCTTACTATTCCTTTCTATCTCTTTTTTCTCTATCTCTCAATACAATTTATCTTTCCCTCTTTTTATTTCTCTTTCTGTACCTGATTTGACATTGTAATCCACTCACTCTAATTCACTCTCCACAGTCCTTCCTGTTTATTTCTCAATCCTTAAATCTCATTGGTTAAGGAGATACACTGTTGGTCCCATCGTTCATGGAGGTCCCAAATGCCCAGTTACCCTCGCCACGCCGTTATCAGCTTGCACTTCCAGCAACTTACAGGGCAAAAATTTTTGAGCTGAAGGGTGCAGGAAAATGTCTAATTAACCAGGAAATCCGTAAGATGCCCTGCTCCAGCAAATCCCGGCCCAATATATCGATCAATCGCTGTTTTACCTCACACTGCTTGATAATTTTCACTAATTTGACTATCCTAAAATGTTTCTCTAGAATGATGAAACAATCCTTCCATTTTCTTCCAATATAATTTATAATAGGACTCAAAGTTTGCCAATGACAAAGATAGGCAGCATTGTAATATGTGTAAATGGAAGCATAAAATTACAGATTAATTGATTACAGGTTAATTGATTAAGTGAATGGGCAAAACTGTGACAAACGGATTTCAAGGTAGGCAAGTGTGAGGTCATTCCCTATGGGCCTAAAAAAGGATAAATCCGAATACTTTCTAAATGGTGAAAAGCTCAAAACAGTGGAGGTCCAAAGAGACTTTGGGGTCCATGTACATGGATCACTAAAATGTCATGGGAAGGTGCAGGAAATGATCAAAAAGGCTATAGGAATGCTGGCATTTATATCTAGAGGACAAGAATACAAGGGGGTAGAAGTTATGCTGCAGCTATACAAAGCCCTGGTTAGACCACACCTGGTGCACTGTGTTCAGTTCAGGGAGGATATAATGACCTTGGAGGGAGCGGAGTGTAGATTTACTAGAATGTTACCTGGACTCCAAGAGTTAAATTACCAGGAGAGATTACACAAACTAGGGTGGTATTCCCTGGAATTTAAAAGATTAAGGGGCGATTTGATCAAAGTTTTCAAGCTATTAAGGGGAACTGATAGGGTAGATAGAGAAAAACTATTTCTGCTGGTTGGGGAGTCTAGGACTAGGGGACATAGCCTAAAAATTAGAGCCAGGACTTTGAGTGAAGTTAGGAAACACTTCTATATGCAAAGGATGCAAACAGCAGTTGATACTAGCTCAATTGTTAATTTTAAATCTGAGATTGATAGATTTTTGTTAACCAAAGGTATTAAGAGTTATGGGGCTAAGGCGGGATATATATGGAGTTAGGTTACAGGTCAGCCATGATCTCACTGAATGGCGAAACAGGCTCGAGGGGCTAAATGGCCTACTCCTGTTCCCATGTTCCTAGTATCGTAAATAAATTGCTTCATTTTGCACATTAGAAGACCAAGTATTAGCCTGGTAAAAGCAATTTTTAAAAAAAAATCCTCTTCAGCTGAAGCTATTATAACTCTGGTTTAATGTAACATTCTTTTAAAACATTCCTATTTTCATCATGACACAAAGGAAAAGTTCAAGGGCTGTTGCAGTTCAGTACTACCGCTAGCGATATAACAGATGAAAAACACAATGTTTTCTCTCTCGCACCCCATGCATGCATGTGCACAGATACACAAACACAATGTGATCAACATCAAGGTGAAAGTCTAATAAGAGCCCTCCTTCAGCCTTTTTACAGACTGCACGAATATTCTCGTGCCAAACAGTTTTGCAGAGTTCATACAAGGATTTCTCCCCAAATGGAAAAACAATCATAATCCCCAAATCTTCGTTTACTTGTCCTCTAATTTTTTCTGTTCTTCCAACTTCACACATTCTAAATCTGTACCTACACATAATTCACTTCATACTTTTGTTTAGTATTTAATGTTTCAGTTCCCAGCAATGGTTCTCACCCCCCACCCCACCCACCAAGAAAGTATTACATTTTGATGTGCTAGGTTGGTGCAAAAGAGAAGGGAGGGTTTGGAGAACAATGTATCAGCTGTAACACAAAGTACACATCAGGTAATGGACAGTTGTTTATCTTTGTCTTTTTTTTGTGTTGACACCTTATTTTGGATAAAATTGTGGGAAAGGCGGGATTGAGAGTGAACATAACTGATACATAATTTTGTGAACAAGAGTTCCACAGCACTTGTACATTTCAACCTTTTTAAGAGATTGACTCATTCTTAAATTTTATCCTGTCACTTAAGTCTACAGTTTAAGTTAGACAAATTTTCTTCAGATAATGCTCAAACTGAACTCCAGAGTTAATACATTTCACAATTTTTTGTGCCAATCAAGGTGAGGGTTGACGATATTTATATGTTGGATCTTTACAGCCATTTTGCTGGTTGCTTCGCTTCAAAAGTATTTAAAGTGGGATAGTATCACAATATTTGAAGCTATTTAAGGAGGCTATCCTTAAGTTATAGGCAATCTAATTCCAAAGCATTATCTTCTACAGATATTTCTAAAATATTTAAAACAGGAAATTGTTAAAATACATACACCTCAGACAATTGGTACTTCCTACAATAATTTCAACTTCCGTAAAGCCTGCAATTCCAAATTTGATTTTAACCTGTTTTGCAGAACATATAATCCCAGCAGAAATAAAAAAAAATGTACCTGGTAACTTAAAAAGAAAATGGTCAGCTACAGAGTGACAGGTTCTTCCTTTCTGGATAATTACTTTAGCTAAAAAATAGTAATAGTCTACAGGTATGGCCCCATGATAATAAACAATCAGAGCAGGCCCCGCATCAGGAATCTTTTCCAATCCATGAACTTCATAACCTGAGGAAAGAAGAACAAAGTCAGACTAATATTTAAAGAATGTATGTATTTTATGGTAAGGGAGGATAAAGTCAGTTTAATTATGCTTATACTGCTTTTTGTAGACAGTTTAAGAAGGCATTTTAAGTGCTAAAAATAAGAGTTGATGAAATTATTTTGATCTGGGCAATAAATGCAGCAAAACTTTCAGTCATATATGCCATGCTAGCAGTTGCAGAAAAGCATTATTGGAGACTTCAGACAGTAATTCAAAATCCAATTACATCTGATTGTGCATTGATGTCTGAGTACATTAATGTCATGACTTTGACATGTGGAAAATGAATCACTGTACAATTTGTGTTCTGTACACCACTATTGTTTTAATTATAGGTCACTATTACCACTTCAATTCAACCTGTATTGTTTTCAGATTTATCATTCTTGTCTAAACTTGCCAAGCAAATAAAGAGAATGGTGCCTACTGTACATTTATTTGCAGGTCCATCAGTTCTTCGGTGGTCTGTACCTTTCCTCCTTATAGAAAATATTTACGTTTTGCTACGTGTATTAAAAATAACCCTACCATTTGAAAGGATATTAAAATATTTATTCCCTTTCACCTTTAATAAATGATGGTACAAGGCTGATTGATGCAACCAGCATACAGGTTTAACCAAGTTTATCAGTATGGTTTTGTGCATATATGGCAGTTGGCCAGTTGTAGAATTGGACATTATGGGTTTTTGTGTGGACAAGGTTGAAGTTTGCTTGATTACTCGATTAAGCTACTATAAAAGAAATAAAATATTTTGTTCACTGTGTTCTGGTCTTTGTGAAATTAGAGATAAAGGGGAACCAATTCAGTCTATTTTTGAAATAATTTTAAGTTACTAAACATCACAGTAAACACTCTTGCAGAACTGCCAAGTTCCTGAAATTAAATACAGTTAGCTTATGAGACAACGTGATCCAAATCCTCCTCCTCTCCCAAGAAAACAGTCAAATATTAGGTGATTTATAATTTAAGAAGGAGGTTGGTTGCATATCTCAGAAGGAAATTCCTAAGTGGAATTGCTGAATTGAATACAAGTTCATTAAATACACACTGACTTTTTATAGCTTTCAATTTATAGTGGAATCTGTTTGCAATAAAAGGGCACCTTTTCCGCTTAAATCCAACATATCCGTTACATTTTCATAGTTTCAAGCACCACTCATTTTACAGATCTTGCCGATTCTGGCTACATTAGGATTCTCAATAGTTGGGTTTTTTTTGAATATCCAGCTTGTATCCCCCACATTCTTCTGTCCTCTGACCCTGGACTTGTGTGTTTCCCCCTTCATCCCACCATTGGTGGCACAGCCTTTAGCTGTCTTGGTCCCACTCGCTCCCTAAACCCTGTCACCTACTCCTCTTTTAAAAGCCTTCTCAAAACTCATCTTTTCAACTAGACTTCCTAATCTTTTTTTCCTTGGCTTGGCATCCATTTCTCTGTTTCCAGTTGTGAAGTACCATGGAACTTTCTTTTTTAAAAAAAACCTTAAAGGTGCTATGTTGTCACCAATCACTCATGAAAAAAGCTTTCCCCCAGTTCGCTCACAAATTCTCAACTTCCTCACCTCTGCAACTGATGGCCTGCTTAATTGCTCGCTTGCCTCTGCCTTTAATGTCCTCTTCCCCAGCAAATCAATCACTGTTTCCCACTCCTGTTGCTCACCCCGGTACACCTTCAGTTGTGAGGATGTAGAATTCAATTCCAGATTTGGTGGATGAGGTAAAAACTATGTCAACATTCAAGATTAGATTGGGTAGGTGAAGGAAATGGGGTTGAAAGGATATGGAAACCGGGTGGATAAATTGATTAGAACTATTTATGTATGGAGGATAAAAACAGTCATGGGCTGGTTGGGCAAAACGGACTGTTCCTGTGTTGTAACTTTGTGTTTCTCCCTTAAATCAAAGGGTTACAAATACAAAACACACCTGGCGCACAACTGGTCTAATTACCAAGTCCAGCTTGACCACATCAAGCATTTTCATGCTTCACTTTCCTCAGCCAAAACCACTCTAGGATCATCCTAGAGTGCAAGGACAATCCCAGGCTCCTTTTCCCCATGATCAACCTCTCCCGTAAACTCCACTCCCACCTCAAACGTCAAATATGTGGAGCTCATGGACTTCTTTTACTCCAAGATCAATACCATCTTTGGTCAGATCTGTCAATGAGACCTGGGTGTCCTTGTACACCAGTCGCTGAAAGCGAGCATTCAGGTGCAGCAAGCAGTTAGGAAGGCGAATGGTATGTTGGCCTTCACTGCAAGAGGATTTGAGTACAGGAGCAGGGCTATCCTACTGCAGTTATACAGGGCCTTGGTGAGACCACATCTGGAGTGCTGTGTGCAGTTTTGGTCTCCTTATCTGAGGAAGGATGTCCTTGCCATGGAGGGAGTGCAACGAAGGTTTACCAGACTGATTCCTGGGATGGCAGGACTGACGTATGAGGAGAGATTGGGTCGACTAGGCCTATATTCACTAGAGTTTAGAAGAATGAAAGGTGATCTCATCAAAACATATAAAATTCTAACAGGACTAGACAGACTAGCTGCAGGGAGGATGTTCCCGATGGCTGGGGAATCCATAACCAGGGGTCACAGTCTCAGGATACGGGGTATGCCATTTAGAACCAAGATGAGGAGAAATTTCTTCGCTCAGAGGGTAGTGAACATGTGGAATTCTCTACCATAGAAGGCAGTGGAGGCCAAGTCATTAGATGTATTCAAGAAGGAGATAGATCTATTTCTTAATGCTAAAGGGATGAAGGGATATGGGGAAAAAGTAGAAACAGGGTACTGAGTTAGACGATCAGCCATGATCATTTTGAATGGCGGAGCATTCCCGAAGGGCCAAATGGCCTACTCCTGCTCCTATTTTCTATGTTTCTATAATTGATTAGACAAGTTATTCACTGGGTGTATTTGAGTTCGCACTACTTTGACTTGGGGAAGTAAGACAAAGAAATACAGCTAATACCCCCTGCCCACCATTCCCTTGTCTTCCAACCATTCTGGCCCAGGATCCCTTCTCTTGCAGTTTATCACTTAAACCCCACCCCCCCACCCCCAATCTCACCTCTCTCAAACCTTACTTCATCCATGAGATCACATCTTGCTCCCTCAATCTGCTCACCATTCAACTCCCGTCAATCAACACCCTTCAATGGCTCCCAGGCTAGCTAACATTGTCAATGATTCCCTTTCCTCAGACACTAAGAATTGCTATCAACTCCTCCTCAAAAAACCCACCTTTAGCTATCAATTTTCTCCAACTACCATCCTCCTTTTCCTTGCTGAGGTTCTTGGATGTGTCACCACCTTCCAGCTTTGTGCCTATCTTCACTACCATTCCCTGCTTGAATCTCTACAGTACAGCTTCTGTCCTTCTTGCCACAGTGAAAATGGCCCTAGCCAAGTCATGAATGATGTCCACTGTCACTATGGTGGGTTATCCCTCCTTGTCCTTTTTGCAGCATTTGATGGTTGACTATGCCATCCTCCTCTAAGTCTCTCCGCTACTGTCTGCCTCCATGGGACAGCCCTTGCACGGTTCCATCACTATCTATCCGATCAAAGCAAGTGCATTTCCAGCAATGGGTTCTCTCTCCTCCCCACTCTGTCACCCCCGGAGGATCCCAAAGATCATTCCTCACCCCTGTCCTTTTCCTTATACACATACTGCCCTTTGGTGACACATCTGCAAGCATGGAGTCAGCTTTTGGCTTTGTGATAGCATTCCTGTCTGTGAGACAGAAGGTGAAGGGTCTGAGCTCCACTCCAGATAGACCCAGTGAGCAGAGACTAGAATATGGTCTCTAAATGCTGGGTTAACATACAGTGGGATTCTCTTGTCCGGAAGGAGTGACCATTGGCTCAGTGATAGTATTCCTGCCTGAGTCAGAAGGGTTGGGTTCAGGCCCCATTCCAACAGCCCCAGCAAGTGGAGGCCTGAGTGCTAGCTCTGAATGCTGGATTGACCTCCAGCTGGGGTACTTTCGTCCAATGGGTGCGGCTGGTCCCCCTTTATAATCGTGAAGGGTAGGCGGGGGTCTTTAGTCTTGGTTGTAGCCCATTTGGAAGGTTCTCCAAAGATAGAAACAGTGAGGAAGCAATGGAAAACCAACTGAACTACTCTTCCCTAGTAAGTGGCTCAAGAATCTCAAGAGACTTGAGTTAGGATCACTCAGAACACAATGGACGGATGGACCAAGCTCTACCTTTCCTCCACTTCTCTTGACCCCTGACTGTCTCCAAGTTATCAGAACGTCTTTCCAACATTGTCATGGATGAGTCACAACTTTCTCCAACTAAACATCAGAAAAACCCACTCCACTTTCTTCAGACACCACCACAAACTCCACTTCCTTCCCTCTGAATCCATCCCCCATCCCTCGTGACTCTCAGGCTGAACCAGACTTTCTGTAATTGGTGTCCTGTGCTGAGCTGAGCTTTAAACCCCATATTAAGACTGCTTATTTCCAACTCCACAACATTGCCCATTTCTGCCCCTACCTCAACCCTCTACTGCTGAATCCCTTACACTTGCCTTTGTCACCTTCAGACTTGATTTCTCCAATATTCTCTTTGCTGGTCTCTTATTACCCACCCTTCATAAACTTCAACTTGTCCAAAACTCTGCTGCACATGTACTGCCCCACACCAGGTCCCACTTTCCCATCCTCGCTGACCTACAGTGGCTCCCTGCCCCCCCAGTATATCACATTTAAAAATCCTTGCACTCCCTTATAAATTCCCCATATCCTTACTCCATCTGCAATCTCCTCCAGGCTTACATCCCTTCAACTGCAACCTTTTGTGCACTGCAGCAACCCCCTCCTCCCCACTCCCCTCCCTTTTGTCCCACAACTGTGACAGAGCTTTCAGCTGACTTAACCCTATTCTTTGTGACGGCCTACTGAAATCTCTCTGCCTCTCTCTACCTTTAAAAACATCCCCAAAACCCACAAAGGAAGTGCAGATGATATATACTTAGGTTTTCAGAAAGCTTTTGACAATGCTTCACATCAACAATTAAAGACTAATTAATAAAAAGAATTGCGCTTTTGAAGTATAGTCACTGTTGTTTGTAAGTAAAAGTAGCAGCCAATTCGCACACCAGGTCACAAACAGAAAATGAGATAAATGTCTAATATCTCTTTTGACGGTGTTGCTTGACGGATGAATGTTGGCCAGGACACTGGGAAAACCCTCTGTTCTTCTTTGAATAGTGCCATGGGATATTTTATATCTGTCTGAACAGACAGACGCGGCCTCAGTTTAACATCTCCAAAAGAAATAACTTTTGACAATGCAGCATAAGGAGTTAAAATATGGCACTGGATAGATAATTGGCTTAAAAACAGGAAACTTTTAAAGCTGCAAAGAGGTTACAGCAGAGCACCTCAGAGTTCAATTCTGGAACTGCTTCTATTTTAAATGATAGATGAATGTACCTCTGTGTTTGCCAATTATACCAAAATAGTACACGGTGTAAATAATGAAAAATACAACCAATTTCAGATTTGGATTTTTTAATAATTGGCCCAGGTCACAGATACGATTCAATTTGGATAACTGCTAACAGTGAGAAAGCAAGGAACAATGGAAAAATTGTACAGTGACCTGATCAGGAAAAAGTTCTGGATCATTGTGGTTTATTCAATGAAGCTGTCAGCCCAATGCTTAGCTGTAGTTTAAAAAACAAAGTAAGGCATTGGGTTGCATTAGCAGAGGGATAGAGTACAAATCAAAAGTAGTATTGTTGAGTACAAAGAATTGATCAGATTCCATCTGGACTACTGTGGATACCTCCAGTCACCTAATCATTAGAGGGATATTATTTTCTGAGATTGTACCAAAGAGCATAATAATGATGATTATGGGTATCAGCAATCAACAAGGAAATGTTAGGCAAGTTATTTTGTTCCTCTTTGAAAAAGAGGGGACTTCAAGTTGACCCAAACAAAGTTTTTGAAATTACAAAGAGGATTGATAAAGCTGATTCTGGCAAAAAGTTCAAACGTTGGATGCATAGTGAAAGTTAAGTTCAGTTTAATGAGGGAATTGAGAAGGACTTTTAAAATTTTTGTTTTTATTAAGAATAATTAACTTTCTGGAATACGATACCAAAGCAGGTCATTTAAACAAACAGTGCAAATGCTTTCAAGAGGAACATGGAAAGAAGGCAAGTAAGTGGTAATGAGATCAGAAAGTCGGGCTAGTTAGGCACAAGCTTTCCCACGCTGTCAAACATTATTATATTCTTATGTTCTGTACTCTAAGGTATTCACACCTCATGTGCATTTCAAGATTAATAGAAAATATTTTACTGAACATAAACTAGCCTATCATAATTTCAGAATCATCTCTTTAAATATAAAGTATCTCATCACATATAAAACTAAGTTTTCCAGACTATAATCAATCTACTCACATTCCACAAGCACAAGGTCAAGTTTACTTCTTACAAAACATTTCTACCACAAACAAAATTTTAGTTAGGATATCAACATACCAATTATATTAAAAATAAAAAACTGCTTACCATGCCATATAGTTGCATGTCCATCCCACAGAGTTGCCAAAGTTTTCCTAGCGCCATTCCAAACATTATTTGAATAAGCCTCTTTCAACTCTCTCTTTCTTTTGTACACGTGCAGAAAAAGAATGGAAAGGTACAGGAACAGAATAATAAACAATGGTAGAATGAAGACGATGATGAGGGGGGTGAAGACCCACAGGAGGTAGTCCAGGTAATTCAGGGAGCCTTCCAGGATTTCCAAGCCGGTCCATTTTTCCACTATGTCAATCATGTAGGACACAAAACTCCCACTTTGTCCTTCCACATAGGATTCATCAGCAGAAGCCATACCAAACAAACATCATCAAACATCAGTGCAGTGACAAGACTTTGAGGATCATTACGACAGGTATAGCAGTATTCTCTCAAGACTAAAAATGAGTCCTTGACCAACTGCAGGAACAGAAACAAATAGATGCTATGATCTCAGCAAGTTAAATAAAAACGAATACAGCTTAGAAAAAAGGTAGTTATTAAAAATAAAACAAGTAATCACAAATCTTACAGCAGACACATTCTTAATTATCAAATGGTGGGATTATAATTAGGTTTTTTAGGTGTGGAGGCTAACCATTCATGAAATACTGCACTCCTATACCTTGAGTTGTAGTTCTCTTATATACCATAACTGGATTTATTTGTCTAACAGTATATATCTACACACAATTAATAATTTTGTCCTACTGCATAGTACAACTGTAATTTAAAATCGAAAGTCATAAGAAATGTCAACATTTTCCACCACAACACTGTAAAGCGCATGCATGATGTTACAGGCTAACAAAGGTTCAAAACAGTATTTTAAGACCACTACTCCAGAACAATGTGAATTTGAGGTGCACACAACATTAAACATTTGAAAGTTCAAGAATGTCAATGTTCCTACAACCTTCCTGCCATCACGAGAGAAAAAAAAAAACAGATTTTCAGGAAACAAGGTAAACCTGATACGTAGAAATTACAACATAGAAACAGGCCATTCGGTTCAATCAGCCCGCATTGGTGATTACCCTCCAAGCGAGCAAATAGTTCTAACCATATTTACCCACCCTGTTCCCATATCTCTTCAACCCCTTTTCCTTCATCCACCTAGCCGATCTAATTTTGAATGTTGACATAGTTCCACATCCACATCCTCACAATTTTCATGTGTAAAAACGTTTCTCCTGCCCTCTGCTCTAAATTTCTTACATTTAACCTTGTACCTATGGCCCCTCATTCTATACCCAACGACTAGAACCAGTCCTGCTTCTATCTACCCTGTCCCATCCTTTCAGAATGTTGAACACTATCATATAATCTACAACAAAAAAAACAATTCTTCAAGCCTTTCTTCGTATTTGTAGTTCTTCATACCTGGCAGCATCCTAGTGAATCTGCATCAGACCCTCTTTAAAAGCCTCAAAAACCTTGCTATAGTGTGGACCCAATTCTGTGCACAGTACTCATACCAAGGTCTGACTGAGATAGTGTATAGGCTCATTATCTCATGGCTTTCATATTCTATACCCCTTGGGTGGGTACGGTAGCATAGTGGTTATGTTACTGGACTAATAATCTGGAGTCATGAGTTCAAATCCTGCCATGGCAGCTAGGGAATTTAAATTCAATTAAATAAAATCTGGAATAAAAAAAACTAATGGTAGTAATAGTGACCATGAAACTACCGGATTGTCGTAAAACCCATCTGGTTCACTAATGCCCTTTAGGGAAGGAAACCTGCCGTCCTTACCTGGTCTGGCCTATATGTGACTCCAGACTCAGCAATGCGGTTGATTCTTAATCGCCTTCTAAAATGGCCTAGCAAGCCATTCAGTTGTACTAGCTCGCTACAGAAAGTCACAATAAGAATAAAACTGGATGAACCACTCGGCATCGGACACTTAGGCACCTGACATGACAAAGGCAAACCAAGCCCAGTCGACCTGCAAAGTCCTCCTCACTAATATCTGGGGACTTGTGCCAAAATTGAGAGCGCTGTCCCACTGACTAGTCAAGCAACAGCCTGATATAGCCATGTTCACAGAATCATACCGTTCAGCCAACATCCCAGACTCTCCCATCACCATCCCAGGGTATGTCCTGTCCCACCGGCAGGACAGACCCACCAGAGGTGGCGGTACAGCGGTATGCTGTCAGGAGGGCGTGGCCCTGGGAGTCCTCAACATCGACTCCAGACCCCATGAAATCTCGTGACAGCAGATCAAACATGGGCAAGGAAACCTCCTGCTGATTACCATGTACCGCCCTCGCTCAGCTGATGAATCAGTCCTCCTCTATGTTGAGCACCACTTGGAAGAAGCACTGAGGGTAGCAAAGGCACAGAATGTACTCTGTGTGGGGGACTTCAATGTCCACCACCAAGAGCGGCTCGGTAGCACCACTACTGACCAAGCCCTGAAGGACATAGCTGCCAGACTGGGCCTGCAGCAAGTGGTATGCGAACCAACACGAGGGAAAAACCTACTTGACCTCGTCCTCACCAATCTACTTGTCACAGATGCAACTGTCCATGACAGTATTGGTAGGAGTGACCACTGCACAATCCTTGTGGAGATGAAGTCCCGTCTTCACACTGAGGACACCATCCAATGTGTTGTGTGGCACTACCACCGTGCTAAATGGGATAGATTCAGAACAGATCTAGCAGCTCAAAACTGGGCATCAACGAGGCGCTGTGGGCCATCAGCAGCAGCAAAATTGTATTCCAGCACAATGTGTAACCTCATGGCCCGGCATATTCCTCACTCTACCATTACCAACAAGCCAGGGGATCAACCTTGGATCAATGAGGAGTGTAGAAGAACATGCCAGGAGCAGCATCAGGTGTACCTAAAAATGAGATGCCAACCTGGTGAAGCTACAAGCACGCTAAACTGTGGAAGCAACATGCTATAGACAGAGCTAAGCGATTTCACAACCAACGGATCAGATCAAAGCTCTGCAGTCCTGCCATATCCAGTCGTGAATGGTGGTGGACAATTAAACAACTAACGGGAGGAGGAGGCTCCATGAACATCCCCATCCTCAATGATGGCAGAGTCCAGCACGCGAGTGCAAAAGACAAGACTGAAGCGTTCGCAACCATCTTCTGCCATAAGTGCTGAGTGGATGATCCATCTCGGCCTCCTCCCGATATCCCCACCATCACAGAAGCCAATCTTCAGCCAATTCGATTCACTCCACGTGATATCAAGAAACGGCTGAGTGCACTGGATACAGCAAAGGCTACGGCCCCGACAACATCCCGGCTGTAGTGCTGAAGACGTGTGCTCCAGAACTAGCCGCGCCTCTAGCCAAGCTATTCCAGTACAGCTACAAAACTGGCATCTACCCAACAAAGTGGAAAATTGCCCAGGTATGTCCTGTCCACATAAAGCAACAAATCCAATCCGCCCCATCAGTCTACTCTCAATCATCAGCAAAGTGATGGAAGGTGCCGTCGACAGTGCCATCAAGCGGCACTTACTCATCAACTCTCTTTGGGTTCCGCCAGGGCCACTTGGCTCCAGGCCTCATTACAGCCTTGGTCCAAACATGGACAAAAGAGCTGAATTCCAGAGGTGAGATGAGAGTGACTACCCTTGACATCAAGGCAGCATTTGACCGAATGTGGCACCAAGGAGCCCAACTAAAATTTACGTCAATGGGAATCAGGAGGAAAACTTTCCAGTGGCAGGAGTCATACCTAGCACAAAGGAAAATGGTAGTGGTTGTGGAGGCCAATCATCTCAGCCCCAGGACACTGCTGCAGGAGTTCCTCAGGGCAGTGCCCTGGTGTGCGACTTGGAGGGGAACGTGCAGGTGGTGTTATTCCCATGTGCTGCTGCCCTTGTCCTTCTAGGTGGTGCAGGTCGCGGTTTTGGGAGGTTCTGTCGAAGAAGCCTTGGCGAGTTGCTGCATGCATCCTATAGATGGTACACACTGCAGCCACGATGCGCCGGTGGTAAAGGGAGTGAATGTTTAGGGTGGTGGAGGGGTGCCAATCAAGTGGGTTGCTTTGTTCTGGCTGATGTTGAGCTTCTTGAGTGTTGTTGGAGCTGCACTCATTTAGGAAAGTGGAGAGTATTCCATCACACCCCTGACTTGTGCCTTGTAGACAGTGGAAAGGCTCTGGGGAGTCAGGAGGTGAGTCACTCGTCGCAGAATACCCAGCCTCTGACCTGCTCTTGTAGCCATAGTATTTATGTGGCTGGTCCAGTTAAGTTTCTGGTCAATGGTGACCCCCAGGATGTTGACGGTGGGGTATTCGGCGATGGTAATGCAGTTGAACGTCGAGGGGAGGTGGCTGGACTCTCTCTTGTTGGAGAACGCCATTAGTTTTTTTTTACAGCCTTCTCAATCTGTGCTGCTATCTGTAATGTCCTGTTAACCTGTACCCCCATATCCCACTGCTCTTCCACAGCAGTGAGCCTAATTCCAGAGTATAATTACTGTTGGTTTTCTTCTGAACCAAAATTCATCACCTCACACTTGATAACATTGAATTCCATCTGCCACTTTTTAGCCTATTCGCCCATCTGATCAATATCGCTTTCTAGCTTCCTTTGATCGTCTACGGAATTAACTATACCTTCCATTTTGGTATCACCTTGGAATCCCTGAAAACACATGGCCAGGTGCTGGATTCTGATTAGCAGTTTTTCAAGATTGCAACCAGTTCTACTCCACAGTCAAACTTGATGTGAGATGCCGGTGATGGACTGGGGTGTACAAATGTAAGGAATCTTACAACACCAGGTTATAGTCCAACAGTTTTATTTGAAAATTTGAAAGGAGCCAAATAAAACCATATGGTGTTGTAAGATTCCTAACAGTCAAACTTAGAATTGCACAGCAAATACTGCAACAGTTTCCAGCAGTAATTTGACACGTTACAAGCTTTGAAGCATAATGCCCTGCAGAGCACTCAAGGTAACCCCTAGTAGCAGAGCACTGGAGTCAGCATCTCCACATCTGAGAGGATATTAGTTCCAAGAATTAATGTTATAAAATCATTCACAACTTGTATGCTTTTCTGACAACACATTTTCTTAGTAAAAGTATATGTATGTTTGTTATTAACCAATCACGAAGAGATACAAAGCAAGTACTCATTGCCGACCAGGTGTATTATTTGTTGGTAAAAACCTCTCATCTGGTGTGTTTGGACTTTCACTTTTTTTCCTCTTCTTTTGATTGAGAAAATGTGCTATGGTAGAGAGGAGCCAAGTAAAACTATAGACATACTTCAAGGAACAAAAAAGAACAAATTACATTTCTCCTCACTTACAGAAAGACGTCTCAAAAGTGCTTTACAGGGTATAGAAAAAAGTGGGTACCACGTAGGAGCTGAAAAGGGGAAACAGAAAATTCAGTTAAACAAATTTTCTTGGAAACTTTTCAAAGAGGAGAGGGCGACAAGGCAGGGGGGTTTAAGGTGAGGGTTCCAAAGGGCAAGGGAAAAGTAGCTGAAAAAGTACCCACTAATGATTGAACAGAAGGAGTGGCTGGTGATTGTTGAGATCGGAAAATCAACTCACTGGGGTATGGGGAGCCAGTGAAGCTTGGCAAGGACAGGAGTGATGGGAGCGTGGGAGAGAACACAGACTGAATAATGGCTGAGTTGTAGTTGGTGGAATGTGGAGGCAGGGTGGTTAGCAAGTTAAACCTCAAGGTGAAGCAGGAGTGGGTTTTGGTTTCAGCAGCAGTGGGAGAGAGCTAGGTATGGAGGTGGGCTTATGCTTTGGAGATGAAAGAAAATATTCTTCGTAACGGATCGAGTATGGAAAACAAATCTCAGCTTTGGGGTCAAGCAGTACATCTATGGTTCTGCAACAGTGGATTTAGTCTGAGATGGCACTAGGGAGCTTGTAAAAGTAAAGGCCAGAGGCATCGCACCCAGAGTGACTCTAAAATCCAATTGCATAGAAGAGACAAGTAAAACTGCAGCCTCATTCTTAGAAAAAAAACTGCACAAAAGGCGACCATCACTTATGCTAAAATCCAGATTTAGGGAATGCATTTCGGCAGAAACCATCAGCCTCTAGTATACAGGTTCATTTTCTTTTCATAAGAAACCACACACCGCATCAGTACTATTACCTGCTAGATTTTATCACAATGAAGGCAACGTGTACGAGATCTGATGAGGGTAACTCATTAGGAGTGATTCATTTTGGTATAAAAACTTACATTTTAAAGAAATCACTGCTCCAAATGTTTGCAATCTATCACTTTTAGAATCATAGAGTGTTACAGCACAGCAACAGGCGAATCATAGAATCATAGAAGTTTACAACATGGAAACAGGCCCTTCGGCCCAACATGTCCATGTCGCCCAGTTTATACCACTAAGCTAGTCCCAATTGCCTGCACTTGGCCCATATCCCTCTATACCCATCTTACCCATGTAACTGTCCAAATGCTTTTTAAAAGACAAAATTGTACCCGCCTCTACTACTGCCTCTGGCAGCTCGTTCCAGACACTCACCACCCTTTGAGTGAAAAAATTGCCCCTCTGGACCCTTTTGTATCTCTCCCCTCTCACCTTAAATCTATAAGAACATAAGAACATAAGAAATAGGAGCAGGAGTAGGCCAATCGGCCCCTCGAGCCTGCTCCGCCATTCAATAAGATCATGGCTGATCTGGTCCTAACCTCAAATCTAAAATCATGTCCAATTTCCTGCCCACTCCCCGTAACCCCTAATTCCCTTCACTTCTAGGAAACTGTCTATTTCTGTTTTAAATTTATTTAATGATGTAGCTTCCACAGCTTCCTGGGGCAGCAAATTCCACAGACCTACCACCCTCTGAGTGAAGAAGTTTCTCCTCATCTCAGTTTTGAAAGAGCAGCCCCTTATTCTAAGATTATGCCCCCTAGTTCTAGTTTCACCCATCCTTGGGAACATCCTTACCGCATCCACCCGATCAAGCCCCTTCACAATCTTATATGTTTCAATAAGATCGCCTCTCATTCTTCTGAACTCCAATGAGTAGAGTCCCAATCTACTCAACCTCTCCTCATATGTCCGCCCCCTCATCCCCGGGATTAACCGAGTGAACCTTCTTTGTACTGCCTCGAGAGCAAGTATGTCTTTTCTTAAGTATGGACACCAAAACTGTATGCAGTATTCCAGGTGCGGTCTCACCAATACCTTATATAACTGCAGCAATACCTCCCTGTTTTTATATTCTATCCCCCGAGCAATAAAAGCTAACATTCCATTGGCCTTCTTGATCACCTGCTGCACCTGCATACTAACCTTTTGATTTTCTTGCACTAGGACCCCCAGATCCCTTTGTACTGCAGTACTTTCCAGTTTCTCGCCATTGAGATAATAACTTGCTCTCTGATTTTTCCTGCCAAAGTGCATAACCTCACATTTTCCAATATTGTATTGCATCTGCCAAATCTCCACCCACTCACCCAGCCTGTCTATATCCCCTTGTTTTTTATGTCCTCCTCACTCTCTACTTTCCCTCCCATCTTTGTATCATCTGCAAACTTTGATATGTTACACTCGGTCCCCTCCTCCAAATCGTTAATATAGATTGTAAAGAGTTGGGGACCCAGCACCGACCCCTGCGGAACACCACTGGCTACTGGTTGCCAGTCCGAGAATGTACCATTTATCCCAACTCTCTGCTTCCTGTTAGATAACCAATCCTCCACCCATGCCAGAATATTACCCCCAATCCAGTGATTCTTTATCTTGAGCAATAATCTTTTATGTGGCACCTTGTCGAATGCCTTCTGGAAGTCTAAATACACTACATCCACTGGTTCCCCTTTATCCACTCTGTACGTTATATCCTCAAAGAACACAAGCAAATTTGTCAGACATGACTTCCCCTTCGTAAAGCCATGCTGACTTTGTCCTATTAAATTATGTTTATCCAAATGTTCCGCTACTGTCTCCTTAATAATAGACTCCAAAATTTTACCCACCACAGATGTTAGGCTAACTGGTCTATAATTTCCAGCCTTCTGCCTACTACCCTTTTTAAATAACGGTGTTACATTAGCAGTTTTCCCATCTGCCGGGACCTTTGCCGAGTCCAGAGAATTTTGGAAAATTATTACCAAAGCATCCACAATCCCTACTGCCACTTCCCTCAAGACCCTGGGATGTAAGCCATCAGGTCCAGGGGATTTATCCGCCTTGAGTCCCATTAATTTACTGAGTACCAATTCCTTAGTGATTTTAATCGTATTTAGCTCCTCCCCCCCTAGAGCCCCCCGTTTGTCCACTGTTGGGATATTCTTAGTGTCCTCTACCGTAAAGACTGAAACAAAATATTTGTTCAGCATTTTTGCCATCTCCATGTTTCCCACCATTAATTTCCCGGTCTCATCCTCTAAGGGACCGACGTTTGCCTTAGCCACCCTTTTTCTTTTTATATAACTATAGAAACTCTTGCTATCTGTTTTTATATTTTTTGCTAATTTCTTTTCATAATCTATCTTCCCTTTCTTAATCAATCCTTTCGTTACTTTTTGCTGTCTTTTGAAGACTTCCCAATCTTCTATCCTCCCACTAAGTTTGGCTACCTTATGTGTCCTTGTTTTTAGTCGGATACTATCCTTAATTTCTTTACTTAGCCACGGATGGCTGTCATTTCTTTTACACCCTTTTTTCCTCAGTGGAATATATTTTTTGAAAGTTGTAGAATAACTCCTTAAATGAACACCACTGTTCATGTACCGTCTTACCCTTTAAACTATTTTCCCAGTCCACTTTAATCAATTCCGCTCTCATACCATCATCGTCTCCTTTATTCAAGCTCAGTACGCTTGTTTGAGAACCAACCTTCTCACCCTCTAATTGGATATGGAATGTAACCATGTTATGGTCACTCATTCCAAGGGGATCCTTAACTAGGACATTATTAATTAATCCTGGCTCATTACACAGGGCCAGGTCCAAGGTTGCTTGCCCCCTTGTAGGATCAGTTACATACTGCTCAAGAAATCCATCCCTAATACACTCAATAAACTCTTCCTCAAGGCTACCCTGCCCAATTTGATTTGTCCAGTTAATATGATAGTTAAAATCCCCCATAATTATAGCTGTTCCCTTATTACATGCCCCGACTATTTCCTGATTAATACTTCTTCCAGCAGAGTTGCAACTATTAGGAGGCCTATATACTACGCCCACGAGTGTTTTTTCCCCTTATTATTCCTTATCTCTACCTAAACTGTTTCATTATCCTGATCCTTTGTCCCAATATCTTTTCTCTGTATTACAGTGATTCCTTCCCTTATTAACATCGCCACCACACCTCCCCTTCCCCTTCCTTCCTGCCTGTCCTTCCTGATTGTTAAATACCCTGGCATATTTAATTCCCAGTCGTTGTCACCCTGCAGCCATGTTTCTGTAATGGCCACAAGATCATACCCATACGTCGTTATTTGTGCCGTTAACTCGTCCATTTTGTTACGAATGCTACGTGCATTCAGATAAAGAACTTTCAAATATGTTTTGTGACACTTAGTTCCTTTTTTAACACTTTACCTTTTTCTCCATACCTTCTGTCCCTTCCTGACACGCTTTCCTCTGTCTCCCTGCTCAGGTTCCCAACCCCCTGCCACAGCTTTGATGCTGGGTTAATTGCCTTGCACCTTCTAGTTTTTATTTTATCTCTCGTGCCTAAAGTACACTTTCTTTCCGCTGCTCTACACTTTTCCCTTTCACTTGTTCTTGAACAACTGTTTGTACTATTTGTATTGTAGATTTCCCCTGGGTCTTCCCCTCTCTTGCTGCTCTCAACTTTATTCCCTTCTGACTCCCCGCTCAGGTTCCCATCCCCCTGCCACTCTAGTTTAAACCTTCCCCAACAGCACTAGCAAACACCCCCGCGAGGACATTGGTCCCGGTCCTGCTCGGGTGTAACCAGTCACGCTTGTACAGGTCCCACCTTCCCCAGAACCGGTCCCAATGCCCCAGGAATCTAAATCCCTCCCTCCTACACCATCCCTGCAGCCACGCATTCATCCTGTCTATTCTCCTGTTCCTATACTCACTCGCACGTGGCACCGGTAGTAATCCTGAGATCACTACCTTTGAAGTCCTGCTTTTTAATTTATCTCCTAACTCCTTAAATTCACCTTGCAGGACCTCATCCCTTTTTTTACCTATGTCGTTGGTACCAATATGGACCACGACTACTGGCTGTTCACCCTCCCCCTCCAGAATGCCCTGCAGCCGCTCCGTGACATCCTTGACCCTAGCACCAGGGAGGCAACATACCATCCTGGAGTCACGTTTGTGGCCGCAGAAACGCCTATCTATTCCCCTCGTTATAGACTCCCCTACCTTTGGGAAAAGATTTTGACTATCTACCTTATCTATGCCCCTCATTATTTTATAGACTTCTATAAGATCACCCCTTAATCTCCTACTCTCCAAGGAAAAAAGTCCCAGTCTAGCCAACCTCTCCCTATAAGTCAAACCATCAAGTCCCGGTAGCATCCTAGTAAATCTTTTCTGCACTCTTTCTAGTTTAATAATATCCTTTCTATAGTAGGGTGACCAGAACTATACACAGTATTCCAAGTGTGGCCTTACTAATGTCTTGTACAACTTCAACAAGACATCCCAACTCCTGTATTCAATGTTCTGACCAATGAAACCAAGCATGCCGAATGCCTTCTTCACCATCCTATCCACCTGTGACTCCACTTTCAAGGAGCTATGAACCTGTACTCCTAGATCTCTTTGTGCTATAACTCTCCCCAATGCCCTACCATTAACGGAGTAGGTCCTGGCCCGATTCGATCTACCAAAATGCATCACCTCACATTTATCTAAATTAAACTCCATCTGCCATTCATCGGCCCACTGGCCCAATTTATCAAGATCCCGTTGCAATCCTAGATAACCTTCTTCACTGTCCACAATGCCACCAATCTTGGTGTCATCTGCAAACTTACTAACCATTCCTCCTAAATTCTCATCCAAATCATTAATATAAATAACAAATAACAGCGGACCCAGCACCGATCCCTGAGGCACACCGCTGGTCACAGGCCTCCAGTCTGAAAAACAACCCTCTACAACCACCCTCTGTCTTCTGTCGTCAAGCCAATTTTGTATCCAATTGGCTTCCTCACCTTGGATCCCGTGAGATTTAACCTTCAACCAATCAAGTCTGCACTGATGTTCTTTTCCAAGATTGATCTAGTCGAATCTCAATTTACTGCTTGCTCCCTCTACACTAATATGTTCTCATTTTCAATTCCCTTTTAAATGCATTTATGGACTGGGTCAACAATGGTTGGTGACACAGAGAATTTCATATTTTAACCACCCTGTGTGTAAAAAAATGTTTCTAAATATCATCCCTTTAATTCTTTTATCTTAAATTTGGACCCTTTCATTGGCCCATAACAACTGCCACACCTAACGTTTCACCAATGTTGACAGCACTGATTTTCAAACACTATAATTTCTCTGTTTCCTCAGAGAATATCTAGTTCTAAGCCAACTTTTCAGACATACAGAATGGAATGTTGCCAAGGTGTTGTTATGTAGCTCTACAAATATAGATATTACATCTTGGTAATAGGAGTCAAACAAATTCCAGTTTACCAACAGATCTTTATCAGAATTTAATAATGTAGATAATGAGCCCAAATTTCCCTTTGCACAAGAACCTTTTGTGCTACTCTTCCCTCAAGCAGGACATGGAGATGTGTTGGTACTAAATACAAATCCAAAGCATTCTCCTTCAATCCATGAATAAGTGGGGGAGGATTTTTTTAAAAAAATCATTCTAGAAACCAGAAATAGTCATCTTATTGTGCATAATATGACATTCAACAAAACTGCTCTTTCTTCAACTGGGAAGTTAATAGACTTTTAAGTCTCAGTTTCCAAAATAACAGTCATACTCTTGTCAGGAATGACCACTTACCTTTCTCTCAAAATTCTGAGGCCATCCATTCCCAGTGCAGTGAGTCCACAAGTGGTCAAGGTGGCACTAGAGCACTGGGTAAATAAAAGTGCCATTGTTAATGCTGCAGCAAATGTAAACTTGCAGATTTTGCACACCATCATAGTTATGCCGATAACACATTATTATACTTATGGAGAAAATCAGACCCATTTGGCTCTCATCTTTAAATCTGCAACACAATATTTTAAAAATAGCCTTTACGCCAACTCTTGGAGGAAGTTTGCTTAACAGATTGGAGTGATATCCAATGCAATATCATAAGAGCCTCTTTACACAAAGACAATGACTCGCATCTTTGAACCCTATTTTGATCAGCAGTTTTGACTATTGTGAATGACTGTGATGATATCATTTTGATCTTTCTTTGTCCCAGTTCAAGCTTCAAAGCAAAGGAAGGTCTATAACTGGGACAGTTAACTGATTAGTCTACTTGTCACTATTTGGGCAGAGGGTAATGAAGGATTATGTCGGTCTCATAAAAGCATGTTATGAAGGATGTCCCCCCCACCTCACCACCTATTCCCCCTCTCCCCCCACCCTCTCCTTCTCCCCCTCCCATTCCCTCTCCCCCCACCTATTCCCCCTCCCATTCCCTCTCCCCCCACCTATTCCCCCTCCCATTCCCTCTCCCCCCCACCTCCTCCTCCTCCTCCCATTCCCTCTCCCCCCACCTATTCCCCCTCTCCCCCCCACCACCTCCTCCTCCTCCTCCTCCCATTCCCCCCACCTATTCCCCCTCTCCCTCCTCCTCCTCCTCTTCCCCCCCCACCACCTACTCCCCCTCTTCCTCCTCTCGCTGTGACGCCGTTTTTCTAATTAGCTCCTCCATCTTTCACCACTCATGAACTTCCTGTTGATGGAATATTTTGATTGCTGCAGCCGGCGTCACCTACCGCCTGGGCCCGGGCCTGGGCCTCGCCTCTGCTCCCACCTGTGACGCGCGAGGAGCCGCTCTCTTGGGCCCCGCCGGGGAGCCCGCTCGCTCACGTTGCAGCTGCGCACTCCGGCACTTCCGGTGAGGACGGGGGGGCGGGGGGGGGTGCGCTCGGACTGACGTCACTCACCGGAAATAGGAGCGTGTGAGGGGGAGGGGCGGCGCCTGGTGTGTGCCGGAAGTGTCCGTGCAGGCGGTCGGGGAGCGGGGATGAGATGCACCATGTGTGAGAGCTGGAGCACGGTGGCGGAAATTATCCTCTTTCTGGAAGGTTATGGCGGTGAAACGGATCAGATCCAGTGCCTCTGCAGCAGGGCCTTCGTGCAGTGAGTGACTCGCGCGGTCGGGGCCGATATTCGGGGTTGTTGACCTCCCGTCCCCTCCCCATTGCCGCTTGTCTGCTTTTCCCCGTCAACTCTCTCCAATCTACACTGACTTTCCATATGTAAAAAACCATAATGTGATCCCCACCATAGCAAGTCTTCACCCCCCCCCCCCTCCACCCCGCTGTAACTCGCTTTATGAATTGCTCCAGAAGTCCCTTCTCCCGCCTTGATTGCCGCACAGTGACAATAACAAATGTGCATCGGTTTCATTACTTTTACTCCTCCTCAGATTCCCCTGTAACGTCGCTGAGCGTCTACCCGTGTTTTAATTGCTATGGAAACAGGAAAGGAAGAAAATTTGGGACCGACCCGGAGGCCTGGGGAGCATCTACCTGATTAACCATTCTCTATTGGGGTTTCTGTCTCCTGCTGGAAGGAAATGAATCCTGAGTCCAACGTATAAAAGCATACCTTCAGAGATTAGATATGAGGGTGAAAGCAATATTACTTTTGCTATAAACATCGTTCTGTTAAACATATAGAGCCCCAGGTCAATATATTTTTTTTATTCGTTCATGGGATGTGGGCATCGCTGGCGAGGTCAGCATTTATTGCCCATCCCTAATTGCCATTGAGAAGGTGGTGGTGAGCCGCCTTCTTGAACCGCTGCAGTCAGTGAGGTGAAGGTTCTCCCACAGTGCTGTTAGGAAGGGAGTTCCAGGATTTTGATCCAGCGACGATGAAGGAACGGTGATATATTTCCAAGTCAGGATGGTGTGTGACTTGGAGGGGAACGTGCAGGTGGTGGTGGTCCCATTGATTTACAACCTCCTCTGATCTTTAACCCCCTCCCGGCCCAATAGTCTAATAATTGATATCAAGTAGATCCTATTACTGACACATGTAAGGCAAATGCAGATTATATTGCATTTCAGATTACTGTTTGCTGAAGGTATTAACAGTAGCAGCAAAATGGATAGAACGAATGAACATTTTAACAATGCATACATTTTTTATGATTCTTGGACTCCCACAATTGTTGCTATCCTGAGCCAGCTACCAAAGCTCACTGGCCAAAAAAGATTAATGAGCACTGAAATGAGTCAACATCACAAGATGTGACTGCTAAAGTTCTGAAAATATGCACCCACTTGGGCGAAACTTTGAGGGAGAAAAATTGAGGTGCAGTGTATTTGACTTTCCTTGCCTGCCCACTTGATTCCCGATGCTCAGCTTGCCTTTCCACATTTGCCTATGTAACAGTCGCAGCACTCCACAGGTAACTCATCTTGTGAGGGGCTTTGAGAACTTTCGATGATGTGATGTGATGAGATGACATGTAAATATACTTTATATCACTCCTGCATGATTCCTGATGATCACATGCACTATAACAACTTAGACATATATAAGTGCATTAACATAATAAAATGTCCTAAAGTGTTTAAGGTGAAAAAGATAACTGAGTCGTGATGGGAGTAGAGTTGGGGTGGTGACCAAAAACAAAATTAGAGGTAGGGATTTAGGGAGAGTGTGAGGCTGAAGTCTTTGCCACTGAAGGTGAAGGGAAGGGGTGCAAAAAAGGTCAGAGGCGGAAGAGTGGAGAATGCGTGTTGGAACATAGTTTTCAAGGAGGTGGCAGGGGTAGGGAGGGACTTGTGAATGGAGGTAAGGATTTTGTAATTCATGTGTTGAGCCATTGCCGGGGTGGGGGGGGAACAGCTGCAATAAAGAAACCACTGAGTGCTGGATAGGATGTGGATAATGCAGTTTTGGAGAAGTTGCATTTTGTAATGGGTGGAAGGAGAACAGCTATTTAATTGAGTCTGGAGATGACAAAGGATTTTACCAGCAACATGAATGAGGTAGGTAGAGACAGGTGATACTACTTGAGCAGGCAGCCAGTGAATGGGATGGAGCCAGGGGCTGTCAAAAATTCTCATGCTGCAGTTCTCACAACAAGCCTGGATTTGTTGACGAAACTTGGCAGCTAGCGTCTGACTTGCCCTATGCCAGCGCTTAAAAAAATTCAAATAGCTCAGAGAGCTATCCCATCAATCACCTCTGGGAATTCAGTAAGTTTGATTTGGCTGATTTAACTGGTTGCAAAGGACAAGCAGAGCCAGCCTTGGCAGGGGCTGTCATCTCAGATTGGGGTATCATTGCAGCCTCAATTTGTGCACTAGAGGAATAGTTGTTCTCCATTGAGTGTTTTGTTCTGTCACCTAGTTGGTGATGGAAATAGTAGGAATTCAAAACAAAAATCAACCTGGATATATAGATCAACAGATGACTGTGCACATTCTGGTGTTCAAACAATAGTGGGTAAATGTCATTGTCCATCCGTCCATTGTGTTTACTGTAGGGCAGGTCCTAACTCAAGTGTCACACATGAGATACTTGAGCCACTGACTAGGGAAGAGTAGCTGAGGTGGTTTCCCGTTACCTTCCTCATGGTTTTTATCTTGGGAGTACCTTCTGCTAGGTGGGCTGCAACCCAGGATAAAGTGCTCCACTATCCCTTTTACGATGACGGGGCCACCCGCACCAATCAGATGCAAGTACCCCCACTGGACATCAGATCCAGTATTAAGAACCAGCGCTCTAGTCTCTGCTCACGGTGGGTGTCTGAAGTGGGGCCTGAACCCTTCACCTTCTGACTCAAACATGAATGCTACCACTAAGCCAAAGGCTCACTCCCCTAAATGTAATTGAAATGTAATTAGAACAGCAGTAGGCCATTCAGCCCCTCGAGCCTGTCCCATCATTCAATTAAATCATGGCTGATCTGTATCTTAACTACATTTACCTGCCTTGGTTTCATACCCATCCTTACCTAATCAATCTCAGTTTTGAAATTTTCAATTGACCTAGCCTCAACAGCTTTTTGGGGAGAGAGTTCCACATTTCCACTACTCTTTGTGTGAAGAATTGCTCCCTGACATCACCCTTGAACTGCTCTGAACTGAACACAGTACTCCAGATGGGGTCTAACCAGAGCTTTATACAACTAACATAACATCCATCCCTTTGTATTCCAGCCCTCTTGAGATAAATACCAACATTCCAGTAGCCTTTTTAATTAGTTTTTGTACCTGTCCATTAGCTTTTTGTGATTTTGGTAGATGGTACACTAAATCCCTCTGCTCCTCCACGGTTCCTAGCTTCTCACCATCATTGTACCACTACCAAAAAATTTTTATTTCTGCATGACAAACCACTGGCATTCGCTGTGAAGGTATATGTACCGCAAGACCGGACCTGGTATTCTTAACCAGACCTTCATCCAGATTTTATTTTAAAAGTTGTATTACGGCAATATTAACTCCTAGATAGAAAAGAATTGATAGAAAAATACATCCAGGTATAAACATTCCTAACAGGTTCAAGATGACTATTTCAACACAGTTAAAATTGTTTGCATCAGTTGACCACTTCAGTTTTGGCTCTGCCAGTTTTGTTTACCACTGATTGCAGTCTTCAGGTCTGCTGATTTCAGAACGCCTATTGTGAAACTGCAAAGCAATTATTATTTATAATTAATGTGTTAAATAGAGTAGTTAAGGTTCTTGTCAGTTTCTTTTGTTGCTCTGCCAATTTGAACCATGAGATTTTAACTAAGCACATTTCACTAAAGGTTTTGTGTTGGAATACAGCAGTTTAATTTGTTTTTGGCAATGTAAGCTTTTGAAAAGAGAAAAAAGAGTATGTGTTAAAATTTGCTCTCGGATCTTTAAGCTGCATTGACGTTACATCAGTGTTTTACAAACTTTTCTGTGTGGGAAAGTTCCTGCAAATACTGCCAGAATGAAATCCTATCCTAAATTTTAAAGACTGTTTCAGCTACCCAAAAGAAAATAACACTAGCATTCCAACAAAGTCATTAGTGTAGAGTAAAATAAATAATATCCTAGTAAGTTTAAAAAAATACAAAAGTTTGATGATAAACAGAAATCTGATTGTCTTGCAAGCCCCATTTTAAAAACCCATGCCTTGCATCACTCCTGCTGGCAGCCTTTTTTTTAACCAAGGGCTGGCTGAGCACCTCACCCACATGTACAGCCAGTAATAATGTTTTTGTTTTTTGGGCCTGTATGCACCTCCAGGGGAAATCTAGTGGACAGAAATGAAATTGGAATTCAGATTTTTCAAACAGCTATTTGTACATAATTAATTGTTTTCGTGTTGCCACCTGTGCTGCAAAATCCACCGTGCATTATAGTAGCTTCTATTTGAAGCTTATATGTTGCTAAATATATAGATATGAATAATATAACATGTCAGTCAGGAGCAGTCTTACCTGAGTCAGAAGGTTGTGTATTTGAGCCCATTTCAGGACTTGAGCACATATTCTAGGCTGACATTCCCAGTTGACCTTTCACTTCTACGCAGATGTCTGATTCCACTCAACAACCTCTATGAGCACCTGAGCTGCTACTCTGCCCCTCCAATGGTGACTGAATCTACCCCTGCCCCAGTTAATAAAACTGTGTTGCTGCACACAAACTGAGACAAGTGAGGCCTGTACTGTCTTCTCAATGGAGTAAGATGTCTGCTTTGGGGAAACAGTGAATGGTATTACACAGGGCTTCAGCATAGCTGAACCAACTTGTTTAGGTGTCCGAGGGTAGTATTTTTGCCAGGACTCAGAGGTTGTTGGGTCTGGATGTAAGTACAGCATTCAAAGTAATTATTTCTAGCATCATTATCTCTTTTCCCATTTTGTCCCTCTGCTACATGGAATGTAGTTCTCTCCATGTTCATCACATCCAGTGTTGTACTTATTGCCAGCATCATCATCATCAATTGTATCAATACTTCAATTTTTCTCTTTTTGTCCCTCTGCTACTTGGAATGTCACTGAGCAGATCTAATAACAAAATGCATGTACAGACAATAACGATAATGTCTAAATTGGAGATGAAATACACCAAAAACATTTATCGGTATGTACCTGCACTGTGTACTTTAAGTGTGATGTTGGCTTTTATTAAATTTATTGCAGTGACCGGGAACTTTATCGTATGGGATTAAAGGGAACATTTTATAATGAAGATGATGGAGGTACAGTATTAAATATTTGATTAAATGTTGACGGTTACATCTAGTAATAGCTGTGCTTTTTTTTACATCTTTTTTGTGTACCTTTTTGCAAGTTATGTTTAGGATTTTTGGAATATGCATTTTGTTAGCATTATGTTAAACAATAATAAAGGTGCTTGACCTCTCATTTACATTGCTATAATTATAAGAAATTTCTCAGTGCTGTAATATGTGAGCTGAAACTTTGGAGATGGGTGAAAAGACTGGCTCGGAGTACAGAATTCCCTGGAGCTGCTCGGAGTTCGAGTTTAAAACTGAAGTGTGTGTCTTAAATAAAATACATGTGTAATGATAATGTAGAAATAAACGAGGCAATATCCAACAGACATCCTCGGTTTAAAACATTCTTTTGGGCTGATGCCATAACCATTCTCACTTTTACTCTCAGTTTGTGGAATGTGTTGTCCCTCATTCAATTAACTACCTTTTATAGTTTTAACTTTTGTATAATTAAACATTTTGGGTTGGGGGGTATTTGCTTATGTTCAATGATATTTCACTTTCACCAAATTCACTATTGTCAGTGTTTTAATTTCTTTTATTTTGTAAAAAGGAAAAGCCAGGATAAGCTCAAATATCAGTCTCTGGTCTGACTGGGAATGGTCAGTGGAAGAAGTGCACAAGCACATGGTACACACACAGGGAGCAGAGCAGGTGGGAGATAATGTGTGATGTTTTCATTTACTTTGGTTAGCCTTTTCCCCCATATCTAGTGCATATAATTGAAATGGTCATAATGAGTAGGTGGATGGTTTTACTAATTTATTATAGTCCTACAAATCTGAAATAAAATCTTCTTGGTGAGATCCATCGCCACCCAGTGCCCTACCTTGCCCCTTCTGAACTTATTTTGACACTCCATCCATATGTGTTAGAAAATTCAGTGAAGTTCAGCTGTTCTGCTGTGCCCTGCCACTCAACACCCAGCTGTTTTTGACACTTTTTTTTGTCCATTGCAGGATACACCACTACCTTCCACCTCTCCACAGCCTGCAGCAGCACGTTCATGCTGTCTATAAAATTACAGAATCCTTTGCCTTCCTTCCCTTGTTGCTGTTTTCCTCTTCTGCCAGAGGAGCAGAAAACCATCATCGAGATGGAATTTTAAAAACATTTAAAGCATTTTTAACAAAACCTTCAAGCACCTTTAATTTTAAACACTTAAAAACTATTGGGAGCAACCAAAACACTCACTTACCTTCCTCCAGGAACCTCAGGACCAGTGAAAAATGATTCTGTGAGGGTCCTTCGAATTTTGCTTTGTAACGCTTCATGTCTCTTTAAATTACTTGGGGTCCCACGGTGCACTTGAACTTCCTATTACCTGGAAGCTCTCTGCTGCTTATGTGCCTCCACATGCATCTGAAGCCAATCCTATTCTAATGAGGGCCATCAGACAATTTCAACACTACCATTCTGTGCAAGTACAACAGACTTCTAGTGCACTACGTGCACTGCCCCGATCGGTGTCTGCCCAGGAAATTCAGCCTTCTTGAGTTAGTCAGTTTCTGGTCATGTGGTTGGTTCTGAGTGCATGTCACCTTCTAGCAATGTGTTTGGTCTGTGGGAACAAAAAAAACATTTAGAATACAGCTCTCTGCACCAGTCGTTTGCCACAGACAGGCGAGATCTGGGCAAAATTGTGCTATGCTCCTATCTGCCCAATTACTTCCCTTCTGGCCTGGCCCACCCTTCAGCTTAGCCCTCCCTCCTGCTGGACTCTTCCCTCCAGGCCCCTCCTAAGCGAGTTTACCCTGGGTTTTCCAGCCCCTGAGTTCTTTGCAGCCACTTAAAAAGTGAGAAAGGCTGCATGTGCCAATGCCCCGTGAATATCACCACTAATTATTGTTGAAAAGTATCAAGATGTTGAGGTCTTGAATCATGCTGCCGTGCTGAGGGATCTTCTGATTATTACTAGAGGCATTAGTGAAATGGGTCAATATCAGCACTCCCTCCAGTGGTAGAAAATTGGTATAATTCACTGCAGTACAGGATATGTGTTTTCATCAGGTTTAGCAACCTTTATTGTTCTCTGTACACACACAACGCCCTCATAATTATGCCATGGTTTGCAACCCTAAAAATGAATGTAGACACTTTGGGACATTGAACAGAGGCTAATGTTATTTTAATATGGGCTTGTTTCCCTTACTTTATTGGAAGATATGTAATAAATGCAGTTGCTAATTGCTATTTATAGATATCCAAGAGGAAGAAGAAAAGAGTGAAGAAGACTTGAATGTTGATGATGAACCCACTCTTAATATTGTGGAGACACAGGAGGAAAGTGGAGTGGATAGTGAGGCAGAGCTGATGGCAAATATGGGATTACCTCTCCAGTTTGGTAGTTCATCAACCTATTGGCAGCCAGTGGTAAGGTCCATTCTCTTAGAATTTACACCAGAAGTTTGCATGCGAGAATTTTTGCAGGTATTAACATATTTGAAATTCCCAAAATAAATTTATTATACTCAAATCCATCCAGAATATTAGGACAATAGTGTAAGATTATGGACAACTTTGAGGGATCTTCTAGTATCTGACATTGCATTTTTCTGTCTTCAAATCTGTGGAAAAGAAGATTCCTTCCAAAACTGTTTACGTTTATCTTTACACGATCATGTGAACAAAATAATAAATTAGTGATAGGGTAGGGGATTTCGGCAGAATCATAGAAAGTTATGGCACAGAAGGAGGCCATTTGGTCCATCGTGTCCGTGCTGTCCGAAAAAGAGCTATCCAGCTTAATCCCACTTTCCAGCACTTGGTCCGTAGCCGTATAGGTTACAGCACTTCTAGTGCACATCCAAGTACTTTTTAAATGAGTTGAGGGTTTCTGCCTCTACCACCCTTTCAGGCAGTGAGTTCCATACCCCCACCACTCTTTGATGGAAAAAAATTCTTCTCAGCTCCCCTCTAATCCTTCTACCAATTACTTTAAATCTATGCCCCCTGATCACTGACCCTTCTGCTAAGGGAAGTAGGTCCTCCCCAGCCACTCTATCTAGTCCCGTCATAATTTTATATACCTCAATTAAATCTACCCTCAGCCTCCTTTGTTCCATAGAAAACAACCCCAGCCTATCCAATCTTTTCTCATAGCTAAAATTCTCCAGCCTTGGCAACATCCTTGTAAATCTCAACTGTACCCACTCTGGTGCAATCACATCTTTCCTGTAATGTGGTGACCAAAACTGTACGCAGTACTCAAGCTGTGGCTTAACCAATATTTTATACAGTTCTAGCATAACCTCCCTGCTCTTATATTCTATGACTCGTCTAATAAAGGAAAGTATCCTGTATGCCTTTTTAACCTGTCCTAATCTACCTGTCCTGCTACCTTCAGGGATCTGTGGACATGCACTCCAAGGTCCCTCTGTTCATCTACATCTCTCACTATCCTCCCATTTATTGTGTACTCCCTTGCCTTGTTTGCCCTCCCCAAATGCATTACCTCATACTTCTCTGGATTGAATTCCATTTGCCACTTTCCTGCCCGTCTGACCAGACCATTGATATCTTCCTACAGTCTATAGCTTTCCTCCTCACTGTTAACCACACAGCCAATTTTTGAATCATCTGCAAACTTCTTGATCAAGCCCCCCACATTCAAGTCCAAATCATTAATATATACCACAAAAAGCAAGGGACCTAGTGCTGAGCCTTGTCGAACCCCACTGGAAACAGCCTTCCAGTCGCAAAAGCACCGGTCATCCTGCTTCCTGTCACTGAGTCAATTTTGGATGCAACTAGCCACTTCCCCCTTGGATTCCTTGGGCTTTATCTACCATTACAGCTGAGGCAAAAGATTTTCGTATCCAGCGGTCTGACAAACAAAAGCAAATTATTTATTTAATAGTTAAAATTATAAAATGAATCTACTGCTTTAATAACTTTATACACAAAATATACAATATTAAAACTCAAAATTAAGTCACAGGCTTTATTTAAATTACCTGCACTTAATTGACATGAATTAATATTTTGTAACTTTTTCTTTTCCAAGACGAGCACTGTTTCAAAGAAAAGATTCAAAAAGAAAAAAGAAAATTACAAATATATTGAAGATCTGCCTGAAGTTTGTAAAGAAAGTCCAGGCGAGATTTTAAATGTTCTTTCTGATATCACTGACTTGAGGTTGATTGAAGAGCAGAACGATTTTGAAGGAGAGCATAATGGCCTTAACCATTCATGTGAAGGAACAGCAGCCTCTGAGCTAGATTCCAAAACGGACTGGGAAAAATATTGGAATCAGAATGGCGAGGGTCTTGTTTGGGAAAATTGGTTGGGCAAACATCCGGAATGGTCAGAAGATGCACCTGCACCATGGAACTGTCCTGACACTAAAGATCAGTGGCAACAGTTTTACACTGAACAGTATTGGCTATATTATGAGCAGTTTCAGTACTGGGTAGCTCAAGGGTGGACTGTGGACTGTACTAAAAGCAGTGATCTTGGGATGGATTCATCTTGTGCAAATGCAGATAAATCAGAAGAATTTTTCAGTAAGACTGAAAACAATGCTGGTGAAAACTTCAGGACTGTACTGTCAACAGAATCTGTCACTGCATCAAATGGAGAAAGTACTATTGAGTGTAATGAAGTCAGTTATGGAGAGATTGTCAGTATGACCAATAATATAAGACTCAACTCAGGAAATGAGACTGAGCAATCAACAGGTGTGAAAAGCAATATCAGCCAGAATCCTGCGGATGCTGCAAGCTCTTGTGAGAGTGCTTCTAATGAGAAAGAACCATGCGATGGAGACAACAGCAAAAGATGTGCATCCAGTGGAAGAGTCTCCACAGTTCAGTCAGGTTGGTATTGTCAAGATTTTTTCAGTATGCTCCAGTGGGTGATTAGTTGATTTGGAACAAGTTGTATTTGGCTGGGTAGATAGAAGATGGACATGTCAGGGGTAATTTTAACCCCCAAGAACGGGTGGGTTAAGGTTGGGTGGGCAGTAAAAATAGTTGATCGTTGGAACGGGTCTGCATCCCAGCTCCAACTGGCTTAACCCAGGCATGTTTGGATGCGTGCACGCAGCAGAAACCCAGAAGTCCCGTCCCCACTTAAAGCCGGTGGGCTAATATTTAAAGAGGCAATGTGCCTCATTGTGATAGTTGAGTCACTTAATTTTTTGTGTATTAGAAATGTCAAACAAATTTAACCGTACCTTTTTGGGTATCCCATCGCTTCTGATTCACATCGGGTGAAAGCTGGAGGGACGGGATGGATCCATGAGGTGAGTTCCTTTATTATGTTGCTTGTGGGCCCGGAGGAGCAGGAGTGCTTCATCTAGGCCCAACAAGCTCACCTGGGATAGGACCCCCGCGATCACCCCCCACCCCCGATGCTGGACCCCCTCCCCCAATCTTCTCCAAGGCCCACCCGATTTCATCCACCTCCGATTTCTTCCATGACCCATGATCCCTCCCTCCCCACTGTCTGATTCGCGGCTCCTTTCCCTCCCGCCAAACAGCCAGCCTGTCAATCTGGCTGCCTGGCACATGGGAAACCCGGAAGCACAAATACTCACCATCAATTGAATTGCGATCGCAAATTGCGACGCACTCATTTGGCTTCCTGGTTTCCCATACAAATATCTACAGATGCGCTAGGTTCCCAGCTCTGAGCTAAAACCATGCCGATTAAGTTTAGAATTACCTGTCTTCTGTTGCATGGTCAATACCGTTTTTCTTTTTATCTTTATTCTTGGCTGCATATGTGTTAACAGAATTTAAGATGGTATTCAGCTATTCGTGTTAGAATAGTTAAGCCTTCAGTTGCACTAAAAGCAGGTGAGAGATTTTTTTCATGTACCTTAAACGATGGTATTTCTGGTTTTAGAGCTGAGTTCAAATTTATGCACTTTAACTGCAACAAGCAATGTTAGTCCAGACATAAAGCTGTAGATTACATCTAAATGACATCTGTACTTTTATGTTTACTTTACCTATACATGTGTATATACCCTATATGTTGAGCGACCGATCTTCTACATTAAATTGTGCTAAACCCATTATATTCATTAAGAAAAGTCACCATGATGCATTGATCTGCAGCTATGTATAGTATCTCATTCTCACCATCTGTTCTGCAATATCTACTGTATATTGTGTCATTTCTACCATGGAACTGTTTATTTTAGCAAACAAAATGGTCAGGTTTTGATTTAACCATCTAGGTTTAAATGAGTCTAGCTAAGATTGTTTCTATAAGTGAGGTACACAACCAATTCGTGTGTTTTGACTTTCTTTGCATGTAGGAGAGTAGTTAGTTAGATGCTATGCATCTGAATGGCAAAAACCCTGTCTTTTGAAGGTTATTTAAAATGGTTCATCCTAATCATTTGTGTTTTACTGTGCCAGCAGCTCCTCCTAAACCTTCCAGCAAAGCATTAAAGAGTCAGACCAGTAAAGATGAGGAGGATGATGATCCACCAGAACCTAGACCAGTAAAGATGAAGAGAGGGTGAATAGCCACTGAGCTCCTATTTAATCTTTGTTGCATCTTAGAGTCATAGAGTCATAGAGTTATACAGCACGGATAGAGGCCCTTCGGCCCATCGTGTCCGCGCCGGCCATCAGCCCTGTCTACTCTAATCCCATATTCCAGCATTTGGTCCGTAGCCTTGTATGCTATGGCATTTCAAGTGCTCATCCAAATGCTTCTTGAATGTTGTGAGGGTTCCTGCCTCCACAACCCTTTCAGGCAGTGAGTTCCAGACTCCAACCACCCTCTGGGTGAAAAAGTTCTTTCTCAAATCCCCTCTAAACCTCCCGCCTTTTACCTTGAATCTATGTCCCCTTGTTATAGAACCCTCAACGAAGGGAAAAAGCTCCTTAGTATCCATCCTATCTGTGCCCCTCATAATTTTGTACACCTCAATCATGTCCCCCCTCAGCCTCCTCTGCTCCAAGGAAAACAAACCCAATCTTCCCAGTCTCTCTTCATAGCTGAAGCGCTCCAGCCCTGGTAACATCCTGGTGAATCTCCTCTGCACCCTCTCCAAAGCGATCACATCCTTCCTGTAGTGTGGCGACCAGAACTGCACACAGTACTCCAGCTGTGGCCTAACCAGTGTTTTATACAGCTCCATCATAACCTCCTTGCTCTTATATTCTATGCCTCGGCTAATAAAGGCAAGTATCCCATATGCCTTCTTTACCACCTTATCTACCTGTTCCGCCGCCTTCAGGGATCTGTGAACTTGCACACCAAGATCCCTCTGACCCTCTGTCTTGCCTAGGGTCCTCCCATTCATTGTGTATTCCCTTGTCTTGTTAGTCCCTCCAAAGTGCATCACCTCGCACTTTTCCGGGTTAAATTCCATTTGCCACTGTTCCGCCCATCTGACCAACCCATCTATATCGTCCTGCAGACTGAGGCTATCCTCCTCGCTATTTACCACCCTACCAATTTTTGTATCATCAGCGAACTTACTGATCATACCTTTTACATTCATATCCAAGTCATTAATGTAGACCACAAACAGCAAGGGACCCAGCACCGATCCCTGTGGTACCCCACTGGCCACAGGCTTCCAGTCACAAAAACAACCTTCGACCATCACCCTCTGCCTTCTGCCACTAAGCCAGTTTTGTATCCAAAGTGCCAAGGCACCCTGGATTCCATGGGCTCGTACCTTCTTGACCAGTCTCCTGTGCGGGACTTTATCGAAGGCCTTACTGAAATCCATGTATACCACATCCACTGCGTTACCCTCATCCACACGCCTAGTCACCCCCTCAAAAAATTCAATCAAATTAGTCAGACATGATCTTCCCTTGACAAAGCCATGTTGACTATCCCTGATTAATCCTTGCTTCTCCAAGTGGAGACTAATTTTGTCCTTCAGAATTTTTTCCAATAATTTTCCTACCACTGATGTTAGGCTCACTGGCCTGTAGTTCCCCGGTTTTTCCCTACTCCCCTTCTTGAATAATGGTATTACATTAACGGTTCTCCAGTCCTCTGGCACATCCCCTGTGGCCAGAGAGGTTCTGAATATATGTGTCAGAGCCCCCGCAATCTCCTCCTTTGCCTCACACAGTAGCCTGGGATACATTTCGTCCGGGCCTGGGGATTTATCCAATTTTAGGCCTGCTAAAACCGCCAATACCTCCTCCCGCTCGATGTTAATATGTTCGAGTATATCACAGTCCCCTTGCCGTATTTCTATGTCTACATCGTCCTTCTCCATAGTGAAAACAGATGCAAAAAATTCATTTAGAACCCCTCCTACATCTGCCGGCTCCACACACAGATTGCCATTTTTGTCCCTAATGGGCCCTATTTTTTCCCTAGTCATCCTCTTACCCTTAATATACTTATAAAACATCTTAGGATTTTCCTTTATTTTGCTCGCCAGTGTTATTTCATGGCCCCTCCTTGATTTCCTAATTTCTTTTTTAAGTATCCCCCTGCACTTTTTGTACTCCTCGAGGGCTTCCTCCGTCTTTAGCCTTTTGTATCTGCCAAAAGCCCTCCTTTTTTTCCTAATCCATTCTCGTATATCCCCTGACATCCAAGGTTCCCTGGAGTTCTTGGAACCACCCTTGACCTTTACGGGAACATGTTGCCATTGTATGGTCTCAATCTCCCTTCTGAAAGACTCCCATTGCTCCGATGCGGATTTTCCTACAAGCAGCTGATCCCAGTCCATTTTGGCCAGATCCTGCCTTATCCTATTAAAATCGGCCTTCCCCCAATTTAGAACCTTTATTTCCGGCCCCTCCCTGTCCTTTTCCATGACCACCTTAAATCTCACCGAATTATGGTCACTGTCACCAAAGTGCTCACCTACTAGCACTTCTTCCACTTGGCCGGCCACATTCCCTAGAATTAGGTCCAGTACCGCCCCCTCTCTTGTAAGACTTTCTACATGCTGGCTCAAAAAGCTCTCCTGGATGCACGTTAAGAATTTTGTACCCTCTAAGCCTTTTACACTCTGAGTATCCCAGTTAATATTGGGGAAGTTGAAATCCCCCATGATTATTACCCTATTATTTGCACAATTTTCTGAGATTTGCCTACATATCTGTTCCTCGATCTCCCCCTGACTGTTTGGGGGCCTATAGTACACTCCCATCAAAGTGCTTGCCCCCTTTTTGTTTTTAAGCTCCACCCATATGGCCTCATTAGAGGAACCTGCTAATATATCATCCCTCCTTATGGCAGTAATTGATTCTTTAATTAATATTGCGACCCCCCCTCCTCTTATACCTCCCCCTCTGTCTCGCCTGAAGATTCTGTACCCCGGAATATTGAGCTGCCAGTCTTGCCCCTCCCTCAACCATGTCTCTGTGACAGCAACAATATCATACTCCCATGTGTTTATCAACACCTTCAGTTCATCCACCTTATTCGCAAGACTCCTTGCATTAAAATAGATGCCATCCAGCCTTGCCCTCACATATTTGCCCTGTCTTCCAAGCTGACTTGTTTTTTTCTCTATATTTGGCTGCACATCACCTCCTATTGTAGCTCCACTCTGTACCCCATCCCCCGGCCAAGTTAGTTTAAACCCCCCCCCAACAGTGCTAGCAAACCTCCCCGCAAGGATATTTGTCCCGCTCTGGTTCAGATGCAACCCGTCCGACTTGTACAAGTCCCACCTTCCCCAGAAGCAGGCCCAGTGATCCAGGAAACTGAAACCCTCCCTCCTGCACCAACTCTTTAGCCACGCATTCATCTGTTCTATCCTCCTATTTCTATACTCACTAGCCCGTGGCACTGGGAGTAATCCAGAGATTACAACCTTTGAGGTCCTGCTCTTTAATCTGCTACCTAGCTCCCTAAATTCTTGATGCAGGACCTCATCTCCCTTCCTACCTATGTCGTTGGTCCCAATGTGGACCACGACCTCTGCCTGCTCACCCTCCCCCTTGAGAATGCCCTGAAGCCGCTCAGTGACATCCATGACCCTGGCACCAGGGAGGCAACAAACCATCCTGGAGTCACGTTTACGGCCACAGAAATGCCTGTCTGTTCCCCTTACGATAGAATCCCCTACCACTATAGCTCTTCCACTCTTTTTCCTCCCAGCCTGTGCAGCAGAGCTACCCCTGGTGCCAGGAAGTTGGCTGCTGCTGCCTTCCCCTGATAAGTCATCCCCCTCAACAATATCCAAAGCGGTATATTTGTTTGAGAGGGGGACGGCCACAGGGGACCCCTGCACTGCCTGCCTGCTCTTCTTACTCTGCCTGGTGGTCACCCAATTACTTCCTGCCTGTACAACCTTTACCTGCGGTGTGACCACCTCACTAAACGTGCTATCCACGTGCTTCATGATGTCTGTCCTGTGGTTTATATACACTGGATGAAAACTGAGATCGATGTGTAGATGGCCACAGTCAGAATAAAACACAGACAAAAGGAATGGCAATTGCAGAGTAAGGTGTTAGCTGCAGTATTATATTAGCAACAGAATGAAGGGTGAATAGATGAAGTTAATACTTAAAGCATACGTAAGTGGGTTTCACTGCAGTTCTTTTTGTTGTCAAATATAGTAACAGTCTCCAATTTGTTTCAATCTCTGATGTATCTGGGATTGTTTATGGTTCTGTCATCAGCAGAGGAACCATGAGCAGCAGCAATATATCACAGCAGCAATATATCACAGCACAATAGAGCTATTTTACAGCGCCATAGAGCGGGCTAGTATTATGAATGTAACACTTAACAATTGCAGCCTGTCTTTTGCTCATAATGGGAGAATCCTTAACAGTAGATCTGTGGCCATAAACCAAAGCTGACTTTTTTAAATTAAAGAATGATGTTGGATATTCATTTGGGAGGACTGATTAGCCAAGAATTGCTGAAGTAATCTGGTTTATGGCCCTGTTATCAGTTGCAGACCCACAACTGATGAGCTTTTAACAAAGTTAATTAATATTAATTTGGGGAAATGTATCTTATTCACTCCCTGATGCAGTTAAAAACAATCTATTAATGAGACCATCATAGTATCACATTAATGTTTCCTTCAACGGTTCTTATTAACTCTTTGAGAGCCGCATTAACATTTCTGTATCCAAACATTTGTAATTGCAATTTTTCAGTTTCTCTAAACCACACTGAAAATGAGTTCCTGTAATTATTATAAAATTGTATACATGTTATTCATAACACATTCACAATTTCACTATAAATAGCAAACAGAGGAAATTTTCCTTGCTGTGAGTAAAGGAATCATTTTTATCAATGCTAATTTAACTTTTAAAAACAAATAAATCCTATCTTTTAATTGGAATGTATGGAGATCAAGTTTGAATCTGAGTAAGTGTTGCTTTTTAAATGAAAAGCAAAATACTGCGAATGCTGGAAATCTGAAATAAAATCAAAAAGTACTGGAAATACCCTATCAGGCAGCATGTGTGGAGAATGAACGAAAGAGCAGGAGTAGGCCATATGACCCCTCGAACCTGCTCCGCCATTCAATCAGATCATGGATGACCTTCGACCTCAACTCCACTTTCCTGCCCAATCCCCATATTCCTTGATTCCCCTAGAGTCCAAAAATCTATCCATCTCTGCCTTGAATATGTTCAATGACTCAGCATCCACAGCCCTCTGGGGTGGAGAATTCCAAAGATTCACAACCCTCGGAGTGAAGAAATTCGTTCTCAACTCAGTCTTGAATAGCCAACCCCTTATCCTGCGACTATGACCCCTAGTTCTAGACTCTCCAGCAAGGGGGAAACAACCTCTCAGCATCTACCCTGTCAAGTCCCCTCATAATCTTTTATGTTTCAATGAGGTCACCTTTTATTCTTCTAAACTCCAGAGAGTATAGGCCCATTCTACTCAACCTCTCTTCATACGACAACCCTCTCATCCCAGGAATTAATCTAGTGATCCTTTGTTGAATCACCTCCAAGGCAAGTATATCCTTCCTTAGATGAGGAGACCAAAACTGTGCACAGTACTCCAGGTGAGGTCTCACTAAAGCCCTGTACAACTGTAGTAAGACTTCCTTACTGTTGTACTCCAACCCCCTTGCAATAAAGGCCAACATGCCATTTGCTTTCCTAATTGCCTGCTGTACCTGCATACTAACTTTTTGTGTTTCTTGTACGAGGACACCCAAGTCGCTCTGAACACCAACGTTTAATAGTTTCTCACCATTTAAAAAATATTCAGTTTTTCTATTCTTCCTATCAAATGGAATAACCTCACATTTCCTCACATTATACTCCATTTGCCACCTTCTTGCCCACTCACTTAATCTGTCTATATCCCTTTGCAGACTCTATGGGCTCAATTTTCAAAGTGAAAAACGGGTGGGATGGGGCAGGGGGGCATTGAAATTGCCACCATTTCAGACCCGCCTCCAACCCGCCCATTTACGGTTTTCACCGGGGCGGGAAGAGGGGCGGGCGACCAACCCGCTCCCAGGAGGCGGGTTGGGCCTGAAAACCTTTAAAGGAGGCTTTGGGCCTACGTTTTTCTAGACTTCCTGATTTCAACCCCGGGGGGCCGGGATTCCCGGGTCTTCTGTTTTAAGCCTTGTGAAAGGAGGCGGGAAGGCCCGAGTCTAACAGGTAGTTGCCTAGAAAGGCACAGCTTGTGGGCCCAGAGGAGCAGGAGTGCTTCCCCCAGGCCCAACAAGCCTACCTGCTCCGCCCGCCCCCCTCCCTCCCCCCCCCCCGCCAAACAACGATCGCGGTCCCCCGATCGCTGATGGTCGACCCCAATTTCCCCCCCCCCCATTCTGATTCTCCTCCCCCTCAACAATCACGGACCCCCGCGATGACCCCTAATCTCGACAACCCCCCCCCCCCCCCCCACCCTGTGACTGACCCTCAATCCCATCCCCCATGACTCACGACCCCTGTGCCAACCTATGCCCCCCGTGCCCATCCATACAAACAAAGACTTACCTGCAGGCTTACCTGAAGACGTCCTCTCCCTGGCTGATCTCCTTTCCGACTGAGACCAACCTGTCAATCAGGCCGGTCAGTCGGACGAGAAACCAGCAAAAAAATACAAGACACCCTTACGTCAAAATCGTAAGGACGTCCAGGAAACCCGTACTAATGGTTTTCCTGACCTCAATTTGACCCCCCCCCCCGCCTCCTTTGCGGCTCGGTTTTAAAATTAAACCCTTTGCATACTCCTCACATCTTACTTTCCCACCTAGCTTTGCATCGTCAGCAAACTTGGATACATTACACTCGGTCTCTTCATCGCAGTCATTAATATAGATTGTAAATAGCTGAGGCCCAAGCACTGATTCTTGCGGCATCCCACTAGGTACAGCCTGCCAACTTGAAAATGACCCGTTTATCCCTACTCTCTGTGTTCTGTCCTTTAACCAATCCTCTATCCATGCTAATATATTACCCCCAACCCCATAAGCTCTTACCTTGTGTAACAACCTTTTAAGTGGCACCTTATCGAATGCCTTTTGAAAATCCAAATATACTACATCCACTGGTTCTCCTTTATCTACCCTGCTAGTTACATCCTCAAAAAACGCTAATAAGTTTGTCAAACACTATTTCCCTTTCATAAAACCATGTTGACTCTGCCTAATCGTATTATGGATTTTTTCTAAGTGCCCTGTTACCACTTCCTTAATAATGGATTCCAGCATTTTCCCAGCGACCGATGTCACCTAACTGGCCTGTAATTCCCTGTTTTTTTCTCTCCCTCCCTTCTTGAATAGCGGGGTAACACATGCTACCTTCCAGTCCACTGGGACTGTTCCAGAATCTAGAGAATTTTGGAAGATCATAACCAATGCATCCACTATCTCTGCAGCCACCCCTTTTAGAACCCTCGGATGTAGGCCATCAGGTCCAGGGGATTTGTTGGCTTTTAGTCCCATTGGTTTGTCCAGTACTTCTTCTCTAGTGATATTAATTGTTTTAAGTTCCTCACTCTCATTTACCCCTTGGTTCCCCACTATTTTTGGTATGTTTTTTGTCTCTTCTCCTGTGATGGCAGGTACAAAATATTTGTTTAACGCATCTGCCATTTCCTGATTCCCCATTATAATTTTTCCTGTCTCAGCCTCCAAGGGACCAACGTTTACTTTTGCTACTCTCTTCCTTTTTACATACTTGTAGAATCTCTTACAATCCGTTTTTATATTTCTTGCTAGTTTACTTTCATATTCTATTTTCTCCCTTTTTATCAATTTTTTGGTCACCCTTTGCTGTTTTCTAAAACTCTCCCAATCCTCAGGCATCCTACTCTTGGCAACATTATAGGCCTCTTCTTTCAATCTAATACTCTCCTTAACTTCTTTAGTTAGCCACGGATGGATCACTTTTCCCATGGAGTTTTTATTTCTCAATGGAATGTATACTTGTTGAGAATATTGAAATATTTCTTCAAATGTTTGCCATTGCTTTTCAACTGTCAAACCCTTTAATTTAACTTCCCAATCTACCTTTGACAATTCACCCCTCATACCTATGTAATTGGCTTTATTTAAGTTTAAGACTCTTGTTTCTGACTTAAGTACGTTACTTTCAAACTCAATGTGAAATTCTATCATATTATGATCACTCTTCCCTAGAGGTTCTTTTACTGTGAGATTACGAATTAAACCTATTTCATTACATAATACAAGATCTAAAATAGCCTGTTCCCTGGTTGGAAAGAAACAGTTAACATTTCAGGCATTTTACAATGTTCTGGACTCAACATTGATTTCAATGACTTCAGATCATAACCACTGTTTCCATTTTTTTTTCGACAGCAGGTGCTGGTAATGGTTCTGATGCTGCCATTTACAGCTCCTCCAGACCCATCTTTTTGTTCCTTTACTTGTCCCATTACCACCCCCTTTGCCTTGTACCATCATCCATTTTGTCATTTCATGACTCCTGCCTATCACAGGTCTTCCCTTTTGTTCTTTCTTCCCCTCCCCTTCCTGCGCCCCCCCCCCCTTCCACTTTCCCCCGGCCTTGTACTTGCTTAAAAGCTGTTTAATTTTCAACTTCTTCCAGATCTGACGATGGGTCATCAAACTGAAACGTTAACTCTGTTTCTTTCTCCACAGATGCTGCCTGACTTGCTGAGTATTTCCAGCATTTTCTGTTTTTATTCCTTTTTAAATGGTCATGTTGCAGGCCTGGTTCTCTTTTTGGTCATTTATTTGTCTATTTTGATGCCTATCTTTTTTTAGTCATGAACTAGATGCTGAAGAGAATCCAGTTGTGGCAGTGGAAGATGCCTATTCAGCTCTTGGCTTCAAGCACCATCCCAGTCAAAAGTAAGAATACCGTGGGGTCAACAATAACTTAAATAGAGGCTGCACAATAGGGGATCAGACAAATATCCATTTTATTACCTGAAGAAGAAATAACTGAAAAGTAAATGGAAATGAAAAATGAACTATTTCATTATGAATGAAATAAAAGAAATTTTACTTGCCCACATTATTTGTGCCTGAGGGTAGCTGTGTGTTTGTGTACATTATTGCAAGATAATATTAAAAGAATATAGTTTTTTTTAAGGGAATTTTTCAGCAAATACTTATCCATAGTTTTTAATGTAATTTTTATAAAAGATTGTTGTAATTTTGAAGAAAGTTTGGTTTTCAGGCTGTCTCTCCAAAGCACTGTAAAGACGGCTGTAGCAGATGCTGGGGTGACATCAACCAGAAGGGGATCCCCTTTAGTGTCTGTGACATATTGGTGGTCTCCATTTGTCAGTCTCAGAATACCTTGCTCAAAAATCTGCTGTACCTCTTAAAGAGCAGTAATGTCATTGGCAGTAATTCTCAAATATTTATTATCTTTCATGCTCCACTTGGTTTGTTTCTTAATATGGGAGAGTCTGGGAGTATGCCCCATTCTGAGAAAATTGATTTTTGACATTTAATTTAATGCATTTTCCATCATTTTGGACCTAATTGTGAATAGTGTATGATGTGGTAATCTAATATTAGCAAAATAACACACTGGTTTCTTGACTCTACTTTCAATTTTCTTGCTTGTGAATTGTTCCCCAAATTTCCCACTTTTATTGCTTTTTCTTCCACATGAAACCAATGTACCTTATTTTCATGTGAATTATTCCCATTTTTTATTTTGCTGCCTCCTCTGGCTTTCTACCCCCTTTTTTGATTCTCCACATTTCTGACTTCCATCTCCAAATTAGTTGTTGACTGGCCACACCAACTGTGCTCTCTTTCACTCGGCTCGGCTCAACTCCACTCCGCCAACATTGCTGTTACCATTAACTGTCATGCCATAACCTGAATCCACACTGAACACAATATCCATGGAATTGTTTCCATTACACGTGAGCTTACCTAAAATGTCAACTGTTTTTAATGGATTTCTCACATGTTCTCCACATGTCAGATTCAAATGGGTGGGAGGCAGCAGCAGGTTTGGTGAGTCAAACATGGTCATGTCAGCCAATCTAGACTCTGTCCTTCATTCACTGCTGCTTCTTTGTGTGTGTCTCTCTTCCAATTCTGTTCTTTCCTATCTCTGTCTCAGTTCTCTCTCTTTCTCTTCCCCTGCCACGTACCTGTTCTCAATTTACCCCCCGGGGTTCTCTCTTCGCCGCCCCCTCCCCCCCCCAGCCTCTACCTTCCTGGACAGTGTTTATCCCTCAACCAACACCACTAAAACAGATTATCCTATCTCCCTCTCTGTTATTTTCTCTCTCATATCTGTTCGCTCTCTGTCTTCCTTCCCCACTCCTCCCCCTTCTATCTTCCTGGACAATATTTATTCCTCAACCAACATCACTAATACAGATTATCTGGTCATAATCACATGGCTGTTTGTGGGACCTTGTTGTGCGCAAATTGGCTGTCGCGTTTCCTACATTACAACAGTGACTACACTGCAAAAACATACTTCATTGGCTGTAAAGCGCTTTGGGACATCCCGAGGTTGTGAAAGGCGCTATATAAATGCAAATCTTTTATCCCCTACTCAATCTTTCCCCCCCCCCCCCCCCAACCCGTTCTCTCTCCCACTCCCCCTCGCGCGCGGCGCTCTGTCTTCTTTGACTCATTGTTCCCGACTTCCCTCACGTAGGACTCAGTGCTTGTACGTTACAATACCATTTAATTATTTCAATAAATAAAATGCTCAATTGATTTACATCATTTAAAAAAATGAAGTTAATTTAATCAACTTAGTAATTTTATTTTAATAAAAGACCTTGCCGTGAAGATAGCAGTTGGTGCTAGTATCAGGTTAGAGACTGACCAAATATTTGGAAATCAGAGGCCTTTAGGTCTTCATTAAATTTCACATTATTTGAATAAAACAGAGTGAGTAGGAAGTTGTAGTCAGCCAATCACTAAGGGATCAACTCATTTCCTTTCAAACCTTCAGGGTCCTCTAAAGATAGCCAGACACAACTCTGCACTAGTTCTTGTCAAGCTACAATCTCCATAGTAACATCACACAGATAAGAGGAAATTCACTGAGCTTTTTTAGTCACTCTGAGGCTTAAGCTGATAATGTGGTGGCCTGTAGAGACCTAACATTCTATAATTTCTACATACTTCAAGAGGAAGAGTGAGAGACTAAACCACAAAAATCTTGCACTGACACTAACAGCTAGACAAGACATGGCATAGGCGAGTAGGAGAGAGACAGATGGCAGGAAACTCAGCTAAAGCATGAGGGAGGAACAAATTTATTTTAAATTCTTGTTAGATGCAACTCCAATAACCTTACACCAGAGCTCTTGCTTTTCTTCCATTCCTTCATTCTGGTTGGACAACTGCATCATTTGCATAAAACAATGCACCGAGCTCCACTTTCTATCTGTATTCTAATTGAATCATCAGCGTCCATGTTAAGTTTTCCTATTATTTTCTTTCTTCTTCCCGGCTAATGTGTCTGTGCTATTTACTTTTTCATTTTTTTCCCTCTGCTGCCTCTCCCTGAATAGATGAAGCAAATCCCACCATCTGGGAATTAGTGTGTTATGAAAAAATACTTTCAATCTAAAATACTTTTTTTCCCACTATTTTTCTTCCCTCTCTGTGCACCCATCCCTCTCTCCAAGCAAGGCTGGGAAAAGTGACATTTTCATATATTGGGGGTGGGGGGGGGAGATAATTTTTCTCTATTGCTGGGTCTATCCCAACTGAATGTCATCGAGCCGAGGGGAAATTAGCATCCCTCTCGGTCTTGAATGCATATTCTAGCACTCGATGAAAAATCAGAAAGCTGGTTAACTGGGCCACTTCTGTTCTCATGGCTGGTTAAAAAGCAGTGCCATAGACAGTTGAATGTAAGTAAAGCAGAAATACTTGAGTTGAGAAAAAAAACTTACAAATAAAGTGTGTTGCAAGGGAATAGTTCAGCTGAATTGTTCATGATGTATTCAGAGCCGACTTAAATTTATATATAGTTTCTTAAATGTTTCTGTAACCAATGAAATGTTGATGACTGTTAGAGTAAAGTTTGTGATTGATATTGATACTTTCACGTTCATAAATTGGCACAGTTACAAATATGAACTATGATCCATAACCAAATCTATTCTTGGGAATGAAACAGTAAACCTTTATAGTTTCCAGCAGCAGGAACTGCTTTTTTTTTATTCATTCATGGGATGTGGGCGTCACTGGCAAGGCCAGCATTTATTGCCCTTGAGAAGGTGGTGGTGAGCCACCGCCTTGAACAGCTGCAGTCCGTGTGATGAAAGTACTCTTTCCCACCACCCCCCGGAATTAATACTGAAAGGGCAAGAAGTTCCCCTCGCCCCCCCACCCCCAAAGAAAAATTGCTAATCTTGAATGCCTTTGTGTATTTCACATGCAGCATTTCAAAATTTAGCCATGGACATGCACACTATCGTAAGGGAACTGAGCTGGCGTTCAGACACCTCGACATGCATCGACCAGCAGCTATCAAAAATAAACACTTATTCTTCAGTGAAGAAGGAGAGGTTCTGAATTTTAAGAAGAGCAAAACCTTAGCAAAGGTAATGAAAATGATACATCATGAGACTGGGTGATGCAGTGGGTTAGCATCTCTGGTACTGTGTTTGAGTTCAGCCTGGACTGATGGGTTGAACCCACTTCCTATTGCAATTATAGGCTAGAACCAACATTAGTGACCCCAGTTATGCTTTTTCATTTTTGATAATTATCAAATAGAGGCTTGGCATATTGACCAAAGCTCACTGACCTTTGCGTATTTTCTTTTTATCTTAATTTAATATATCCCACTGTCTAATTTTTAAAATAAGCTGAAACAAAGTAAACATTTATTAAACTGGTGATAAAGGATTAATTACATATGTGTTTTGGGGTTCTTTATGCACATATGGATGTATAATTTAAAGGCACACTAGCTCCAAACCAGCTCCAGATACACCACAAATCATCTATTATTCGTTAGCACTCTCAGCACAATAAAAGTAAGTGGCATTGTTGGAGTTGATTGATCATTGCTTGTTTTAATGATTTCAGGTGCAAAGATTTCTAAACCAAGTTATGCCTTCAAATGACTCTGTTAGCACAGAGGCTCCACCCTGTGTGGTACACAACTCTGAGGAATGCACCAACTCTGAGCAGCACCACAGTTCTAATGCAGAGTGCTCCATTGTATGTGAAAATAGCAACAGTGGAAATGGAGAGGAAGGAACTTGTGCTGATGGAGAATTCCCAGCTTGTGTCAGTGTCCCCTCCAAATTGAATATCTGCACTGAAGGCAAAAATGAGCAGCTTCCCGAAAGACATGATATGTCCCCTACTCCTGCTCAGGATTACCAATCTGCTGAAAACTGTGAACTGTATTCTGACAGACTGCTGGTTCCTATGGATATTCCAGACTTTCTTCTTCCTGATGCTGATCTAACTGAGAGGAGTGAAGAATGTATGTATCAAACTGACGGGCGCGCACACTTTTTTTTGTTGAGTAACAGATTCAAATCACAGTTTCGGTTTTTCAGACTTTTTCCATTTTGCAAAAGCGAACACCTACTGCACAGTAAATTGATCACTGTTGGCCCCCAGGAATCTTCAATATTAACTAATCTTAATCCATTGTCTAGTATGTTATTCTCCCTTTTAGTAGAAATGTGTGGGTATCTGCTTTATATTACTTGATATTACAGTACTAGTTAGAACACTTTATAAGTTTATACCAAAGAACATTTGAACATGAGTTCAAAAAGTAATCTTTGCCAATTTAAAAAAAATGTTTCCCTGTTCCATTTTTCTTGCTCCATTATGGCCTCCCATGCTATGTATGAGTCCCTGAGCAAGAAGGCAGACAGTTGAACTGCTGGAACTATTAGTGTTGATCTGTAACTGATCTGTTTGGTGCGTCTAAGAGCAGCTTGGGTGAAATGCCTAATGTCCACTCCGCCCCCATTAGGAATTTTCTGGTTTCTGCTGGGTACCTCCCTTTGGTGGCCCAGCCAAAATCGGGAACTCTCGTTGCTGTTTACCTGCAAAATGACTGCTGTGTTTGCCTACATAGCAACTGTTGCTCTGCTTCAGAGTAATTCATTGTATGTGCACAAGATTCCAGAGTCAAAGCACTTTGATATATTCCTAAGAGACATAAATCAATATATAAAAGTCTTTAGCTAACTGCAGGAGAATCACTGGTGAAAATTCATGTCTTACTGTATAGCACATTTGTACACGAACCAATGTGGTACAAGGTAGAATTTTTTTTAGCTAAACAATATTTTTTTTATATATAAGTGTTAACACATTGCAGTTCTTTCGCAGTGCAAAAATTGAAGAGTCTTAGAAAGAACAAAAAAAGAAGGAAGAAAAAGAAGAGAGTTTATCATATGCCCTCTGACATAATAGCGGTTCCAGAATTGACTAAATACTGGGCTCAGCGTTACAGACTGTTTTCGCGCTTCGATGAGGGAGTCAAGCTGGACCAGGGTTGGTAACTGAACTTTCTTTTGGAATTATTAAGTCTTGTTTTTCATACTTCTGAATCCATTGCATATGTCACGACATACTGGGAATCAGATTGGCACATTGTACATACAAATGTGTAAATGCGCGCAGGGAGGATTTCGGTGGGGCGTGCATGTGGGGAGGAGTTCGGGGCGGGGGGGGTCGTGGGGGAAGAGATCGGGAGGGCCGGGAAGAAGATCGGAGGTAGGGGGCAGAGTCGGAGGTAGGTGGGTATCCACCATCGGGGGAGGGGGGTGTTGGCCGAGCGTGGGAGTCCTGTCGGGCAGATGAGCTTGTTGGGCCTGGATGAAACACTTCTGCTCCTCTGGGCCCACAAGCAGTGCAATAAAGGTACTCACCTCATGGATCCGGCCCTTCCCACCTGACGTGAATGGGAAGTGATAGGAAACCCGAACAGATAAGGTTAAATTAATTTTAATTTTCCAATACGCAAACTATTAAGTACCTCAAGTATCTCAATGGTACATTGCCCTTTTAAGTATCGGCTCGCCGGCTTTAAGTGGGGGCGCGACTTCCTGGTGTCTGCTCTCCACAAGCAGACAAACCTGCCTGGATTAAACCCAGAAATAGGCGTGTTGGAGCTAGAATGCGGTCCTGCTTTGAAAACTGAGTATTTTTACACCCCACCTGCCCCCAACCCACCCGTTCTTGGGAGTTAAAATTTACCCCATGGTGACTCCATTATGTCCTGTTACAAAGGTGGTGTTCCTGTGGATGCACACTTGTACATTGTTTGGGATCCTTGGGTGTAATGGCTGTCCATTTGTTCCCATTTCCCTTGTGTTCCTGTTGCTCATAGGGGCATTGGTCCCATTGTCTTGCACACTTCCATGCATCATTATGGATGTCAATTCCTCTATTTATAATAGAATCCCCTCTAACCTCCCTTTTCTCCCACTCCATAGAATTTCAAATTACACATGGAGGCACTTTCCTTATCGGTCTACGTTGAAAATCAAGAGGATAGTGTTTAGGATTCCCTGTGTGATGGTTCTAGTTCCCACTGGGGCAGAATTAATAGGGTTCGTATTGAAATATCAGTCATTGTGGGCTTCAGCTTTGCCCTGTGTTCGTGGGCAGCTGGTTGCAGGGGCAATGTACTGTTGTCCTGGTCTGCAGTTGAGAGGGTTGTAGTGGTCTTATGAGGCTCTATGGTTGCTGCGTTCCTCCAACTGAGGCTCCTCTACATCAGCTCCTCAAATTTATATAGCACTGTTAATATCATAAATGTGACTATTTACATGCACTAAGTGTGGATTGTGTCTTTAACTTCTAGAAGGCTGGTTTTCTGTCACTCCTGAGAAGATTGCTGAGCACATTGCCAATCGTGTCATGCAGAATTTTCACTGTGATATCATTGTTGATGCATTTTGTGGAGTTGGAGGGAATTCAATTCAGTTTGCATTAGCTGGAAAAAGAGGTACAGTACCATGACTTTGAGCTGCGTATTCTGCCGTCCTGCAGAAATCCAATTATGTCTTTGCATTACGTTGTCAGTAGAAACTTGTATTTCACGGTCATTTACCAATGTAGAATAATGACTAGGTTGATAAAGGTAGCTGCACAGGATACTAACATGCCATTCTCAGCTCTTCTCCTTTTACAAAACTAAGTCTCTTCTGATCCTTAAGGTGATGTGCATCAGATGTGGTTTAATAGAACATCATTGTTGTGTACATATATAGTTCTGAATGCTCACACAGTGCAGAAAAGGTCATGTGCTGATATGTCCATGCTGATTATGAAATCTTAATAATGGTAGTTATCTTGAATGTATACTTAAACCTATTAGGTAATGAATGAATATCAATTTGAAGAACTACAAGGAATAAAAATCTACAGTAGTAAAATGCCATGACGTGAGCAGAATTTAGTTACTTTTTTGCTCATGGCACTGGAAGGGTTCACGTCCAGTAACGTGCATGTCAGTGCCTATTTTTGGAATTTCTTTAGTGAATTTTGCCCTTATCAAGATAAGCATGTTGGTAATTGAGAATGGTATACTTTTCAACACTACATCCAAAGGCAGCATCAGGCACTTCCAGGTCAGATAATGTACGAGTTAGATTCAGCATAAAGTTCCCTGGACTTGACCTGAATCTCAGAAAAGCCCCCCCACTGCTCCAGTATGGTATTTCTTCTTTACTTGCTACCCTTGTTGACCTTCTGGGTGAGATTGCTTATTACTGCTAAATTATTGACAGTTTTGTGCTCGGTATTAATGAGGAATTAAGTTGGGAGATGAGACTCATCCCATTAGTCTGGATTAAGTTTTACATAGGCCCCAGAGGTGAAGGTGCACTTTTCTGACACGATGAATGACGAGTCCCATGCCAGTTTGCTCCTTACCTTACTCATAATGCAGTCTCAAATGCATTTGCCAAGCTTGGTGATATCTTGTTTTTTTTTATATACAGAATACTAGTTTAGGTTCCTGATTCAGGATAGGATTGTAAGGTAATGGACTGGGTAAAGGTCTAAGACTGCCAAAACCAAATCAATTTTTCTGCAACCAGTTGGTTTTCTTAGCTGGATTTGATGATGGGTATACAGAGGAAGGGAGCGATCAGCATATGCCGTTTAAATGCTACATCACCTAACAATTGTTAAAACTTAAGTACTTCTCTAATATCGATTGTTTTTGAAATATATTACATTACCATGCAGTAATTGTACTTCACTATTCTCCTATTTGGAATTAGTGTTTGCATAAAGTATGTGTAGATTCCATAAATCTAAATCTAAAAAGACATCCTTGCTGGTGCAGGGGAAAAGGAGCTGCATCTGGGTATCTAGACACATTGTACATTTTACAGTTTTAAGCTATATGGGACTTTTGTAGTCAGATGCTCTTCCCACATCTTCTGTATGTAAGGCTTCATTGTAAGCTCCACTTAGTTCTTTTTCTCCCAATGTCAGTAGCAATCCTAATTTTTGTCCTTGCACAAAGGATTCGCCTAGTCAGTTTAATTGTTGTATTTACACTTTTATAGTTTAGATTTTTTTTTACAGCTTGTCTAGAAGCTTAGCAAAGTGTCAACTTCAGCTATTGCTGCAGCTATGGATAAGATTTTTTATTATGTTTTATTACATTTTAGTATAGGTAGGTAAATGCTCAGTACTTCAGGTAGATTTTTCATAATTAATGCCAGGAAATGTTTGCAAGTTCTGCACCATTGGCACTGATAGAGACTCACAAGAAATTCTTGTTTTTTGCTGATACTGTACATTTCCCAGAGAGATGAGGCCTGCTTTAAGATCAGGAAAAGTGGAGCTATTGGGCCCGATGTTAGCAGGGCTGCGGGTTCTCGGCGGGGGTGCATTGGTGAAATTAGTCAGTTTCCCGCGCGATCGTAACATCCAATCCACTAATTGGATGCACTTACCTGCTCCTCCGGGTTCCCCACTGCTGATCTGCGCGTCGGGCGGGCTGCGCATGCGCAGTACGATCTGTCAGCTGGAGGCGCTCTATTTAAAGGGGCAGTCCTCCACTGACAGATGCTGCAACAAATAGAAAAAATTACAGCATGGAGCAGCCCAGGGGGAAGGCTGCTCCCAGTTTAATGATGCCTCACTCCAGGTATCAATACATGGGGTGAGGAGGAGGGGGAGGACAGAGATCTTCCTCCCGGCGGGCGGGCGGGAGGAAGCGGCCTGCCTCTGCCACCAGGAAGGCCTGGCTCAAGGTGGCAGAGGAGGTCACCAGCGCAACCAACATATCGCCCACCGGCATACAGTGCAGGAGGCGCTCCAATGACCGCAGTAGGTCAGCCAAACGGAGTACACGTAGTCTTTCCCCTACACTCCGTCTGCCACATCACTGCCCCCACCCCACATCTCCTTCAGCACTGCCAACACAACTCTGTCACATCACCCCTCATACCCACTCAAACCTCATCCTCATCTTACCTGCACCTACTCACCTCGCCAGTACTCATCAGGCCACTACCGCTCAACCCAATCCTCATACGATCTCATGGCTCTCTCTCATACTCACCCTCTCGTGCATCTCTTTCATGGCCAGCCGCACTCAACCTGCCACTACCTGTGCTGCAGCCACAGGGCATGCATCACATGTACAGTAGGCAGCGTAAGGCAAACGTGTCGTGAGCATGAAGGGGATGCATAAGGGTGTTTGAGGGTTTGTCATGGGTGTTACTTATATTGAATTTCTGACCAACTCACATTACATATTATATTGGCACCACTACTGCCATGTCTTTGCGAATCCTGTCTGGTTTGTGCAATAATGCCTGCTCCTGAGGATCACTATGAGGACCCACAACTGATGCCACCCATTGTTTCACTGCAGAGTGGGTGTAGGTGTATTTGCAGGGCTCTTTTGCGCAGACGACTGAGAGACACCGGCGATGTTCCCGGTTGCACCCTGGAAGGATGCGGAGGAGAAGTTGTTGAGGGCAGTGGTGACTTTGACAGCGACAGGTAAGAAGATGGTGCTCGGGCCAGCCAGGAGCAGCTCGGCATGAAAGAGGCTGCAGATGTCCACGACTACATGTCGAGTGACTCTGAGCCTCCGTGTGCACTGCTGCTCAGAGAGGTCCAGGAGGCTGAGCCTCGGTCTGTGGACCCTGTGGCGAGGATAGTGCCTTCTGCGACGCATCTCTCTCTGCGGTAGCCCTCCCTCCTGCTGTACAGGTGGATGTGTCACAGCACTCTGTTGTGGAGCTCCACGTGTCAGAGGTGGATGGTGAGGCTGGTGATGCTGTTCGCCTTCCGAGGAGGTCATGACTGCAGCTACAGCGGCCCCCATCCGCAAGATGTACATCTGAGGGGGGTCCGCAAGGTAGGTACATGTCTCCGGACCCCGGGGTAAGTGTGCAGGTTGGTGACTTTTACTGTCAGGAGGAGGGTGGTGGAGGCCAAACTTTGTCCCAAGTGACAGTGGCCTCCTGCAATGGGTGAGAGTCTTCCACCACCCCCCCACCTGTCAAGTGCACCTTTGCAGCTGCCACAGGCTGACAGCTGCAACACGTCCATTTGACCTGGGAGTGGAAACAGTCCCACTTTGTTCTAAAATCCCACATAATCCCTTAATCAGGTCAGTTAATGACCTGAAATACCTAAATAAATACTGTCAAGTGGAACCCCGCTGGCTTTAATTGCCTGCGGGATTCCCACCAGCGGGGGCTGCGCGCGCACGCCGGCACGTCAGCGGGGAACCCGGAAGTGCGCGGGTTCGGGGCGGGCTCCGGTACCGCGCCGGGATTCTCCGATTTTCGGAGCCCCCCGCGGGGAACGCACCCAATAGCGGGTGCTAAAATAGAGCCCATTATTTCTAATTTACTGGATGGCACTTGTCTGGAAAAGAACAATCTCTCTTGACCCATGGAAAAAAAATCTTCTAAGAAGCACAGCTTTATCTCTAAGTCAGGGGAACAATAGAATACAGATTCTTGACTAAATTTTTATTGAAACTGGCAATGACTGCTGCTGCATTAAATTAAGGTGAGTTCACCAAAGCTGGTTCGAAATAAGAAGTCAAGAAACAAAGCTATTTCTTAGTGTTGGATGAATAAGTTATGAGGATATGCTAAAAAAAGCTCAGACTCTTTGGCAAGTAAGAGGGGAGTTTACAGAGGTGTATCTATCTATAATATATTGCACTTTCTGCATTAATTTTTCCATTATAATTCCATATTTTCACATTTATAATGGAAACTATGTAAACTGGCTGCAGTGTTTCATCCTCTCACCAGTGGTAGCACCCCAGTTTTGCATCTGTCAACTGCTCAGCCTGTATTGCAGAGCAACTCTACTTTTCTGCTTCCCAAATTGTCATAAGTTTTGTCAAAATATATAAAAATAAGAAACTAATGTATGATTTTAAAATAGGGGACTGCATTATGTCTGCATGTTCTAGTCCAATTTATCCCCTGCCCTGTAAAACTCTTTCACCTGATGACTACACTTGGTCTTCACTCCTTGTGCTATTGTCTAGTAATATCTTAGGGTCGATTAGGGTAGTACATTTGATGTAGTCTACATGGATTTTAGCAAGGCTTTTGACAAAGTCTCACATGGCAGATTGGTCAAAAAATTAAAAGCCCTTGGGATCCAAGGGAAAGTAGCAAGTTAGATCCAAAATTGGCTCAGTGGCAGAATGCAAAGGGTAATGGTTGACGGGTGTTTTTGTGACTGGAAGGCTGTTTCCAGTGGGGTTCCTCAGGGCTCAGTACTAGGATCCTTGCTTTTTATAGTATATATAAATGATTTAGACTTAAATGTAGGGTGCATTATTAAGAAGTTTGCAGATGATACAAAAATTGGCTGATTGATAGTGAGGAAGAAAGCTGTAGACTGCAGGAAGATATCAGTGGACTGGTCAGGTGGGCAGAAAAGTGGCAAATGGAATTCAATCCGGAGAAGTGTGAGGTAATGCATTTGGGGAGGGCAAACAAGGCAAGGGAATACACAATAAATGGGAGGGCACTGAGAGATGTAGAGAAACAGAGGGACCTTGGAGTGCATGTCCAAAAATCCCTGAAGATAGCAGGACAGGTAGATAAGGTGGTTAAAAAGGCATACAGGATACTTTCCTTTTATTAGCCGAGGCATATAATATAAGAGCAGTGAGGCTATGCTAGAACTGTATAGAACACTAGTTAGGCCACACTTTGAGTAATGCGTACAGTTCTGGTCACCTCATTACAGGAAAGATGTGATTGCACTAGAGAGGGTACAGAGGAGATTTATGAGGATGTTGCCAAGACTGGAGAATTTTAGCTATGGGGAAAGATTGGATAGGCTGGGATTGTTTTCTTTGGAAAAGAGGAGACTGAGGAGAGATTTAATTGAAGTGTATAAAATTATGAGGGGCCTATTTCCCTTAGCAGAGAGGTCAATTACCAGGGGGTATAGATTTAAAGTAATTGGTAAAAGGAGTAGAGGGGAGCTGAGGAGAAATTTTTTCAACCAGAGGGTGGTGGGGGTCTGGAACTTACTGCCTGAAAGGTTGATAGAGGCAGAAACCCTCATCACATTTAAACAGTACTTGGATGTGCACTTGAAGTGCCGTAACCAACAAGGCTACGGACCAAGTGCTGGAAAGTGGAATTAGGCATGATAGCTCATTTTCAGCAGGCACAGTTACAATGGGCCGAATGGCCTCCTTTTGTGCCGTAAATTTCTATGATTCTAATATCTTAAAATTGCTGTGCGAGTGACGCACATCTTTATTTGGACACTACACTCCAATTCTGTGATGCACAGTTATGTCCGCAGTTGCTCACTTCTCCCACTAGATAGTGCTTCATAAGCTGAAGATCCCCATCCCTGTACCGAGGGGATCAGTAATGCACTCTGAGGGAAATTCACTTTATCCTGACTTTCCATGGTCAAAGCCACAGGAGATCCATTAGTAATATACTAAATAGAATAAAATGGGTATATCTGGAGCCATGACTGAAGGACAAGGGGACATAGGTACAAAGTGGTAAAACCAAATTTAAGACTGATGACCGGAAGCATTTCTCATACAAAAGAATTATATCCGTACCTGGAATGGTGGTCTAGGTGGTAGGATAGTGGAGGCAAAATCTCTTGGAATCCTTCAAGAAGCATTTAGATGCTGTGTTGGAGGTGGAGGGAAATCGGGTTTCTAGGAAACGATGGACCGAATGCATTCCTCATCTGTCCGTGTCATTGTGAACTGATTTTACTGGGTATATTTTTGAGGAGTATCAGCCTCAAATGTCTTGTTTGCCAGGTCATGTTTTTTACTCTTTTGACTCTAATTCATTTATCGCCTCCCAGTTGGGTGTCATGGAGATTTCTAATGCCAGCACCAAGTCTTATTTAGGACTTTCTAAGTTATCTTCTTCTCTCCTACATCCTGCACAAGAATGGTCTTGGAGAACATAGATCAGTTTTACACAACCTGTGATAGGCTCCTGTGGTGCTCTGTCCAGACTAAATGTGGAAAACTTCTCAATTGGACAAAGCCTTTCTTTCCCTCTTAAATGTCATTGCGGAAAATGTCTAGGTCTACAAAGTATTCTTTAAATGAGACTGACTTCTAAAGATTTCTTGGGTCAAGCTACACAGATCAGTGATGCTGTAACTCAAACCCTTGCATTAGTCCAGGACCGTTCTCCCGCTTCTGTGGGTTATATCCGGATGGCTAAACTTCCAAAGCAGTCGTAAGATTGATGGCCTTGATTTAGGATTCGGATATTCACATCAAAGCACTGTGTCTTACAGACATGTCTAACTTAGAGCATTGGGTTTTCCCATTGATTTGAAGCCAAGCCAAACCTTTACTGAGAAACAATGCTTTGGTGACCAATGGAAACAGTTTTAAAAGGCTTTGAAGCAGCAACAAAGTTTTAAAGATATTCCAAGTGTAACTTCTAAAACAGCATGCCCAAAGTAATGCTGGGCTAACCTCAAAAGAAGAAATACTTGGATTTATGTAGCACCATTCATGACCTCAGGACATCCCAAACGCTTTACAGCCAGTTAAGTACTTTTTTGAAGTGTAACCACTTTTGTAATGTAGGAAACACGGCAGCCAATTTGTGCAGAACAAGGTCCTACAAATTACGATGTGATTATGACCACATAATCTGGTTTAGTGAGGTTGGTTGAAGGATAAATATTGACCAGGATACCGGGGAGAACGCCCCTGCTCTTCGAAATAGTACCATGGGATCTCTTCTGTCCATGTGAGAGGGCAGACGGGGCCTCGGTTTAACATCTCATCCAAAAAATGCATAGGTTGATACCTGGCATTGAAGGAGGTGGCTCCTTTTGAAGCAGGGAAACCTGCTTGCTTGGAATAAAAAGATCTGTGGAAGGCAGTTAGCAAAAGCCCTGGCTGCTGCTTTCACCACGATTCCTGACCAATGACTTTCCTTCATTGCAATTCCATATACTGGTAGATTTGCCAATGTGAGATTGCATATAGTTAATAACTAAGATGTGGCTTAGAACTTGGATGTAGTTTTTATAAGATGGGCTTAAGGCCAAGTGCCTAACCAAGATGACTGTGCATGGTATGAAGCTCTAAAGGAGCAGGCTCTCCAAATGCTTTTGCCCTGTTGCATGAAGCAGTACTTATTTGTACCTGGAGTTTGAATGGCTTTCAAAGAATAACTGCCTACAATAGATAATATCACATTCTTGTGTGTTATTTTATTTTGACAGTAATCTTCCCTGACGAGGAAACTGCATTTTTGGTATTTTACTGACCAAAAAGTAATTTTGTTTGTTTTTTTTTAATCCAGTGATTGCTGTTGATATTGATCCTGTGAAAATCGATCTTGCACAAAACAATGCTCGAGTCTATGGAGTGACTGAACAGATTGAGTTTATCCTGGGTGACTTCATGCTGCTGGCTTCTGATCTAAAGGCTGATGCTGTGTTCCTCAGTCCTCCATGGGGAGGCCCCAATTATGTCAATGCAGAGATCTTCGATCTGAAGACGATGATGTCTCTCGATGGATATCCTTCTAAACCTCTGTTCAAAGCTTAGAATGTATTTTATAGTTAAGCAATAAGGTTTATTAATATTTGTTTTGAAAGCATGTTTTGCATGTTTGTGAATTTTGACTAGCAGGCAAAGATTACAATATTTAGTGTCTAACAAAAATTGTTAAATATTGAGAATAATTGAACTTACAGTACAAGAAATATTGATTGAAGGTGGTAATTAAATTCTGGCAAGGAAGAACCAGAAACTCGTCATAATCATGACGTTTATTAACTGTAGGACAGCATTTAATAGAGTATGGCAAAGGGGCCTTTTTAGAATTTTAAAACTACACCATTCCAACAAAGTTGCTAAAATCTATTAATAAATTTTATGAACACACAAAATGAAGTTTGGATAAATGATAAAACCGACTAGCTGCTCCCATCCCCTCGGTGGATGAATGGGCATATACAGTACGTAGTGTGTCATTGAGCCAAATGGCAGGAAAGTTCTAGGCTCAATTCATGGTTAATGCCGAGTTGGCTGGGGAAGTATTGCAGCTTGCTGCAATTGGTTTCAGGTTGAGGGAAATAATAAATCAGGCAGGGTTCTTGCTGCTTATCATTGTACCAGGGATCCTTGCTGGAAGTAGGTGTCACGTGAAGACATAATTGGACTTGGCTGTGATGGTCCCCATCACAGTCAGGTGGCTTGCTGGCAATGCTCTGAAGATTCGCATGAAAAATGAGGTAATGGAGGGTACCCATAGCTGGACCCTAGCTGGGCTTGATGCCTTACGGAGAGGAGAAGTGAGGGGGGAAAAGGCTGAATTGGCTGGTTCTACCCTTCATTAGATCCTTGATTTTTTTTTTTTCCCTGTCCCAATCTATTTCTTAGACATAAAATGCAGGAAGCACTGGAAATGTGGTGAAGGAAATGTGAACATATTTGGAATGCAATTGATAACCTTAAGCTATGCTGATGACTGAGATGTCTTGGCAGAATCAGAAACCGTAAAGTCACTACTTGCTCAACTAAGCTCTTGCAGAACATCTTTATTAATCCTGCTGCGAATTTGCAAGAGGTGGAGCAAGGAAGTTGTGAAAATTCAGGTATTCTGAACCCAACTATATTTTGCCAAATCTAGAGTCCCCTGGATGACAAGGAGCATACAGGGAAAAAGGCAAAAAAGGGAAGCTTATGTAGACACCAAGAGCTCAATACTGCAGAAAGCTTAGAGGAGTATAGAAAGTGCAGGGGTAAAATTAAAAAGGAAATTAGGAAAGCAAAGAGAGGGCCTGAAAAAAATACCGGCAAGTAAAATTAAGGAAAACCCAAAAATGTTTTATAAATACATAAAGAGCAAGAGGATAGCTATAAGGAAAGAGTAGGGCCTATTAGAGACCAAAAAGGTAACCTATGTGTGGAGGTGGAAGATGTGGGTATGGGTCTTAATGAACACTTTGCGTCGATCTTCACAAAAAAGGGAGGTGATGCAGAGATTGTAGTTCAGGAAGGGGAGTGTGAAATTTTGGATGGGATAAACATAGTGAGAGAGGAAGTATTAAGGGGTTTAGCTTCTTTGAAAGTAGATAAATCGCCAGGCCTGGATGAAATGTATCCCAGGCTGTTAAGTGAAGCAAGGGAGGAAATAGTGGAGGTTCTGACTGTTATTTTCCAATCCTCCCTGGCTACAAGTGTGGTGCTGGAGGATTGGAGGACTGCTAACGTTGTACCGTTGTTTAAAAAGGGGGAAAGAGATAGACCGAGTAATTTATAGGCTAGTCAGTCGAACCTCGGTGGTGGGCAAATTATTGGAATCGATTCTGAGCGACAGCATAAATCGTCATTCAGAAAGGCATGGGTTAATCAAGGACACAGCGTGGATTTGTTAAGGGAAGGTCGTGTCTGGCTAACTTGATTAAATTTTTTGAGCAGGTGACAAGGAGGGTTGATGAGGGTTACGCATTTGATGTAATGTACATGGATTTTAGCAAGGCTCTGGACAAGATCCCACATGGCAGATTGGTCAAAAAAAGTAAAAGCCCATGGGATCCAAGGGAAAGTGACTAGTTGGATCCAAAATTGGCTCAGTGGCTGGAAGCAAAGGGTAATGGTTGACGGGTGTTTTTGCGACTGGAAGGCTGTTTCCAGTGGGATTCCGCAAGGCTCAGTACTAGGTTCCTTGCTTTTTGTGGTATATATTAATGATTTGGACTTCAAGTAGGGGGCTTGATCAAGAAGTTTGCAGATGATACCAGTTAGCCTAACATCTGTGGTGGGTAAAATTTTGGAATCTATTATTAAGGAGACAGTAGCGGAACATTTGGATAAACATAATTTAATAGGACAAAGTCAGCATGGCTTTACGAAGGGGAAGTCATGTCTGACAAATCTGCTTGAGTTCTTTGAGGACATAACTTACAGGGTGGATAAAGGGGAACCAGTGGACGTAGTGTATTTAGACTTCCAGAAGGCATTCGACAAGGTGCCACATAAAAGATTATTGCTCAAGATAAAGAATCACTGGATTGGGGGTAATATTCTGGCATGGGTGGAGGATTGGTTATCTAACAGGAAGCAGAGAGTTGGGATAAATGGTTCATTCTCGGACTGGCAACCAGTAGCCAGTGGTGTTCTGCAGGGGTCGGTGCTGGGTCCCCAACTCTTTACAATCTATATTAACGATTTGGAGGAGGGGACCGAGTGTAACATATCAAAGTTTGCAGATGATACAAAGATGGGAGGGAAAGTAGAGAGTGAGGAGGACATAAAAAACCGACAAGGGGATATAAACAGGCTGGGTGAGTCTGCGGAGATTTGGCAAATGCAATACAATATTGGAAAATGTGAGGTTATGCACTTTGGCAGGAAAAATCAGAGAGCAAGTTGTTATCTTAATGGCGAGAAACTGGAAAGTACTGCAGTACAAAGGGATCTGGGGGTCCTAGTGCAAGAAAATCAAAAGGTTAGTATGCAGGTGCAGCAGGTGATCAAGAAGGCCAATGAAATGTTGGCTTTTATTGCTCGAGGGATAGAATATAAAAACAGGGAGGTATTGCTGCAGTTATATAAGGTATTGGTGAGACCACACCTGGAATACTGCATACAGTTTTGGTGTCCATACTTAAGAAAAGACATACTTGCTCTCGAGGCAGTACAAAGAAGGTTCACTCGGTTAATCCCGGGGATGAGGGGGCGGACATATGAGGAGAGGTTGAGTAGATTGGGACTCTACTCATTGGAGTTCAGAAGAATGAGAGGCGATCTTATTGAAACATATAAGATTGTGAAGGGGCTTGATCGGGTGGATGCGGTAAGGATGTTCCCAAGGATGGGTGAAACTAGAACTAGGGGGCATAATCTTAGAATAAGGGGCTGCTCTTTCAAAACTGAGATGAGGAGAAACTTCTTCACTCAGAGGGTGGTAGGTCTGTGGAATTTGCTGCCCCAGGAAGCTGTGGAAGCTACATCATTAAATAAATTTAAAACAGAAATAGACAGTTTCCTAGAAGTGAAGGGAATTAGGGGTTACGGGGAGCGGGCAGGAAATTGGACATGAATTTAGATTAGAGGTTAGGATCAATTCAGCCATGATCTTATTGAATGGCGGAGCAGGCTCGAGGGGCCGGTTGGCCTACTCCTGCTCCTATTTCTTATGTTCTTATGTAAATTGGCTGTGTGGTTGATAGTGAGGAGAAAAGCTGTAGACTGCAGGAAGATATCAATGGACTGATCAGGTGGGCAGAAAAGTGGCAAATGGAATTCAATCTGGAGAAGTGTGAGGTAATGCATTTGGATAGGGCCAACAAGGCAAGGGAATACACAATAAATGGGAGGATACTGAGATGTGTAGAGGAACAAAGGGACCTTGGAGCCATGTCCACAGATCCCTGAAGGTAGCTGGACAGGTAGATAAGGTGGTTAAAAAGGTATGCAGGATACTTTCCTTTATTAGCCGAGGCATGGAATATAAGAGCAGGGAGGTTATGCTGGAACTGTGTAAAACACTAGTTAGCCCACAGCTTGAGTACTCAGTTCTGGTCACCACATTACAGGAAAGGTGTGATTGCACTAGAGAGGGTACAGAGGAGCTTTATGAGGATGTTGCCAGGACTGGAGAATTTTAGCTATGAGAAAAGATTGGATAGGTTGGGGTTTTCTTTTGAACAAAGGAGGCTGAGGGGAGATTTAATTGAGGTATATAAAATTATGACGGGACGATATAGAGTGGATAGGAAGGACCTATTTCCCTTAGCAGAGGAGTCAGTGACCAGGGGGCATAGATTTAAAGTGATTGGTAGAAGGAATAGAGGGGAGCTGAGGAGAAATATTTTCACCCAGGGGGTGGTCGGGATCTGGAACTCATTGCCTGAAAAGGTGGTAGAGGCAAAAACCCTCAACTCATTTAAAAAGTACTTGGATGTGCACTTGAAGTGCCGTAACCTATTGGACTATGGACTAAGTGCTGGAAAATGGGATTAAGCTGGATAGCTCTTTTTCGGCTAGCACGGACATGACTGGCCAAATGGCCTCCTGTGCCGAAACGTTCTATGATTCTATGAACTTGGGCAGAGCCAAAGAATGCTTCGAACGCCTAATTTTGCAGGTCGCCAACTAATGCTCCATGCCATTATGGGAGAAGACATAAGGTTTCAACTGATAATTTCCTCACTTGAAGGTTCCAGTCTTCAATTAGTTTGTTTGGGATAGTATCAAATGGAATCTAGGTACTTGTCATATGATAGCATGTTTCATGAACATGGAAGAGAGACAATGGATCTTCTATCTTTGAGCCTAAATATTCCTTCTGAGCAGCAGATTATGGGCTTGATAAATTCAGTGAATCCTGCTTAATTAATTGCAAGAAGTACTAGATTACTTTTTGCAATTAATTAAGCTGATTAAATGACCAAGATGACAAACTTGAGAAAAATGATGAATAAATGTCCTATATTTCTCTCGCCACCATTATAGATTAGTGTTGTGAGTGGAATTCCCACTCAGATTGCATGAAATAAATTGAAGGTAATGGATACAGTGTTAGCCACAAATATTGATGTAGGTTATGTACATTTTTTTTAATGTTTCATGTCAAAATAATTTTTCAGGCACTTGTGCATGAGTAAAATGAGTATCCAATAAAAGTGTTAAGTGGGACAGATGAGTGTGACACGCAGCCTGCCAGTGGTCATTGTGCCCATTTACTCAAACTGTGTAGTAACTGACATTTGATTCACCTCTTAAAGGAATATTGTGGAGAACTGCTGTGGGATCTAAGATTCACAATGAAAATGATAATGTTTTGGTTTGTTTTGCTCCAATTATAAGCTTTGTATTCCCCTGCTAGTTGCAACTGAAGAAAGTGGAAATGTGTTTGGCCCCTTTGAGCTGAAGTGCTGGCAACTATCACCAGACACTGTGGTACCACTGGCTGTTTTGGCTCATCCTGTTCCATTTAAAATCTGCTTTTTATTTGTGAACTAATTTTCAAGCACTATTTTTGTAAAACATATGTGAGAATGTCTTTTTCCTACGGCGGCCAGTGTGAGAACTTGTCAATTTAATCAGAAAATAAGCTAAGACGTTACAATTGTTGTTGAGGTGTGGAGAGAACTGCAGGAATAACTCCAAGGATCCAAATTTCACAATCTCCTGCAGTTCACTGAAGTATTCCTTTAATTAAAAACAAAACTTGATATGCTAAAAATCTGAAACAGAAACAAATGTCTGGAAAGTCAAATCGATCAGCACCTATAGAGATTTAAAAAATAAAAATGTTATTACTTTGGGTGTAGACCTTTGTCTCTTCCCTTTACAGATGCTGATGAACCTGCTGTAAATTTCCAGTATTTTTGTTTCATTACTCCTTTGGTGTTGCTTCAGAGCTGTTTCTAGGTTACCTTTCAGCTCAAAGTTGTATTTTTCATTGTTTGATCCTCCTGTTGTACTGTTATTTTGCCTTGACACTATTTTACCTCTGAAATTTTTACACTCTCCCAGAAGATTACACCGAACATAGTTTATTTCTTACCTCGTAATGCTGACATAGAGCAGGTGAGAACTATTTGTCTCTTCTATTTTTGTTGCTCAGTACCTGTTGATTTTTTAAAAAACAGGCACATTATTTTCAAATCCCAGATACACCAACTTAAAATCGCATTGATTGATAACTAACTTTAGTAGCATAACTCTGTTCCTGGATCTACGGCACTTCTCTTTGCACATGTGTACGTACGTATAAGCTATGCTTTATTTTAAGCACTACCTCAGAATTGCCTGCACAATTTTTTTGCACTCCATTTCATAGACACTTTAAATGTATTTTTGCTCAGCAGGTTGCATTAATTAGGAATCAAAACCTTTCTTCACTTTCCCATTCAAAGTCCTTATCAATCACTCCAACCTATGATATAGAATGCGTTAGGTACAAGGTAAAGCCCCCTCTAAATTCAAGCCCAATCTCAACCTCAAGACTATCTCCAATTGTACCAAAATAAATAATTCAATTACCCCATTAACTGTTCCTGCAGCCTCTAAGATTTGCCAAATTTCTGGACAGTTTTCTACTCTGGTCTCGAAATCCAGGGGGTATTTGGTTCTGATGACCTATTTATGATCCTTAGAATCCATATTGCTTCTGATCGACTTTTAACCCTTGGAGCTCAAAGAACAGTGTTCTAACCTAGTTTCCCCAGAAACTGTTTTTCATTATGTCTCTAGGTTTTCTAAAATTTGGAATCAATCACTAAAATGCATGTAGCATACATTAATCCAGATAGAAACATAGAAAATAGGAGCAGGAGTAGGCCATTCGGCCCTTCGAGTCTGCTCCGCCATTTAATATGATCATGGCTGATCCTCTATCTCAATACCATATTCCCGCTCTCTCCCCATACCCCTTGATGCCTTTGTGTCTAGAAATTTATCTAGCTCCTTAAATATATTCAGTGACTTGGCCTCCACAACCTTTGGTAGAGAATTCCACAGGTTCACCACCCTCTGAGTGAAGAAATTTCTCCTCATCTCAGTCCTAAATGTCCTACCCCATGTCCTGAGACTGTGACCCCTCGTTCTGGACCCCCCAGCCAGGGGAAACATCCTCCCTGCATCCAGTCTGTCTAGCCCTGTCAGAATTTTATATGTTTCAATGAGATCCCCCCTCATTCTTCGAAACCCGAGTGAATACAGGCCGAGTTGACCCAATCTCTCCTCATACGACAGTCTTGCCATCCCAGGGATCAGTCTGGTGAGCCTTCACTGCACTCCCTCTATGGCAAGTATATCCTTTCTTAGGTAAGGAGACCAAAACTGAACACAATACTCCAGGTGTGGTCTCACTAAGACCCTGTATAACTGCCATAAGACATCCTTGCTTCTGTACGCAAATCCTCTTGCAATGAAGGCCAACATACCATTTGCCTTCCTAACTGCTTGCTGAACCTGCATGTTTGCTTTCAGTGATTGGTGTACAAGGACACCAGGTCCCTTTGTACATCAACATTCCCCAATCTATCACCATTTAAATAATACTCTGCCTTTCTGTTTTTCCTTCCGAAGTGGATAACTTCACATTTATCCACATTATACTGCATCTGTCATGTATTTGTCCACTCACTCGACTTGTCTAAACTGCCTTGAAGCCTCTCTGCATCCTCCTCACAACTCACGATCCCACCTAGTTTTGTATCGTCAGCAAACTTGGAAATATTACATTTGGTTCCCTCATCCAAATCATTGATATATATTGTGAATAGCTGGGGCCCAATTCATATTAATTAATTTTTAAAATATTTTCCATTTCTCTTTATTGTGTAAATGTAATAACTTCACCAATGTCACAAACTTGGAAACTAAAGGAGTTTCAAGGAAAGTTCTAGTTTCAGGAAGTCATTGGTTTTCTACAGAAGCTTCAGTTACTGTAATGGAAACCAATTGGAAAGCGTGTATTTTATATTTTAAACTTTTCACAAAAAACAGTTGCAGCTGAAATGATTGTTATACTTGTTCCTTTATATTATTGTAAAAGTTGTCAAACTTTTCATTGCAAATCTTGTATGAAAGTGCTTTTTAAACTTTATATTTGGTTTACATGGTACTTCCACCAGATGGCACTTGTATCACATGGGCATGTAGATCAAAGTATGCATTATCCTTCATTGTCAGGTTATTGCCATTATTTACTACAGTTATATTTTCTTTTTTTGAAAACAATTGAAAAGATTTATGCAGGTTGTAAGAGTCTGGATAGTCTCAACCTGGTTCCCAGTCATAAGAGTGAACGGTGTGGGAAATGGAAGAGTTCCCAATGGCACAGTAGGAAGCATTCTTTCGTGATTTTGAGTTTTAGGGTGTATTGTTGGGACAAAATAGAGGGAACTTTATTTTGCTTCTGGTTCATGCTGTACTTGATGTTGCTATGCTAGACATTGAGGCTAAGTGCCAAAGTAGGAAAAGTATTCCATTCCCTCGGCACTTTGAGCACCAAAAATTTATAACCTGCCTCCCCTCCCCCACAAAAAAACCTGAAATAATGAATAAATTGGCATTTGGTAAATTACAAATTACCACCGCTCCAAACACCACTTATCTGAATTCACCAGTTCACCAAATTTATATGAATTTTGCAGCATGTGTAATTATTTCATTGTGCTTTAAATTCATCAGGGAAGTCAGTGAATGTTATTTAATGCAATCAATGCAGTCTGATACTTGAATTAATAAGTGATCAGGTATCCGGATGATTCACTTATTGTTTGAATAGGCAAGAACTCATTTTACTTGTCCGGGCCATGTGATTTTTGTACTGGCACTATGACATTACTGCAGTAGCTAGAGCTGAAAATAGAAATCCATAACACAAAACCATTAAAGTAGAGGTTTCCTTTGAAGTAACCTCTTTGTTTCACTAATTGGATATTCTTGATGTTTCTTTTTTTTTAATCTACATCTGATCATATTAAACTTTGTGCTATTTTGCCTATAATTGTCATGACAGTCAAACTGTGTTTGGTGCAGTCTAGTCATTTTTCTGACATCGAGGCATTGAGACCTGACTCTAAAATGAGGCTTCTTGGTAATGTAATTGCAAAACATTTTGCATTAAATATCATGCAGCATTCTTTTGTATTTCGAGTTTTGTCTACATACCCAGGATCTAGCCAAATGCCTAATGTATTTAATCTTGGCATTACATTAACATTAAACTGTACAGAGCAACTATTTACCTCCATAGATATTATCAGAAGAAACTTCTTTTCTTTCCACTGGAAGGGAAGCCACAGCCCTCAGCTATTATTGTGCATATGTTGCAGTAAGCAATTATCTACTTCCGGTTGAGAATCTAACTCGCAGAGCAACTTGAGAGCTTGAACTACTAAACATTTAAAATATTCTTTGAATTCTAACCGCTCAATCAGAAATATGTTAAATCGAGTTGATGCATTTTTTGTCAGAATTTTAACTTAGGGTTTGATTTGCATAAAAGTAGTATTGTGCCAACTTTATTTTTTACATAATTGTGCTTCGTAGTGTTAATTTTGAGTTTGTTTCTTGTTTGTAAAGAAAAGTATGGATGAAATGTTGCCTAGGCCTTGAATGATCAGCAGATTAAGATTGCAGCAGATTCAGCAATTGTTTAGATTAGTTGGGGCATGGTTGTTTTTAATTGCCATGATGACAATCTTATTATTTGTTATGTTCCATAAGGGATTGATTTACAGGAAGCAGCATTCCCCTTTTCCCTCCCTTGCTTAATTTCCTGATTTATCAGAAACTACAGCACGCACTTAGGGACTTCAGATGACCTGCTAAAGTCTTGGGTGAATTTGCCCTTTACATGTGAAAACTGTGTTAGAACAGGTTTTTTCTTTTGGCTTTGTAACCAATTTGCAGGAATGCAGTACTTTGAACAGTGCAATTCCAGTGAGAATGATGTTGCTAGAATGCACGCACAACTGAGCCAATTGAAACACAAAGGGAGGTTGACCAGGATAGAGTTGGAGTAATCAACTTCCAAGGTGACATAAGCTTGAATGAGGGTTTCAGTGGCAGATGTTACAGCGGTGAAGTAGGCGATCTTTGTAGTCGAGTGGATATGAGGTTGGAAGCTCAGTGCAGGGTTGAATGGGATGCTGAGGTTGCAAATAGTCTGATCCAGCCTGAGACACTCAGCCCTGTACAAGTTACTATACACTGAACTGATTGGCACTAACTTGAGGAAAAGTGAATTCTTTGACAGGTTTGAATCAAACTGCTGCAGACTGCTTTCTCCATCCCAAGAGAGGAAAAGCCAAAAAAATTAATCTCCACCCTGCTTCCTAGCTCGCTATAGCCCGCCAATCATAACTACCACTGGCTTGGTGTGGGGGTCATGTCACTACGTTAGCTAGCTAGGATTCCTGCTGTGCTCACTAAATGTTAGACATTCTAACACTACAGATGGGAATATTTTTAAACTATACTAACAAGCCCCATTGTCTCAAACTGAGATGGTATGTGAGAAACGCAACTGTTAGCTACTTAGGCCCGTTAACTGGGACCAAGACTAAACAACATTCCAAGATAGTAATTAATTATTGAGAGCTGAATTTAACTTAATAGCAACAATTTAGTATAAATAACAGCCCTCCTATGCCAAAACATGACAATTGGGAAGAGGATAGAATACTTATTGGCTGAGACTTGAGAATTTTTTTTAACAATCTGAATACATATGTCTCTAGATTCCTAACTCGAGTGATAATTCATTGTGTTTAACAATATGTACACCTGGTGTATTGCTATTTCGCCTCTACAAAACCTGAGGTAAGAGAAAAGAAGGAAGGCAGACAGTGTAACGACAGGCAAAGATGAGAAACCAAAAGATCAGAGATAAAGATATGGAAATAGATGTGATAGGAAAGAATGGAGTTAAAGATGTATACAGCTGAATGAACGTGAGTGACCAAAAAGAAAGCAAAAGTATTTTAAATTAAAAGATCAGTTAATTGTATACTTGCTGCAATCACACCCATTGTATGCAGGAAATTAAAAGGACGATGAAGATTATACGGGGAAAAATTTGATCTTGATATCGCGACGTTGGATTGGTGGGGTGTGTAGGCAGAAAGTCCAATGAACTGATGATTTGGAAGGGTTTCGAGAAAAGGCAGTAGAGATTGTACTGGCTGTTAAATCACTGGGCTACGTCTGTTGTTAAAAATAAGGAGGTGGAATTTATGATTCTGAAAGGAAATTGGTGGTGGTGTAAAATAAGTCTGTTTAATTGGAAGAAGAGAACTGATTATATGCCAAAAAAGAAACCTTAAGCTATATGTATTTAAGGCTTAATTACTTAACATATGGAGTTGGAAACTTGGGAATAGGCTGCCAGTTAGTGCAATGAATGTGCACTTGTTTGATGGGCTGACTGGCTTTTTTTCCCCCCATTCCTACCTCCTTACAACCCTCAGGAAAATAATGTCTCCTTATTAGTGTACAATAAGCCAGACTTGTATTCGGCAATGATTTACGAGGAGTTGATCTCTCGTGGTTTTGCTCATTGACATTTCATTTTATATTGATTTCTTCTGTAGCACTGGTATTGAGTTAGATTTACCATCCTTACTTTAAGTTTAGAGATTCTAATGTACAGTGAAGGCAATCAAGTCATCATAATGGGAAAAGTGCTTTGTAAGCCAAATAGAAAGATGAAGTCTGACTATTTTGGCCATGGGTGTCATTTTGTAGTCTGCAGCTTAATATGGAAACTTGTTTCTTTTTATATTTACACAGCAATCCTGTGTGTATGTTTCTTTTGTTATCAAGTGTGCTTTCTAATGAGCATCTGATTAGGTTAATCAATAACTATTTTCTTTATCCTTATAGTCAGACTGGGGACCAAATTAATCATTTGAAACTTTTATTTTTAACAATTAACTTGTGCTTAGACTTTGAAACTCCTCTGCTATCACTGTTTGTTTAGCAGAGTACAAGCTAATGAACCTATAATGTAGGATTTAGATTACAGTAATTTTTTTTGAGGGCAAGTATTACCTTTTGAATTGCTTATACAGCTGCATCCTGCTTGCTCAGCAGTAGCTACAGACATTTGAGAACAATGCAGAAAACATGCTGCATCCTTGAATGACTGGCGTTTTATGTCATTCCCGGACACCTGATCTGGATGTTGCCAAAAGTCAAGAATCCCAGGTCTGAGGCAATATTTGCAGTTTTATTTGTTTTTTTTTAAAAAGTGTTTTCGCACAAACCACACCCCTTCCAAATAGCCCTGTGTTAGTTTTCCAATTTATGGTACATCAGTTTAACTTTTAATAGGTTTCTTTATGAAGCAGCCAGTTACATTAGTGCTTCCACTCTTTTTTTCCAGTGAAATATCTGGTGTTTAAAGGTCATGTCAGTGTTTCGTTATTGTTTGTCTTTGTACAGTACGGAAAGAGGAAGTCGTACTTGGGTAAATATAGAAATTAACCCCGTCGTATAATTCTCAGCAGGGACGTGGTGGCTATGAAAAACAACGGGGTAGAGTTTCCGCTTTGGGCACAATCAGTAATTGGGTGTAAATTGCGGCGGTTGGATTACAGTTCAAGTTTCCACTAAAATGCATTTGGCTAATCACAAGTGTAAAATCTTCCATGGACCAGTGCAATCTGGCAGCTTAATAGAGCTTAATCATTTTTTTCTTTGCAATAAGAAATATTCATTGATGTATTTAAGAGTGCAGTTTTTTTTAATACAGCTGAAAATGGGTTTATCACACACAATGAGCATTTTAAATGAGTGTCCAGTCCTCCACCTGTGAGTAACCTGATTTTAAATCACTGAAAATGACTTTTAAAAAAAAACTATACTAAACCAATTACTACTTTCATTGGTGTACACTAGTCAGTTTCTTAGTAAATTAAATATTTTTTAATATGTAAAAATGTATAAAATGTGCCAACAAGTGTCTGTGCGCCTAAAAAAAAAAAGCTTAATTTGAAGACCCTCTTTGAACGGCTGTAATCGACGGAAACTCTCCATCCTCATTATTTCAATCTGGAGGTGTGGCCAGTTTTGTGGACGGGGCCGCTTCGGGCACAATGATTGTTGAACCAGCGCGAAAGATCGCAGAAACTCAATTTATGCTTGGCGTAAATTGCGCTTGATTTTCCACGATCTTTTACGCTGGTTCGGACGGATTGCACTGATAAAACCAGCGCGATCTAGTGGAATCTCTGCTCCCAGATATTTACTGTGCAAATTTGTTCTTGTTCATTTATTGAACAGACGAAGGTGGTTAATTTAGTTGTTTCACTGCTTGCTTTCCTCTTTTTACTTTTTTGTTCAAGAGGGCAGGCGCTAAATCTAGCTGGCTACTTTATTAAGCTAGATACCCAAAAAAAAGGTATATATTTGAAGTTACACTCAGGTTTTTGTGGATGCTTTTGTAAATCATTCACCTCTGTCTGCTTGTGAATCTAGAAGTGAGTAGTATAAAACACTCGCTCCCATTTTAGTGCTGAGATACTGCTGCCATTTTTAACTTTGTTAGTGTTGGCCTCGGTTTGGAATAACTAGCATATTGATGGATTAAAATACATATAGTTGAGGTGTGCATTTATTAATTTTAAAAGTGCATACTGTGGGAATGGTCTCTAGAGCCTTCTTGACCAGTACTGTTTCTACATGGCTACAGTGCAAGACCACAGGAGCAACATTGTGTGGTTAGCTGGTATACAGTTGTGTGATGATGCAGCAACCAGCCAGTGTTCCTTGTTTTTGTCCTTGTATACTACAACCCTCCACATACACATCCCCACATACTAACTCTCACACTTTCTTCTCCCCCCACACCCACTCTCCCCATACAGTCCCCCCACGCATCCCGCCACCCAAAGACACACATACTTACCTACGTACGCACCTCACACATTCCCGGAGCACAGCTCTGACATCTCACACGTTTCCCACATGCACCCCATGCATATCTCACTCCGGTTCCCCACACATGCCCCCTCACGCACACCTCACAAACGCACAGGCTACCAAAACTGTTGACAGAATAAAAAACGACCATGGCAGATCAAAGATCTCTTCAGATAGTGTATTACTTTGCTTGGTGGCTTTGGCAAGCCTGTATCACTGGTGCCAGTTAACAAAACCAAGTAGTTTTGGTGCTCAGTATTCGCTTTCCATGGTCCTGTACAGCTTCACCTTCATGAAACATTCCAGCTGGCCCACACTATCTCTGTTCTCAGGGGCACACATTTTGTTCTCTGTCCCAACTAATCCCAGTTGGCTGGTGCTGACAATCTCATGGAGTATCTCTCTCTCTCTCTCTTGTCTAGTCACTTCACAGTCTAATCTAACTCCTGTGGTGCTGCTCACTGAGAAAAACAAAATATTTCTCCCTGCAACTGTCATCCATATTTTCTAATCATTCTCTCTCTCACACTCATCTTTAACTCTGTCTCTGATCCTTTTGCTCACTGTTTTTGTTAGTTCTCTATTAAATGCTTCCACTGTGCCTGTATCTCTCTCTCTCTCTCCTTCATGTTCTTTTGCAGTTTTAGATTGCAATTGTATCTTAGATTTTTTTAAAAGGCCAGTGCACATAGAAAATTTGAGTCTGTGTAATGTACCTGGTTGGAGGTGGAGATCTGGGATGGGAAGTTAGACACCATTTGTGAAGTGATGTATGCTACACAGAAGAGAAACTAAGGGGTTAGGAGGGGTTTGACACTTCACACCAGGAAAGAGGAGGAGGTTCCAGGGATTGACCTGGCAGAGAATGTGAAATCCAAAATCACAGCCTTGTACCAGGCTGGGGAGTTCATGTTAATGTGGTGGATCAGGACTTGCAATCCAGACTAGGAACAGCTGCAACAAATGGGTGAAAAAAAATGGGAATATGGGCTGGGCCATGTCGCATGGAGGTAGTGAGTTGGGTTTAGAGTGCAGCATAGTCTGAGACTTGAAGTTGAATTGGACTGGGAAGGGAAAGTAGTATGGCCCAAGAACCAGTGTTGGTAAGGAGGATTTTTTGTGATGCTCTGTGGTGGGGTCAAAGCTATGTTGCTGATGTCTGATTTGGGAGCACAGCAGGGTCCTGGTGTATCAGGCTCAGTGAATGGCAGGACCAGCAGATCAACATCGATCCTGCTGCTTAGTTTTAACTTTTAGAAGCAGCATTGCTGATTTGATCCTGAAATTGAGTTCTTAGAGTGAACAGAGCAGGTGTTGGAGCACTCTGGTGGGCCTGGTAGGTGGCAGAGGATGGGCAGAGTGGGTAAAATGGTCAGGGTGGAGAATTAACGGAGGGGTGAGCAAGTAATTTGAATATTTTTTTCTAACCATCTGATTAGCCCCAAGCGTCCAATCAGTTGTGTAACAAGTTGATTACAATATAACCATCTATCAGACAAAAAATTGAACTGTTGATTATAGAAAAGTATATACAAGGTTTATCTCCATACTTGAGATGTGGCTATCACCTACTGCTGCTGGAGGTACCAACATTTTCCATAATTAAAAATGCAGCCAGTGTCCTCTGAAATTCTGGATTATTTAGGCCTACCTGATTTAAAATTGCAATGTCACCAAGGCGTTTAAATTATTCCGAAGTCCTCTCCCTCAGCAGAAAGCTGTTGGAATTTGTGGTAATCAAGAGAGTGCAAAATTTATGTAATGCTACAGTACATGACCCAGCAGCATGCTGAAGTAAGAGTCTGGCAGAGAGATTTCATTTTCATATTACAGTAAATTGCAATTTTAAAGTTTAAAGCACCTTATTTGTTAATGCTATCTGGAATCACTGTGTAGGCTACATTGTCAAACTGTGGAGAAAGCTTTTTTTAAAACTGGACTGCATAATTCATAAGATTTGTTTACAATTCATATGGTTTTACCACATGGCTTCCTTACTCTTCACTCCCCTAGTATAAGGGAAGATAGAAGTTTAGTAATTAGTGGTTGTCAGATGATGGGCAAGTAAAATCTGCCTACTACAAAAATAAAATTCTATTTAACTATTAAACTTTGCACTTGCATCTGTTTAAGTTCTGTACTATAGAGGTTCTCACTACGTAACTAAGTGAATGGGTGCTCTAATGATATTTATGGTAACTGTTACCGAGCTGAATTCCTCTGGGCTCTAGACTTTTTTATTAATAATCTACAGCAGGGCTTAAATGGCACCATTTTCAAATTTGCTAATACAAAAATATATGCAGGAGATTGTAATAAAGAACAAATCGATTTGTTTCGGGCTGATTTAGATCAGTTGAGTGAATGGGCCCACATATACAGATGTCATTTAATGTGAACAAGTGCAGTGTTATGTACTTCGAGGGAAAAAAAAACTCCACGTATGTTTATACAACACAGGTGTACCCATTTTTTAAAAAAAGCACAGATCAGGAAAGAGATTTGGATGTAGTCGTTGACTGCTTGTTAAAGGTGCACAAACAGTGTGAGGTAGCTATAGGGAAAACAAATTTGATTTTAGGTTGTATTGCTAGGACCATTGAGCACAAAATGAGGAGCATTATAATTAAGTTTTATTATGTCTGCCCTTGGAGCATTGTGAACAGTTTTGATCCCTACACTTGAAGGATACTAAGGCTCTGGGGATGGACCAGAATAATACCAAACCTTAGACCTCTTAGTTATGAGGATAGGCTTCAAGAATTAGGTTATTGACTTTGGAGACTTGCAGGCTTAGCAGGAATATTAGGTTTCTAAAATGATGAAAGGATTGGAAGTGATCTGGTTAGATAGGTTATTTGAAATAATAGGAATGATAGGACAAGAGGCCATGACTGTAAAAATCCATATGCAGAGAGTCATCTGTGACGTGGTTGAGTATGTGATGTTGCTAAAGTCCTTTAAAAGGGAACTTGACAAGTTCCTGAAAAAAGTGAACACTGCCAATTATAGGAGTAAGTGGTTAGTTTGCTTTAAATGTGATGCATCATGTGCAACTGTGGTTTCATGGGACTTGCTTGATTGCTTAATGGAGAGGAATTTCCCAGAGAGTTTCCTCAATTTTCCTCCTTGCTTTCTCCTGGGAGAGGAGAAAGCATTATTAAGGGGAGGGGTAAAGATGTGAGAGTGTATACTGTCCATGGGCGGGTGAGCTTGATGGGGCTAATGGTCTTGTCCCCCTTTTTGTATGCAGAGCTAGATGGAGTTAAAAAATGAAAAACCCTGAAATTCCTTTATTGTGGGGGTGAAATAGTTATACAATTTGCGTGGGTGGGAAAGGAACGTGGAACAGGACCCATTTATGCTGGGTCTCCACCCCTTTCTTTGTGCATTTTTAAATTTCCTGCCTCAGTTGCCCCCAGTGTAATGTACACCTGCATGAAGCAGGCATGCTTGCACATCAAGACCTCCAGTCGTGGAGCCATTCACAGCTTAAAAGGCCAATTTTTCTGCTGGCAATGATTGATTGCTGTCCAGATAGAAGAAAATTCAAAATCAGGTCAGTGACAATTTTTTTAAATCTTCAATCACAGCCAAAATCTCTCTGTGCTCCACCTGCTAAGGTTGGTGCCTCAGTTGCATCCTTGACCTGGGATTTGGAACAGGGAAGGGTGCATCCACGGGACAGGTAGAAATCCCGCTCTTCCCCAGGTGGCCAGAGCAAAAATTTCTAGCCTGAAGTGTTTACAGACCAAGTGAATACCTATCGAAGTGAAGTTTTTTCCACCAAAGGTTGGTTTGTTGGAGCTGCAGTAGTGATCCAGAGAATTAACTAGCCAAGACAGTGATTCCTTCAGTTGGTAATAAGTTGGACACTGTGAAAAGGGTATACATAAATTTCTGGGTGTGCAGTCTCCCGAGAAAGCTTGACTCTGCTTTTAATTCTCTCCAGCCTTTCAGCTTTTTAAAAAAAAAAATTGAACTTGCTCTCACTTTTTGTTCTTTAGGGTTAAGAACCAGATGCAGACTGAGGGAAAAATGGACTTTGAAAATAAACTCTGAAATAATTTGCTGAGACTGAGGAGATTGAAATAAGGCTGGGGAATTGTATCCTGAGACTTGGGTGCTATAAATGCTGGGACTTTGAAGAACCTTTTTTTGTTGCATTTATCCTCTGCTTATTTGATTGCTTATTTATTTGTTGCAGGTGGCATCCTTAGCTGGACCAGGAGGACGAGTGGAAATTGAACAAAATTTTCTCAATAATAAACTGAAGACGATCACTGCTTATTTTGGTGACTTGATCCGGGATGAGTAGAGCAGTTTGAAGACCAGCATTGTATGATCTATGTTTGAACCTAATAAAGCCTTTTTTACTTAAGTGGTTTGTACTGCTCATTGCAGTGAGAGCAACAACAACTTCCATTTATATAAAGCCTTTAACTTAGTAAAATGTCCCAAGGTGCGATGTTCACAGGAGCGATTATCAAACAAAATTTAACACCAAGCCACATAAGGAGATAGTAGGAGCTTGATCAAAGTGGTAGGTTTTAAGGAGCTTATAGGAGGAGTGAGGCGGTGAGGTTTATGGAGGGAATTCCAGAGGTTAGGGCCTGGGCAGCAGGTGGCACGGCCACCAATGGTGGAGTGCAGAAAATCGGGGATGCGCAAGAAGCCAGAATTGGAGGAGTGCAGAGATCTCGATGGGTTGTAGGGCCGAGGGAGGTTAAAGATAGGGAGGGGCGAGGCCATGAAGGGATTTGAAAACTAAGATGAGAATTTTAAAATCGAGGCATTGCCAAACTGGGCGCCAATGTAGGTCAGCGAGCTCAACAACAACAAGAAGTTGCATTTATGTAGCGCCTTTAACGTGGTAAAATGTCCCACGGCGCTTCACAGGAGCGATTATTAAACAAAATTTGAGACTGAGCCACATGAGATATTAGGACAGGTGACCAAAAGCTTGGTCAAAAAGGTAGGTTTTAAGGAGCGTCTTAAAGGTGGAGAGGTTTAGTAAGAGAATTCCAGAGCTTAAGGCTTAGGTAGCTGAAGGCGCGGCTGCCAATGGTGGAGCAAGAGGCCAGAATTGATGGAGTGCAGAGATCTCAGGATTGTAAGGCATGAACAGGCCAGAAAGACAATTGATACTTTGCATTCTACCATTCTTTTGAGAGAAAAGAATTGGCAGTTGTTTAAAATTAGACAGGTAATGCAAGTAGTGGACCCTTCACTGTGTGTAAAAAAAAAAAAATCTCCAAAAGAAAGCAATAATAGGCATTTATAAAGCTCATTAGAAGAATTGGGCAATGATACCTACACATACCTGTAGCCCTGGCTGCAGTGGCTGATCCAATGCTTGAGGCTGCTGTGCACCAGGGATCTCTTGGTTTTCCATATCATGCAGCTGCTCCTTGAGTCTATGGTGATGACTCTGCCCATCTCAATTTTGTGCAGTATAATCTAATTTTTCAAATTTCTCTTGGCATATTGTAAGACTTCACCGATTAATCAAAGCACCTTGAAGTGTTGCAGATGAGCTGAGGCAGGTGGAGACGGGCGATGTTATGGAGGTGGAAGTAGGCGGTCTTGATGATGGAGAGGATATGGGGTCGGAAGTTCAGCTGAATGTCAAATAGGATCCTGGTTGCGAACAGTCTAGTTCAGCCTTAGATAGTGGCCGGGGAGAGGGATGGAGTCGGTGGCTATGGAACGGAGTTTGTGGCGGGGAGGGAATTCCAGAGGCACCCCTAAAACAAGACTATTGGATGTAGCAAATGTTTACATAACTGCGTCTTAATTGGAGAACATGGAGGTATTACGTATAGCTTTCCCAGGACAACATTGTTGTAATTGTCAACTTCCAGACAAGATTGGACAAAATCACTCAGAAGAACAGTTCACCAGCATTCCAGAGACTCTACTCTGTGCAGGAGAAAACCATGGGAGTGGGGTGATTTTTGTTTGTGACGCCCCATAAATAAATGTAATCGGGGTGTAACAAACAGGAAGTATGGATGGAGATCTATTGCACTTAATCTTCGCTCACAATGTGCCTTGCGTACATTTCTGGTGGGCATTTCAACCCGCATACGAAGTTCCTGCCAGAAAGAGGTGATAACTTTATTTCTGTGAGGGGGGATGATGTCATAGATGTCCAGTTACCTAGAATTGTCGGAGGATCAATGTTGACATAGGTTAAGAATGAGGCTGTAACAAAATTGTGCTCCAGAACTAAAGGCACTTAGGATTTTTGGCTTTATCTCTTTTCAGCCAATGTGCTGCCCACAAATATATGAAAAAACTGACTGATTCATTGGTCAGTTATTCCATCTTTCCTACTGATTAGCAACAATGTACTGGACGCCCTAGTGATAACCAGCATCTTTCAATAGAGTTCACGTTATATGATACTAATTGTAGAGAATCTTACAACACCAGGTTATAGTCCAACAATTTTATTTGAAAATCACAAGCTTTCGGAGGCTTTCTCCTTCGTCAGGTGAATGTGGAAATCCTTGAACGTTTCGCATTTATATTCAGAGAACAATACCTGGTGATTACAGATAATCTTTCCAACTGCCCGTTGTCAAGGCAATCAAAGTGTTCAGACAGAGAGGTGTTACCTACAGGACCACCAAATATACAAACGGCCAGAACACAAAACAGAGAGAGAGAGGGAGAAACATCCGAAAGGAAGAGAAAGACAGAAAATGACACGTTGTATTAAAAACAGATAACTTTTATTCGCTGGTGGGGTTACGTGTAGCGTGACATGAACCCAAGATCCCGGTTGAGGCCGTCCTCATGGGTGCGGAACTTGGCTATCAATTTCTGCTCGACGATTTTGCGTTGTCGTGTGTCTCAAAGGCCGCCTTGGAGAACGCTTTCCCGAAGATTGGTGGTTGAATGTCCTTGACTGCTGAAGTGTTCCCCGACTGGGAGGGAACCCTCCTGTCTGGCGATTGTTGCGCGGTGTCCATTCATCCGTTGTCTCAGTGTCTGCATGGTCTCGCCAATGTACCATGCTCCGGGGCATCCTTTCCTGCAACTTATGAGGTAGACAACGTTGGCCGAGTCACAGGAGTATGAACCATGTACCTGGTGGGTGGTGTCCTCTCGTGTGATGGTGGTATCTGTGTCGATGATCTGGCATGTCTTGCAGAGGTTGCCGTGGCAGGGTTGTATGGTGTCGTGGACGCTGTTCTCCTGAAAGCTGGGTAATTTGCTGCGAATGATGGTCTGTTTGAGGTTGGGTGGCTGTTTGAAGGCAAGTAGTGGAGGTGTGGGGATGGCCTTAGCGAGGCATTCGTCGTCATCGATGACAAACGGGTCATTTTCTGTCTTTCTCTTCTTTTCGGATGTTTCTCCCTCTCTCTCTGTTTTGTGTTCTGGCCGTTTGTATATTCGGTGGTCCTGTAGGTAACACCTCTCTGTCTGAACACTTTGATTGCCTTGACAACAAGCAGTTGGTAAGATTATCTGTAATCACCAGGTATTGTTCTCTGAATATAAATGCGAAACGTTCAAGGATTTCCACATTCACCTGACGAAGGAGAAAGCCTCCGAAAGCTTGTGATTTTCAAATAAAATTGTTGGACCATAACCTGGTGTTGTAAGATTCTCTACATTTGTCAACCCCAGTCCATCACCGGCATCTCCACATCATGGATACTAATTGTGTATGCATAAGTTGGAGTGAGTGAGACGGTACAAGACATGCTTGAAAGGGTAGTGGAAGCAGATTCAATAGTAACTTTCAAATATAAATTGGATATATATTTGAGAAGGAAACATTTGCAGGGCTATGGGGAAAGAGCAGGCTGGCTCTTTCAAAACACTGGTACAGGCATTATGGGTCGAATGGCCTCCTGTTCTCTACGATTCTACGACATAAGAACTGCCCACAGCTTAAGGAAGGCTTAAGGCTTTATTGTACTTTACCTCAATGATACTCTTGCCTTCAACGTCTCTTGCCTCCCCTTATTCTTAAAGGTAAACTTGTTCAGAGTGGCTCCCATCCAAGGGAGTTCAATTTCTGATTCCTTTAGTTCAAGTCTGTTCCCTTCAATCATTGACAATTTGCCATTTAAGCATAGAAGTAGTATTGACATGTTGAAAGTTGAAGGAGCACAGTGACAGACATACTGAAGCTGCAGCCCATCCTCGATGGCATTAAGTGACAACAACAATAGCTTGCATTTATACAGCGCCTTTAACATGATAAAACATCCCAAAGCGCTTCACAGGAGCGTAGTCAGACAAATTTTGACACCGAGCCAAAGGAGAAGACATTAGGACAGGTGACTATAAGCTTGGTCAAAGTGGTAGGTACCAAGGAGAGTCTTAAAGGAGGAGAGAGAGCTGGAGAGGCAGAGAGGCTTAGGGAGGGAATTCCAGAGCTTAGGGCCTAGACAGCTGAAGGCACATTTGCCAATGGTAGAGTGAAGGAAGTGGGGGGGGTGGATAAGAGGCCAGAGTTGGAGGAATGCAGAGATCTCGGAGGTTTGTAGGGCTGCAGAGGGTTACAGAGATAGGGAGGGGTGAGGCCATGGAGGGATTTGAACTCAAAGATGAGAATTTTAAAATGGCGGCGTTGCCTTCGGTTACTGGGACCCAATGTAGGTCATCGAGCACTGGGATGATGGGTGAACGGGACTTGGTGAGAGGATATTGGCAGTAGAGTTTTGGATGGGCTTAAGTTCATGGCCATGCATCATAAAGCTAGGTTGTGTTATAGTGCTTTTGCATGAAGCCCTTTGAAGATGTGAATGTGCCAAGGTCTATATTGTAAGGCAAAGCTGTAATCTGTGCCCTATAGCTATGCACGGTTGGCTGTAAAAGAACTGTAAGATTTATGAGGGTTTTGCCTGGGCCAGCAGCAAATGTACAACAGTTTGCCCAGCAACACTTTGTGATGCATGTATGTGGGTCATGTAGCTGATAAATGCAACCATGAGGTAAGCTTATTCTGGCAGCTTCCTTCAGGTATGCCACCATTTTTCCAGGTCTTGTAAATAGTGCCTGTAATGTAATGCATAGCTGCTACCTTTTGCTAGGCATGCTCTCCTCACACCCACGTTAAACAGCATCACCTTTGTTTTACCAGCCATCAAACAGAGCTTGTAAGACAAACTCCCTATCAGTAGCCGACAAACTCTTACTTCATGCCTCCACGTTTATTATGCCAGCCATTTTTTTTTTCCCCAAACAATCTTTGGAAAGGTTCAAATATGCAAGCGGTATAGAATATAAAAGTTAAGATGTAATGGTGAATCTATATAAAACCTTAAGACCACAACTGGAGTACTGTTTGCAGTTTTAGGATCCACAATATAGGAAGGATGTTGAGGCAATAGAGAGGGTACAGCATAGGTTTACTAGGATGCTGCCTCATAGGAAATGCAAATATACAAGAAGACTTGAAAATTGAATGTGTTATCATTAGAACTGAGGCGATTATGGAGTGATTTGATAGAGATACTTAAAATTATGAAGGGATGGGACAGAGTAGATAGAAACAGACTTTACAGTGATTGAGCAGTATAGAACATGTGGAAATGAGATTAAAGTTAAGAGATTTCGGACAGCAGGAAAAACATTTTTACACAGAGGGTTGTGAGGTGGTGAAATGCACTACTGAATTCAGTGACTGAAGCAGACAGCATATCGGCATTTAAGATAGACGGTTGAAGGAAAAGATAATAAAGGGAAATGGGAACAGGGCAGGCACATGGAATTAGGATTACTGCTGTTAGGATGGATAAACACTATAAGACCATAAGAGATAGGAGCAGGAGTAGGCCATTCGGCCCCTCAAGTCTGCTCCGCCATTTAATAAGAATATGGCTGATCTGATTTTTACCTCAACTCCACTTTCCTGCCCTTTCCCCATATCCTTTGACTCCCTTGCTGATCAAAAATTTGTCTGACTCAGCCTCCACAGCTTTTTGGGGTAAAGAATTCCAAAGATTCACGACCCTCTGCGGGAAGAAATTCCTCCTCATTTCCATCTTAAACGGGCGACCCCTTATTCTGAGACTATGCCCCCTAGTTTTAGATTCCCCCATGAGGGGTAACATCCTCTCAGCATCTACCCTATCGAGTCCCCTCAGAATCTTGTATGTTTCAATACGATCTCTCATTCTTCTAAACTCCAATGGGTATAGACCCAACCTGTTCAATCTTTCCTCATAAGACAATCGTTCCATACCTGGAATCAACCTGATGAACCTTCTCTGAACTGCCTCCAATGAGAGTATGTCCTTCCTCAAATAAGGGCACCAGAACTGTACGCAGTACTCCAGGTGTGGTCTCACCAGCACCCTGTACAGTTGTAGCATGACTTCCCTGCTTTTATGCTCCATCCCCCTAGAAATAAAGGCCAATATTCCGTTTGCCTTCTGGATTACCTGCTGCACCTGTATGTTGACTTTTTGTGTTTCATATATGAAGACACCCAGATCCCTCTGTACCGCAGCATTTTGTAGTATTTCTCCATTCAAATAATATTTTGCTTTTTTATTTTTCCTCCCAAAGTGGATGACTTCACATTTTTCCACATTATATTCCATCTGCCAAATTTTTGCCCGTTCGCTTAACCTGTTAGTATCCCTTTGCAGACACTTTGTGTCCTCATCGCAACTTGCTTTTCCACCTATCTTTGTATCATCAGCAAATTTGGCCACAAGACACTCTGTGCCTTCATCCTAGTCATCGATATATATTGTAAATAGTTGAAGCCCCAGCACTGATCCCTGCGGCACCCCACTAGTTACAGATTGCCATTTTGAAAATGACCCTTTTATCCCGACTCTTTGTTTTCTGTTAGTTAGCCAATCCTCTATCCATGCCAGTATATTACCCCCAACAATATGAGCTTTTATCTTGTACAGTAATCTTTTATGTGGTACCTTATTGAATGCGTTTTGGAAATCCAAATATACTGCATTCATTAGTTCCCCTTTATCCACCCAGCCCATTACTTCCTCAAAGAACTCGAATAAATTTGTCAGACATGATTTCCTCTTCATAAAACCATGTTGACTCTCCTTGATTGTATTATGAGTCCCAAATGCCCTGCTACTGCTTCCTTAATAATGGATTCAAGCATTTTCCCAATGACAGATGTTAGGCTAACTGGTCTAGAGTTACCTGCTTTCTGTCTCACTCCCTTTTTGAATAGGGGTGTTATGTTTGCGGTTTTCCAATCCGCTGGGACCTTTCCAGAATCTAGTGAATTCTGAAAGATTACAACCAATGCATCCACTATCTCTGTAGCCACTTCTTTTAAGACCCTCGGATGTAAGCCATCAGGTCCAGGGGACTTGTCAGCCTTTAGACCCATTAGTTTACCTCGTACTTTTTCTCTAGTGATAGTGATTGTTTTTAGTTCCACCCTCCCCTTTGCCCCTTGATTTTCTACTATTATTGGTATGTTATTAGTGTCTTCTACTGTGAAGACAGATACAAAATATCTGTTCAATTCCTTTCCATTCACTTGTTTTCCATTATTATTTCCCCAGTCTCATCCTCTAAGGAGCCAATGTTTACTTTAGCTACCCTCTTCCTTTTTATATACTTGTAGAAGCTTTTACTGTCAGTTTTTACATTTCTTGCTAGTTTACTCTCATAATTTATTTTCTCCCTCTTTATTATTCTTTTAGTCATCCTTTGCTGGTTTTTAAAGTTTTCCCAATCTTCGGCTTACCAGTAATCTTTGCCATGTTGTATGCTTTTTCTTTTAACCTGATACCATCCTTTACTTCCTTAGTTAGCCATGGTTGGTTCACCCTTTTTGTGGAGTCTTTCCTCCTCACACGGATATATTTTTGTTGCGAGTCATAAAATATCTTTTTAAATGTTTGCCACTGCTTATCCACCATCATACCATATAATCTGTTTACCCAGTCCACTTTAGCCAATTCCACCCTCATTCCTTCATAATTGCCCTTATTTAAGTTTAATACAGTAGTTTCAGACCCAAGATCCTCGCTCTCAAACTGGATGTGAAATTCTATCATATTATGATCACTGCTTCCCAAGGGATCCTTTACTTTGAGATCATTAATTAATCCTGTTTCGTTACCCATTACCAGATCCAAAATGGCCTGTTCCCTGGTTGGTTCCCCGACGTATTGGTCTAAGAAACAGTCCCTAATACACTCCATGAACTCTTCCTCAGGGCTATTTTTGCCGATTTGATTTGTCCAATCTATGTGAAAGTTAAAATCGCCCATGATTATTGCATTACCTTTTTTACAAGCCCCCCTTAATTCCTGATTTATATTTTGCCCTACAGTGTAGCTACTGTTAGGGGGCCTATTTACTACTCCCACCAGTGATTTCTTTCCCTTGCTATTTCTTACCTCCACCCAAATTGATTCGACATCTTGATCTTCTGAGCCAAGATAATTTCTCACTATTATACCAATTTCATCCTTTATTAACAGAGCTACCCCACCACCTTTACCTTTTATCCTATCCTTCCTAAATGTTAAATAACCCTGAATATTTAGCTCCCAACCTTGGTCACCTTGCAACCACATCTCTGTAATGGCCACGAGATCATACCCATTTGTTTCTATTTGTGCCGTTAATTCATCTATCTTATTACGAATGCCGCGCGCATTCAGACAAAGAACCTTTAATTTTGTCTTTTTACCATTCTTTCCTACCCCGGCCCCATTTGCTAGTGCACTCTTATGTTTGTACACTCTGTCCCTCCCTGACACACTCTGTTTATCATTACCCCCTTCACTTTCTTGTACTACTTCCTTGCCTTTTCTCTTTATCAATCTAAACTTCGCCCCACCTGAGCCCTCCCCCCCCACCCTCTATTTAGTTTAAAGCCTTCTCTACCGCCCTAGTTACTCGGTTTGCCAGAACACTGGTCCCAGCATGGTTCAGGTGAAGCCCGTCCCAACGGAACAGCTCCCTCTTTCCTCAGTACTAGTGCCAGTGCCCCATGAATCGAAACCCACTTCTCCCACACCAATCTTTGAGCCACGCATTCATCTCTCTGATCTGATTTACCCTGTGCCAATTTGCTCATGGCTCAGGTAATAATCCGGAGATTATCACCTTTATGGTTTTGCTTTTTGATTTAGTCCCTAGCTGCTCAAACTCCCTCTTTCTTAGTTCTATCTATGTCGTTGGTGCCTATGTGGACCACGACAACTGGATCCTCCCCCTCCCACTCCAAGTTTCTCTCCAGCCCTGAGGAGATGTCCTTAACCCTGGCACCAGGTAGGCAAAACAGCCTTCGGGACTCTCGCTCTTGGCTGCAGAGAACAGTTCCTATCCCTCTAACTATATTGTCGCCTACTACAACCACATTCCTTTTTACTCCCCCCACTTGAATGGCCCCCTGAATCACGGTGCCGTGGCCAGTTTGCTCATCCTCCCTGCAGTCCCTGCACTCGTCCACAAGGGCTGCAAGAACCTCGTATCTATTGGGCAAGTGCAGAGGCCGAGGCTCCTGCAATGCTACCTCCTGGATCCCCGTACCTGCCTCACTTGCAATCACACCCTCCTGTCCTTGACCACGTGCCAATTCTACAGTATTTAGTCTAAGGGGCGTAACTGCCTCCTGGATCAAAGTGTCCAGGTAACTTTTTCTCTCTCCCTGATGCATCACAATGTCTGCAGCTCGGACTCTAGCTCCTCAACTCGGAGCCGAAGTTGCTCGAGCTGCAGATACTTACCACAGATGTAGTCGCCCTGGACAAAACTGTCCAGTAGCTCCCACATATTGCAGCTGTGGACTGATTGGGCCAAATGGCCTGTTTCCATGTTATATTTTTTATGTATGCAGCCACTTAAGTAGCTATAGCCCATTAAAGTTTCAATGATCATGTGTTAGCAGCTTTTAAAGGCTAAATTCCCACCCACCTCTGCAAGGTCCTGGGCCAGGAACTTACCCCCCTTTATTAAATATAGGCTGACCCTAAATTCAAGCTGGTATTAATCCTGTTGTGCCTGCCCCTCACCTTTCCCCCCGGTCCATCCTACAAACATGAAATTTAGGGCTAGGATGTCGAAATTTTCATATGTTCAGGCGAGGAATCAAAGCTGCTATTACCACTGCTTCAAATGCAGGCCTTTAATTAAGGTCTTCCCAGCTATGGCCCAAAGTTCTGAGACGAACTACAACACTACAACTCCCACAAACCAGGTGTTTTTCTGCCTCCATAATAAAGCATATACAAAGAAATTAATTTCACTTTGAGGCAGTAGACATTTCTTCCTATCAACCTGGACCAGATTTGAGCTAAACAACAGCTGAATCAGACGAAGGGGCCATACCCGAAACTCTAACGCCTCTGTTCTCTCCTCAGATGCTTCATGACCTGCTGAGTGTTTCCAGCATTTTCAGTTCTGTCTCAAACTGTACTATCTCGTTTCCTACCAGATACTATTATCATTGATGACCCCCTCAATTGGAGAACAGTGAATGGTCTTGACAGCAATCCATCCATCTTACCCATAAACAAGCTAATACTTTAACCAGTATGGTTGTCTACAAGTGTTTTCACCAGCACATACAAAACCACTCAGTTTTCCTATAGATGGATGATGCACAATTGTCTTTTGCACCAGTGGCCACGAGGCACCTTCTCAGTGGTAGCATGATTCAACAGTCTGAGTAGACCCTTCATAAGGAGGCAATGGCACTGAATTTTAGAAAATAAGGCCCCTGTTGATCTTATTCTGCTTGGGAAGCAGGACATCAATGCTAAGCGACTAGACTGGGTTCTCCTGGCATATGCTCTTCGTGAGCCTCTTCTTGCTGATTCTCATGGTGATAGTAAAAATAGAAAAAGGACTGTAGCAATATTTAGTGACTGAGACATGTTTTTTCTGATCTCTTTACTGATGCTTCCTGTAATTGAAAAAATGACTCACTGATAATGGAGTTCAATATACAGCTGATACATGACAAGGGGATTATTTGAATCAAATATTTAATTGCAACAAACTTTCTATAACTGCATTGTTACCGACCAAATTACTCCAAAAAAGCTCCTTTTTCAGACTTTGTACTAACTAATATTTGTCCTCACAAAGATTAGTTAGAGCAAAGTCTGAGACAGAAAGTGATCATTGATCCTTCTTTTGAAACATTGAACAAAACATTGGAGTCCAGTTCACTCAAATCAAGTAAACACAAGCACTCCAAGTTGCATAACACATTGACTTAAACCTAAACTTAAGGTATTAACAACTCTTGACAGTACAGCCAAGACTTTCAGTCTCAATCTGACATTGAGGGTATTTTTGAATATTTTGTGTCAAAGCAAGAGAGAAGAAAGAGGACAATATCCACCTGAGCCTTCATTTCTCTTTTTTTTGAACAGATTTCTTTGGATATCTTAGGGGTAAGTTATGACTTTGGGTGATAGTGTCAAACGAGATCAGCCTCCCATTATACATCTCTCCCGACTTTCGTTTCCATGACTTCGATGGAAATGAAAATGGGGAGTGCCAGTATTGGCAGTTTTACACTATCGCCCAAAGTCAAAATTACTCCCCTAAAATCCATGTCACTTTCATCTTGGCGTATACATGACTGTTAACCCTTCTGCACCCGAAATTCCATTTTGAATCCCCTGGAACATCTGCTGAGGTTTCAAAGATTTTTCATCTTTAAGAACATAAGAGATAGGAACAGGAGTAGGCCATATGGCCCCTTGAGCCTGATCCACTATTCAATAAGATCACGGCTGATCTTCGATCTAACTCCACTTTCCTGCCCAATCCCCATATCCCTTGATTCGCCTAGAGCCAAAAATCTGTCAATCTCAGCCTTGAATATATTCAATAACTGAGCATCCACAATCCTCAGGGGTAGAGAATTCCAAAGATTCACAACTCCGAGTGAAGAAATTCCTCCTCATCTCAGTCTTAAATGGCCGACCCCTTATCCTGAGACTATGCTCCCCTAGTTCTAGACTCTCCAGTCAGGGGAAACAACCTCTCAGCATCTGTGGAATTCCGCAAATGGTGTAGGCCCTGTAGGGGAATATATTTCACTTTTACTCAGACACTGCTCAGACAGGGAAGCTCTGAAGAATCTCCATGGTCCCTGAAGCAGTCCTGTTTGCTTCACCTGTTGCAGATCCATCTGTACTTATCCTTAACTTGATAAAGTTGGGGAAATTGTTTGCAAAAACATGAAATATCCCCAATCCCAAAGAAGTTTCCAAAAAATTGAATGCAAGGAGGAGATTTCCAAATTTTGGACACACTGCAAATATGGTTAGCACTTTCAGTCATACTGTGAAATTTATCCATCAACCAAGCAGCACAAGTAGCTTGATCCTCTATTCAGGGCAACTCATTGCTAGGTGTGGATAACATTAAACATTTTACAAAACTTATTTAGGAATCGGTAGGGTTGGAATGAGCTAAGTGCATTCTGCTGTACAAACATACCTAGAAGGCCAGAGCGATGGCATTTATAAAGTTAATGAACTAAATGGATCTCATTAGGCTGACATACTTGAATTTGTAAAGAAATAATGCCTTGTGGTCTCCCCTGAATACTGAGATAATGGTATGTGGAGAATGAACTTCAAAGAGTGAGGAAGTTCTTGCCTAAAATTGGGAATGTTCAAATACACTAATTTGCAGCGTTCATAGAAAAATGAGTGGAATCAAGAAATATGATCATCTTTGGGCAAGTGACTGTTCCTGGACCTCCTTGCAAAGTGGTGTGACTTGCAAAGGTTAATGCATTCTATGGTGCATGATGATGAGAGGCCAAACGAAGAGTCCATTCACATTTTATCCAATGACGGAAGGAAGTGTACAAAGCCTAAAATATTAAAGTTTGTCAAACTGACATTTACCCCACTCCAACAAAATAAAAGCAGAAAGTTGAATATGTCAGAAAAGTCTGAGAAAATCTCAAAATTACATATAATGAAAATGGAATTTTACTTCTTCAGTCACCATAAACTAATGACCCTAATATTAAATGGATGAAAAATGTGGAATTGAATTCCCTAAACACCGGTAAAATCCTGTTTAATGAAAATAAAATTTGACTTATTCAATCACTGTGAATCAATGGCCCTGATAATATTCTGTTAACTACAATATTTCAGATGAAGCAGTTCTGAGTGAAAGCATTAGTTTGCCCTTTACCTCTCTTCCCTTTTGGGGTGGATATCACTGATGCTTGTTGTCTCCTGTAACTAAGCTGATTTTAGGAATCATGATGGAGAATCTAGCAGTCCATTACACATCCGGTTAAGACACCAAACCAGTGCACTGGTCAATTGGTCTTGCTACCTGAAGTGTCTGGCAACTTCTAAACTATAAAGTGGCCCCAAAAGTAAGTTTGTTTTGTAAGTATATCCATTGCAGAAGTTCCCTACAGAAAAAAAAATCAAGGAAAACTAATAATCTAGAGAAAGAGAAAGATAGGTGTTCAATTTTGTCAGTGTTGAAGTAACTAACAGATTTCAGGTGTGTTTTACTAGCCTATTGATTACTAATGAACAGATTATAGTTCTCCGCCCCCCCCCCCCCTTTAAAAAGGATACAGGTGCCAGCTATCCCATTAATTGCAAGTGAAAGATGCCTATAAAGGTACCCTATTTAGCATCTGAAGAATTTTAAGATTAAGATATGAGTGCTTGCATGAAGGGGGGGGGGAAAAAAGGTAGGCTTTGTATATTCTCCCTGAAGATGTTATTGGGCATTACCAAAATTTAGATGTATGGAGCTTATTTCAGAAATGGCAATTGTAGGTCAATGAGCCATCCCAGCTCTATCTATTATTTTATAAGAGTAAATCATCATAACTGTTAATACCTTTCTGTGGCGATATAAGAAAATCATTGAATGAATGAGTAAAGTTGCAAAGTACGGGTAAAATTTGATTTAGTAATGCTGTTTTGAAATTTAGCAGCTGTAACTCCATTAAGTGTTGTGTTTTTGTAAGTACAATGGGGAAACCAATTAACCTGTAGTGCTTTCCTGTGTTTTTCTAATTACTGGTAATTAATAATTATTGGGATAGTAATTATTACTTAACACCCCTGTTTTATTTGTGTAGGTGAACTGGCATTTTTTAAAATTCATTCATGGGATGTGGGCGTCACTAGCAAGGCCAGCATTTATTGCCCATCCCTAATTGCCCTTGAGAAGGTGGTGGTGAGCTGCCTTCTTGAACCACTGCAGTCCGTGTGGTGAAGGTTCTCCCACAGTGCTGTTAGGAAGGGAGTTCCAGGATTTTGACCCAGCGCCGATGAAGGGATGGTGATATATTTCCAAGTCAGGATGGTGTGTGACTTGGGGAATGTGCAGGTGGTGTTGTTCCTAAGTGCCTGCTGCCCTTGTTCTTCTAAGCGGTAGAGCTCGCCGGTTTGGGAGGTGCTGTCGAAGAAGCCTTAGCAAGTTGCTGCAATGCATCTTGTAGATGGTACACATGGCAGCCATGGTATGCCAGAGGTGAAGGCAGTGAATGTTTAAGGTGGTGGATGGGGTACCAATCAAGCGAGCTGCTCTGTTCTGAATGGTGTCGAGCTTCTTGAGTGTTGTTGGAGCTGAAATCATCCAGGCAAGTGGAGAGTATTCCATCACACTCCTGACTTGTGCCTTGTAGATGGTGGAAAGGCTTTGGGGAGTCAGGAGGTGAGTCACTCGTCGCAGAATACCCAGCCTCTGACCTGCTCTTGTAGCCACGGTATTTATGTGGCTGGTCCAGTTAACTTTCTGGTCAATGGTGACACCCCCCCGGGATGTTGATGGTGAGGGATTTGTTGATGGTAATGTTGTTGAATGTCAAGGGGAGGTGGTTAGACTCCCTTGTTAGAGATTGTCATTGCCTGGCACATGTCTGGTGTGAATGTTACTTGTCACTTACTACACCTAGCCTGGGTGTTGCCCAGGTCTTGCTGCATGCGGGCATGGACTGCTTCATTGTTTGAGGGGTTGCGAATGGAGATGAACACTGTGCAATCAGCAGCAAACATCCTCACTTCTGATCTAATGAAGAAAGGAAGGAAGGTCATTGATGAAGCAGCTGAAGGTGGTTGGGCCTAGGTCACTGCTCTGAGGAACTCCTGCAGCAATATCCTGGAGCTGAGATGATTGGCCTCCAACAAACATTACAATCTTCCATTGTGCTAGATATGACTGCAGGCACTGGAGAGTTTTCCCCCTGATTCCCATTGGCATCAATTTTACTAGGGCTCCTTGGTGCCACACTAGGTCAAATGCTGCCTTGTTGTCAAGGGCAGTCACTCTCACCTCACCTCTTTTGTCCACGTTTGGATCAAGGCTGTAATGAGGTCTGGAGCCGAGTGGTCCTGATGGGGCCCAAACTGAGCATTGGTGACCAGGTTATTGGTGAGTAAGTGCTGCTTGATAGCACTGTCGACGACACCTTCCATCACTTTGCTGTTGATTGAGGGTAGACTGATTTGGGGGGGGTAATTGGCCGGATTGGATTTGACCTGATTTTTGTGGACAGGACACACCTGGGCAATTTTCCACATTGTTGGGTAGATGCCAGTGTTGTAGCTGTACTGGAATAGCTTGGGTAGAGGCACGGCTAGTTCTGGAGCATAAGTCTTCAGCACCAGAGCCGGGATATTGTCGAGGCCCATAGCATATACTGTATCCAATGCACTCAGCTGTTTCTTGATATCACATGGAGTGAATTGAATTGGCTGAAGGCTGGCTTCTGTGAAGGTGCGGATCTCTGAAGGAGGTCGAGATGGATCATCCACTCGGCACTTCTGGCTGAAGATGGTTGTAAACACTTCAGCCTTGTCTTTTGCACTCATGTGCTGGACTCTGCCATCATTGAGGGTGGGGATGTTCACGGAGCCTCCTCCAACCCGTTAGTTATTTAATTGTCCACCACCATTCACGACTGGATGTGGCAGGACTGCAGAGCTTTGCTTTGATCTGATCCGTTGGTTGTGGAATCGCTTAGCTCTGCCTTTGGAATGCTGCTTCCGCTGTTTAGCATGCATGTAGTCCTGTGTTGTAGCTTCACCAGGTTGGCACCTTGTTTTTAGGTACGCCTGGTGCTGCTCCTAGCATTTTCTTCTGCACTCCTCATTGAACCAGGGTTGATCCCCTGACTCGATGGTAATGGTAGAGTGAGGAATATGCCGGGCCATGAGGTTACAGATTGTGCTGGAATACAATTCTGCTGCTGCTGATGGCCCACAACGCCTCATGGATGTCCAGTTTTGAGCTGCTAGATCTGTTCTGAATCTATCCCATTTAGCATGGTGGTAGTGCCACACAACACGTGCTAGCTGATTAGCTTTTTGACATTTATTTTGTATCTTGATAAAGAATTGAAGCTTTTTTTGTAATGTGGACAGGGGCTGATTGAGTTGAGGTTAGATTTTAATTCTCATAAAGGTTTCATGAAGTATGGTCTTTCTAAGGTACAGATAAAATTAACGTCATTCTGTGGTTATTGGTCAACAAGTACAAAATTTTCCCATAAGTTTTTTTTAAAAAATGAGTAGAGGCCAATTAACAGTGTATGTTTCACTGTAAATCTAATATTTTAACTGCTCTTCCAATTTGATGTTTGTTCCAGTATAACAAGGCAAACAAGTGGAATTCTTCATTCTGAAAAACCTCACAAAAGTGATTGACTCTTACTTCCTGTCCTCTGAAGTGGCCTAGAGAGCAATTAGGTATGGACAGCACAGGTGGCCTTGTCAACATCACCTGAGAACAAATTTTAAAAAAAGAAGAGAATACTAGAATGCAAGGACATGATGACTAAAGGCCCTGCCACTGATGGTGAAGCAGACAAAGAGTGATAGCTAAACAGGAGTTAATACAGAATAGGACATGGGCAGCAGAGTTTTGGACAAGTTAAGAGTTTTTACAAGATGGAACTTGGGAAGCTGGCGAGGAAAGCATTGAATGGCCTAGCCTGGGGGTGAAGGAGGTGTGAATGGTGGGGTTCAGCGACAGTGAGTTGAGGTAAAGTCAGAGATAGATAATATTACAGAGCTGTGAATGAACGGTCTTAGCGATGGACAGGATATGGACTTTGAAGCTCAGTTCAGTGTCAAACCGAACACTGATGTTGCACTTCATCAGTTTCGGCCTAAGTGAACAGCTAATTTGGGGGAAAAGGGAAGATGGAATTGGAGCTCGGGTGCCGTGTTTCTGGTGAAGCTGAATAGAATGGATTTAGCCTTGCCATTGTTAAGTTGGAGAAAGTTCTGGCTCACCATGACTTGGTGCCAGACAAGCAATCAACACCATTTCAGTCATGCAGGTACAGAAGGATCTGGGTGTCCTCGTACATGAAACACAAAAAGTCAACACACAGGTGCAGCAGGTAATTCGGAAGGCAAATGGAATATTGGCCTTTATTTCTAGGGGAATGGAGTATAAAACAGGGAAGTCATGCTGCAACTGTACAGGGTGCTGGTGAGACCACACCTGGAGTACTGCGTACAGTTCTGGTGCCCTTATTTAAGGAAGGACATACTTGCGTTGGAGGCAGTTCAGAGAAGGTTCACTAGGTTGATTCCGGGTATGGAAGGGTTGTCTTACGAGGAAAGATTGAACAGGTTGGGTCTATACTCATTGGAGTTTAGAAGAATGAGGGGAGATCTTATTGCAACATACAAGATTCTGAGGGGACTCGATAGGGTAGATGCTGAGAGGATGTTGCCCCTCATGGGGGAATCTAAAACTAGGGGGCATAGTCTCAGAATAAGGGGTCACCCGTTTATGACGGAAATGAGGAGGAATTTCTTCTCCTAGAGAGTTGTGAATCTTTGGAATTCTTTACCCCAAAAAGCTGTGGAGGCTGAGTCATTGAATACATTCAATTGTAAACAATTTTACAACACCAAGTTATAGTCCAGCAATTTTATTTTAAATTCACAAGCTTTCGGAGGCTTCCTCCTTCGTCAGGTGAACGATGTGAAAATGAAATCCTCGAAATGAAATCGCATTTATAATTCACAGAACAATGCTTGGTGAGTACAGACAGTTTTTTCAACTGCCCGTTGCCAAGGCAATCAGTGTGCAGACAGACAGGTGTTACCTGCCAGGTCTCACAGAATATACAAATCACCAAAAAAAAAACAACAAACAAAAAAAACAGAGATAGAGAGGTAGAAACATAGAAAAGACAGCAACTGACCCGTTATATTAAAAACAGATAACATTTGTTCGCTGGTGGGGTAACGTGTAGCGTGACATGAACCCAAGATCCCGGTTGAGGCCGTCCTCATGGGTGCGGAACTTGGCTATCAATTTCTGCTCGACGATTTTGCGTTGTCGTGTGTCTCGAAGGCCGCCTTGGAGTACGCTTACCCGAAGGTCGGTGGATGAATGTCCATGAATGCTGAAGTGTTCCCCGACTGGGAGGGAACCCTCCTGTTTGGCAATTGTTGCGCGGTGTCCGTTCATCCGTTATCGCAGCGTCTGCATGGTCTCGCCAATGTACCATGCTCTGGGGCATCCTTTCCTGCAACGTATGAGGTAGACAACGTTGGCCGAGTCACAGGAGTATGAACCATGCACCTGGTGGGTGGTGTCCTCTCGTGTGATGGTGGTATCTGTCGATGATCTGGCATGTCTTGCAGAGGTTACCATGGCAGGGTTGTGTGGTGTCGTGGACGCTGTTCTCTTGAAAGCTAGGTAATTTGCTGCGAACGATGGTCTGTTTGAGGTTGGGTGGCTGTTTAAAGGCGAGTAGTGGAGGTGTGGGGATGGCCATAGCGAGGTGTATGTCCTCATTGATGACATGTTGAAGGCTGCGTCGGAACTGTCGATCGATGAGTCGAGCGTCATATCCCGTTCTTACTAGGGCGTCTTTCAGCGTCTGTAGGTGTCCATCGCGTTCCTCCTCGTCTGAGCAGACCCTGTGTATTCGCAGGGCCTGTCCATAGGGGATGGCCTCTTTGACGTGGTTAGGGTGGAAGCTGGAAAAGTGGAGCATCGTGAGGTTGTCCGTGGGCTTGCGGTAGAGTGAGGTGCTGAGGTGCCCGTCTTTGATGGAGATTCGTGTGTCCAAGAAAGAAACTGATTCTGAGGAGTAGTCCATGGTGAGCTTGATGGTGGGATGGAACTTGTTGATGTTATCGTGTAGTCTCTTTAGTGATTCCTTGCCGTGGGTCTTGAGATATATTACAACTAATATAACGGGTCAGTTGCTGTCTTTTCTATGTTTCTACCTCTCTATCTCTGTTTTTTTTGTTTGTTGTTTTTTTTTTGGTGATTTGTATATTCTGTGAGACCTGGCAGGTAACACCTGTCTGTCTGCACACTGATTGCCTTGGCAACGGGCAGTTGAAAAAACTGTCTGTACTCACCAAGCATTGTTCTGTGAATTATAAATGCGATTTCATTTCGAGGATTTCATTTTCACATCGTTCACCTGACGAAGGAGGAAGCCTCCGAAAGCTTGTGAATTTAAAATAAAATTGCTGGACTATAACTTGGTGTTGTAAAATTGTTTACAATTGTCAACCCCAGTCCATCACCGGCATCTCCACATCATGAATACATTCAAGGCTGAGTTAGACAAATTTTTGATCAGCAAGGGAGTCAAAGGATATGGGGAAAAGGTGGGAAAGTGGAGTTGAGGTAAAAATCAAATCAGCCATGATCTCATTGAATGGCAGAGCAGGCTCGAGGGGCTGAATGGCCTACTCCTGCTCCTATCTCTTATGGTCTAAGGAGAGGCTGAGTGTCATCAGTGTCTATATGGAAGTGAGGGTGGGGTCAGACTTATAGATAAGAAGCTTGGGCTTGACCTTGCCCTCCAGAATGACCCTGGAGCATGAGAATGAATGAGTATAAATGTTGCTTGACCTGGCAGTGGATGACCAACACAGTAATGAGTATACAGCTTGCTCAATTTAGGAGTGGTCATAGTATTATAGGTGATGTATATCCTGTGTTCAGTGCATTCCCAGGCCGAGTCCAATAATGCACACCTGCGACAGATGTTTTCCATTTATCAGTGCATATAGCAGTGTTGTCAACACATGACAGATGCTACCTGTACTTAATTTTCAAATTGTTTTCCTTTTAGTTTTTTGGGGCACAGAGAATCAACAGAATAGTACAAATGTGAAGTTGGCTTCAGAATATAACTGAGTAAATTGAGCTCCGGATCTGAATAATCAAACCAACAAAATAGTTTTCATCTTGTTTTGTAGAACTTAGTCATTTCCCCAACTATTGAAATCATAGAATCACACCACATAACTGAAATAAAACATGATTAATCATAAATAGTATTGTGAAATATTTTCTAGTCAAGCCCAAGCATATTGATCATTTTATTAAATGCAAATTTAATGATAACTCTTCACCTAATCTAACAATGTCAAAACTGGTTGTCAAAAGTTGAAAAGGGTGTAATTTGACTCTGTACTTAAACATAGGGCTACATAAAAATTTATGGAATGAGTAAAAGCCATTTGGCCTATTAAGTTCAAATCTCCACAGGCCATATACTATCCACTCGATCAGTGACTGTATCCACCCATATAATCTTCTATGAAAAGACTTTGTAAATTCTCGCTTTTTCCCCTCCCCAGTACATTGTGATAAACAGGCCTAGAATTCACTGCAATGGCAATTTTGGTGACAAATGTCATAAGTTAGGCCGTTGTGCTCCCCGATTGTCCAGTGGCACATTAATGCCGCAATTTGCTGCAAATATAATTCAAATATGCTGCAGCTTGGAATATTTTCTTAATGAGAGACTACAAGCTGTGGAGGAGCAAAGGGATTTAGTTGTCCATGTAGACAAATCACTAAAAGCTAGTGCACAGATACAAAAAGTAATCAAAAAGGCTAATGGAATGGACCGTTAAATTCTATCTCAGGGGGGTTGGAATACAAAAGTAAGGAAGTGATGCTTCAGTTGTACAGAGCCTCGGTAAGATTCTATTTGGAGTACTGCATTCAGTTTTGGGCACTGAATCTCAGGAAAGATAGATTGGCCTTAGAGGGATACAGTGCAAATTCAATTGAATGATATCAGGGCTTAATGAGTTAAATTATAAGGACAGATTGCATAATCATGGCTTGTATTCCCTTGGGTTTAGAAGGTTGAGGGATGATGTAATTGAGGTCTTTAAAATTATAAAGATTCAATAGGGTTTTAAAAAAACATTTATACAGTACCTTTCACAACCTCAGGACATCCCAAAGTGCTTTACAGCCAATGAAGTACTTTTGAAGTGCAGTCACTGTTGTAATATAGGAACAGAGAAACTATTTCCTTTTGGTGGGGGAATCCAGAACAAGGGGGAAGAATCTTAAAATTAAAGCTACATCATTTAGGAGTGAAATCAGGAAGCATTTTCTTTCTCAAACGTTAGAAGTCTGGAACACGCTTCCAAAAGGCGGAGCATGCTGGGTCAATTGAAATTTTCAAGACTGAGATTAATAGATTTTTGTTTGGTAAGGAATATGGAGCAAAGGACGATAAATGGAGATGCGGTACAGATCAGCCATGATCAAATTGAATGGCGGGACAGGCTCACGGAGCTGGATGACCTACTTCTGTTCCTATTTCTATTCTTACACGTCATGTATGCATGTCCCCTAGTTCCCCCTAACCAATTGAATTCAAATAGTCTATCCACACGGACACCGTCTAGTCTCTTAATTATTTTAAAGAAACAGTGAATATCCATTTCACCTAATATTAGATACTAATCCCTCTTCCCGGGCCAATCCACCTGGGCTGAAACTTCTGAATATTGACAAAAAAGGATCAATTTTTATATCTGAGTAATACTACAATGATATGTGATGTCAATAATATACACTGGGACTCAGAATTTTATTTTTAAAAAAACTGAGGTAGGCCTACCCTAACTTGTTTTACCTTTGGAATCTTGAATTGTAGAGGAAAGATTAGGATCGTCCAGTGGGCCTAGGTTGCACGAAAAGGTTAGAGCACTGAGCCTTCAACAGAGGACTCTGTCTCTGGAGCGTCTCTGTCTTGATTTATAAAGCTTGCGATTAGAGCAGGCTTAATGTCGTCATGTTTAATTTAAACACAAGGTCGAGGGCACAGTCCAGTATGAATCATTGTTAATGATCTGCACATTAAAACCTTCAATGGTTTGACATTTTTTCTGTTTTATTATTTAAAATGTGGTTAATCACATCACTTGTACTTGCCCTGATGGCATGAGGAGCTGAGGGTAGAGCTATAATTGTAGAGCTAGAAACACTCAAGGAAACATCAGACCCTTGTTAATGAGGAAACCTTGGTTCATAATTACCGACTAGCCCCAATCCATGCTGTCCATCTGGGAGTTAGTACAACAGCTGATTCTGGGTCTGGCTGAATCACCATATAATCCTCCATGGTTCTTCTCTTCTGTGCAGGCACTAAAGCATTGTACATCTACAGAAGAGATAACTCTCAAAGTGCTGTGCTGTGGTGTGTTTTGTAAAGTCCTGAGAATCCATCAGAATGGGAGGCACTGCATGAGTAGTATGAACGGAGAGCCAAAATCCTGAGGGCTTGCTTAAAACCTGGATGGTTAGCAATTATGTCTCAGGTTGCCTTTCTTGGTGTGACATAATCCCAGAAGCTGACGTACTATTCCACACAACTTTGAACCAATTTAGTGAGAAATGTCCTTGGCGTTTCCTCCAGTTGTCTTTCTCCACTTAACGTTTCCAGCAACCTTCCTGCTGTCATTGGAACTTACTGGCTTCTTGGAACTGACCCGATGGCTCAAAATCAACTGCTTCTAGCTCCTTCCTCAGGTTATGAAGGAAAGAAAACTGTTGCCCTGGTAACTAGCACAAAACACATGTTACTATGGCAAATGCAATGAAACTTGCACTCATTGCATCTTTCTTTTTACAGGGTTCTGAGTTTGCTTTTAAAATTAACATAGCCATCAGCCATCATACTTCCTATGTAGAAATAAACAGTGAACTAATTGCACAGAAGCTTGAAAACATGACCCAAAATAGAAAAATCTATTTAACTAACAGTTTACTCTGTACTGTAACTGCTTGGTTAGTTGCATACGATCCTTTCACTTTGGCTATTTTATCATGTTCGTTTTTTGAGTTAAAAGTCTGACATTGCAGTATCTTGTACCAGATCTACAGCTATGATTGTTATAACTCAGCAAAATGAGAATTGGAGCATGAACCTCATAAATTTGAAAGAAATATTTGAACTCTGCCTTGCATTGGTTTTGTTATTTTATCTTTTTGCCTTCTCATTTTGAAGGCATTACACCGTTAGTAAGACTGATGTTTGGTACCAAAAAAAACTTTTAGATTTTGAATACATTTTACTTTGGCCTTTCCCATAAAATGTGGAAATGGTTAATCATTTAAAAGACAGACCCTTCATTGCAGGGTTTGACCTATGACTAAATTGAACAGTTCACGAGAGGCTATCTGTTTTCTCTTTCCTCCAGCTTATTCTCCTTTTTCCTGCACTGTGAATGTAGCTTTATCTATATGAATCTTTTATCTCACATTTCTTTGTTCAGTTTCATATTAGTCTACAGCAAGGTTTTTTTGGTAAACAATTAACATTACTATAAGTGAGCTTCTATGCTATTGAACAAAATTCAGATTTTTTTTTCCCTGTTTTCAGTTGAATTAATTATAAGTTCTTAATGAATGTTAGGGACAGGAAAAAGGTTATTAGGCACAAACAAGCCTGTCCTTTTTTTCATAGATCAGTCGCACCTACCATATCCCTCAATCCCTTCTCTCTCCAATTGTCTCTTGAAGCCATTTATACTGCCTACTACAATGACTTTCCCAACTTATTTAATTATTCTATTATCTTTTGTGTGGATAAAGTTCTGCCTAACTTCCCTTTTACTCATAACTTTTAATTGTGTTCCTTTCACCAGAGTAAACAATTTGCCTATGTCCGTTTTGTTAGCTGCTTTCATAATCTTGAAAACTTAAATTAAATTGCCTTTAAAGTTTCCTCTTTTCCAAAGAAAACAAACCTAACTTCCTTAACTTTTCTTCACAACAAATTCCTGGATTCCTTTCTGTTGCTCACCCCTGTATCCTCTCGAAGGCAGTAATGTTTCCTGTGGTTAGTTGCTTAGAACATCTCACAATATTCCAGATGAGGTCTGAGCCATGCCTTAGTATTCAGTCCATCTGCTAATGTAACTCAATACCTCGTATGTCTTTTATGACTACTTTGGCATTTCACAGATTTATCTACGATAGGGCCTTGTTCTTTCATGATCTGTGACATTGTTCCATTTAACATGTACGTATGATTTGGTTTCCCAAAACCACCCCCTGGAGTGCCTTACTTGTAATCTCTCCAAATTCCATTTACTGCTACCTTCTGTCCCCTATTTTTGTCCATTATTATATTTCACTTCATTCCTTACCTTAGCCATTAATCATCAACATGAAACCTTGTCAAAAGCTATCCAAAAATCCAAGTAAGTAGTATCTACTCTTATTTTTTTTTCTACCGCATTCCCTCTGTTCACCGTGTCTTTGAGAAATTCCACTTGGTAGGGGGGAGGGGGAAGAGCTAGAATATTTTTCTCATCGTTTTGTGTTAGGAACATTGTGAACATAGTGGCAGGATTTCCTCTGGTTATACACATGTTCTTTTTAGGGCAATTTATGATTTTTGCTAGAAATAGGGAACTGAAAACCTTGATGCAATATTTACAACATCACTAACTGAGATTTAAATCTTAATTCAATCTTCCCTGCCTCCTCTCCCCTTCTCCTAGTTAATTTTGGAAAGCTTTTTTGGCAAGGTTACATTTCAGAGATTAATGACTTAAGGTAAGGAACCACCGAACAGGAGATCAAATGGTGGTTCAAAAGCAGCAAAATTAATAGGACCTTAAAATTATCCCATGTAATGTTAATGATAAAAGCATTATAAACAAAAAGTTAGAGTACAGTCATATGCAGCTATTGACGAGCTTAGATATAGGTATCTCCTGAGATGTGTTTCTATTTTTTTTGGGCCAATGCAGTAACATTGAGCTAGCCAATGCCAGTGGGATAAATATCTCTACAAGGGTCCCTTCGTGGGGGGGGGGCACCATTAAATCAAAGCAGGTATGTGCATGTATAAATTGCATAGTGGTTTTATTCTGATTATTTATTGAACAGGTGATATGTTGCAGTGCTGCCAGTTGCAGAAAGCTTCAAGGACACTCGGGTATATAATTAGGGCTCGTTAAAGAGGTAAGCAGTTGGAGTAACCCTGCTCGCCCTTCCCCATCCTCCACTAATTTTACATATTGTGGACTAGGAGGTAGACCCTCCAATCTGCCTGCGCATCAGGCAACCAAAGATGGAGTGCTGGGCCACAATCCTGGAACTCCCAACCTAATAGAATAGTGGGAGAACCTTCACCACACTGACCTGCAGCGGTTCAAGAATAAGGCCCACCACTACCTTAGGGCCACTAGGGATGGATAATAAATGCCGGCCTTTCCAGCTATACCTACATCCCGCAAATGAATTAATAAATGTAAAGTGCAATCCAAAGTTGATGAGCAGCACTTTAGGTAATGGAAAAGGGGCTGCAACTTCTGGCACTGTGTGCAGATGTGATATAATGGTTTCATCCTGGATGCAAAACAACCAACCCTGACATCAGTGAAGCCGCTCAAGACCACTGAAGCCATTGCAGCATGCAACATACTCCACTGCAGGTCCTCAGTGGTGCCTGGGAGGAGTCCCCAATAAAGGGCTTTCCACTGGGGAATGCCCACTCACACCTTGGCAGAACATCCTGCCGATCGGCGGATCAGAGTGGCAGATGGGAGACAAAAGTGAAGAAGTAGCATGTGCAACAATGTGTACAAGAAATCCCTCCATGTAGAACAGAATGGCACGGAGGGAATTTCGGAGAGAAGACTCAAGTTGTGTGGTAAAGGTTCCCAAGGGATTTTTGGGGGCCTCACTCCGACGAGCAGCTCTGCTCGAACGCGAGATCGGCCAGAACTGCTTCACGCAATTGAATCTCCTCGATACAACTAACTGAGTCGGGGCCCAGTGTAGATTTTAATTCCTGGATGGCTTTGGCCGTAGGCTAGATGTAACACCGCCACCCAGTACATCTCTCTTCTGGCCATGTGTTGTCGAAGCTAAACGTGCAAGATGCGGTTCTGGAGGAGCAGCTTCTTAGCAATCACCACCATCTCTGTTGGAAGAGAGTCCTCACTGGAAGCAACCAAGCTCCAGACATTCAGTATTTCCCAGACCGAGACCGATCAGGCAGTGCATCCGGCAGAAGAAAAACCTCACAGGTGCATTATTTCAGAGACTTGGTGACGTGAAGATACCTCTGCAGGGTCTGAAGATGAACAGTCGTCACCAGGATGCGAATATACACCAATACCTGACCACCCTGCCCAAGTGAAAGACTTTGAACTCTGGCAGAGACCCAGTGCTTCCCTTTCTCCCAGAAGAAATCAGTCAGTTTCCTCTGAACCTTGGTGACAAATTCAGGGAGAGGAGGCACAGTGAACAACTGTCACTGACCAGTTCAAAGCACAGTGGCCATCAGCTAGTTTATGACCAATGCTCTACACCTGTTTTTTTTTTAAAAAGTAGCATTTGGAGCAATTCTGTCCAACATCCAAGACAACTGGTGACTTTTGTCTCTAGCTCGGTCCAGTTTGCCGGCCAGGTGTCCTCAGCAGGGTTGAAGTAGACTCCCAGATACAAGTGGGTGATGCTCCATCTGAATGCACAGAATTCCCCGAGCAGGGAGTCTGCCTGCCATTGGCTTAGTTAACGTCCAGAGATTAGGAACATAGGAATAGGAGTAGGCCATTCAGTACCTCGAGTCTGTTCTATCATTCAGTTAGCTCATGGCTAATTTGTAACTCAACTCCATTTACCCGCTTTTGCTCCATATCCCTTGATGCCCTTACCTAACAAAAATCATGCGGTAGGTGCAGCAGAGTACACTTGGTGCATCTTCCCCAAGTCACAGGGATCCCTTACCATTGGGAGCATATCCTTAACGTAAGTTGAAACAATGGCTTCCATGATCAACCTACACTGAGCCAGTCCCAACAGCAACCTTGATGCACTCCTCTTCCAAAGTGAGGGGGGACTGTCAAAGATCGGTTAACTTAATGTGACCCTGTGATTCAGAAGTTGAATCCAGGCCAAAAAGTGCATCCCAAAACCTAATACTTGCAGAGTTCCAAACAGATGCTCATGATGCATCCTGTCAAATGCCTCTGCTGATCGAGGGAAAGGAAGGTGCCCAGCCCTCTGGGAATGATGGATGTTGTCATAGATGAAATGGCCTGGGACTGTGTAGGACTGGTCAGCATGGAGCCAAGGCAGACAGACATGGCCAGGGCAAAGATTTTGCTGAGGTTGGAGACTGGATGACAGTTTTTTTTCAAGTGTCATAGGTCCCCTTCCTTAGGCAGCAGAGTAATGCCTGCTCTATGCCAAGAAAAGGGAATCTCCCCTATCATTGCTGCTTTTCCCAGGACATCCCAGAATACTCTGTGTAGAATTCCATGACATGCCTGGGGCTTTATTCTAGGACAGTTGTTGGAGGGCATTGGCTAGCTCCCTGAAGGTTAGTGGGTCTTCAAGTTGTCCAATACCCTTCAAGTTGACCTTCATCAAGTCCTCTCTCTCAAAACTCTGCATATATCATTGATGGTTGTATCTGGGGAGAAAAGAGTGTAGTAAAAAGCACAGGCCCTGCTCTTAATTTCCTCCAGGCCCATGACACGGCATCTGTTGTTGGCCAGCAACCTGAGGAGTCGTTGACTGACACCCTGCTTTTTCTTCAGCTAGCAGAAGAGCAAGCCATAGTCCTGGACACAGGGTTGTGTATATGGCACTTAACAAATGCACCTCAGAGGTCCAGCAAGCTGCAGGTCCTCCAGTGCTCCTTCTCTTTGTATGCTTGCCATAGAGCCAGAGCTATGGTGGAAAGGGCCAGACAATATTCCAGATCCAGCAACCCCTTCTCTGACCGTTTGATCTTTGACTCCTGCCTTGTGGGTGATCCCTGCACATACACCTGACAGAAAACATGTCCCATCTGAAAGAAGGGAAGCCCACTTCCTTTTCCAGACTGCTTAGAAACTGCAAAATAACTCCAGGTAGCACCTATCCTCCAAGACAAAGTTACTAAAGTTCCAGCACGTGGACCCCACCTGGGCATGAAGCTGAGCAAGCTCCACGCATGCTAGATGATTCAAGCCTGGTACCAGCTGCATCCTAGAGGAGAGGAATGATTAAAGTCTGGTAGACATTGTGCACCTAGATTTTCAAAAAGCCTTTGATCCTGTACCACACAGAAGGCTGATGAGTGGTTGCATCTTGTGGGTTTGGTGGACATATCTTGGGTTTGATACCAACTTGGTTGCATTCACATAGACAAAAGATAGTTACTAATGGTAGCAGCTCTGCGTGGGGTCTGGTCACTAGTGGAGTCCCACAAGAATCCATATCTGATTTCTTGCTCTTCCAGATCTTTATTAATGATCTAGATGAAGAAATCGGGGGAACAGTCAACTAGTTTGACATCCAGATATGTGCAGGAGTTAAGACTTAAAATGAAATAAATAGTTTTCATGCATCTATATGCATTGGGAGTATGTGTGGAAGATGTTTGAGATAGACAAGTACAATGTGATGTATTTGGCCAGGGGCAATTCCAGGCATGTACACACCAAGCAGGAATGTATACTGAAGGCTGTGGAGAAGGAGAAGGATCAGAGGGTTGCAGCTCATAAAACATTGAAAGTCCATGACAGTGTTATGAGGCTGTTGCAAAATTGAATAGGGTGTTCGGAACTATAGGTCGGACAATAAAATAGAAAACTAGAAGTACAATTCTTACCTTGTACAAGTACTTGGTTTGGCTGCATCTAGCACACTGTGTCCAGTCCCCCTACACTTCTCCCCCTCCCCTTTTCATGGTGGGGTTATATCAAGGGCGTGGAAAAAGTTCAGAGAAGGGTAACTCAATTGATACCCACTTGAGGGCCTTTAATTATCAGAATAGGCTTAGATAATGGGCTTTTTATTCTGGAAACTTGTAAACTTATTGTAAGCTTATGATTGAGGTCTTTAAAATAATGAAGGGATTAGATTCTATCCAGATCATAGGTTATTTGAGTTAGATAGGCAGTGCAGGACTAGGACATCAATGAAAGTTGGAAAAGCAGAGTTAGGTTGATGCCAGGAATTACTACTTTTGGTGGAGAGTCTGTGGAATAGGTTACCAGCACATACAGTGAGTGTGGATTTACTGCAGACCATCCAAAGGGAGTTCCTGCAAGTGGAAGATTGAAGTCTTTTTCCTGTTCTTTTCCATACATTTATTTGATCTCCTGTTCCTGAATCAATGGTGGTTGTACTTTATTTAAAACTTTGGTATTTTGCTGCACATTAAGCTGCTAAGGTTACTGTTTTTAATAAAGGATGAGTGCTGGCATAGGACTAATGAAATTATTTTCTTATTGGGCATGATGTGAGGTCCTAGAAGCTGACTATTTTGAATAAATGCTATGATCACTCTATATAGTAGAGAATGCACAAGTGGGATCAGTGATTTTAAAAAAACATTTGATATTCAACCACAAGAGTTGAGTTAAAAGATTATTTAGTAAGATAGAAATCCCATTTGGTACAATCAATTCCTACTGCAGTTTCTCTTTGCAATCGTAACTTTGTACCCTTTTTTTCTTCTTTTTAAAATCAGATTAAATATTAATATTTAATATGATTTTGGGTCTTACCACCCCTTTCTGCTGATTTTATGACTAATTTTATATAATGTTGATGTCATCAACTGGCTGAGAAATGTTTTTGAACTTAACAGCATCAGAAAGCTGAATTACTATCAATCCAGACCACAATCTGTCCATAACTGTTGTTAGATTTAGTTCTGAAAAACAAAATCAGTAAGCAATTTTTTTTCTGCAATTAAAAGATACTTGAATATCTTTACAGAATTAATGCTTCCTTTTGACACTCTTTTTTTCTCATAAATTTCCCTGAACTTGCTTTGGTGTGAAAAAGGCCTGCTGCTGTACATGAGTCACTCCACACACGTCAGTGCTTTTTCACATCATAAACTATTGCTAACAGCACTTTGCCAGATTGTTCACGTAGGGATACGTTAATATTAGCATCAAAGTTACATTGTAAAGTTATTGCTTGAGTTCTGGATCCTTAAAGAAATTTTTAAAAATACTTTAATTAGGAATGGCATATAATTCAGAAAGTACTTTGAAGCTACTCGGCTCAGCAAAAGAAATTTTGAATTTTAGAGAAGTAAACAGTTTATTGCTGCTTTTTTTTAAAAAAGATACATTTTTATTTTTTAATATGGCTGCATTGAGGGAAGAAAAAATGGAAGGGAGTAGAAAAAATATTGCGCAAAGTCATTGGGCCATAATTTGCTGTAGCCGGGCATCTAACGGTGTCTGCCTTAGTTAGACTTACCCTTGAATGTCTAGGTTTTTGAATTTTTTTGTGTGGCAAGTTGCTGAAAGTTTGAGCTAATAACTGTGCAGTGAGGGAAACAGGACATCTGGGACCTGAGTGAAGAAGGCAAGCAACTGTGTGTCTCCTCAATCAGATTGAAGGATTGTGAAATTAACAATGCAAGGACTGAAGGAAGTGTAAATTAGAGTGGGTGAATTCAATGTCAAATCAGGTACTGAAAGAGAAATAGAGAGAGACAGAGAGATTGGATAAGAGAGAAAGAAAAAAGAGACAAAGGAGATTTAAAAAATTAAAATTTTACATTTTTAAAAAAAATCTCAAACAATTAAAACCTGAAGGAATGAGACTCCACACTTGTAATAGTTAATTTTCAGTGCTAGAGAGGTTGATTCACAGTTATTAACACTTAGCACATCATCAAAAGGGTACCTAGACTGGAATGGACAAGACTTAACTTTCTGTGGTGAGTTTAGTTCGAATCGACTGCACAAATACAGCAACTTCACACCATTCAATGCATTTCAATGGTGAGGCAGACAATGAGATGTCGTTTTCACGCAGCTAACTGCAGAGCAGCACAACTTGGACAACAACGTTTGGATATTTGAGTTTAACCGCGCATCTGCCCCTTGCCTGACCATTTGCGCACGAATAACAGCTAATACCATTAGCCTCACCGTTATTTTGACAGCAAAATCCGGGCCATTGACATAACTCAAGATGAGGCTATGCAGTTACAGTTGGTCTCATTTGCCTGGGAGGGCAAGGATCAACTCTAGCATTATAATGTGAAGGATCAGCTCACTAACTGCTGCATTTCACAGATGTCTCCCACCTCACTCAATATGAAAGGATAGTCCTCAGTATTTTTCTGTCTAAAGTAATGGAAGAGGGTACTTATTTATAAACTTTGCTGCTGATATCAAGTTATGAGACTAGTTGATGAGCATAAGGGAAAATAGCAGAACTGAAAGTGTTCTGGACTGGTTAAGTGTATTGGTTAAAGAATGGCAGATAGGTCAATGTCTATTTGCCAGAGCTTTCAAACAAGCACCAAGACCTAGCTTGGCTGATGGTGAGAAAGACCCTTCCCGTCAGATCCTTCATGCACTCCCAGACTCTCAACGCCACAGCACGCTGTCCCCGAGGAGGCTGCGGTGGAGACGAGACCGTCGCCTATCTTCTTTTGGAATGTGCCTTTGCATGGAAGGTCTGGAGAGATGCAGTGGTATCTGTCTAGGTTCATCCCGAGCAGTTCCGTAACACAGGACTCTGTGCTCTACGGGCTGTTCCCGGGGACGCACACCGAGACAGACATCAACTGCTGCTGGAAGACCATCAACTCTGTGAAAGATGTCCTTTGGTCTGCCCGAAACTTTCAGTGCACGGAGCTGTCCTCGACCAAGTGTTGCAGACTGGCACATTCCAAGGTCCAGGACTACGTGCTCAGGGATGCACTGAGGATGGGTGCGGCTGCTGCAAAAGCTCTGTGGGGAAAGGCAAACATTTAGAGCCTTCCCACCATTGTATTCCGAGAGGCTGCAATCAGGGAAACCCCCCCCCCCCCCCCCCCCCCCCGCCCCGGGTAGAATGTAAAATTCAAATTGATGGAATGTACCTATAATGAATCTGTAATCAATAATCTTTATTGAGTGTAATACAATGAGGCACCCTAGAGTGTCATGAACTGTAATTATGTACAATGTGTTCATTGAACTGTACTTAATGTAACCTGCAAATTGTATAATCTGTTTTGTGTACATTTGGAATGTGACAACTGTATTGTATGTATTGCTGCAAATTTTATGAATAAAGTATATTTTAAGAAAAAATAGATCTTAATGTGGATAATTGTAAAAGTTCTGAACATTTGAACAGGAAATATGTGATTGATGAAGGGGTGTCCATGAGCAAAGGTGGAAAAGATGATTACGTAATAATTAATGAAAACAGCAAGAAAAAAATCTTGATTCATGTCTTCCATTGACCACTGGTAAAAGAGAAATATTGAAGGATGCCCTGTTAGCTTCCTGGAGTTTTCCTTGATTACATTTGGGGCAGGGGGCAAGAGGGGGTCAGGAAATAATTTAGCAAAATTTTCACTCGGAAGGTTAAGTTGGGAAAGTCCATGATGGAGCAGCTTCTCTCGCTGATGTAAGCAACAGTTACCTATGGCTCCACCCGTAGTCCATCAACTATCATCATTCTTGGCCTCCCTGTTGCTTGTTATGATTCCTATGTTGCTAAAGCTGCTTCCAAGAAACTTAATTTACACTTTTGTATTAAACCGTGCTTTCCCTTCAATAACGTTCTATGAAGCCTGCCCAAAATTTTAATACTGCTCCCACATCTGGGGAAATTCTTCATACATCTCTCTCCTGGCCAGAATACAATAATAAGATGGACAATTCCTCTTTTACAAAGCGCATGCCTATGTGTCCACCCCTTTCTCTTCAACCACTCTCTCTCACTCTTGCTTACCACATTTGAATGCATGCTATCGCCCTCGCCCTATGTCCTCTCTTTTGCCTTTTCCACCCTCCCACTCAACATCTCCTATGGGAAAAGGAGATGATGGATCCTGTCGGTTGGTTCCCCGAGCAGATTGTCAATGTCATTTGGCAGAACGCCTCATCGCCAGAGCTTTCAAACAAGCACCAAGTCGTAGCTTGGCTGGTGGTGAGAAGGGCCCTTCCCATCAGATCCTTCATGCACTCCCGGACTCTCAGCGCCACCGCACGCTGTCCCCGAGGAGGCTGTGGTGGAGACGAGACCATCTCCTTCTGGAATGTGCCTTTGCAAAGAAGGTCTGGAGAGAGATGCAGTGGTATCTGTCCAGGTTCGTCCCGAGCAGTTCCGTAACACAGGACTCTGCTCGACGGGCTGTTCCCGGGGACGCACACCGAGACGGACATCAACTGCTGCTGGAAGACCATCAACTCTGTGAAAGACTCCCTTTGGTCTGCCCGAAACTTGCTGGTCTTCCAGTGCAAGGAGCTGTCCTCGACCAAGTGTTGCAGACTGGCACATTCCAAGGGCCAGGACTATGTGCTCAGGGATGCACTGAGGCTGGGTGCGGCCGCCGCAAAGGCCCTGTGGGGAAAGGCAATCATTTAGAGCCTTCCCACCATTGCATACCGAGGGGCTGTAATCAGGGAAAAGCCCCCTTGGGCAGAATGTAAAATTCAAATTGATGGAATGTACCTGTAATGAATCTGTAATCAATAATCTGTATTTAATGTAATGCAATGAGGCACCCTAGCGTGTCATGAACTGTAATTACATACAATGTGTTCATTGAACTGTACTTGATGTAACCTGCAAATTGTATAATCTGTATTATGTACGTTTGGAATGTGATATAACAACTGTATTGTATGTATTACTGCAGATTTTATGAATAAAGTATATTTTAATGAAAAAAAAATTCCTATGGTCTGAATCTTTTATTCCTCTTAATCTACAAATATATTATCCTACATGATCTTCCTTCTCTCTATGTCTTAACGATATTGAAATTATGATTCCTCACAGCTTCCTACTCTAGCTTTCTTTTGTGGAACCTCAGTCCTATGGAACGCCTGATCTCCCTCAGTCTTTAGGTTTTTAAAACTCATCTTTGCCTCTGCAAGCATGCATTTCTTTTGCAGACCCTCAAACCTGTGGATCTCCTTGCCTTATTCATTCTTCCATTCATCCTGCAGATTTCAGGCTTTCAAAATACAAGCTTGACATCACCTAATTATTATTTCCTGATTTACCTCCTTTTACTTGGCAGTGTCCTGCAATATGACCCTCAGACCTTTACAGGTTTTGCAATAATTTTAAGAGGTTAGCACTTTGACGTGTGCATTTGAGGTTTGCCTGAGGATATAAGTGAGGTATGGGAACCAAAATAGCTCAAAGCAGAGTGCAGGCCTCTGGACCATCACCCAGCAGTAAGTAAGAGACAGTTGTCTTTCAAGATAATTGCTTCAAGTCCAACACCAAGTGAAGGAACAATTAAGCTGGAAATTTAAGGGTCTTATTTCTGATATTTTATAGTTTTGAATATGAATGGTACCTATCTGGATTTTAGCTTTTTGGCTATCAAAAAAGGCAAGCTTGACTGTACATGAATTAGTTGTACACAAATTTCAGTACCTGTCTGATTTCCACATTGTAATACAAGGCAGTTGAGGCCCCAAAGACAATGAAGGGTCAGCATAAGTCTTGACTCAAAAGCGAGAAGTGCTAAATGAGATGGGTTATGAAGCTCTTTACACTTGAACTATAGTCACCTTAAGACTAGTATCCTGTAGACTCAATTTGTAAGGTGGCTGCATACTTTGGGATTTCTGCCTATGCCACCACTGGGGGACTCTTGATATAATCTATGTTAATGCTGTTACTGAGTTAAATTTAACTCTCAAGGGATTAAATTCACAGGACAGCACAACTAATAGATGTAGATTAAGATTCAGATAGGATACCTTAACTAGCGCGCTTCAGGCAATGAAAGTTAGTTCGAACATTTCAGTGATTGTTCACACCTATGCTAGTTGAGATAATTTGTTTCATTTGAAGTCAGCAGGGGGTAGTTGCCAGGGTAATCTGGTGAGATCCCACTTCCTGGAGTCAAAATTAACGAAAAGGAGAGGAGGAAAAAAAAACCATGTTGAGACATTCAGGCCTGAGCTAAAATTGAGATATAGCCAGTTGGTTTTCCTGGTTAGAAGCTGCCCAGAAAGGAAATAAAACAAAAATTGAATATCTGTCTGCTATCTGGGATTGCATAGTGTGTATTTGTTGTTTTGTGTTATGAAGTGCATTGTGGGAGAAGTTTTAAAAAGTCTTGAAGTGATACTTTTGTTCAGTCATGTGTGTTCTGTAAAATAAACAAGCTTCTTGATTTGTCATTGGCCTCATTTTACCAATGTTCAGCAATTCTGCCTGTCAAAGGATTGGGGAAGGAATCATGGGGGTACATGTGAGTTTACGCTATCCAGTTCATTTGCTAAGGAGGATTCATTGTTACATTCCCTAGGTTATGCTATAAGTAGATATTGGGAAGCCTGAGTCAAATCTGGCATGTAAAACATGCGAGGTCTGCTTACGGAAGTGGCTGACAACAGTGAACCTGAGACGATATCTGCAGCAGACCTTGACTTTGAAACGGTGATCATGGTGGAAAGTAATATTGTATTTATTAAATACAATTGTCTGAATTTGTTCCAAAGAAGAATATTCTTTTGATGCATTGATCCTTACAGTATTCTTAGCATGAAATCTTGACTAATCTACCTAGCTACATAATTAACTCAACCCTGCTTTTTAGGGCTGTCCTTCCATAAGCTTCTGAAGGACTGTTCCAATGTGGGCTACTTTTAACATGTTTCTTTTGTAGTCTCTGTAAAAGCCAGCTTCCATAGGCTTGCCCACATTTGTATGAACTGAAACTTGAGGTAACGTGCAAACTATCCGGGATAGCAGGTCACGGGGAACAATGAATCCTTCCACCATAAGGGTTTGCACCAAAAAAGTACCGGCCGCCACTATTCACTCCAGAATCGGCATTTTCCTCTGCTACACCAGCTGCAATTAGGTAGAGGTGGAAGGGAAATGGGGCAGGGAGGCCTATAGCTGAATCTCTGCGCCTTAGAGCACTGCCACAAAATGTTTCTCCTTTTTCCGCCCTCACCTCTCCCAATGCAGGAAACTTGGCCACTCCCCCATTGAACGCTGTGCTGCTTCTAAATGATGGTGGAGGGGCGAGGCTAGAGAAACTGTTTTTCCTGCCGCTGTACTGCCAACCCCAGGTATTGAGAGAGATGGGGTGGTAGTACTTGCTAGGGGAGCAGTGGGAATCCTACTGTTCATAGAATCATAGAAAAGTTACAGCACGGAAGGAGGCCATTCGGCCCATCGAGTCCGCACCGGCTCTATGCAACAGCAATCCAGCTAGCGCCACTCCTCCGCCCTATCTGTGTAGCCCTGCAAATCTTTTCCTTTCAAGTACTTATCCAGTTCCCTTTTTGAAGGCCATGATTGAATCTGCCTCCACCACACCCTCGGGCAGTGCATTCCAGATCCTAACCACTCGCTGTGTGTATTTTTTAAAAAAAGGTTTTTCCTCATGTCACCTTTTTGGTTCTTTTGCCAATCAGCTTAATTCTATGTCCTCTGGTTTTTGACCCTTCTGCCAATGGGAACAGTTTCTATCTACTCTGTCTAGACCCTTCATGATTTTGAATACCTCTATCAAATTTCCTCTCAACAGTCTATGTTCCAAGGAGAACAACCCCAGCTTCTCTAGCCCATCCATGTAACTAAAGTCCCTCATCCCTGGAATCATTTTAATAAATCTCTTCTGCACCCTCTCTAAGGCCTTCACATCTTTCCTGAAGTGCTTTGCCCAGAACTGGACACAATACTCCAGTTGTGGCCGAACCAATGCTTTATAAAGGTTCATCATGACTTCCATACTTTTGTACTCTGCCTCTATTTATAAAGCCCAGGATCCCGTATGCTTTTTTAACCACTTTCTCAACCTGCCCTGCCACCTTCAACGATTTGTGCACATATACCCCCAGATCTCGCTGTTCCTGTACCGCTTTTAGAATTGTGCCCTCTAGTTTTATGTTGTCTCTCCTTGTTCTTTCTACCAAAATGTATCACTTCGCATTTTTCTGTGTTAAATTTCATCTGCCAAGTGTCCGCCCATGCCACCAACCTGTCTATATCCTCTTAAAGTCTATCACTATCCTCTTCACCGTTAACTACCCTTCCAAGTTTTGTGTCATCTGCAAATTTTGAAACTGTGCTCTGTACACCCAAGACCAAGTCATTAATATATATCAAGAAAAACAGTGGTCCCAGCACCGACCCCTGGGGAACACCACTGTAGACCTCCATCCAGTCCGAAAAACAACTGTTCACCACTACTGTTTCCTGTCCTTTAGCCAATTCTGTATCCATGTTGCTACTGACCCTTTTATTCCATGGCCGCAATCTTGATGATAAGCCTACCGAGCGGCACTTTATCAAACGCCTTTTGAAAGTCCATAAACACCACATCAGCTGCATTGCCCTCATCTACCCTCTCTGTTACCTCATCAAAAAACTCTATCAGGTTAGTTAAACATGATTTGCCTTTAACAAATCCATGCTGGCTTTCCCTAATCGATCCATGCTCGCCTGTGACTGTTAATTCTGTCTTGGATTATCGTTTCTAAAAGTTTCCCCACCACTGAGGTTAAACTGACTTGCTTGTAGTTGTTGGGTTTATGCTTACACCCTTTTTATTGAACAAGGGTGTAAGCTGTTAACTGTGTTAAGTGGCCACTATTTGTCTCCAAGAGGGACAGGCAGTGCCCATCTCTCCTTTTCTTCTACCCCCATACCTGTTTGAAGAGTCTGAATTTCATGCAATTTGTCCCAATTTAAACAAAATCTTTGGGGTGCTCTAACGTTGGTTCCTCCTTTGCAGCATCACTGTATTTTGCTCCCCAACAGTGGCAAAATTTCCACTCCAGCCCCTGATCTCAGCTGGCAGTAAAACAGCCACACCAACCAACTGTGTAGCTCATGCTAAACTAATAATTTATTAAAAAATAAAATTATTCAAAAGCAAGAATAAATCAGTTTTTTAAAAAAGCGAGTGGTTGTAATCTGGAATGCACTGCCTGAAGGGGTGGTGGAGGCAGATTCAATTGTGGCTTTCAAAAGGGAATTGGATAAATACTTGAAGGAAAAAAATTTGCAGGGATACGGGGAAAGGTTGGGGGAGTGGGACTAGCTGGATTGCTCTTTACTGAGAGCCAGCATGGGCTTGACGGCCGAATGGCCACCTTCTGTGCTGTAAGCATTCTATGATTCTATAATTCTTGCTGTTTATTTAGTTTGAGAAAAATAATTTTAAAATAAACATTTTTTTTGAGGTGCATTTTTGTGTAAGCTTGTGCCATTGAGCTCATGGAATTCTGCCTCATTGCAGTGCTGCGTACATGCAACAGAAGTGTGTGAACTGACCTGAAGAACTAGGAAATGCTTGCCAAAGTTAGCTTCAAATTCAGGCAGCTTCTGGCTGCAGAATGGCTAATAAAGAATGGGAACAAGGAAGCAATGCAGGACATAGCTTACACGCTGTTAACTGGCAATAACAACTTATGCCTGCTTTAACCAGAATATGCTAATTTTGACACTGTGCACCTACCAAGCTAGCTTTAGAAAGTCAATAAAATTAAAACAGTTTTGGAAATACACAGCAGGTTAGTCAGCATCTGATTATCAGAGTTCAGATTGAAGGATTACACAACTGTCTTACTCTTTACTGGAAGTCTATGGTACCTCTGTAGGTTGGTCTCAATTCCACACTAGCCATGATGTGGAGATGCCGGTGATGGACTGGGGTGGACAAATGTAAGGAGTCTTACATCACCAGGTTATAGTCCAACAGCTTTATTTAAAACCAGGTTATAGTCCAACAGCTTTATTTTAAATAAAGCTGTTGGACTATAACCTGGTGTTGTAAGACTCCTTACATCAATTCCACAACAAGGAAATTAGGTTAAAAAGCCAAATATATTCATTTCAGGAAAATACCTCACACTGTGCTTTAACTAAGTATTTGACAAAGCATCTAAAATCAAGGGGTTGGGAAGCATGATCTCGAGAGGGGAAACTCTCATGGATTATAATTTATAAAACAGGCACAAAATCTCAAATAGTTTGTTATAAGTTACTTGAATATTTCTAGTTCCCTTTTTATTTAACAGAAGCTGATTCAAATTTCATGAAAATAATAGGGAAAAAACTTGAAGAAAATTATTGTATAATATTTATCTTCAATTTAGTTTTAACTAGTCATTTTATTTCTAACTTTGTTTTGAAAATAGCTTTTGATTTGAAATTTTTTGCTTTTTAAGAACATTGCCTTTTTTTAAAAAATCACTTCTTGTATGCTGCTGACACTTGTTCTGTTCCTCAATTAAACAAGACATGTCTTTAATAATAGCTCCTACTAAATATAAAGTATTTTAAGAATACTGTAAACTTGTTTTTCCTGCGTTTGTCACAGTTTCCATGGTTGTAATAAAGTTGTCTGAGTACCAAGCATTTTGCATATTTACATAGCACATAAAATTCCATGATATCCGTAATAAGGATACAATCTTTAGCAGTTGAGTTTTAAAATGACAGACTATCAAAAAATGTTAATATGGGGCTTTCCTTCACATGCTTGAATGATCCCTGAAGGGCAAGGTCGTTTTATATTTGCTATCAAGTTCATGAGTCAATTCTACAGGGGCCCTTTGGTCACTTTTTGTTTTGAAATCACATGGAAATGGATCTTCAGCTTTATTTCCAGATGCAAAGTTTGCATTTGAACATGTGATGGTTTCTGTTAACAATTGCCCTTTTGAGTCTTTTAATAGTGTGTTGGCAGCTCACTTGTGCAAGAATTTATTACAACAGTGGCCTTTCTGACAAATGTGCTAAAGGAAGAAAAGCTTTAAACTGAACTCTTTCACTCTCCTTTACTGCTTCATTTGCTCCTTAGCCAAGTAACAACTGGATTGAAATCCCCTTACTGCATCTCAGCCAATGCTGTCAGTGTTTGTGTCACAGTAAATAGTGGGCTGGGAAATTACTGCACAATCATGCAAATTGCAGGCTAGTCTGGGATGGGAGGTCATTTGATTTATATAAACACCAGGAAGTTACAGAGAAAAAAAACTCACCAGTTAGTTCCTCAATTTCAACCATGCTATAGGGAGTGGTAAGTTTTCTCTGAAGTGTTTTCTGTTCAATGTTGCACAAACTTTGGTGTGTGTTTTAAACGTTAAGGAATCCACATGAAGAAAATTTCCTTTGGATTATTAAATACTAATATTCAGTACAACTAAAAGACCAATTCTATCTGATTCCCATTCGGACACTGGGAGAAGTAAGTAATTTTGAGTCTCTGAACTGTTTTTGTGTGAATGAAATGGGCAAGGTGTTGAACTGTGTCCTTTGTGTAAAATGTTCCGACCTTTTATTTTAAAGGGTTAACAACAGTATTAAAATAGCGCACAAAGCAATTTAATATGAATATGTTAATCAGCACACTACTGAGGAAATACAATCCCTTAATGTTTAACTCTGGTGCTCATTGATATGGATATGTAGTCTTGGATACAAAGGTCTTTAAAGTTACATGGTGTTTCCTCTGGCACTGAGCAAATGCTGAAAGAATTTTTTTTTAAAACCAGTAGCTTTTTCTTTTTAAAAAAGTGAATCAACATGTAAATGTTTGCCAGCCTGTAGCTCTCAGAACTTTTTAAGAGGGAAAAAAAAAGGCACAGTAGCTGAAATTAAGCTCACAGCAAGAAATGTGAAGTTTTATTGAACAAAAGGTGTTGATAAACTGCAAATAGAATCTCATTTTCCTTCTTAAAAAATGAAGCTGAGATTTTTCTGAATATATGCCTAGTTTTGTCTCATTTAATTTGATCTATATATTATTAAATTAAATCTTAATGTTTGTCTGATTATGCTCCTGTGAACTGCCATGGGATGTTTTACTATGTTAAAGACACTAAATGCAAGTTGTTGTTACAGGTTATGTCAATTAATCATGAAACGCATGCTTTGTTATCTTTCAAACATTTCAATTGTTCCTTTTAAAGCTATTATCAGTGAGATTGTCCAAAGTAACTTTTTAAAATCTGGCATTAAAGTGAAAGTAGTACCTCATATACCTTACTGTTTAAATCAATGTTTTTAACACTATATCTAGAACTGACAATTGTAAAAATACCCATTTTCATTCAATTGTTTTATTCCCTTAAATAATAGCAAATCATATTGATCTGAACCCATGGTTGGTTGGGGGGAGGGGGTGGGATATTCTCCACGGATGCCTTCAATGCTGCTCTTGGGTGGTACAGGAAGGGATCACTCGGCCAACATTTCCCTACTTGATAAGTGGTTTGAGATTGGCAAACGTGTTCTTGAGAGAAACCTGAAACTGGATTTGAATGCTGGCCTCCAAGTTGAGGAGTCAGTGCACTAGCATGTGTAAGGCTGCCTTTAAAATTTCAGAGTCTGCTCAACTGTGAGGAGATTGAAGAAAAGCAAAATGGAGGTACTGTTTACTCAGAATTACCGCTTAGTTTGAACTGGAGTCATGCAACAACAATTTGAACTATTGGATCATTGGAACTTTTTGAGCAAAAATGACTAAATTAATTGGAATAGAGAGTTTTGCTAGAAAAACTAAAATAGTAACATTATTACATCCATGAAAAGCCAGTACTCTAGCTAATCTTTCTTTTGTTACAGATCTCACTAGTTACAGTGGATCTAATGAATTTCTAATATGTATGAGATCCTGACCCCCACATAATTGGATTTTATTAAAGGTGGGCAGTGAATGTAATTAAGATTCATTGAATTTTAAATTGAGGAGACTGATACTCCTGTTCAGGATATAGGATGCCCACCACATTCTTCTGCCTACTCTGAAAGGCAGCATTTAGCATACTACCAGACCTTTATGGTTGGGCTAAATCTAAAAAGCATATTTATTTACAAGACAGATTATTCACAACAGCAGTGAAAAACACAAAGATGCTAGATTACTTCAAAACAATAGGTAGATTCAGTCCACAAGGGGTTAACATGCACTTCTCCAGAATGTACTTCTTTGCCGTTTGTAATGTGATGAGACTTTTGGATAAAACCGTCTGTAACGGAGCTTCAATCATGCAATGTGAGTAATGTGATTCTAAAGTCAGTCAATGGAATCCAAATGTCAATTCCAGAAACTGAACTGCAAATATTGAGAAAAGTCAACAGTAATTATCCCAGACTAAACGACCTCTAATAGTGCTATTAGTCAAATAGAAGCACAATGGTAGAGAGATGCTAATACGCCAGTGTTCACAAGTTGACTGTTTACCAAGGACTTGATAATCCTTTAACCCAATCTACATTTTCAATTGCTCCTGAAACAAAATGTTCAGCCATTTAGGATGGAACTTGTAAGCTTGTATACTTCAAATATTAGCCTGGCTCAGTGGTAAGATTCTTGCCTCTGAGTCTGAAAATTGTGGGTTCGCTTCCAAAAAAGTACATTTATTGTTTGTGAAGTACATTGGAATGTGATTTTTTTTTACTCGTTCATGGGATGTGGCATCGCTGGCAAGGCCAGCATTTATTGTCCATCCCTAATTGCCTGTGAGAAGATGGTGGTGAGCCGCAGCCTTGAACTGCTGCAGTCCATGTGGTGAAGGTTCTCCCACAGTACTGTTAGGGAGTTCCAGAATTTTGACCCAGCGACAATGAAGGAGCGGCGGCATATTTCCAAGTCGGGATGGTGTATGACTTGGAAAGGAGTGTTGTTCCCATGTGCCTGCTGCCCTTATCCTTCTAGGTGGTAGAGGTCACGGGTTTGGGAGGTGCTGTCGAAGAAACCTTGGCGAGTTGATGCAGTGCATCCTGTAGATGGTACACACTGCAGCCACGGTGCACCGGTGGGGAAGGGAGTGAATGTTTAGGGTGGTGGATGGGGTGCCAATCAAGCGGGCTGCTTTGTCCTGGATGGTGTCGAGCTTCTTGAGTGTTGTTGGAGCTGCACTCATCCAGGCAAGTGGAGAGTATTCCATCACGCTCCTGACTTGTGCCTTGTAGATGGTGGAAAGGATTTGGGGAGTCAGGAGGTGAGTCACTCGCTGCAGAATACCCAGCCTCTGACCTGCTCTCGTAGCCACAGTATTTATATGGCTGGTCCAGTTAACTTTCTGGTCAATGGTGACCCTCAGGATGTTGATGGTGGGGGATTCGGTGATGGTAATGCCGTTTAATGTCATGGGGAGGTGGTTAGACTCTATCTTGTTGGAGATTGCCATTGCCTGGCACTTGTCTGGCGCAAATGCTACTTGCCACTTATCAGCCCAAGCCTGGATGTTGTTCAGGTCTTGCTACATGCGAGCATGGACTGCTTCATTATCTGAGGCATTGCGAATGGAACTGAACACTGTGCAATCATCAGCGAACATTCCCATTTCTGACCTTAGGATGGAGGGAAGGTCATTGATGAAGCAGCTGAAGATGGTTGGGCCTAGGACACTGCCCTGAGGAACTCCTGCAGTAATGTCCTGGGGCTGAGATGATTGACCTCCAACAACCACTACCATCTTCCTTTGTGCTAGGTATGACTCCAGCCACTGGAGAGTTTTCCCCCTGATTCCCATTGACTTCAATTTTACTAGGGCTCCTTGGTGCCACACTCTGTCAAATGCTGCCTTGATGTCAAGGGCAGTCAATCTCATTTCACCTCACCTCTGGAATTCAGCTCTTTGGTCCACATTTGGACCAAGGCTGTAATGAGGTCTGGAGCCGAGTGGTCCTGGCGGAACCCAAACTGAGCTTTAGTAAGCAAGTTATTGGTGAATTAGTGCTGCTTGATAGCTCAGTCAACGACACCTTCCATCGCTTTGCTGATTGAGAGTAGACTGATGGGGTGGTCGTTGGCTGGATTGGATTTGTCCTGCATTTTGTGGACAGGACATACCTGGGCAATTTTCCACATTGACTGATAGATGCCAGTGTTGTAGCTGTACTGGAACAGCTTGGCTAGAGGCATGGCTAGTTCTGGAGCACAAGTCTTCAGCACTACAGCCGGGATGTTGTCGGGGCCCTTGGCCTTTGCTGCATTCAGTGCACTCAGCCGTTTCTTGATATCACGTGGCATGAATTGAATTGGCTGAAGACTGACTTCTGTGATGGTGGGGATATCGGGAGGAGGCCGAGATGGATCATCCACTCGGCACTTCTGGCTGAAGATGGTTGCAAATGCTTCAGCCTTGTTTTTTGCAATCACGTGCTGGACTCCGCCATCATTGAGGATGGTGATGTTCACAGAGCCTCCTCCTCCCGTTAGTTGTTTAATTGTAGTATTCCAGCATTCACGACTGGATGTGGCAGGACTGCAGAGCTATGATCTTATCCCGTTGGTTGTTGAATCGCTTAGCTCTGACTATAGCATGTTGCTTCCGCTGTTTAGCATGCATGTAGTCCTGTGTTGTAGCTTCACCAGGTTGACACCTCATTTTTAGGTACGCCAGGTGCTGCTCCTGGCATGCTCTTCTACGCTCCTCATTCAACCAGGGTTGATCCCCTGGCTTGATGGTAATGGTAGAGTGAGGAATATGCCAGGCCATGAGGTTACAGATTGTGCTGGAATACAATTCTGCTGCTGCTGCTAATGGCCCACAGCGCCTCATGGATGCCCAGTTTTGAGCTGCTAGATCTGTTCTGAATCTATCCCATTTAGCACGGTGGTAGTGTCACACAACACGTTGGATGGTGTCCTCAGTGTGAAGACGGGGCTTCGTCTCCAGAAGGACTGACCCCCACCCAGAGTACATTCTGGGCACTTGCTACCCTTGAGTGGTGCTCAACATGGAGGAGGACTGATTGATTCAGCTGAGGGCAGGCAGTAGGTGGTAATCAGCAGAAGGTTTCCTTGCCCATGTTAGACCTGATGCCACAAGGTTTCATGGGGTCTGGAGTCAATGTTGAGGACTCCCAGGGCCACTCCCTCCTGACTGTAAACCAGGATGTGAAAGAAGTTATATAAATGCAAGTCTTTTTTTAACCCAACATTTTCCAGCATAGGAAACGATTGCTATGTTAGATTTGTACGAACCTACATATAGAATATCCAATGTGTTCCAAAGGTCCAATAATTTTATTATACACCAGATTCAAGCTTCTGCATCCTCCATAATCTATAGATCAAAGGAAAGGACCTGCCTGTGTATCACAGACAGCAATGCCCTGGTCTGCAATTTAGAATTAAGTAAGGAAAACCACTCCATCTTAACTCTAGTTATTTCTAAAACCCATTTACCTTGTGTACCTAGGACCATATTAAAAAAGGGATGATAAAGATGTTTTCCCAAGTCATCACAGGCTGCCTGAGTGAGTCTGCCAATTGATGTTACATTGTGGACTAGTGCCCACTAGTAATGGGTTTTGAAGCTGCCCAAACTTATTACACATTGGGCCTTTCATAGCCAGGAGAAATTATCTTGCATCAGTCCGGGCTGGATTCCACCAGAGTTGGAAGGCTAGTTCTCCTGATTCCGTTTTGCTTAGAAATAGACTCTTATTTTAGACTGAACTTTAAAATTCAGCAGGGATCGTCTTAGATAAGAAGAATTAGATTCAGTTGATCTGTTGGTTTGCTTAATCTAAGGAAGGGCCTTCATTTTAGATGTGATCCAATGAGATGACCTCATGGTACTGTGAACATGCTTCATTTCCGTTCAGACTTTCAATTCCCCATCTTAGCATTATTTAAAGATCTAATGCACAGTACTTTGATTCTCTGGTGGTTAAGCTGCATTATCTATTTGGTTTCCTTTTAATTTGCTTGATACACCAAATGGCTCTTTCACTTTGATTTGTACATTCTTAGCAGTGGAACCAGCACAGGGTGTACATTTAAATTGTATTATATTTCTGCTTTCTGGTATGATTCATTGTTTAGATTGAAAAGCTTTTTCTAAAATTCCCCTTTTTTAAATGTCTGTTGTTCTGTGCTGTACTTATTATTTTTGGCTGAGAGGGCAGAAGGAAAACTGGTCTCAAAGTGAGCAAGGGGCGGGCCCTCTCCCTCCTTCGCCCCCCTCCCCATGTTGCTCCGAAGCTGGCTGCTAAAAGATATGAAAGACCAGCAAGGGCTGAATTGACCACTTCTTATTGTTCCTTTCATATCCCCTTCCCAGAAGAAGCACGTCCCATTTTCCTCTACCTAGGTTACCTAAACCATGAACTTGTCATACAAGGAACTGTTGAGATGTTCTGTCACTCTGAAGACAGCAAATGTTAAAGGCTGGGTTGTTGGTCACTTTCCCTTCTGATTCCAGTTCGGCAAATACATTTTAATTTACTTTTTTAAAAAACACACAGGCCCGGAATAACCTTGGAGCTACTCCTGCTCCATTACCATAATTTTGCTAACTAATTTATGGTGGCGGAGCAGCTCCTAGGAAATTCCGGGCCATACAGTCTTGCTAAGGTTTGGATGAAGAAGGCCCTTTAGCTCGTTTGATCTTGCCATTCTAAAATACCAACCCTACCGTCTTCCCATTGCGGTATTCAACTGTTTCTTAAATGAGTTGTGTCCTGGTTAAAACTACTCTTCCTGTTATCTTCCTTTATAAAGAAATACTTGCCGATATCTACCCTAAATTACCCCTTTGAAACTCTGAATCTGTCCTCATCCTGCTTTTATAAGCATTTAAAAAGTAAAAGAATAGTTAGAGAAGGTTGGATCACTCAGGGATGAAGAAGTGAGTATAATTCTGGATGAAGGTATGGCAGAGATATTACAGATATTTTGCATCATTCTTTTAGAAATGATCATGGAAGTGAGAATGTAGGTGTACTAGAGGAGAATGGAATTATTGTTAGAGATAACATTAGAAATGGATTTTGTTTTTTTAAATGAGCAGAATTCAAGGTGGGTAAATCTGTTAGCACACTCCCTAGGCTGTTTGGAAAAAAAACGTCAGAATTTTCCTTAAGTATGCAAATTATGCAGTGGGACTAGAAAGCAACCATTATAACACTGACGATCAAGAGGAGACAGCAGGATAAACTGGGTAACTATAGATCAATTAGTCTAATGTCCGTTGTGGGCAAACACTTTAAGGAGTGATTTTAAACCTGCGTTTTAAAGAAAATGGGTGGCTACCGCAAACGTAGGTCCCTTAGAGGATGAGACCGGGAAATTAATGGTGGGAAACATGGAGATGGCAAAAATGCTGAACAAATATTTTGTTTCAGTCTTTACGGTAGAGAACACTAAGAATATCCCAACACTAACAGGGGGCTCTAGGGGGGGAGGAGCTTAATACGATTAAAATCACTAAGGAATTGGTACTCAGTAAATTAATGGGACTCAAGGTGGATAAATCCCCTGGACCTGATGGCTTACATCCTGGGGTCTTGAGGGAAGTGGCAGTAGGGATTGTGGATGCTTTGGTAATAATTTTCCAGAATTCTCTGGACTCGGCAAAGGTCCCGGCAGATTGGAAAACTGCTAATGTAACACCCTTATTTAAAAAGGGTAGTAGGCAGAAGGCTGGAAATTATAGGCCAGTTAGCTTAACATCTGTGGTGGGTAAAATTTTGGAGTCTATTATTAAGGAGACAGTAACGGAACATTTGGATAAACATAATTTAATAGGACAAAGTCAGCATGGCTTTACGAAGGGGAAGTCATGTCTGACAAATTTGCTTGAGTTCTTTGAGGACATAACATACAGGGTGGATAAAGGGGAACCAGTGGACGTAGTGTATTTGGACTTCCAGAAGGCATTCGACAAGATGCCACATAAAAGATTATTGCTCAAGATAAAGAATCACTGGATTGGGGGTAATATTCTGGCATGGGTGGAGGATTGGTTATCTAACAGGAAGCAGAGAGTTGGGATAAATGGTTCATTCTCGGACTGGCAACCAGTAGCCAGTGGTGTTCCGCAGGGGTCGGTGCTGGGTCCCCAACTCTTTACAATCCATATTAACGATTTGGAGGAGGGGACCGAGTGTAACATATCAAAGTTTGCAGATGATACAAAGATGGGAGGGAAAGTAGAGAGTGAGGAGGACATAAAAAACCTACAAGGGGATATAGACAGGCTGGGTGAGTGGGCGGAGATTTGGCAAATGCAATACAATATTGGAAAATGTGAGGTTATGCACTTTGGCAGGAAAAATCAGAGAGCAAGTTATTATCTTAATGGCGAGAAACTGGAAAGTACTGCAGTACAAAGGGATCTGGGGGTCCTAGTGCAAGAAAATCAAAAAGCTAGTATGCATGTGCAGCAGGTGATCAAGAAGGCCAACGGAATGTTGGCTTTTATTGCTAGGGGGATAGAATATAAAAACAGGGAAGTATTGCTGCAGTTATATAAGGTATTGGTGAGACCGCACCTGGAATACTGCATACAGTTTTGGTCTCCATACTTAAGAAAAGACATACTTGCTCTCGAGGCAGTACAAAGAAAGTTCACTCGGTTAATCCCGGGGATGAGGGGGTGGACATATGAGGAGAGGTTGAGTAGATTGGGACTCTACTCATTGGAGTTCAGAAGAATGAGAGGCGATCTTATTGAAACATATAAGATTGTGAAGGGGCTTGATCGGGTGGATGCGGTTAAGGATGTTCCCAAAGATGGGTGAAACTAGAACTAGGGGGCATAATCTTTGAATAGGGGGCTGCTCTTTCAAAACTGAGATGAAGAGAAACTTCTTCACTCAGAGGGTAGTAGTTCTGTGGAATTTGCTGCCCCAGGAAGCTGTGGAAGCTACATCATTAAATAAATTTAAAACAGAAATAGACAGTTTCCTAGAAGTAAAGGGAATTAGGGGTTACGGGGAGCGGGCAGGAAATTGGACATGAATTTAGATTTGAGATTAGGATCAGATCAGCCATGATCTTATTGAATGGCGGAGCAGGCTCGAGGGGCCGATTGGCCTACTCCTGCTCCTATTTCTTATGTTCTTATGTTAAATCGGTGGGTAGGCAGTTAAAATCATCCAACTTATTTACCTGCCAGAAAGCTGCCATGATTCCACCAGTCGGGATTTTAACCTGTTCTACTGAATAGCTGGCAAGGACACCCACCCAAAACCAGCAGTGTCCTTCTTTACATACGCAATTTTAACTGGTGGCCTGAGTGAGGAAGCCACTGTGGCTTTCCTGCCAGGTGCAGATTTTGGGAAGAGAATCTGGGGCTAGAAGAGGCCGAAGCAGGTAAGTTTTTTTTTACATTCCTTGTGGGGCCCAGAAATCAGGAGTGCTCCTCCGAGGCCCAAAAGGAAAGTTTAGGTCTCTCCTGCCTGGATTCTTCTTGCTCCCTCTTTCCAAAAGCAAGATGCCCACAAGACTGACCTCATACCTTGTGTTGGTGGGTTGCCTCAACACCCTGCAATTTTCAGCCATTTCTCATCTTTTACAGGTTGGAAGTCAGCTGGTGGGATTTAAATGAGGCCTGGGATTTAAAATAGCCCAGGCCTCATTTCTGGAGCAGCAGATGAGCTTCTAACTTGCCTCACTGCCCACCTGCCTAGAGTTAAAATCGGGGCCTGAATGGCCTCTTGCCCTCGATTCAGATCCTGGCCGGTTGGGCTTGGCAGGGAAGCCACCACTGCTCCCTTGCTCAGGCCTCAGGTTAAAATGGCTGATCAGGCCCAGATGACCTAATCAGTGTCGAGTCTGCATATTTGAAGAGGACTCCACCAGCTTGGGATGGATGTCCTTGCCGCCTGCAATTTTAAAATTGCAGTCAGTCAGATCGGGGCGGGAAAGGAGTGGGTAAGTCCCCCTCTCCATTTTAACTGTGTTTCGCCAGGTAGGGAGAGTTAAAATTGAGGCCAATGAGTGAACATTTAGAAATACATGGGTTAAGCAGGACAACCAGCGTGAATTTGTTAAAAGCAAGTCATGTTTGACAAATGTAATTGTTTTGTTTTGAAGAAGTGACTGTCTGGATAGATAAAAGGCATGCAGTAGATGCGGTATATATGGATTTACAGAAGGAATTCAATAAGGCTTTGCAAAAGACTTGTTGGAAAAATTCCAGTGTATGATACAAGAGGAAATGCAGCAGTCTGGATAGAAAGTTGGTTGATGGGCAGGAAATGCAGAGCTAGGTAAATGTTTTTTGCTTGGATTGGAGTGACAAACTGAGTACTACATTTTGGGAGGAAAAACCAGGATTGGGGGGTATACACTCAACAAAAAAATGCTGAAGGATTTCTAATAGAGAGACCTAGGGGCTCGATAGATAATTCCCTGAAAATCAGAGTATCAGTAGATAAAGCCACAAGAAAGAGCAGTAGCATTTTGGGTTTTCTAAATAGGGGCAGAGAGTACAGGAGTAAATAAATGATGATGAATAAGAAATAGGAGCAGGAGTAGGCCATACAGCCCCTTGAGCTGGTTCTGCTATTCAATAAGATCATGGCTGAGCTTCTACCTCAACTCCACTTTCCCACCCTATCCCCATATCCCTTGTTTCCCTTTGTGTCCCAAAATCTATCGATCACCGTCTTCAATAAACTCAATGACTGAGCATTGACTGCCCTCTGGGGTAGAGAATTCCAAAGATTCACAACCTTCTGAGTGAAGAAATTTTTCCTCATCTCAGTCCTAAATGGCCGATCCCTTGAAACTATGTCGCTAGTTCTAGATTCTCCAGCCAGGGAAAACAGGGTAGATGCTGAGAGGCTGTCAAGCCCTCTCAGAATTTTATACATTTCAATGAGATCACCTCTCATTCTTCTAAACTCCAGAGAATATAGGCCCATTCTACTCAGTCTCTCCTCATAGGACAACCCTCTCATCCCAGGAATCAATCTAGTGAACCTTCGTTAGAACCCCTCTGAGACAAGTATATCCTTCCTTTAGGTAAGGAGACCGAACTGTACACAGTCCTCCAGCTGTGGTCTCACCAAAGCCCTATATAATTGCAGCAAGACTTCCTTATTCTTAGCCTATATTGCAAGGGGTTTGGAGTATAACATACCATTTGCTTTCCTAATTGCTTGCTGTACCTGTAGGTTAACATTCTGCGATTCATGTACAAGGACACCTAAATCCCTCTGACTGCCAACATTTCTTAATCTCTATCCATTTTAAAAAAAAATTCTGCTTTTCTATTCTTCCTACCAAAGTGGATAATTTCACATTTCCCAAATTATACTCCATCTGCCACCTTCTTGCCCAATCACGTAACCTGTCTATATCCCTTTGCATCCTCTTTGAGTCCTCCTCACAGCTTAATTTCCCACCCAACTTTGTATCATCAGCAAACTTGGATACATTACACTCAGTCCCTTCATCTAAGTCATTGATATATATTGTAAACAGTTGAGGCCCCAGCACTGATCCTTATAGCACCCCACTAGTTACAATCTGCCAACCCGAAAATAACCCATTTATTCCTACTCTTGGTTTTCTGTCCATTAACCAATCCTCTATCCATGCTGATATGTTACCCCCAACTTCATGAACCCTTATCTTGTGTAACAACCTTTTTATGTGGCACCTTATTGAATGCCTTTTGAAAATCCAAATATACCACATCCACTGGTTCCCCTTTATCTACCCTGCTAGTTACATCCTCAAAAAACTCTAATGGATTTGTCAAACACTGTTTCTCTTTCATAAAACCATGTTGACTCTGCCTAATATCATATGATTTTCTAAGTGTCCTGTTACTACGTCCTTAATAGATTCTAGCATTTTCCCTACTACTGATGTCAGGCTAACTGGCCCATAGTTCCCTGTTTTCTCTCCCTCCTTTCTTGAATAGTGGGGTTACATTTGCTGCCTTCCAGTCCATGGGGACCGTTCTAGAATCTAGGGAATTCTTGAAGATCAAAACTAATGCATCCACTATCTCTGCATCCACGTCTTAAAACCCTAGGATGTAGGCCATCAGTTCCCGGGGATTTGTCAGCTTTTAGTCCCATTTATTTCTCCAGTACTTTTTCTTAATTACTTTAAGTTCCTCAGTCTCATTAGACCCTTGATTCCCCATTATTTCCGAATCTGTAGAAAACATTGGTTAAGCCACAGTTATACTGTGCGTAGTTTTGACTGCCCCATTTATATAAAGGGCATTAAAGCCATAGAGTATAGAATATAGATTTACCAGGAATGAACAGAAGTTATGAGGAGAGACATGAGCTACTGGGACTATTTCCAATGGAGCAGAGAAGTATAAGAGGTTCTTTTTTTAATTATGGAGTTCTGATAGAGTGAATAGGGAACAGCTATTTCCTCCGGTTGAGATGTCAATGGTCATTAATTTAAAATTGTTGCTGAAACTGAGGAGAGAGGTTAGGTGACATTTTTTTTTGCAGCCAGTTGTTGAAGCACAGTGGGGGTGATTTTAGGAGGCAAGTGCAGGTGCGCTGGGGGCTCCGAAAATCGCACAAATCCCATTCAGGTTCGGAAGCCGGCTCCAACCCGTCGGCTTCCGGGTTTCCGAGGGACCCACCTGTGTGCATGCGGGCGACCTGAAATCGGACGTCCCGCCGGCAGTAAAGAGCCAAATGTACCTCATTGAGGTACTTAAGGCACTTTACCTGTGACAGATGAAGGGATTAGAAAGATTTTTAACTTACCTGGGTGGCTTGCCCACCGCTTCTGATTCACGCCTGGCTGGATCAGGAAACAAGGAACAAAATAAATTAAATTAAAAAAAACATGCAATGAAATGAAAACACTAAATGCACGTATCTTTTGAAACCTGCTCCACTGTCCCTCCAATCTCACCATCCAAATGTCCCCCCCCCCCACCCCCACTCCGATCTCACCCTCCTGATGTGTTTTTCCCCCATCCCCCACGATCTCGCCCTCCTGATGTCTGCCCCCGGTCTTCCAGTCCAGCGCTGGTTGACGTCTCGCTCTCTCTTTCCTCCCCCCACCCCATTGCAGCACCTGATGGCAGCCAGCCTGTCAATCAGGCTAGCTGCCGGGCGCGAGACCCGGAGAGGACGTTAACCACTCTCAATAAACATGCAATCGTGACGGAAATGATAAGTTTGGTTCATGCGGGTTTGCCACGCGCCCATTCGCCCCTCCCCCCCCCAGGCTGCCATCCCGCCTCCCCGCTAATATCGGGGCCCTGAGTGTTTTGTCACAGGGAATGGTTGAGGCAGAGACCATTTTACTTTTTTAAGGAAAAAATAAATAAATATTTGAAGCAGTGGGATTGGTTTTGGATTGCTCTAGCAAAGACTCGACAGTCATGATCGGTCAAATGGCCCGCTTCTGCGCTGTAAACTTCTATGGTTCTATGCTATCCCAAGAGTATTGTTTTTGGGTTTACTCGCATTATCCCATTAAATATTTTTTAATACCTCCTATAACTTTTTGAGACTAAGCGTCCTAGCTTATTCAGTTCCTCATAGCTCTTGCTTCTTACACACGCTACCTCTATGGCTTGAATGGGTCCCTTATATTCCAGGCTCCACAGCTGAATGGTGTGGTGTGACCAGGACACACTACAGCTTTAGCACAACCTCTGGAGATTTTAACTCAACTACTTTTGGCTGTAGACTCCACATCCTATTTACTTTATTTATTGCAGCCTTTCACTGTTTAGGCTAATGACTGATGTGCGAATTGACAGACTTGGGTCTCTTTTTTTTTCCCCTTGAAAAGTTCTACCTGAAATTGGAGGTGGAAGCAGATTCAATAGTAACTTTCAAAAGGAAATTGGATAAATACTTAAAGGGGAAAAAATTACAGGGCTATGGGGAAAGAGCAGCGGAGTGAGATTAATTTTATAGCTTTTTCAAATAGCCGGCACTGGACCGATAGGCCAAATAGTCTCTTTCTGGAGCATGGTGCCTCCTAAATTTACTTCCAGTATGAAGTATCTTACATTTTGTCTGCATTGATCTCAATTTACTAATTAACCCAAGTGCAAGCCCTGTTGTGCTCGTGTATAAAACCTCATTTACCTCCTCTATCCACAGTGCCTTTCCCCCAACCCCATAGAAAGCTTGGGAATTGCAGTATTAATTGAAGTTAATTAAATTCAAAATCATTTATGTGTACCAGGAACAAGACAGAATCTCTGGGTCACCCCACCCAAATCCACTCCCTCTTTTTTTCTGTCCCATGTGACCTAGCTCCCCTTATGATTACCACAGAGAGAGGCCATTTGGCCTATCGGTCCAGTGCCGGCTATTTGAAAAAGCTATAAAATTAATCTCACTCTTCTGCTCTTTCCCCGTAGGCCTGTAATTTTTTCCCCTTCAAGTATTTATCCAATTTTCTTTTGAAAGTTACTATTGCATCTGCTTCCACCACCTTTTCAGGCAGTGTATTCCAGATCATAACCACTCGCTGTGCAAAATAAAACTCCTCATCTCCCCTCTGGTTCTTTTTCCAATTACCTAAATCTATGTCCTTTGGTTGCCTTGTCCAACTGCTTCCTTTCCTTTAGTTATTTATTAATCCATATCCATTTCTTGATATCCATGGCCTTAATTTTTAAAGAAGTCTTTCAAATAGTACTTTTTCAGAGGCCTTTTGAAAGTCTAGGTATGCTATCATATGGCTCCACTATATCATAGGTCTATTTGAGATATTGCTGCTCAAAATAATTCTAAGGTTGGTCAGACGAGACCTGAAGAACTTTTTTTACACTAAAAGATTATTAGAACATAGAAAACCTTACCAAAAATACCATCAACATAGAGATTGAGGCCCCAATATTTGCGGGGAGGGAGCAGAATGGCCTGCCAGTGATCAGGAAGACCGGAAAGGTGGAGGTCTTACTGAATTTAATGGCAGGACCTCATTAGAACTTTTTTACTCAGTTTCCCGCCTGGCAGCTGGCCAGATTGAGAGACTGGCTTGCTGCCAGGTTGGAGTGCCTGCTGTACAAGGCCGCAGACTGAGATGGTGATGGGGGGTGGGAGATCGCCTGGGGTGGTGTGGGGGGAGAGATCACGAAGGGGGAGTTGGCAGATTGCGGGGTGGGGGGGGCGGTCAGCAGATTGCACACGTGAGGGTCATGAGATCATGGGGGGTAGGTTAACCGATCGTGGAGGGGGGTGGGCAGACGGAAGATCGAGGCATGTTTGCTTGGGGGGTTGGGGAGAAGCACTCCTGCTCCTCCTGGCCCTCAAGCAGTGCTGGAAAAGCACTTAGCTGCTGGATCCGGAAGTTCTTGCCTCCCATTAGCTGCCGGGCACAAGGAAACCTGTGCTGGAGGCGTTTAAATCCAAATGGCTGCTAAAATCTGAGATACAGAGCCTCATTAACATATTGGAATTACAGCCCCACCCCTCTAGAGCGGGTTACTCGCCCAATTTCCCGCCACCCAAAACCAATCTGCCCCGGTTAAACCAAAACTCCCCCCTTCGTGGCAGGTTGGGGTCAGGTTTCCCACTTTTAAGAATTTTATACCCCCCACCCCCGTCACTGTCCCACCCGTCCTGGAGGGTTTACTATTTTCCTCCCCCCCCACCCCCCATAATTTCATTTGAAAGGAAATTGGTTAAATAATTTGGAATGGAAGAATACAAAAGGATATAAGGAAAAGATAGGAATATGAAATTAAGAGTAGATGTTCCAGCTGAAGAGATTGCATTGGTACAAGCACAACAGGCTGGCCGCCTCTGCTGTTGTTTATATGATTCGTGGTAGACTTCATGGCCCTGATATTAGCGGGGAGGCGGGATGGCAGCGATTGGGCACATGGCAAACCCGCATGAACCAAACTTACCATTGCCGACGCAATCGCACATTAATTGATAGTGGTTAACGTCCTCTCTGAGTTTCGCACCGGGCAGCTAGCCTGATTGACAGGCTGGCTGCCATCAGGAGCTGCAACGTAAGGGGGAGGGGGGCAGGAAAGAGAGCGAGCCAGACATCATCCGGTGCTGGACTGGAAGACCGGGGGATGGTGGGGGAGGGAAAGATCGGGAGGGTGAAGAGGGGGACATCGGAGCGGGAGACATCAGAGCAGGTTTCAAAGGTAGGTTCATTTAGTGTTTTGCGTGGTTTTTTATTTAATTTATTTTGTTTCTTGTTCCCTGATCCGGTCCTTCTCGTCTGGTTTCACCAGGTGTGAATCCGAAGCAGTGGGTAAGCGCCCAGGTAAGTTTAAAAATTTTTCTAATCCCTTCATCTGTCACAGGTAAAGTGCATTAAGTCCCTCAACGAGGTACATTTGGCTCTTTAACGGTCATCCAGCCGGCTTTAATTGCTGGAGGGCTTTCCGTTTCCGGGTGGCCCGCGCGCACAAGCGGGTCCCTGGGAAACTTGGAAGCTGGCGGGTTGGAGCCAGCTTCTGAACCCGAACGGGATTTGCATGATTTTCGGAGCCCCCCTGCCCCCAACGCACCCGCATTTTCCTCCTAAAATCACCCCCCGTGTCTTATTAGTTCAGAGACGCTGAACATAAAGTGATTCTATGTAGTCTGAAGTCAGCAAATGATGATGGAATAGAAAGATAAGCACACTGTCTGCCTTGACTCTCCCAGTCTTTCTTTTCCTCCTTTTTTGTTACAGAATTTTCAATTGCTTCATCATCCTCATGACAAGAAAAACAACAACTTGCATTTATAAAGTGCCTTTAACATCGTGAAACATCCCAAGGTGCTTCACAGGAGCATTGTCAGACAAAATTTGACACTGAGCCACATAAGGAGATATTAGGACAGGTGACCAAAAGTTTGGTCAAAGAGGTAGATTTTGAGGAGCGTCTTAAAGGAGGAGAGAGAGGTGGAGAGGTTTAGGGAGGGAATTCCAGACCTTGGGCCTAGACAGCTGAAGCCACGGCCGCCAGTGGTGGGACGAACAAAATCAGGGATGCACAAGAGGCCAGAATTGAAGGAATGCAGAGTTCTCAATGGTTGGTTGTAGGGCTAGAGGAAGTTACAGAGATATGGAGGGGCGAGGCCATGGATAGATTTGAACACTAGAATGAGAATTTTAACTTTGAGGCATTGCTGGACCTGGAGCCAATATAGGTCAGTGAATGCAGGGGTGATGGGAGAACAGGACTTGGTGTGAGTTAGGATACGGGCAATAGAGTTTTGGATGAGCTTGAGTTCACGGAGGGTGGAAGATGGAAGGCCAGCCAGGATTACGGAGGCAGAAGTAGGCAGTATTGGTGATGGAGGGGATATGGGGTCATAAGCTCATCTCAGGGTCAAATAGTACGCCAAGGTTGCGAACAGTCTGACCCAAGGATGTTTTGGCATTGACGTGGATTTCTCTTCTTTGGAGCTTCTATTTTTAGTTCTGAGTTCTGCTGTGCATGTTTAACTTCAGATTTCGAACATCATTTTTTTTCGAACTTCTTTCCTTTTGAAGACCAGATGGCTGTTTGCTTGATGCATCTCCACTCCATACCAGTGAACTCATGAAGCCAAGACAATTGCCAGAACCTGTGTAGATTAAGTCAAAGTAGATATTGAGATATCCAATCCTTAATCAGAAGCAAATCTCTGAATCGGCAGGTTCAAGCCCCATTCCAGGACTTGAGCATGTAATCTGGGCCGGTGTTGCAGTTCAGCCGTGAGGGACTGCTGCATTGTTGGATGTTCTGTCATTTGGATGAAAATATAAAACTACAGCTCTATCTGCCAGTTCCAGTGGTTCATAGTGGATGTTAAAGATCCCATATACTTTGAGGAAAAGTGGCAATTCTCCTAATGACCTGGCCAGTATTCTTTCTTCAACCAACCCCACCGATTAACTGGTCACTCCTCTCTCTCTGGTTTATGGGATCTTTTTGTGTGGCAAATGTCCATTGTTATCCATCATAGATTTGGTTTATAAGGGTCTGTGCAAATATTCCTGTGTTCCAGTCAGGAAAGGTAAATTGAAATCCTCATGACCACTATGGAAGTATTTTTGCTTGCCTGTCCATTTCCTCAGAAGTACAGAAATCTGTCGGAAGTGACTTTGCATCTTGAGGAAAAATCCTGACATACTTTCAAAGCCCTCTACAAATAAGGCTGGCTCTTACTTGGGTGCAGTGGTCAAGTTTATTGTACCAGGATGAATCCAATTCAATCTGATTCCAGGATGGCTCAAGTCTTTTTGAGGAATAATTCAGTTTCATTGGTGGATGTTTTGTAGTCTATCCTTTTGGTTCTCTTGTGATGTGGCAGGGCATCCATCGCACTTGCTTGCCTCAAGGGAAGGATCTCAGGACCTTCAGGCAAAATTTTTAGGACTCATGAGGAAAATATCTTTGGGACAGCTTATAAGATCTGCTGATATTCTTTTCTAAACTTTCCCTTTTATTCAACTTGCTTAACGGACAGCTAATTCAAAAAGTACAAAGCCACCAACCATTTAAAGCAAAAAAATAAAATCAAATACTTTATGTCTAAGTAATCTAGAGCAGAAGCCAGGAAAGCTGAAGGAAGACCTCCACAATTCTTCTTTACCCACTGCTGAAATACTTCAGCATGCCTTCATTCCCTATTTTTAAACCTAACCACTAGGATGGAAAGATTAACACATCCTGTTGTATTTTAAAAGTAAGGATGACTCTGCGGAAGGACTTTTTTTGCTTAAAGAGCCCTTTTTTGAATTGGTGAAAGAGAATTGCCGAATAGCTTTTGTCTTTAATGTTTGATTATTCCACTCGCCCAAGTCAAAGGTCAAAATGTATTAGGCTAAGAATGTTCAAGGTCCTAAGACCAATATCTGGTAGTTATCAAAGCAATAAGAGATTGTCAATTTATCTATGATCTGCCATTTGAGTATCCAAAAGGACAAACTCAAGCCAATAAGAATTGGATACAGATTGAGGTATGGAGAGACTATGGAAGGCGAGTATGTTAAATTGGAGAAAGGAAAGTTCAGGAGAGACCCTGTCAAAGTTTTCTACATTCTAATGGGTATTGATAAAGTGAACCGTCATAAATTGTTATAATCCCAAATGAAGAGAGAAGGTGAACAGGCCATTTATATTTAAGTACTTCATAGAGTTTGGCAATTGTGTCTGTACAGCTTTGGTCTCCTTACCTAAGGAAGGATATACTTGCCCTTAGAGGGGGTGCAACGCAGGTTCACTGGATTGACTCCTGCGATGGATGTTGTCCTGTGAGGAGACATTGAGTAGAATGGGCCTACACTCTCTGGAGTTTAGAAGAATGAGAGGTGATCTCATTGAAACGTATAAGATTCTGAGAGGGCTTGACAGGGTAGATGCTGAGAGGTTGTTTCCCCTGGCTGGATAGTCTAGAACTAGGGGTCATAGTCTCAAGACAAGAAGTCGGCCATTTAGGACCGAGATGAGGAAAAATGTCTTCACTCAGAGAGAGTTGTGAATCTTTGGAATTCTCTACCCTAGTGGGCTGTGGACACTCAGTCATTGGGTCTATTCAAGACTGAGATCGCTAGATTTTTGGACACTAAGGGAATCAAGGGATATGGGATAGGGCAGGAAAATGGAGTTGAGGTAGAAGCTCAGCCATAATCTTATTGAATGGCGGAGCAGGCTTAGGGGGCTGTATGGCCTACTCCTTCTATTTCTTATGTTCCTATGTATCGAGCAGACTACACAGGAGAAGATGAAGATAGAAGGTGTTGGCAAATTTAAAAGCTGAATTTTATGGGGGGGGGCTGGGGGGAAGAACTAATTGAGGTGTGTAAGAGTATAGTTTTGTTATTATTGAACTTTGAGATCGACCAGATGGATTGCAATGGTCAAAGACAGACATCACACAAAATTGGTCTGGATGGTTGCTGGATTATAGACTTGAAGAAATTTGCTGGGATAACTACAGGCAGCCTACTTCCCTGCATTTTAATGCATGCTGTTCGTGGTTACACCTGCAAATAAACTGTTATAATAGGAGACTACGTTCTAAGTGTCTGGGAGAGTTATTTATGACCGTATCTTGTTATGTTACCAAACGTTCACTTCTCTGATCTTTTCCTCCCTCCCCCATTCCTGACAAAAGCTTACCAAAAAATTTCTGATTTTGATCATATCCAGTCACTGAACCACCCATGTGCTCCCCCCCCCACACACACACTAATCAAACCCACTTTTGTACTGCACCCTACCCCCCCCCCCCCCCATCCACTGAGCAGGAAACCTGAGCCTGACAGAAACTTTAACTCACTTTTTCCCCCTCCCACCAAATGTTGTTGAAGTCATGGCCAGCAAAAAACGTTAGACAAGCCGCCTACCCCTCCTTCCCCTCTCTGCACCCCCAACCACTGAGCCACCATTCTCTAGTACATTATATTTATAGTATGCAAATGTACATATGGCTCACTCAAGATTATATATTGTGATGAATTCCCCTTCGTCTGCCTTCCAGTCTAGTAATAATTAGTTTATAGATGTGTTCTGGATCTATGTATACTGGCTTGATGCTTCCCAAATTAACATCACTCGCAACGTTCAGTCTCCACCAAAGACAGTGAAAGCTGGTGTCTTAGCTTTCTATGCTGATAATAGACACCAATCAGCCGTGTCATCTAATCCCCTAAGTAAGGGAGTCTATTAATTATCGATTATTGAAATGGTGAACGCTTCGCAAAATTCCTTCTATATCTATTGCTCCAAGAAGAATACTCTGGGTTTTGTTTTGAAAATACAATTAAACTGAAATTTGCCTTTGGGGTGATAGTTGAGTTAACATTGCAATAAATTGCTTGTGTCCAACCAAGCAGTAACACTGGTGTTTTAAACTGCACACACAAAACTTGCCCAGTGTGTAGGCGAGGGCAAAAAGTTCCTTTTTTAGTGACTCAAATTTTTGTTTGTAACAAGTATACTCCTTTTTTATAAACTTTATTATTATTTATGCTGTCATATATGCAGAGTAACAGAGCTTTAAAAAAAATGACTTTTTAAGCTTTGATCCCTAACACCAAAATCGCTGAAGTGGTGATACAAATGTAGTTGTTCTGCCCTCTCGGTGTGATCCCAATAGAGTCCATGGTGGTGCATATAACTAACGTAAAGAAAATAAACATGACTTGGGCTTGTGACAGTCTTGGATACTGAAGGACTTCACAGCATCTAGCAAAATGAAGCCATGAAAGTAGAGTGGAGCCTTTTGGCAAACCTATTTTCCATTCATTACCACAAATTGTGATACGGTGTTGGTGAGATTGAACAAAATACTCCATACACTGCCCAATTGACCTTGTACTGCTTACACTGAGATCTAAATTTTAATGTTTAAGTTGTGCTTTACTGAATAACAGCCACATTTGAATGGCTTACTGAATCGCCCTCTTTAAGTCAGAAAACCAGATAGAAAGTATGAATTGCTTCACTCATGCCATCAGAGTCATACTTGTTGCACATGTGGAGCCGTCCAGTTTCCTTTAACTCCAAGCACCACTGCACTTGCACATATGCACAGAGCTTACAGGAACATCTGTATCTTCATGTAGAGGTGCTGAATATACTCCAGTTCTACTACCCTAAGCAATGTTAGTATCATGAATGATGTAAGTGGGTGGCAACAACTGTACTACTCAGTCTCATTTCTCTGGGGATGGGGCAGAAGGAGGACTCTGTGGCTCCCCAACTCTTTACAATCTATATTAACGATTTGGAGGAGGGGACCGAGTGCAACATATCAAAATTTGCAGATGATACAAAGATGGGAGGGAAAGTAGAGAGTGAGGAGGACATAAAAAACCTGCAAGGGGATTTAGACAGGCTGGGTGAGTGGGCGGAGATTTGGCAGATGCAATATAATATTGGAAAATGTGAGGTTATGCACTTTGGCAGGAAAAATCAGAGAGCAAGTTATTTTCTTAATGGCGAGAGACTGGAAAGTACTGCAGTACAAAGGGATCTGGGGGTCCTAGTGCAAGAAAATCAAAAAGTTGGTATGCAGGTGCAGCAGGTGATCAAGAAAGCCAACGGAATGTTGGCTTTTATTGCTAGGGGAATAGAATATAAAAACAAGGAGGTTTTGCTGCAGTTATATAAGGTATTGGTGAGACCGCACCTGGAATACTGCATACAGTTTTGGTCTCCATACTTAAGAAAAGACATACTTGCTCTCGAGGCAGTACAAAGAAGGTTCACTCGGTTAATCCCGGGGATGAGGGGGCGGACATATGAGGAGAGGTTGAGTAGATTGGGACTCTACTCATTGGAGTTCAGAAGAATGAGAGGCGATCTTATTGAAACATATAAGATTGTGAAGGGTCTTGATCGGGTGGATGCAGTAAGGATGTTCCCAAAGATGGGTGAAACTAGAACTAGGGGGCATAATCTTAGAATAAGGGGCTGCTCTTTCAAAACTGAGATGAGGAGAAACTTCTTCACTCAGAGGGTGGTAGGTCTGTGGAATTTGCTGCCCCAGGAAGCTGTGGAAGCTACATCATTAGATAAATTTAAAACAGAAATAGACAGTTTCCTAGAAGTAAAGGGAATTAGGGGTTATGGGGAGCGGGCAGGAAATTGGACATGAAGCTGAGTTCGGATCGGTCAATGCCCTGTGGGTGGCGGAGAGGGCCCAGGGGCTATGTGGCCGGGTCCTGCTCCGACTTCTTGTGTTCTTTAGATTTGTGGTTGGGATCAGATCAGCCATGATCTTATTGAATGGCGGAGCAGGCTCGAGGGGCCGATTGGCCTACTCCTGCTCCAATTTCTTATGTTCTTATGTTCTTATGTATCTAATTGGATATCCAGAGCTTTGTGCACTAGCTTATGGCCACCAGTGGGATTTCTAGTAAGAGGAAGGAGCTGACTGACTATGTGAGGTTGCCTTTTAATGGTCTCATAACTGATGTGAAATTGCACTTTTTTTCCCTCTGGAATTCACCAACATTTTACTCCACATTTGTGGCCTCTGCTGCACCAATAACAAATATGCAATATAACTGAAGCATTAGAAACAGGACTCATTATAAGGGAGATCAGAGCAGCTATTTTTAAGGGAAATACACTAGCTGATTAAATGTCCCCTATGCATTGATTGCTATTTGTTACTGTAAGATGTTATAGTACTCTATTACTAACTTCAGCATAAGCTCAAACTGTTCTCAAATTAAACTGACTGACATTTCCTGATGCAAGGTGTTTTCACTTTGGAAGTGTTATGTTATTTTGTACCAATTATTCTATGGATACATATCATGCACAAGTTCACTAAAATGTACAATATTGGAAATTCCTTAGAGAAAGAAATAGAACAACTGTTTTCAAATAGTTGGAAATCAGATTTGAGAATTTTAATCACTATCTTAATTGTCACAGCAAATTTATCAATTAACGATCAGGATCAATGTTTTACATTGACTGATGAAGACATATTTGATTTTATTACCTGGACTCTGTACTTTTATGCCTTGGGGATTGCATTCTATGATTCCAGCTTTTTCCCATTTTAAAAACTGCAAAGCAATAGCCTGGTTGCATATTTAATTACATCATCAGACCCGATCAACATATTTAAGGAGGGACCCGTTGTCTTCCTGCGGGTGGAATAAAATCGAGACATAGCAGGAAGGTAATGGAATCCGAAGGGGTAAGTGACTAGCGAGGTGGGTGGTGTTAAAATCGGGGCCCTTGTCTTTCACACATACCCTCCCGTGCACTACTTCAATCATTTTGAAGGTGGACTGAAACACTTGGTGAGATGAGGCCAGATACAAATCATTAAGCTGCTTTATTTCACTGACACTCTGGCCCCGATATTTATGGGGAGGGTGTGGGTGAGACCAAAAACAGTTGAATAACCCAACAAGACTGGGGACGCAGAGGTCCTGCCGATTCTTAACGGCTGGACCTCATTAACATTATGTAGTTCTGTCTCCCACCCAGCAGCCGGTGGGCGGGAGAGAACACCAGCGGCAGGAGGTCAGATGGTCCCCGGCAATCGCGGCTGGGGTGTTCGGCAATTGGGGGGAGGGGGGGAAGGGAGGCCTCGGTGGGGGGGGGGTGGAAGGAGGGAGGCCTGCAAATGGGGGAGGGAGGCCTGCTAATGGGGGACAGGGAAAAAGAGGGATGCCTGAAATTTGGCATGGGGGTGGGGGGGAGAGGGAGGCCTGAGATTTAGGGGAGTGAGGGGGGGGGGTAAAAGAGAGTGAGGCCTGCAATTTGGGGGGCAGGGGGAAGAGAGGGAGGCCTGCGATTTGGGGGGGTGGAGGGGGAAAGAGAGGGAGGCCTGCGATTTGGGGGGGAAGAGAGGGAGGCCTGCGATTTTTTTTTGGGGGGGGGAAGAGAGGGAGGCTTGCTAACAGTCAAAGCAAATTTCACTTATTTAGCTCAATGTCTCCTCTCTCCTCAAACATGGGGAAAAAAATGAAACCACATACCCTGTCATGTTCATGGACTGATTTACCTGTTTTTGGCATCATTTTTCTTTCATAATACTGGTAACTATAAAAACTTCCTGCAGCTTTTAGCTTCCAGCTCCAAGCTCTGGGCTGTGTGCCAAGGTATGTTAAAACCTCTCTGCCCACGTTGCCCTTTGTCCCTTTGTGTTGATTTCCTCCCCATAGTGATTTTCCGGTTAGCCTGTTAATAAAACTGCAACCTCTCCTCCTTCCTTGGGGTGTGAATTTTAAAGAGGCCATCTCCTGCTAAGGGGCCTGGAATGAAATAGTTGACCATTATTGTATCAATTTGAAGCAGACGGCAAGCCACAACATTTTACAAACTGAAATTGGATTAGTTTGTCTGATTTTTTTTTTTCAATAGACATCTACAATGCCCGTAGAGAAAGACCCACTGGTCCATCCAGCCTGTCCCACACAGTTGTGATGCCTTATGCACACATACACTCCCCACCCACTTAGAGCCATGTAATCTTTGGGGCAGCCAAAAAAGATTTCTTTTTTAAATCCCCGGCCAATTAGGGGAAACAAAACTGGAAAATTCCTCTCCAACCCCTTTAGGCAATCAAAACTAATCCAGATCACATTGGCACTTATTTATGTTTCAGGATACCTACCTCTTGTATGAGGTGATCTCAGTCCCAGCCAGAAATAGGTCCAGCTCTCGCTTGAAGGAATACAGCAACTCAGCATTCACCGAGTGAGCTGGCAATCTGTTCCACAGATCCATTATTCTCTGGGACAGGAGTATTGCTGTCTATTGATTTTTCACTTGCATGGTGACATTCCCCTTGCACCACATAGCTACTCTGGCTAAATCAGTGGGAAGCCTAGAATTATGATTTTGTAAGTGAATGCCATTCCCGAGGCACCAAGGCAGGGATGAAGAAATCATACTGAGTGCTTTTTCCTTCCCATCTAAATGTTAGGCTTCTCCTTCTAAACATATTTTAAACTCTTCTGAAGTTCAAATAGTTACAATTAAAACTACAATCTGGCTGTATTCTGAATTTGAATACAGCAGCTTGGCTGAAAAATATTCTCAAAAGCACAACTAAAAAAACTCGAGGCCTGAAAATGGATACGTAGGAAGGAGGGGGGTGGTCTGAAAGATCAGTGAGGAAAGAGTAAAAGAAATATGTGTGAGGGATATTTTGTTTGAGTAAAATGATCATATCATCACTGTTTTTCTGGTTATCCTGAACAAGTCATGGGAGTTGGTGTTGTACTTCAAAAACTAGATGAGTTTGGGGGAAATTCATAAGATGAGACACAATTCAGTCTCGTACATCAATGAAAAAATAATACTTTAACCACAATTTGTTTGTACACCCAATGAATGTCAGAGTTTAGAATGCAAGCTGGAAAATGTGACTGATTTTGGTGAAACTGCATAAGAATAGTTGACAATTATTGATGTGGATTGTAAAGTTACCACAAATTGTATTCTGCCTTGGTTACTTAGGATCAAGCTGCATAAGTTGTGATAGTTACACATGCCATGTTGTAGAAGTAAAACTATTCAAGCTTTGGAGCTGAAAGCATTTGGTGTTCAGATGATTACAATTCTTCTTGGGAAGATGAAACAGCTCTCTAAACTTATAATTATTGATTGCACAGTGCAAAAATTCAAAGTGGAGACATTTGTTACCTATGTTCCTTAGTTTGAATGTCCATTGTAGAGTAGATTCATTTTTGATGAGGAATATGAGTTGGAACTATTATAACATGGATAAAAATGTACTATGAAACAATTAAAAGGCCAATTCAAAGCAAGGTAGAAAAAAGACTAACAAGATGATGTACATGGGGAGGGGGGAAATCTGGAGGAGGAGTGATTTTGCAGAAGTAAAATTACCACCCATGTCCTGTTGCTGAGATACCTTGAGCAATAGCATTCCGATTGTTGTACCTTCAAAAGCAACTTTGAAATTGGGGAATTCGGGGATGTAGTATTTGATTAGCAATATTGTTTTTGCATATGATCATTGTGTACATTCTAAAAATGAATGCAAAACTTTGAATTAATGTAACTTGTAAGCCTTTGGTTCCTCATTCATTTCTGGAAAAGAGTCTTTGATACACAGAGGGTGAAATTGATCTTGTGCGGTAGCGCAAAATGGGCGATAATGAGTCAGTAGCTCGTTTTACACTCCACCAGATTTAGTTTTCCATTGAAGTTCCATTACTGCCCAAAACCAATTTCACCCCCAAAGTGTTCATGACCACAACAGGAGTTTCAGTAAATTTAAAAATAAGTCTCTACCCTATAGAATCATTGTTGAATACATAGCAACATAAAATATGCACAGCAGTTAGTTCTGTAGAATTTTACCAATGTATTGTTTTACAGAAAATATGGGATGTATAAAGTCAAAGAACTTCACTGAAGAACCAAAAGAATTGAAGGAAAAACCAGTACGTAAATCTGAACCAACTATTTATGTGAGAGATCCCACATCCAATACAAAAGTGCCAGTAAGTAGTGAAGTGAGAGGAAAACCTCATGGCACAAAGCAAGATACATGCATGACTGGTCTATGTAAAAATCCATTGTCATGATCACATTTCTATGAACTAAAACCTCCTGATTTACTTTATTTACCAATTTTCTTTCCATCAGTTTGGTGGGTCACAAATGACTTGTGCTGTATATCATTTTAAACAAATGAGATGAACGTCACTGAATTAAAACAGTCAATTTAGATATCAAAATACTCGGATCTTCTCCAAGGCTCTCCCCTACCCTAACCCCAAACTTGCATCTTTTTCTATTTCCCATCTATCTCCCTTCATGCCCTCTCCAAGCACATCTCGTCCATAAGACCCTCCTCTTGCTCCTTTGCCCCCATGCTAGCTGATACTATAAATGGTTCCCTCTCCTCGGATTTCAAAACCGCCATCATCATCTCCCTTCTCAAAAAAAAACACCCTCATCCCTTCTGTCTTTGCAAACTACCACTCCATCTCCGACCTCCCTTTCCTCTACAAAGTCTTTGAACATGTTGTTACCTTCTTAATCCGTGCCCATCTTTCCTGCAATTCCATGTTTGAAATTTTCCAATCAGGTCTTCAGCCCTAATCAGAGTCGTAAATGACATCTTCTGTGACTGAACAAGGTGCACTATCCCTACTATTCCTCCTCAATCTTTCTGCAGTCTTTGACATGGTTGACCACACCATCCCCCTCCAGCGCCTCTCCTCCGATGTTTGGCTCAGTGGGAGTGCCCTCATTTGATTCCGCTCTTGCCTATCCAATCATTGCCCTGCACCATTACCTCTGGAGTCCCCCACGGATCCATTCTTGGTGCCCTCTTCTTCATCACTGACATGCTGCCGCTTGGTGACATCATCTGAAGGCATTGGTCAGCTTCCACATGTATATTGGTGACACCCAGCTCCACTACTTCACCACCTGTCTGACTCCTTCACTGCTTCTGTGTTGTCTTGACTGCTTTGCTAACATCTTGGATTGTGGATGAGCCACAATTTCCTCCAGTTCAATATTGGGAAGACAAATGCCATTAGCTTTGGCCCCCGCCACAAACTTTATACCCTCCTTGGCCACTGTCTCAGGTTGAACCAGACTGTTTATAGTCTCAGCATCCTATTCAACCCCAATCTGAGGTTCCAACTCCATAATCCCTCCATTACAAAGACCGCCTACTTCCACTTCCATAACATTGCTCCTCTCTCAACTCATCTTCTGCTGTAAACCTCATCCATGCCTTTTTCACCACCAAACTTGATTATTCCAATGCTCTGCTGGCTAGCCTCTCATCATTGGAAGACTCTGCTGTCTGTATCCTATCCCATACCAACTCCTGCTCACTCATCACCTCTGTCCATGACCTACATTGGCTCATGGTCTCCCAATGCATCAAATTTAAAATTCTCATTCTCATGTTTAAATTGCTTCATAGCCTTGCCCCTCCCTATATCCGTAACCTTCTCCAGCCCTACAACCCCCCCCCCCCCCCCAGACTTTGTTCCTCCAACTCTGGCCTCTTCTGCCTCCCTCCTCCCTTCACCCCACCATTGGCAGCCATGCCTTTAGCCATCTAGGCCCTACACTCTGGAATTTCCTCCCTAAACCTCTCTGCCTCTCCACCTCACACCCCTTTGATGAATTTTTTTTTTGTCAAACCTCGTATTATCTTTCTTTTGTCCAGCATCCATTTTTGCCTGATTACACTTCTGTGAAGCACCTTGGCATGTTTTACTACATTAAAGGTGCAATATAAATGCAAGTTGTTGTTATATGGACTGCAGAATATGAAAGTTGGTGAGAAAAACTGACTTGTAGCATGTTATCCTCTCTTTTTTTCTCTTTACTATTTGCCCATTCTCTCCAGCTTTAAGTTCTACCATAAGAACATATGAAATAGGAACAGGAGTAGGCCATTCAGCCCCTCGAGCCTGCTGCACCATTCAATAAGATCATGGCTGATCTTCAACCTCAACTCCACTTTCCTGCCCAATCCCCATATCCCTTAATTCCCTTAGTATCCAAAAATCTATCGATCTCAGTCTTGAATATACTCAATGAGCATCCACAGCCCTCTTGGGTAAAGAATTCCAAAGATTCACAACCCTCCTGAATGAAGAAAATTTTCCTCATCTCAATCCTAAATGTCCGACCCCTTATCCTGAGACTATGGGAGTTAAATTGGGTAGGACTAAAACTGGGCGCGGGTATCGCGATCCGCAATTAACCGGCACCCAGTGCTTCCTTCGCAAGCAGAATGAGAGATTCATCCGGCCTCAGTATTTACTAGAAGCAGCGTTCCAAATCAACGTTGATACAAGGATTCAAGGACATTTGCACTTTTCACCAGCAGAGGGAGCCCCAATCTCTTAAGGGCAACCTGTCTATCTGACAGCCAGCCAAAATCTCTTAAAGGTAGCCGGTACCTGTTTGCTAAAAATAAGTCTGCTGTCCGCACATAATCTGAACGGAGATCAGACATCACTCATGTAAAACACAGGTGCAGGTCGTGTCTTACAAACTGTTATGCTAAAACCTTGAATAAAGGTTCCGCACCACTAATCCCACATCCTCCAATCTGCTTGCAGGACCTCACCAATCTGCCGGTCCGAGTTGGTGCTAGGCCTGCGAGAGTGCGTGCACCAAGGTTCTCTGCTGATGCACTAGAGGCCTTGGTGCAAGAGTTGGACAGAAGGAGGGGTACCCTATATCCGCGGGGGGGGGAAAGAGAGGAGGGCAAGAGGCCCTCCAGACATATACTCAAACGATTGTGGCAGGCAGTAGGTGACGCGGTCAATGACAGGCACATTGCACCGTGAACATGGATGCAGTGCAGGAAGAAGTTCAATGCTTTGACACGAGTGGTCAAGGTGAGTGAGGTCAAGTGGCATCTCCTACCAATTGCACCACTAGCTGCATCCACTGCTTCACACACTACACCCCCCCCATCACCCACCGACCAACAAACTCTTTCAACCAGTACTCAACTCTTCCAATCAGATGCTTCCTCTCACCCTCACATGTTACCACTGTTGCAAGCCGCACACCCACAACTCACAGGCCACACACACTGGCAGCTATTCAACCATGATAGGCACATCATCCAGACACACATCCTGCTTTCTTGCAGGAGAAGGTGGTGCATAACAGGAGGCTCCAAGTGGCAGTGGCATTTCACCCGTTGAACCTGTTCTGCCATTCAATGAGATCATGGTTGATCTGTGACTTAACTCCATATACCCACCTTAACCCCATATCCCTTGGTTCACAGAAATCTATCAATCTCCGATTGAAAATTAACAAGTGAGCTAGCATCCACTGCCATCTGCAGAAGAACGTTCCAAACGTCTCCCACCCTTTGCGTGCAGAACCGTTTCCTAACTTCACTTCTGCACGATCTGGCTCTAAATGTTAGGCTATGTCCCACGTCCTAGTATTGAAGTGTAGGAGACCTCCAAAAACAGTTACAAATGCATCAGCAGTCAGAAGCAATAATCCATCAGCTAACCTGTAAATCCTGCATGGCCCCTATAAATAGCGCTGGTGGGGGGTCCTCCAGGCACTCTAAGACAGGTTCAGATGGTCGTGGTTAAGACAATGCGTTGAGTAGAGCATTAAGTCCCAAAATAGTGCCTATCACTTTAAATCAGTGTTACACACTGATCAAATGCATATTCTTCCTACTTTACAGGCTGCCGGCATTCGTTATTTGTGTGTGCGCTAAACCCTTTACCAAGATGGCGTCTGGTGCACGTCATGCTAGAAGCATACATGGGCATCTAAGGCGCCATCTAAGGCGCCATCTTGGATGTTCAGGAGGCTGTGTAGTGCCGAAACAAGGGGCGCTAGACTGCCCAATTTCTAGCCCTTAGACCATTTAGTTCTAAACTCTCCAGCCAGGGGAAACAGCCTCTCAGCATCTAACCTGTCAAGCCCTCTAACAATTTTATACATTTCAATGAGATCACCTCTCATTCTTCTAAACTCTAGAGAGTATAGGCCCATTCTACTCAATCTCTCCTCATAGGACAACCCTCTCATCCCAGGAATCAATCAAGTGAACCTTTGTTGCACCGCCTCTAAGGCAATTATATCCTCCTTAGGAAAGGAGACCAAATCTGCACACAGTACTCCAGGTGTGGTCTCACCAAAGCCCTGTACAATTGTAGCAAGACTTCCTTACTCTTGTACTCCAACCCCTTACACTAAAGGCCAACATACCATTTGCCTTCCTAATTGCTTGCTGTACCACATGTTGACTTCCTGTGTTTCATGTATAAGGACACCCAAATCTCTCTAAACACCAACATTTGATAGTTTCTCACAATTTAAAAATATTCTGTTTTTCTATTCTTCCTACCAAAATGAATAACCTCACATTTTCCCACATTATACTCCATCTGCCACCTTGCCCACTCAACCTGTCTATATCCCTTTGCAGACTCTTGTGTCCCCCTCACAGATTACTTTCCCACCTAGCTTTGTATTATCAGCAAACATGGATACATTACACTCGGTCCCTTCATCTAAGTCATTAATATAGATTGTAAATAGCTGAGGCACAAGCACTGATCCTTACGCTACCCCACTAGTTAGAACCTGCCAACCTGAAAAGACCCATTTATTCCTACTCTGTTTTCTGTCCGTTAGCCAATCCTCAATCCATGCTAATGTTATCCCCAACCCCATGAGCGCTTATCTTGTGTAACAACCTTTTGTGTGGTACCTTTTATCGAATGCCTTTTGAAAATCCAAATATACCACATCCACTGGTTCCCCTTTATTGACCCTGCTAGTTACATCCTCAAAACTGTAATAGATTTGTCAAACACCATTTCCCTTTCATATACCATGTTGATTCTGCCTAACCATATTATGATTTTCTGAATGCCCTGTTATTACTTCCTTAGTAATGGATGCCAGCATTTTCCCGATGACTGATATCAGGCTAACTGGCCTGTAGTTCCTTGTTTTCTCTTTCCCTCCTTCTTTAGCTGGCTCATCCATCCTTTAGTTCTAGCAGTAAAACAGTAAATGCAGTAGGAGCCTCTTGTAGTCTTTAGCATTCACACTGTTCATTCAATTAATTGGCAGCAGAGATAATTTTAAACTAATTCCTGATTTTAGTTTAGGGAGAAAAAAAACTGCACTTTCATATTTATTCTCATAATTTTAAAAGTTCAACATGCCTTTCATTTTCAGCCTTCCAATGTAAGTGATTTGTGCTCTCCATAACACAATGACTTTTTTAGGAACAGGGGTAGGCCATTCAGTCCCTCTAGCCTGCTCCACCATTCAATTAGATCATGGCTTATCTGCACCTCAACTCCATTTACCCGCCTTAGCTTCATATCCCAAGTTCCCCTTATCTAACAAAAGTCTATCGATCTCAGTTTTGAAGACTCCAATTGTCCCAGCATCCACAACCTTTTGGAGAAGAGAATTCCAGATTTCTACTACCCTTTGTCTGGGAAAAAATGCTTCCTGATTTCCCTCCTAAATGGCCTGGCTCTAATTATAAGATTATGTCCCCTTGTTCTTGATTCCCCCACCAGAGGAAATAGTTTCTCTGTATCTACCCTATCGAATCATTTTAACATTTAAAACACCTCGATTAGATCACCCCTCAATCTTCTATCCTCAAGGGAATACAAGCTAAGTTTATGTAACCTGTCCTTATAATGTAACCCCTCTAAGCCTCAGTATAACACTCTGATGAATCTGTGCTGCACCTCCTCCGAAGCCAATATATCCTACCTGAGGTGCCGTGCCCAAATTGAATGCAGTACACCAGAAGGGGTCTGACCAAGGCTCGATACAACTGACGCATCACTTCCTCCCCTTTGTAATCCAGCCCTCTTGAGATAAATGGCAATGTGGTGACCAAAACTGAATAGAACTAATGTAATGCAATGGCCATCATAGTTTCTTGGACTTGTACTTGCTGCTTTGGTTATACCCCTAAAACTATATTTAGTAACAGCTTTTCACACTAAAGACTTGTTTTGCCCAGAAAAAGGTTTTGATACCATATCTCTTTCTGAAAGCTTATTCCTTTGTGTCTTTTCAACTAATATTTAACAATGTTTTGCTTTACTTTACATTTCTAAACATTAAACATTTATGTGCTAAGGAGAGTAAAGCCTTATCATATAATTTGTTTTAATTCAGAGATTTCTAGTGATGAGCTGATATTGTTGCAGTGGAATGATTACAGCACCAGTTCATCCACATTAACCATGGAACTTGATCAGTGACCCATAGTAAGCTATACTTAGGGGGGAAAAAATATTTTTTCCTTCAATTGTCTGCACTTCTGTTAAATTTAATATATTCTCCTGGTCTGCTGGGGAACTTGCATGAGAAGCTTTTATCAGATCTCTGGTTGCAATTAACACACAACTGTTGGAAGGTTCTTGGGTGGGGAAGCAAATTAATCAAGCTATGTAGTAAGAATTATTTTTTCTGAGTAACAGAATTAATGCATTTACATTTAAGAGGTATTTAAAAGCATATTCTCGTGTTCTTTCAATGCATCTATGATGCCTCACTTCCAACATTTGACATGAATAAAACGATTTGGCTTGTGCAGCTGCGGTGCAATGTCCTTTTAATATTTCCTTTTTAATTTTAAGTAGAGCTTGTGGGTAGATAGTTCATGATTGCATCTGTACGTAAACAAATAAACCTAATGAACATTGAATTGCTTTGTATGTTGATATCAGAGATAATCCAATGCTCATTGGATTGAGTAGGCAATAAACTAATGAGCTACATTAAATATTTTTACATTTTGGATTTACAATATTGGAGTTTCTGAATAAATATCTTGTTTCAGAATTCAAAGAAGGATTCTCATCTTTTACCTGGCCAAAAGTTTCAGAAATTTGAAGGTAAATTAATAAGAAGCTTTGTACAGGCATGGAATTTTTCTTTCTATTTTGATTTGCAATCAAATTAATATCATACCTTTCTATATGCACGTGACAGAGACAGATGGCAAAGTAGTTATTGCCTTGTACCCATATGATGGAAACCATACGGATGACCTGAGCTTCAAGAAAGGAGAAAAGCTAAAAGTGCTTGAAGAGTAAGTACTAAGCATTTCTCTTGCACACACATATACTCATTAAGAAAATATGCGTACCACTGGCATTAAGCTGTTGGTTGTTTATTCTTCAATGAAGTTATTGTTTTGCTTTTGCATATCATGCCTACCTATATCAGCTGGTAGTAGGCAGGTTTCAGAAATACTTCTGCCATTGTGGGCAAAAATGCCTGTGCTCTAGTTGCACAAGTTGCAAACATAAGTCATTTCCCATAGTCATGTGATCAATCCTTTCCAAGGAAAGGGCACCATGGGAGAAGAGTGAGGCAGTCCTTACATTTTAATTAACTTGTAGTGACAACACCACAGCCATCACATTGATGTGGTTCCTGCCATCCAAAGTGGTGAGCACTTAAAAGGTTCAAGTCATCTGGGAATCCGTTCTACACATTCTGAAGTTGAACCAAAAAGTTTATAACCCAAGGCCATTTGGCCTAGCATAACTGTGCCGATTCTTTGCTAAAACAATCCAAAACTCATCCCACTGCCCTGCTCTCTTCCCCATAACATTGTGACTTCCTCTGCTTCAAATATTTATTCACTATTCTCTTAAAAGATGTAGTAATCTCTGCTTCGACCACTCCCTGTAGCAAAACATTCCATGTTCCAACAAGCCTCTATATAAAGAAATTTCTTCTAACATCTCACCTCACTCTCTTAATGACCATTTTAAATTGCCCTGCAAATTTTTCCTTGGTCATAGCTGCAGAAAAGGCTGGCTCTACCCCTCCCTATAGAATCCTCCACTACTGCCACACTCCTATTCTTGTAGTGTACTTGCCTCTCACCCCCTTGGACAGATCCATGCTCCATGGTGCCACAATGTTGCCCAGGGGCCACCCTCATCTGAGTTGCTGTCACCGTCCATCTCCAATTTCTCCAACACTGAGGCCCTGATTTTAACTGGGGGTGCGAGCTCACATCATGGCGCCACGAGATCCTGGATCTGGTTTGCATGTACGAGCTCAGGCTCCTGCACAAACCTGGTGGGAATCAATAGGTGACCGGGTGAGAGCAGGATTTCAAATCTGATGAAAAGGTCCCTAGGACTAAAGTAAGTGGTTAACGGATGGTTGGGGGAGTGGAGAGGGAAGCCTGGGGCAGGGGAAGCCCAAGCTTTCCTTGTGAGGCCCAGAGGAGTACTCCTGCTCCTCTTGGCCCACAAGGAAACCATCAAAATATTAACAAAACTTACCTTCCCGGGCCTCTTATGACCCCGCTCCTGCTTGCTGCCAGCTTTCTCTGGTGAGTCCAGCACTCAGTGTGGCATACAAAACCTTGGGTTAAAATCACTTTGGGTATGTAATTGCATCATAGAACCCCGACCTTCACATATTTATGAGGACCTCGCCTGCCTGCAGCAAGCATTTCCGATGCATCCCGAGATCTGGGAGTTAAAAATGGCAGTGAGGGCAGCAGAGCAAACTGAGAGATGCGTACTCTGTTCCTATTTTAACCCCCTGCCCACCCTGTTCTCGTTGGGTTTATCAGGGGTTAAAATCAGGGCTCAAGTGTACATTGGACAGTTCCCTCCACCTGTGAGTCCTGGCTCCCATTGCTGCCCCTGCCGATGGTCACCCCATGTCTCTGTCTCTATCTCTAAATTAGCCCTGCATCCTGAATTGTCCAGCACTGGCTTTTGGGTGACCACATTCTGAACAGTACATTCCAGAAACCCCTCACCTTCCCTGATGCAGCAATACTCCACAGCTAAAATACACAGATCATTTGGTCCAGAAACTCAATTTTCTAGCACTGGATTGACTAAGGATCCATGATGGCCGATCTATCCCACTCCACACACACATCGAGGGTTCCCTCCATTGCTATCCCTTTGTGTCTAACATGAAAATGTAGATAATGTTAGCTTGGGTGGGGTTGGGGAGTTCTTTTCTGATGGCACACTCTTCTGGCCTTTTGCACTCTACTGGCCTCTAGTAACAGGAAATTGAGCCTTCTGTACTATCTTCATTCATACAATAGTGCAATTGACAGAGAACAGCCAATCACACCTCATTTGTAACCAATTCATTATCTATTATTTCCTGAAACCAGTTCACCGTTAAGGCATCTAATAAACAACTCTAATTAAATGGCTGAGTATTGAATGAAATAAATTTAAACTGAAGATACAGTATAAATAAAAATGTCAAGACTTGTGCCCCACTCACACTCTCTCCATTGGTCTTTCACCGTTTCATTTAAAGATGTCCGGCACCTATACTTGCAACGTTCATGCTTTCAAAATAAGCAGTAATGAGTCAAACTCAGTAATTCCTTTCTGATTTGACTTGACCTTTCACAGATTGACATTGCATTGTCACTGACTGATGCACACTTTATCAACCCTGTATTATCCTTACCACTACCTAGATCTGGATTTGTGAGTTATGTAGCTCACTAACCCTTAGTGCTTTTATTTTTCAGTAAAGTCCCAGGAAGCTGTGGAAGCTACATCGTTGAATAAATTTAAAACAGAAATAGACAGTTTCCTAGAAGTAAAGGGAATTAGGGGTTACGGGGAGTGGGCAGGAAATTGGACATGAATTTAGATTTGCGGTTAGGATCAGATCAGCCATGATCTTATTGAATGGCGGAGCAGGCTCGAGGGGCCGATTGGCCTACTCCTGCTCCTATTTCTTATGTTCTTATAAAGTCCTGTTGTGTGTCCTCCATACCACCTATAATATCACAATAGCCTGAACAAACTGCCATACAATTTGTGAGTGCTGCATTTAATCAGGAAAGATGTGCATCTTTTGTACATGATGTCAGAAAATGGTTGAATAATTGGATTTTAAAGTTTGATACCACTCAGTATTTTTCTGTGTACTTTTCATTTAGCAGAATCTCACTAACGCTGTTTGTGTAAATGGAGAAATATTACCCGATTTGAAGTTTTTTGTGGAAAGCCCAGGGAATTGCCACTTTATTTTCATTGTCGTATGGATACCATGCAGGGGGGCGAGTACTGTCCTCAAGCTCAGGTGTTGGGGAAGGAGAACAAAAGTTGTTACAGGAACGTGTTACTTTTTTTCTCACTCAATTTTAAGGAATGCCTTGACCTCTGAACCATGCCTGAGCAAAGCCTTGCCAATTAATCAACTATGTCTACTATAAATGATACCTCATCAGTTATACCTCAATATTTTCACTTACTTTAAAGTACTTGCATGATTTACTTTTCTCTACAGTGGTAGAACTTTGTATTAATAGAACCTTAGTAGCTTTCCAGTTATTTAATCGTGCTTCTGGTATAACTCTCCTAATAACTCAGCTCGTTGAGCTATATGCACCAGAAAGCTCCCAGGTTTGATCCCCAGTATCAGACTCTCCTCGGTCAAATGCAGAGGTGATGTTCCCAATACTTTGTCCTAGATTCAGAAGAGCATTTCACATCTGTCATTTCCCCCACCACTCCAGACAGACAGACGATAATTTTGTCTTATCAGTCTGGACTGTACAATAACTATTTAAACAATCTTGTCCTATTGCTTGAGAGGAAATGACACTCTTCACTGTACAAGGCCATTTATTCTCTGACACACTAAACTAATTCTGCCACATTAGCTTGAAAGCAGACTGGAAACACACATTGGAGCACGTTGACTTAGCCGTATGAAGCCATTGTCCAGCAGGTAGATTTTCAACTTTCCACCAGGGCATAAAACTGGCGTGGCAGATCAACATGTTTTTTTTTAAATCTGATTTTCATTTCCATTGAAAATCTATCCCGATGTGTTTTGGTGCCATAACATGTATGCATTGCTGGGAAGGAAGAAGAGAAAAGTTTCAACCTCAACTGTTTTTAAGAATGAGAGCGTGACTAAAATTGGGTTTGCTACTTCCCTCTCTGCCTTTCAAAAGCCTATCATTTCAACCACACTTTTTTTGTCACCCCTCCTAGCAAATGGTCTGTGCTTTCCTATGTGATGTGCCTTGGGACATTTTATTATGCTAAAGGTACTATACAAACTGTAGGTTTCCATTTTAGGTACAGAATTTTCACATGTAGTTCTTAGTTCATTCAGTTGCTTCACTCGTTCCAGTGCCGAAATGTGTTTATAGACAATTATTCTTGTTTCCTGAGATGTCAGAAACTTCCTGACTAACAATGTCGTTTATTTGGACACCAGCTGACTTTGACAGAGGTCTGTGTATGATGAGGATTTGATCTGCTAGCCATATGAATTCTGTGCCGAATCATGCCCTTTTCTAGGCAGTATAAACTTATTCCTATTACAAGGAATGCTCCTTCCTCACTTTATAAATCTATCAACAATTTGGACTATCAATTTACAAAATACAGCAAAGCTAACAAACCAAGCAGGGCTTTATCCGGAATTACTTCAAATAAATTTCCAGGAAAAAAATAAAATTAACTTTTTCATTCTTTATTCAAGACAAGAGTCAAATGTCTGCTTGTTTGAAATGTAAGCTGCATAATGGAGCATGGATATCAATTGGAAACCAGACATTAGAGTTTACAGCATTCCTCCAGAAATAGATATCCAGAATATTTCCTGATTGATGTGAAGGCAAGAGATGGGGCTTATCAGCTTGCATTTTATTTCGATGCGCCACTGGAGCTCTGTTCCAATAATATGTCTAGAACTTCAGTTTTCTTTAATGATTTTAAATGGCTGTGTAAATGAAATTTAGCTACAATGTACTTCAACACTGAAGTGCGTGACATCTTATATTGCTGTCACTCATGCTTTCATTCCAACAAACTGCAAATAACTGCTTTTTCAAAGCAAAAGATTTTCATGAGGAGTGCTAGAGAGATGCAAACGCACAGGCATATGTTTCCTGATGTTAGTATCTATGGTAACAAATTCATGTTAAATAGGTCACCATCAGTTGTCTAATGCAGTGGTTAGTCTAGGAAAACTGTAGTCTGGATTTTCTACCCATGGACTATGAATGAATTGTTTATCTCTTAAAATTATGCTGTTTTAATGTAATACTTTTCTTCCAGGCATGGTGAATGGTGGAAAGCCAAGTCTCTAGTAACTAGGAAAGAGGGATTTGTTCCTAGCAATTATGTGGCAAAAATCAACACATTGGAAACAGAAGAGTATGTTGCTACTACTTTTATACTTAATAGAAGTACAATTTGTTTTTTGCTTCATATTGCATGCAAATTAAAATCTCCAACTTTTATGTTATTTTTGAGGTGGTTCTTTAAAGATATCAGCCGCAAAGATTCAGAGAGACTTCTTTTAACGTCTGGAAATAAATCTGGTGCTTTCCTTATTAGGGAAAGTGAAACCTCAAAAGGTATGACTTTTTAAACTGCTATCTTCATAACTTAAGTTTTACATTCTATGAAGGAATATTATATGTGACTGCAATCTGACTGTACAGTCCTGTTCTGGATTATCGCATTATGACTGATTAGTTAGATGTGTGCTGTTTTGGGTAAATCCTCAGATACCAATCCCAATCTATGGTGTCATATGCTTCCCAAATTTCCATTTTAAACAACAATCTACTCTTTGTTCTAAGCCCAAAACAAGCTACATATTACCAGGAAATTGAGCATTGTGCTGAGCAAATCACTATCTTGATAGCGAATTATAGTTTTGAGCTATTGCTCATACAAAGGAGAAAATAGAAGAAAGAAAAATTATTGAAATAGCAAAATGCCTTTTTATAAGGATTGAATATTTTTTGATGAATTTTATTTTTGAGAGGGGGGATTCTGGAATGCTGAGGAAAAGAAATCTCTTCATTTTAGGCACTTAAGGTCATCATTAAACAATTCCAGGTTAGGGGGTTAAGAGCATCTGTATCTGCTCTACTCCCAACAATGTGCCTTAATTCCATTCTCCAAGCATTCCTCCATTGTGCTGAAATTTTGCACTTTCCACTGCCTCTGTTCATGTAGCCTCTGTGATTTGGTCAATTTAGTGCCAGTCAACACTAAATTATGGGTAGTTAAGATAGATTTTAAGATAGATACCAGAATGTAAAAATTCAAGGAAACACATTTTTCTTTTGACTGTATTTGAAAAACTATGTTCTATTACTTAGAGCCCAGTTTTAAACCCCCCTGAATTTTGGTTACTTTTCTTTTCTCAGGTAGTTATTCGCTGTCGATGAGAGATTTTGATCCTCAGATGGGTGATGTAGTTAAACATTACAAGATTCGATGCTTGGACAGTGGAGGGTTTTATATCTCTCCTAGGATTACATTTGTTGACCTAAGTGACCTAATTAAACATTATCAAAGTAAGTGCCTTTATTTTGTACAATGTATCTGAAATGTGTGGGCATCACAACCAAATATAATAACTGGAACATTTATTTTTACTAAACAAAAATCCAAATTCATTCATTAATTTGCTAATATAATGATTTTTATTTGAATTGAACCCTATACACTTTAGTTTTAATTAGTCCAAAATAATCTTGGCTTGAATTCAATGAGTAAGCCAGCTATTTTTCTCATGCAATAACTTTTATGTTTTTTTCAAGTGTGCAATCCATGATTCACAAACTCCTAGTAGCCTTGGCCTGCCAAATACTGATCTACCATGCTTTAAACATTAGAAGCCCAACTGGCAAGTTTTTTTGTCTTGTGAACGTAATGGGCTGGCTTAAGATCAGGGGATGTGGCCACAGAATTCTACCAAATTTAATGATTGATTAAAATTAGATCGGGGCTGCCATCTTCTCTGCATTTACAAGACCTGGGCATATGTTGCAGAAGCTCTGCTGATATTCTTCATCTTTCTCCCACCTCAGCCCTCCCCCCACCCTCTGCCCACATGTAAATAGAAAAAAGAACAGAAGAGTTAGAGATTCTGGAGTTGAATGTCATTTTTCTGTGCCTGATCTTCAAATGTTGAGGAGATGACGGGGGTTAAATTGGATAGGGCCAGAAACTGGGCGCGGATATCATGATCTGCGATTAACCTGTGCCCAGTGCGTCCTTCGAAAGCAGGACAAGACATTCGTCCGGCCTCAGTACTTACCTGAAAGCAGCTGAAAGGTAGCCAGTACATGTTATTTGCTAAAAATAACAGGAGATCAGACATCGCACACATAAAAAAACAGATGCTGGTCCTGTCCCTATGTTTACAAACTGATGAGTTATGTTAAAACATTGAATAAAGGTTCCACACCACTAAATCCCACATCCTCCAATCTGCATGCCAGACCTCACCAACCTGCCGATCTGAGTTGGTACCAGGCCAGCGAGAGAGTGTGCACCAAGGTTCTCTGGTGATGCATTAGAGACCTTTGTGCAGGAGATGGAGAGATGGAGGGGTCATCCTATATCCGGGGTGGGGGTGCCGCCAAGAGGTCCTCCAGATAAATGCTCAAAAGGCAGTGGGAGGCAGTAGGGGACGCAGTCAATGCCAAGCGCACAGCACCACAAACATGCGTGCAGTGCAGGAAGAAGTTCATTGCTTTGACATGAGTGGTCAAGGTGAGTAAGGTCAACTGTCAAGTGGTGTCTCCTACCAACTGCACTCCTAGTACTGCTCCATGCACGAACCCCACCCCCCCATCATACCAACAAACTCTTTCCATCAGTACTCAACTCTTCCAATCAGATTCTTCCTCTCACCCTCACACATTACCACTGTTGCAAGCCGCCAACCCACAACTCACAGGCCACATACACTGGCAGCTATTCAACCATGACGGGCACATCACCCAGACACACATCCCGCTTTCTTGCAGGAGAAGGTGGCGCATAACAGGAGGCAGCAAGTGGCAGTGAAATTTAGCCCCTCAATCCTGTTCCGCCATTCACTGAGATCGTGGTGGACCTGTGACCTAACTCCATCTACCTGCCTTAGCCACATATTTCTTAATACCCTTGGTTCACAGAAATCTATCAATCTCCAATTTAAAATTCAGAATTGAGCTAGCATCAACTGCCGTCTGCAGAAGAGCATTTGAAACTTCTCCCACCTTTTGCTTGTAGAAGCATTTCCTAACTTCACTCCTGCAAGTCCTGGCTCTAAATATTAGGTTATGTCCCCATGTCCTAGTATTGAAGTATAGGAGACCTCCAAATGCATCAGCAGCCAGAAGCAATAATCCAGCAACTAACCTGTAAATCCTACATGATCCCTTTTTTAAATAGCACTAGTGGGGAGTCCTCCAGGCACTCTAAGACATGTTTAGATGCTTGTGCTCCACTCAACGCATTAAGTCCCAAAATAGTGTCTATCACTTTAAATCAACGTTGCACACTAATCAAACGCATATTCGCCCTTTACATGCTGCCGGCATTCGTTATTTGCGCATGCAATAAACCCTTTACCAAGATGGCATCCGGCGCACCTGCATGCGCATCCAAGACGCCACCTTGGATTTTTGGGAGGCCGCGTAGCACCAAAACAACAGGTGCTAGACGGCCCAATTTCTAGCCGGACAACTCTGAACAGGAGTAAGTATTAAAAATGTACTTGCTTTGACACACAGTCACTTTTTAAGTTAGTAACTGGCACATTTTTCAGCTGAAATACCTGATGTTGTTAATGGGCCTGCTTGTACAGTAATCATTTGAACAACAAAGTTAATAGAATGCTGAATTACATAGCCAAAATAGGACAATACGAGTCAGAGGATGTAGTGATCAAACTGCACAATGCTCTGGTCAGATCACATCTTGAGTATTACTTTGGAGTTGTTTGTGCTTTTTTCTAGGGTTTCCACAAGCTGGCAACCCCCTCATGGAAATTTACCCCCTCCATATACTAAAGTCACAAGTCCAGGTTTAGAGCATTTGAAAGGAATGTTTAGAGTATAAATACCTTAAACGAAAATAGTTCCAGCAATCAGTTTGTAGTGTGCTTTCCTTTCCATCATACATTGCACAAGTTTTGCATGAAAACCTTGAGGTTTTAATAAAGCACTGGGGAAATTCTGTCTTAAATTCTGCTCTGACTGCTAACTCAGTTGATTTCAATAGAACTTTCTAATCCATTGTGTTTATATGCCTACATGCCTTCCTCCCCACCCCCAAGAAAAATGGTCACTACCAACAAATTGCACTGATTCTGAAACATGAAACATTACTAGAAATATATGTATAAATATATCAACAAACTCATTCCAGCAGTGTATGCACCTACAAATGGTGCAGAAGCAAAACTTACAATAACTGCACCAGCATGTAAAAATTCTGGAAAAAGAAAAAACCCACAATACTTTAAATTAATTACAGTGCCTTATGCATCCTTTAATGAAACTACCAACTAGAGAATTTGATTATTCATCGTGAAGATGGAGCTATTATACATGGTACTTCAGCTTAAACTGTCTTTTAATTGTTTTAATCAACAGAGCAGCCCGATGGCCTATGTCAAAAGATTGGATCTCCCTGTCTTAGCCCCAAACCACAAAAACCATGGGATAAAAATGCATGGGAAATTCCACGAGAATCTGTGAAGCTGGTTAAGAAACTCGGAGCTGGACAGTTTGGAGAAGTATGGATGGGTATGTGGACTGGACGTTGATTGGTTAATACTGTAAATGTATAAAGAATTAAGTATTGTTTTTTGGGCCAAAAGATAAGGCACAGAGCTATAGTCTCTCATTTGTAGTCAAGCGGCAGAAAATTTACCCTTATTAAAAGCCAAATCTTCTTTGAAAGGTTTTTGGGAAACTTGTTCAGATGTGAGTTATGTCAGCAAGCAGAAAACTTGTGTGCTGTCATCATACAAGTGAAATTGTGTGTTTTGATACAATTTATGATATTGTGTTGTGTGGTTGCCAAATCCTTTTTTGTTTGATTACTTTATCATGAAGATGGATCCCCTTAAAGAATAGGCCCATCACCTGAAATCTACTACTTGAACACTAAAATCCCACTAATTATTACTGCATGGAGGAGTGGTGCAGATTAGATGATCTCAGATCATTCCCATGTGATCTTTGGAACATTCAGTAAATTATAGAGTCTCGGTCTTTAGAGTCTTCTATACTTAATTTTGTGAATTACTTTTATAAAGAGATGAGCGCCAGTATTATTTCTGTGGGGATTCGCCGATAGTCCACCTTAACTTGAGCAGAAGATTGCCAGTTGTTTGCCATTTCTCTGGAGTTTCCGCTAATCTTCTGACAATGGGAGGACCATTGCGGAAATTCTACCCCTTGAAGTGTTTTGACTTCTTGCCTAGAATGCCTTATGGTTGTACAACACTCAATCTTGGGGGTGGGAAGAATTGTACTCCAGCTTCTCCTGCTAACTGTTACATAGTGCCATTGACAACAGTCTCTGGAATATTTTTGGCCTTTTCATCTATTGGGGACCTGAGAAGGTTGAAAAGGAATACAAAGGAGGGAGGGGGAAGAATAAGCTAAAATTTAACACCTTTATTTTTTCTATGAAAGTGTCTATTAGATTTTGGTATTTTTGGACCTAGTTATGGTTTACAATAGTATCTTGTACACAAGTGGGGCTGTAAAAATTAGTGCTACAAATCTTTATGTTGCCAAAGTTGCATTGACATAATAATTAATTCAAAAGCTTTGGGGAAAAAAATCTAGTTTTGTTGTGTTTTAAATCAATGGACTAATGAAATATCAATGGATAAACAGGCCCAGAAATTGCTCATGAAATAATGGCTAACATGGCTCACCATTATTTCAGGGCAAATGGTAGAGCAAGTTCCAGAGAGCACACATGAGCTGTCAAACGCAGAAATCTGGAAATTGCTGTACTATTTGCCCTGCTCGTTTGAAAGCTTCGCATTAAAAAGATTTTGCCGGCTGAATGAGTGGAGCAGCGCGAACTTGCTGCACCGCCCAGCTGGAAATGAACTCATAAGAACATAAGAAATAAGAGCAGGAGTAGGCCATACGGCCCCTTGAGCCTGCCCCACCATTCAATAAGATCATGGCTGGTCTTCGACCTCAACTCCACTTTGCTGCCCGATCCCCATAATCCCTTGATTTTCCCTCGAGTCCAAAAAGGTATCTAGGTTTTTTAGGTCTAAACTAACTTTTAACGGCATGGTAAATATTAATGACTGCCAAACAACCTCTCTGGCACTGAAAATTAACTTTTAAAAATGTGGCTTATCATTCCTCCCAATATTAATTGTTGGGGATATTAAAAATAAATTAAAATTGTTACTTTTTATTTATTCTTTCTGTCTCTTTTACCTCTGTCATGTAATCTTGCTGTCTTTTTACTTTGCTTTCTCTAACTAATTTTATAGAGAATTTACTACTTGCAGCTCTCAATTAAAACATGTTGGCGCCCAGATGCCCACAAAAAGTTTGTGGGTGGGTGAGTTAGTTACTTATGAGCGGCAGGCGATGTCCATTCATCGCTCAGTGCAATTCCTAGCCCACTTTATCAGAATCAACTGGTAATGTTATAAAATTGCATGAAAACATATAGAAATATTGCAACCATCCTAATGAAAAAAATGATATTGCTCTGTCTAATTTGTTGTATCCACTGACTGTCCATGAATTTTAAAAAAGCCCATTAGAGAGGCAGCAAAATGGGTATCATCAGGGTACAGATGTTCTACATAAATAAGAACTGTTCGAAGTCCATTGCAGGCATCACAAAGGGTTATTGAAAGTTGGTGGCGGATGGATTTGTTCCGCTTCATCCTCTGCTCTTTCACCACTTACACTGCTCAGCCTCTTTGTCACAAAAGGCTGCATAAAGTGCAGGTGAGCTGTGTGCTAGTTGTTAAATGTAAAATGAACAGCAGTAAAGCCTTTATGATGCCACAGTGGTAACTATTACGTGACTGTTAAATGCTGACATTTAACAATGTGTGGAACTGCTAGGTGAAGATGATAATTTGGCTTTTGTATTAAAAAGACAAAAATAAACAATGGGGCATCTTCCATTTGGTATTCATTTAATTCAGTTCAGATTTAAAATCTGAGGTATAGATTAATCACTTTAAAAAAAATAGTACAGATTGATAATGAAGGTAAATACTACAGATCACAGGCATGCATTAAAATGGAATATGGATGGAAGAGGTTAAACTATATTCTGCACATTGTGTTAAGTTTTATGTGCCAGTAACTTGTCATAATATTAGCTCAACATCTAGTAATACAACCCATACATATTCTGGTAGTAACAAATGTTCTTGTGTGTTTCATACTGGCATGAAATCATTCAAAGTATGAGGTGTAGACGCCATTGGATTTCACACTGTTAAAGGTTTAACTTTTTTTAGATGGTAACGAAACTGATATCAATTCCAGGAAGTTTGTTAGTTCTTCAGAAATAAAATATATTTAGGGTGGTCTGAAGTTCAAGATGCTTCCTCTAATTTATGCAGCTAGGTTGATGTGTACACTGGGTGAAGCTCTTCCTTTTAGGATTGATTGTTGCAACTGGTACAGTGCATACAGCAGCAGTGCACATTTCCCCTCTCGCTGCCTCTGTTGACTAATCCTTTGCATTGTAGGCTTTCTTACTGTGACTCATACAGGACAAGGAAATACCAACAGTTTTCTGATGGTTTGAGTCTGGGGACTTCATGAGCAGGTCACTTTCTACACAAACATACCCCCTTTACAATGTGCAGAAAATCTCTTCACAATAAGCAGAAAACTTCTTTAAGGCCATTTAAGACAAACTGCAAATAACAAATGGCTTTGACATCACGGAAAGTTTGATTAATGTTCTTCTTTCTCACAGGGGGAAAAAGTGGGTGATTATCTAGTAAAGAAACAGTTTGAGGGCAAGTAGAGATGGGGAGGAGACCCTTCATGAGTTTGATCACTTCTATCAGTGCTCCTCTCAATCTTCTCTGCTCTAAGGAGAACAACCCCAGCTTCTCCAGTCTATCCATGTAACTGAAATCCCTCATTCCTGGAATCATTGTAGTAAATCTTTTCTTCATCCTCTCTAAGGCCTTCTCGTCCATTCTAAAGTGGGGTGCCCAGAATTGGACACAATACTCCAATTGTGGCTGAACTGGTGTATTTTTTTATAAAGATTTAACATAACTTCCTTGCTTTTGTACTCTATGCCTCTATTTAAAAAGCCCAGGATCCCATATGCTTTTTTAACCACTTTCCCAACGTGTCCTGCCAGCTTCAAAGATTTGTGCACACATACCTCCAGGTCTCTGTTCTTGCACCCCCCTTTAGAATTGTACCATTTAGTTTATATTGCCTCTCTTCATTCTTCCTGTCAAAATGTATCACTCTGCACTTCTCCGCGTTAAATTTCATCTGCCATGTGTCCGTCCGTTCCACCAGCCTGTCTATATCCTCTTGAAGTCTATTATCCTCTTCGCTGTTTACTACACCTCCAAGTTTTGTGTCATCTGCACATTTTGAAATTGTGCCCTGCACACCCAAGTCCAAGTCATTAATATATATCAAAAAAAGCAGTGGTCCCAGTGATTAGTAAACTTTGTACATGATGGTTCCTGTACTGCTGGGACCATGTAATTATCAACAGTTTTATTTGAAAATCACAAGCTTTCGAAAGCTTGTGATTTTCAAATAAAACTGTTGGACTATAACCTGGTGTTGTAAGATTCCTTACATTTGTCCACCCCAGTCCATCACCGGCATCTCCACATCATGTAATTATCATCTGTGGAGTGGTTGTTGATCAGGGTAGATTGCAATGTTAGTTTTTGGTCCTTTACCTTCTGGGGTCACTGAGAAATTTGCCTCACTTATAAGTTCAATATATGATTAATCAATTGTTACAGGAGAGTAAATAAGGTGGATATAGCCCATTATAGGGTAGGTTGTACATGGCCAGTTATAAGGAGGGTTGATTTGGCTTTGTTCTATTTTAACATTTTTAGAACGTTAGTCAAAGCTGACATGGCAGCTGTGGGTAAGGATCCATATGGCCACTTCCCCATTGAGGTTCAAGACAAATTAAGCTTGAGCTGAACTAATCTTTAGCACTTGTGATTTAAGTCTGAAAAGTACAGTACAGTTATATATTCAGGGTGAGTCTAATGGTAAACTGTCTGAATAAGATGAAAGTTTTTTTTATTCCAATCCAGCCAAAATGATTTTTTTTAAATGTCTAACAAACGGGGCCTTAAAAAGTTTAGTCAAATATTCATCCTAGAGCTGACTTCCAGTTTTGGAGCTCTGAGCTTATTTTTGCGTCAGGGACAGTTTTATTATTTTCAAATATCCTCTTTTCAGAGATTGGAGGGTAGCAAATGTAACCCCACTATTTAAGAAAGGAGGGAGAGAGAAAATGGGGAATTACAGACCTATTAGCCTGACATCAGTAGTAGGGAAAATGCTAGAATTTATTACAAAGGATCTGATAACAGGACACTTAGAAAATATCAATAGGATTTGGCAGAGTCAACATGGATTTATGAAAGGGAAATCATGTTTGACAAACCTATTGGAGTTCTTTGAGGATGTAATTAGTAGAATGGATAAGGGGCAACCAGTGGATGTGGTGTATTTGGATTTTCAGAAGGCCTTTGATAAAGTCTCACACAGGAGGTTGGTGAACAAAATTAGAGCACGTGGAATTGGGGGTAATATACTGGCATGGATTGAGAATTGGTTAACAGACAGAAAACAGAGTAGGAATAAACGGGTCTTTTTCAGGTTGGCAGACTGTGACGAGTGAGGTACCGCAGGGATCAGTGCTTGGGCCCCAGCTATTCACAATCTACATCAATGATTTGAATGAGAGGACCAAATGTAATATTTCCAAGTTTAACGATGACACAAAACTAGGTGGGAATGTGAGTTGTGAGGAGGATGTAAAGAGGCTTCAAGGGGCTATAGACAGGCTAAGTGAGTGGGCAAGAACATGGCAGATGGAATATAATGTGGAAAAATGTGAAGTTATCCACTTTGGTAGGAAAAACAGAAATGCAGAGTATTTTTTAAATGGTGAGAGATTGGGAAATGTTGATGTTCAAAGGGACCTGAGTGTCCTTGTACATGAGTCACTGAAAGCTAACGTGTAGGTGCAGCAAGCAATTAGGAAGGCAAATGGTATGTTGGCCTTTATTACAAGAGGATTTCAGTACAGGAGTGAAGATGTCTTACTGCAATTATATAGGGCCTTGGTGAGATTGCACCTGGAGTATTGTGTACAATTTTGGTCTCCTTACCTAAGAAAGGATATACTTGCCATAGAGGGAGTGTAACAAAGGCTCACCAGACTGATTCCTGGTATGGCAGGATTGTCGTATGAGGAGAGATTGAGTTGACTAGGCCTGTATGCTCTAGAGTTTTTAGAAGAATGAGAGGTGATCTCATTGAAACATACAAAATTCTTACAGGACTCGACAGGGTAGATTCAGGGAGGATGTTTTCCCTGGCTGGGGAGTCTAGAATAAGGGGTAGGCCATTTAGGACTGAGATGAGGAGGAATTTCTTCACTCGGAGGGTGGTGTGTCTTTGAAATTCTCTACCCCAGAGGGCTGTGGAGGCTCAGTCATTGAGTGCATTCAAAACCGAGATTGATAGATTTCTAGATATTAAAGGCATCAAGGGATATGGGGATGGTGCAGGAAAATGGGGTTGAGGTGGAAGATCAGCCATGATCTTGTTGAATGGTGGAGCAGGCTCGAGTGGCTGGATAGCCCACTCCTGCTCCGATTTCTTATGTTCTTATTTACCTTCACCAATGTGTTCAAAATTGGCACTGTGCAATCATGCATCATTTTATATCAGTTTTTAATAGTCAACAGTGGATTTCATTGATTTCTGATTACACCATTGTGAAACACCTTGGGGACATTTTTCTGCATGAAAGGTGCTAGATAAATACAAGTTATTGTTGGATGATTCTACACAATGACATCATAGTGAGGGAAAAATTGGTTCCATCCGTTTGCAGTTCTTCTTCCAACTCATCGGATTGGTTCCTATTGATGAGTTTCAGTCCCAGTGGAAAAAAGCTGATAAATAAGCTTGTAAAAAAGCTGGTACGGTAGCATAGTGATTATGTTACTGGACTAGTAATCCAGAGGCCTGGACGAATAATCCATTCATGAGTTCAAATCCTACCATGGTAACTGTGGAATTTAAATTAAATTAAATTAAATCTGGAACTTAAAAAAAATAGTATCAGTAATGATGGCCATGAAACTACCGGATTGTCGTAAAAACCCATCTGGTTCACTAGTGCCCTTTAGGGAGGAAACCTGCCGCCCTTACCCGGTCTGGCCTATATGTGACTCCAGACCCACAGCAATGTGGTTGATTCTTAATTGCCCTCTGAAATGGCCTAGCAAGCCACTCAGTTGTAAAATCTCGCTAAAAAAAGTCATAATAAGAAAAAAACCGTACGGACCACCCGGCATCGGGCCACTAGGCACTGGACACGACAAAGGCAAACCAAGCCGAGTCAAACCTGCAAGGTCCTCCTCATGAACATCTGGGGACTTGTGCCAAAATTGGGAGAGCTGTCCCACAGATAGTCAAGCAACAGCCTGACATAGTCATACTCACAGAATCATACCTTTCAGCCAACGTCCCAGACTCTTCCATCACCATCCCTGGGTATGTCCTGTCCCACCGGCAGGACAGACCCACCAGAGGTGGCGGTACAGTGATATACAGTCAGGAGGGAGTGGCCCTGGGAGTCCTCAACATTGACTCCGGACCCCATGAAATCTCATGGCATCAGGTCAAACATGGGCAAGGAAACCTCCTGCTGATCACCTCCTACCGTCCTCCCTCAGCTGATGAATCAGTCCTCTTCCATGTTGGGAAGCACAGAGGGTAGCAAGGGCACAGAATGTACTCGGGTGGGGACTTCAATGTCCATCACCAAGAGTGGCTCGGTAGCACCACTATTGACTGAGCTGGCCGAGTTCTGAAGGACATAGCTGCCAGACTGGGCCTGCGGCAGGTGGTGAGCGAACCAACATGAGGGAAAAACCTACTTGACCTCATCCTCACTAATCTACCTGTCGCAGATGCATCTGTCCATGACAGTATTGGTAGGAGTGACCACAACACATTCCGCGTGGAGATTAAGTCCCGTCTTCACACTGAGGACACCATCCAACGTGTTGTGTGGCACTATCACTGTGCTAAATGGGATAGATTCAGAACAGATCTAGCAGCTCAAAACTGGGCATCCATGAGGCACTGTGAGCCATCAGCAACAGCAGAATTGTATTCCAACACAATCTGTAACCTCATGGCCTGGCATATTCCTCACTCTACCATTACCAACAAGCCAGGGGATCAACCCTGGTTCAATGAGGAGTGTGGAATAGCATGCCAGGAGCAGCACCAGGCATACCTAAAAATGAGGTGCCAACCTGGTGAAGCTACACCTCAGGACTACATGCATGCTAAACAGCGGAAGCAACATGCTATAGACAGAGCTAAGCGATTCCACAATCAACGGATCAGACCAAAGCTCTGCAGTCCTGCCATATCCAGTCGTGAATGGTGGTGGACAATTAAACAACTAACGGGAGGAGGGGGCTCTGTAAACATCCCCATCCTCAATGATGGCGGAGTCCAACACGTGAGTGCAAAATACAAGGCTGATGCGTTTGCAACCATCTTCGGTCAGAAGTGCCGAGTGGATGATCCATCTCGGCCTCCTCCCGATATCCCCACCATCACAGAAGCCAGTCTTCAGCCAATTCGATTCACTTGACGTGATATCAAGAAATGGCTGAATGCACTGGATACAACAAAGGCTATGGGCCCCGACAACATCCTGGTTGTAATGCTGAAGACTTGTGCTCCAGCACTAGCAGCACCTCTAGCCAAACTGTTCCAGTACAGCTACAACACTGGCATCTACCTAACAATGTGGAAAATTGCCCAGGTATGTCCTATCCACAAAAAGCAGGATAAATCCAATCCGGCCAATTACCGCCCCATCAGTCTACTCTCAATCATCAGCAAAGTGATGGAAGGTGTCGTTGACAGTGCTATCAAGTGACACTTACTCACCAATAACCTGTTCACCAATGCTCAGTTTGGGTTCTGCCAGGATCACTCGGCTCCAGACCTCATTACAGCCTTGGTCCAAACATGGACAAAAGAGCTGAATTCCAGAGGTGAGGTGAGAGTGACTGCTCTTGACGTCAATGCAGCATTTGATCGAGTGTGGCACCAAGAAGCCCCAGTAAAATTGAAGTCCATGGGAATCAGGGGGAAAACTCTCCAGTGACTGGAGTCATACCTAGCACAAAGGAAGATGGTAGTGGTTGTTGGAGGTCAATCATTTCAGCCCGTGGACATTGCTGCAGGAGTTCCTCAGGGCAGTGTCCTAGGTCCAACCATCTTCAGCTGCTTCATCAATGACCTTCCCTCCATCATAAGGTCAGAAATGGGGATGTTTGCTGATGATTGCACAGTGTTCAGTTCCATTCACAACCCTTTAGATAATGAAGCAGTTCGTACCCGCATACAGCAAGACCTGGACAACATCCAGGCTTGGGCTCACAAGTGGCAAGTAACATTCATGCCAGGCAATGACCATCTCCAACAAGAGAGAGCCTAACCACCTCCCCATGACATTCAACAGCATTACCATCACCGAATCCCCCACAATCAACATCCTGGGGGTCACCATTGACCAGAAACTTGACTGGACCAGCCACATAAATACTGTGGCTACAAGAGCAGGTCAGAGGCTGGGTATTCTGTGGTGAGTGACTCACCTCCTGACTCCCCAAAGCCTTTCCACCATCTACAAGGCACAAGTCAGGAGTGTGATGGAATACTCTCCACTTGCCTGGATGAGTGCAGCTCCAACAACACTCAAGAAGCTCGACACCATTCAGGACAAAGCAGTCCGCTTGATTGGCACCCCATCCACCACCCTAAACATTCTCTCCCTTCACCACCGGTGCACTGTGGCTGCAGTGTGCACCATCCACAGGATACATTGCAGCAACTCGCCAAGGCTTCTTTGACAGCACCTCCCAAACCCGCGACCTCTACCACCTAGAAGGACAAGGGCAGCAGGCACGTGGGGGAACACCATCACTTGTACGTTCCCCTCTAAGTCACACACCATCCCGACTTGGAAATATATCGCCGTTCCTTCATCGTCGCTGGGTCAAAATCCTGGAACACCCTTCCTAACAGCACTGTGGGAGAACCTTCACCACATTGACTGCAGCGGATCAAGAAGGCAGCTCACCACCACCTTCTCAAGGGCAATTAGGGATGAGCAATAAATGCCGGCCTCGCCAGCGACGCCCACACCAATGAACAATTTTTTTTTTTAATTGACACGTGGGTTGAAAAGCTGACTGCCTGCTTAATGCTGATGATTGATTGCATGTCAATGCTCCAAGCTAACTTCATCCTGTGTTAGCTGCAGAAGTTCATTTGGCATCACCAAGATACTGTGAAGTTAACAGTGTGCATCATTTAACAGTAGATGCAAATATGCCCTCATTTGCTTTCAGTTGTTGCCTGCACATTTGAATATGAATTGAAGGTGTGAAATTGGTGGAGGGAGCAGGGAAAATAAAACCACTAATACATAAAAGCTGAAGGAGAAACAGATGATGCTTAAAGATGAAGGTACAAATTTAAAATAATGGCTACAATAACTTGCTTTTATACAGCGTCTTTAATATAGAGAATTGTCCAGATAGTACTTCAGCAGCATGAGGGGAGAAAAGGTACTCTTAAACCAAAGGAGAAATTAGGATGGGTGATCAAAAGCTTGGTCAAAGAAGTGGTTATAAGGAGAAGGAAAACCAAGAGGGAACAGTGGGGATGGGAGATAGTGAAGGTTTTACTGGAGCTGAGGGAATAGTTGAGAAAATTAATAACTACAGAAGTATCATGGTGACAGAAGGGCCAAAGACTAGGCAGTTGGAGTTTGAAAGTGCTGTTGTAAGCAATTTGAGACTTTTTTCACCCATGGGTGGATGCTGAAAGAAATGGTTTGAAGGAGGGTAGGGGGGGTGTGGATGGTGAAGAATACAAGAAAATGGACAAAGATACAGATCAGCCATGATCTGATTGGTGGAACAGGCTCAAGGGGCTGAATGGCCTACACACGTTCCTGTGTTTATAAGCACTGAGGCTAATTTTAGCACACTGCTGAGATTAGCTAATTGAAGACAGGTTGGCAATTGAACTGGGGTCCTTTTGGTCTATGGCTCTGCTACATGTTGGCTTTACCAACTGAGCCATTTCATGGAGTTTTTCAATTCCCAATAGTAGGACGACTGTATGATTAGATTTGTCTCTTTCAAAATATTTCAAACGCAGCTGCAGACATATGTTGAGTATTTGTGGTCACCGTGTTAATGTGCTAAAGCTGACGGAGTAATTCCTGCAAATCCAGAGCACAGGGTTTCCTGGGGGAAGACTCTGAATGCTGGTGAAAAGCTATGCTTATTGAAGTGAATATGGAACACTTTCCCCACCTTTGTTGTTGAATGTCTGTCTCCAAACTCCTTCCAATTGATTTGCATCCCAGCCATTCAGAGCCATTCTTGAACTTGTGTTTGTAGGGTTGGACTTGAGGTCAACTGGATATGGTAACCAGCCCTCGACTAACAGTCTGACCCTAAATATAATTTTTATTTGGTATCTGAGCAGCAGTCTTGTGCTGTAATGAAACATCTAAATATCTCTGAATAGAACAGGTAGGCTCTTAAATCCATACTTCTCGTGTTTAAAATAATTCCCATGTAAGAAGACTATTTGTACAGTTTAATTCACAAATATAACCATAACACACTCTCTGGGTTATGAACAAAATATAATAAAAAACACAAGTCTCTGCTGAATGTGTTGCTTCTCCCAGTTGCAGTCCTTATGATTATGTGCTACATGTGAAACCAGCCAATATATAGCCTTACAAAATAGGCACGGCTTCTCTTTCCCCAAACAGGTTTGCCAAACCCATTGTTATTTACAGTGCCTCTTGGAGGCAGGAAATAATTGTTTTAAATTAAATAGTGAAATAATATAACCCTCAAAGGATTAAAAAGGGAAAATATAGTTTTAAATAATACAATAATGGAAAAATAGAAATTGTTCGGATCCATTTCATTATTGCCTGGCTCCCTGTAATAATGGCCCACTGCAAATCAAGGATAATTTTCTTATGTTTTGATTTTGCCTCTATTGCCACCACACAGGCAAATTTAAAACATAATACCTGTGTGATTTATGACTGAACAGCTTCTATATATTGAATTAAGAGGTGAGACATGCTCATCAATGATTGATTATGTGGCATCTATGATGCAACTCTATCCATTTTCAGTTCTAAATCTCTACTGGCTGAAAAATTACCTTTCTGAGATTTGTTAGCTAATTTGTGACCAAATTGTTTGGGATTTTCCTCCCACTTCCAAACTAGTGAGAACCAGGAAGCTCAAAGGAAACATTTGTGTGTATGTCATTTTAAACAAAAAAAAGGGATAGAATAGGATATATTTGATAGGACTAAAGTTTAAATCAAAATAGGAGAGCAAGATGGAGGAAAGATAATGGGGAGGAAGCAAGATGACAATCAAAAAAATTAAGTGTTCAATTCTAAAGAGTATACGGTTACTATTATGCTGCCTTTTATACTACAAGGTACTAGTACCTGCTTTAGTGGTGGGAATTGGTGCATTAATCTGTACCCAGGTGAAGTGCAGCTCAATGCATGCATACTGAGACATGTAGGACTCCACTTACCAGCATCAGAATGCAAGTGGAAATTTTTTAATGTAGAGCTCCATCTGTGCATAGAGAAAGACTTGTATAGCGCCTTGTCGAGTCTCTCAAATGTACAATGAATTACTTTCAAATTCAATGAATGATATAAAGGCATACTTGAACAGATGAGCAAAGCTCTGCTTACTAGCCAATGACATTTTTAATGTTGGCTCTTTAATAACTTTTAAAAATGTGACAGCAGTCCAGTGGAGCAGCTGGAATCATCTTAAACTACAACAATAACTACTTGCGTTTATATAGCGCCTTTAACATAGTAAAATGTGCCAAGGCGCTTATACGGAGTGTTATCAAATAAAATTGGACACCGAGCCACATAAGGAGATATTAGGACAGGTGACCAAAAGCTTGTTCAAAGAGGTAGGTTTTAAGGAGCGTTTTAAAGGAGGGGGGAGAGAGAGGTAGAGAGGTGGAGAGGTTTAGGGAGGGAATTCCAGAGCTTAGGGCCTAGGCAGCTGAAGACATGGTCGCTAATGGTAGAGCGATGTAAATCGGATGCGTATGAGGCAAGAATTGGAGGAGTGCAGAGATCTCTGAGGGTTGTAGGGCTGGAGGAGGTTAGAGTTAGGGAGGGGTGAGGCCATGAAGGGATTTGACAACAAGGATGAGAATTTTAAAATCCAGGCGTTGCTGGAGTGGTGCTATTAAAGAAATGGCTGATGGAATACTCTCCACTTGCCTGGATGAGTGCAGTTCCAACAACACTCAAGAAGCTCGACACCATCCATGACAAAGTAGCCCGCTTGAATGGCACCCCATCCACCACCCTAAACATTCACTCCCTTCACCACCGGCGCACAATGGCTGCAGTGTGTACCATCCACAGGATGTACTGCAGCAACTCGCCAAGGCTTCTTCGACAGCACCTCCCAAACCTGCGACCTCTACCACCTAGAAGGACAAGAGCAGCAGGTACATGGGAACAACACCACCTGCACGTTCCCCTCCAAGTCACACACCATCCCGACTTGGAAATATATCGCCATTCCTTCATCAGCGCTGGATCAAAATCCTGGAACTCCCTTCCTAACAGCACTGTGGGAGAACCTTCACCACAGGGACTGCAGCAGTTCAAGAAGGCGGCTCACCACCACCTTCTCAAGGGCAATTAGGGATGGGCAATAAATGCCGGCCTCGCCAGCGATGCCCACATGCCATGAACGAATAAAAAAAAATGTTAAACTCTAGCCAGTGTGAGGCTACCTCCTGGACAGTTCCCCATTGCTTGACAGAATTCACCCTCAGATCAACAACTTCAAACCACAATTGCACTGTGCTTTGCACATCAATGTGATACAAAAGCCACAGTACATCAATGCAAGAAATGACTATATAGCTGGGGTATTAGAGTAGTAATACTACTCAGCCCTGAAAATCCATGGGGAGGGGGGCATAAGCGAAGCATATCTCTAGGCAAGTGCTTCCCAGGACCTCTGCTAGTAACCCAGGCAGAGTTTTTGTATGGGCTCAGCAGGCAACTGTGCCATTAGTTTCGCATCTAGGGCTTGCCGATGAAACCAGAAAGTCCGGTTGAAGATTGCTGGGCTAGGAGATAAGAGGGGGACTGTCATGTAAAAGGGCCACATTTAATTTTTTTTTAACATTACAAAAAATTGTGTTCCTCTTTGGGGATCCAGACCACAATCCTGACCCAGCCCCCAATTTGGTCCCCACTACTGCTGTGTGGGTCTAGGAAACCTTTAACACTATTTAACTTATAGGAAGGGAAAGGGGGTTGGAGGTGCTATTTTCTGGAGCATTGTTTCAGTAGGTCTGGAAAGGAAAAGGGGAACTTGTGGGAAATATTAGAGAGGGAGGAGGAGTATCTGGAAATATTTGTTTGATTATGCAGCTCATTTGAACTTTGTATAGCTTTGTTCTTTTTTAAAATGGACACTCATTTATCATTGAGGAAACAAGAAGTGAATGTGAAAAGTTCGATATGACACTTCTTCAACTGGTTGATATTTTTGCTGCTACCCTGTGAAAATAGAGATAAGTAAACAACTTACATTTGGGTAAATGTACCACATTTTGAAACTGTTAGTCTGACTAATGGTCTAAGTTTCACAACTATGTTCATGCTATAAGTTCCTTGTCAGCTGATTCTTTTTACCCAAGTATAATGTTGTTTTATCAGTGTGATATCATCTGTAACACACTGTTATAATTTTCATGAAAATTTAAATGTTAATTCTAAATTAGTTTGTCATTTTAACACCCTCTTGTATGGAAGAGGCTGAAATAAAATAGAATATGAGCACATATGTATTGGAGGCCCAATAGAGTAGCGCAATCCAGTCTTGCATTCACAAACCTCCATACACTCACTATTGATGCCCTCATGTTATCCTCGTCAAGAGGAGCCAAACCAGAGAAGCACATGGAAACAATTCCAGAGCAAGAATTGCACAGCACTGTGTTCGCATTACTGAGCAGCAGCAGAGGCCTGGGAGCAAGTCTGCTGCTTTATCATCTTAAAAAGAGGGAGTTACAATATCCAAATGTGAAGTATCTAATTATGTTGTAGCTGCTTTTTAAAAAAAAATAGATTATCTGGTTATTATCTCATTGTTGTTTGTAGAATTTTGCTGTCTGCAAATTGGCTGCCACGTTTCCTACATTACAATAGTGACCACACTTCAAAAGTACTTCATTGGTTGCGAAGTACTTCAGGACATCCTGAGGTCATGTATGGCATTATATAAATGCAAATTCATTCTTTCATTCTGCTGTCCACATTGTGTATGTCTATTAATCCATAATCATAGAATCATAGAAAGTTACAGCACAGAAGGAGGCCATTCGTCCCATCGTGTCCGTGCTGACTGAAAAAGAGCTATCCAGCTTAATGCCACTTTCCAGCACTTGGTCCGTAGCCCTGTAGGTTACGGCACTTCAGGTGCACATCCAGGTATTTTTTAAATGAGTTGAGGGTTTCTGCCTCTACCACCCTCTCAGGCAGTCAGTTCCAGACTCCCACCACCCACTGAATGGGAAAAAAGATTCTCCTCAGCTCCCCTCTAATCCTTCTACCAGTTACTTTAAATCTATGCCCCCTGGTCACTGACCCCTCTGCTAAGGGAAATAGCTCCTCCCTATCCACTCTATCTAGTCCCGTCATAATTTTATATACCTCTAAAATAAAAATAGTTCTTCTTGCCTGCATCACCTGTCTTGCATTTAAAAATGTCACACTCAATTTTCTATGTCACACTTCAAAAAAAAAATGATGGGCCTGATCCGACATCCTGACACTTGGGGCATAATTTTAGCCCGGAGCTGGGAAGGGGTCGGAGGGGGTCGAATTGCAGACGGGAAACCTGGAAATACGGGTTTCCTGGACGTCCTTACGATTTTGACGTAAGGATTTGTTTTTTTGACTGTTTTCCGCCTGACAGGCCAGCCTGATTGACAGGGTGGTCTCAGTCGGACGGGAGAAGAACAAGAGGTAAGTATTCAGGTAAGTCTTGGATGGATTGGGGGTCACCGGGGTGGGGGGGGGAGGGGAGTCATTGGAGGTCAGTCATTGGGAGGGGGATTGAGTGGGGGAATTGGAGGTTCACTCACTGGGGGGAAAGGGAAGGGGTGAGTCACCAACCGGGGTGGGGGGGTGGTGGAGAGGAAGGGAAGGGGTGAGTAACCAACCGGGGTGGGGGGGGGGGGGGAGGGAAGGGGTGAGTCATCAACCGGGGGGAAGGGGTGAGCCACCAACCAGGCCGGGGGTGGGGGGGGGGGGTCAAGATCGGGGGTGTGAGGGGGTCGCAATCGTTGGCGGGGGGGCCGCGATCATGGGTGGGGGTTGCTACAGGCAGGCTTGTTAGGCCTGGGGGAAGCACTCCTGCTCCTCTGGGCCCACAAGCAGTGCTGTAAAGGCACTTACCTGCGGTTTTGGGCCTCTTCTCACACGGCGTGAAGGAGAAGGCCCGGGAATAAGAACATAAGAACATAAGAAATTGGAGCAGGAGTAGGCCAATCGGCCCCTCGAGCCTGCTCCGCCATTCAATAAGATCATGGCTGATCTGATCCCAACCACAAATCTAAAGAACACAAGAAGTCGGAGCAGGACCCGGCCACATAGCCCCTGGGCCCTCTCCGCCACCCACAGGGCATTGACCTGGCCCCCAGAGGCTAAAATCACAATCTGAAAAAATGGAGGCCCGCAGCCTCCTTGAAAGGTTTTAGTGACCAACCTGTCTCCTGAGAGCGGGTTGGTTGCCTGCCCCTCATTCTGCCCCCATGAAAACCAGAAATGGGTGGGTTTGAAATTGTTGCCATTTTTAATGCCCCCTCTGCCCCCATCTCACCTGTTTTTCCAAGCTAAAATCATGCCCTTGGTGTGGGCCACGTTAGTCAACATTTAATTTGCACACTGGGGTAGGAATTGATATGCGTTCGCCCATTTTTTTGGCATAAAACGGGGTTCAATGTATACCAATTTTTTGGCACAAGGTCCTGCACCTAATCTGCACTGGTGTCTTGTCCGCTGCCATATTAGTCTTCACTGTTTTTAGGTGTACCTGGTGACTGTCTGAAATCAGTGTTGGCTCAATTTAAATGTGCAAAGAAAGTCCTTGTGCCTATTTCAGGACCCTTCAGCAAAATGCGTGAAAAACTAGGTGGAGCTTGCACCGTGCAAGCTCTGACTAGTTTTCCCAGCTCTACAGCAGCCCCTTTAAGGAGATGCTGAAGAAGTGGTAATGAAAAATTTTTATACTTCCCTTTCTGTGGAGTGTGTGTGTGACACTATTATTTTAAACTCAAATCACTGAATTGTTATATTTATCATCACCATTAGCAAAGAAATTGGTGGAAATAAAAGCATATCAATGGATTTTGGTATGGAGACCTCTGCCTCTCAAGATTTGTAGCATTAAAATCCCAGTCGCTGGAATAGTTTCCCCCTCCAATGCCATCTTTCAGCTGTTCCCTTTTGTCAGACCTTGCACCACTGATATGAAGTCGTAATAATTGTATCGTTATAACAAAAGCACTGATAAATCAGCATTTTTCTTGCAAACTAGAGTGCAGCTCTGGCATTCTGTATATTAAATATTTGAGGTTTCTGCTTCCATCTCTCTGTCTCTCTCTCTGTCGCTCTCTCTCTCTGGATTCTGGTTCAAATTGTGGGCTTATTGGGCTACTAGGCCCGAGTTACTTTAGCTCAGCCTGTTCTGTATGGTCTTACTTTATAAACTCACCGTTTCCTTTTCTTCTCCAAATCAAACAAAGGGAAGTGCATGGGTGTGCAGTGTGCTGCTATTCTAACATACTGTACAATATCTTGCTACTTCATTGTACTGTGGGATCCAGATTTTTATCATCTGCTCCAAAGCCAATTTACACCTGGACCTAATAAAACAACAACCAAGGCTAATTTGAATTTGCAAGCAGGCTCTGCAGGATTGACACACCAGAGATAAAATCCAAATATAAATCCATCTCACTATCATTCCAAACAGTTAAATGCAAAAGAATACTTGGAGGAGTGACAGGCTATTCAAAAAATGATTACAAAGATGCTACTCAAAAATAATTCAGACAAATAATCCCTGCCGGCAGGACAGCCAGGCTCCCCCATAAATCCCATTGTTCAGTTGTTCCCCTTGTTGCTGATTGAAGCTTAGGCACAAACTTCAGCTACAAACTCCCAAGTGAGGAGCTGACAGGTGAGATGGGGGTGTCAGGCCTGGGGATTGTTGCCCTGAGAGAGGAGTAGAGGGAGTGGGGCTGTGCCTGTACTGTGTGCTGCTTGCCGCACGATTGGCGGTGGTAGGAGCATGTGATGTAAAATTAGGACGTGCAGCTCCCTGTAGGCAGTAAGAATCCTTAGTCTCCCATTTGCACCCCCTAGTGGAAACAATATTTCACTATTTAATCACAGTAAGGTCCCCAGGTTTCACTCACCCCTTTACTGGCTGCTTCTCTCTCGGCGCTACTCCCACTCACCCTGCTGCTGCTCCTGCTCCTGACTCTTCAGGAGCTGCTGGTCTGCAGGCCCAACCCACCCAACCCCATTTTACAGTCCTCTCTTTCCCGCCCAAGCCTAATCCCCCAAGCCCCAATCTCCCGACCACCATTCCCTAGCCTCCCTCCCTGTCCCCTCCTGCTCCCCAGTCTCTTCACCCATCCAGCCCAGACCTGCACCTCACCTTGCACTGTGCATGTGTGTTTCTTCCCCGCCGCCCCCCCCCCCCCCACCACCAGCTGGTTCCGTTTCCGGTCATCCTTAAGCAGGGGGCTTTTCTCTGTACCGATAGAGGGGGGATGGGGTGATGTCATAGAGCTGCTGCAGTGTGAGGTTTAAAAGGTGCCGTTCTGCCGGGAGATTCATGTCCCATTCCAGGAGACTCAGCAATAGCTGGATGGAACTGTTTCATGGGCCAAATTAATATCCGGCCTAGATTTTATGCTCAAGTCTCTAGAATGGGACTTGACCCACAAGCTTCTGACTCTGAGATGAGAGTGCTACCACTGAGCCAAGGCTGACACTTTTTTGTCTTTTACATCCTCCGAATGTCCCAAAGCACTTCACAGCCAATGAATTACATTTGAAGTGTGGTCGCTGTTTTTAGGCAAATTTGGCAGCCAATTTACACACAGCAAGTTCCCACAAAGAGCAATGAGCTGATAATCTGTTTTTGGAGGTCTTGACTGAGAGATAAATGCCTGCAGTATAGCTGGGACCCTAATGTGTTTTACTTGGTAGTTTTTCCAATGAATCTGTAATGATCATTAAACTTGTTCATTAAGGTTATCTGTATTGCACATTTACATTTTTCTATGCAGGGAATGCAACAATCAGTAACATGAAGTAACTAAAACCAGATACTCTGCTGTTCAAGTCAAAGAATCGATTTGTTGAATTAATTAATTGATGCTTGCCACAACACCAGTTAATAAACAAGAAAAATGAATCTGGAAAAAACTGAATAAACTTACCTCTGTTAACTCCCATTGATATAAATTATGAAGAACAGCCCAAGATGGAGTGTTGCAAGAAGCTGAAGGTTTAAATCACACTCTATTGTGATTTTATCACATCAGAACCCCTTTTTATTTTAGCTTTATAACTCACAGTAGTCTTTAACTTCTTGTAGGTATACTCCACTTATAGCTTTGCTGTAGAAAATCTTTTAATTTGTGTAAGCAATATAATAAATCAGAGGATCAGTAATATCTACTTCAAAGTGGGACTGACTCTGAGCTGCTAAAATAATTATCAAAGAATATTTTTGAGTTTGAATATGTAAGATTGAAAGAATTGTTTCCTCATCTGTTTATACTGGAATGTGGGCTTGAGGGCTGCAAACTTTTTTGAATTCTCAAGATCCCCAATTGCAGCATCAAATATTTTTGTTACTGTTCAGTCATTTTAACATTGAAGCCCTCCCCCACATTCTGGACTCTTTTTTTTCCCGACCCCTTTCCTACCAAATAACTAAACTCCCCTCCAACCAATACAGTGTATTTACTGCCACATCAGCAGACAACCTAAAGTTTAAAGGAGGCCTGGGGGTGAGACTTAGATCACCAGATAAGAGGAGAATATGAAGAGATAAGGAGATAGACCCTCATTACCTTCACATGCAGTAGAATGGGGGAAGACTTACACAAAATTATAGTGAAGGTACAAATGCAATAAATGCATCCCTCCCTGGTGGAAGTATGCTGAAGGGCTGTGGGAAGAGGGGCATGCTGGTGGATTTAGTTTGTTCATGCCCTTTCATCTAGTTATTCTGGGCATAATGAAGGAGCTCACAAATTATGACTTCTCTTGCTGCTTAGAAGTAAGAAGGTGTATCTCCCTGATGTGAAGTACAGCCAACTCTGCAACAAATGTGAGTCGAAGACTCTGTTCCAAATACCTGAGATCCTTTGCCCTGTCTAACTGGAAACCCCTCCCCTTTAGAGCTTTGCCCTCCAGCTCCTCAACATACTATGTCATCCAACCATATACAGGATCACATATTGATACATTTAAATGGCAAATAACAAGAACATTATGTACAAGGACATATCCTGAGATGTAAAATATGTGCCAAATACTTTTAAAAAGGGGTTTTAGCATTAATATCTGTTCTCTTGTCCAGTTGGGTGTCTCATTTTGTCATACAAAGTTTGCAGCCTACTTAATATTGGTAAAGTATTGTGTCTGTTTAGTCCTGAAACTTGCATAATGTGACCTTTAATTTGCATAGATTTGCCTAGCAAATCTTATGTGTACTGTATAGCTCTTACAGCTTGCTGCCTCCTTGTATTTATATTTCTAAACTACTGCATATTCACAAAGGCTCACTTCCTTTGCACAGCTGCTTATAATACATTGAGAGTACTGACACTACATATTGCATGGTTTCAACAGTAATAGTTTGTGTTTCCATAGTTTCAGAGATTTGAATATGTCTGCACTTCTCAAGGTGAGGATGTGTTGTTGAGATTAACAGGAGTCAAAGACAGTGCAAAGCTCAACAATGGGCTCGATTTTCAAAGTCAAGAAACAGGCGTCGGGGGGGTGGGTGGGGGCATTGTAAATTGCCGCCATTTCAGACCCACCTCCAACCTGCCCATTTCCGGTTTTCAGGAGGCGGGTTGGGCCTTAAAACCTTTCAGGGAGGCTTCAGGCCTCCATTTTTCACTAATTCCTGATTTCAGACCCTGGGGGGCCGGGATTCCCTGGCCTTCTGTTTTACGCCTCGTGAAAGGAGGCGAGAAGGCCCGAGATTAATGGGTAGGTGTCTAGAAAGGCACAACTTGTGGGCCCAGAAGAGCAGCAATGCTTCCCCCAGGCCCAACAAGCCTACCTGCACCGACCACCCACCCCCACCCCTGACCCTGCCGCCCCACCCACCCCCAATTCATGCAAGCAAAGACTTGCCTGCAGACTTACCTGAAGACGTCCTCTCCCTGACTGATCTCCCGTTTGACTGAGACCAGCCTGTCAATCAGCCGGTCAGTCGGACAGGAAACCAACAAAAAAAATAAGACCTCCTTAAGTCAAAATTGTAAAGACATCCGGGAAACCCATACTATTGGGTTTCCCAACCTCAAATTGACTCCCCGCCCCTTCCCAGCTCTGTTTGAAAATTGAGCCCAATGTGCCTAATCCCAGCCACTGAAGAACGCTCCCATATGTAGCAGGATGACTTCAGTTTGCCTAATGTCAGCTTGAATAAGAATGGCACTAGCACACATTCATAATATATATATATTTTGTATGGTTTTTTTCTACTTTTCTGTTTTGAGAGTTTTTTTTGTACCGTGGGCTGATGATAGTTGGACCACATTAAACCAGGCCACAACAGCGTGCATTAATGTAGCATCGTTAACGTAACAAAAAACAAAGCTTTGAGGGGAGAAGAGTTGGTGGAAATGGCTGTCCAAAGGCATATTCAAAGCAATAGGTTTTGAGGAGGCTTTTGAAGGGAGTGGAGAAAGATAACAAAGTTTTTTTTTAACCCTCCTTACGCATTTTCATCTGATTTCTAACCCCCAATGATCTCAACTAAATATCAGGGCTTGTGAAGATACTTGAGTTTTCAGTAATGTGCTAGGATAACTAACAGAAAGAACATTGTTAATTACTTTTTAGTTACTGAATTTATCCTGTGCTTCCATAGGTTCTTTCTCCTGTCAATTTCTCCTGTGTAGAGATTACACAAATTGGGGTTGTATTCTCTAGTGTTTAGAAGGTTAAGGGGTGATCTGATCAAAGTTTATAAGATATTAAGGGGAACAGATAGGGTGGATAGAGAGAAACTATTTCCGCTGGTTGGGGATTCTAGGAATAGGGGGCACAGTCTAAAAATTAGAGCCATACCTTTCAGGAGTGAGATTAGAAAACATTTCTACACACAAAGGGTGGTAGAAGTTTGGAACTCTCTTCCGCAAACGGCAATTGATACTAGCTCAATTGCTAAATTTAAATCTGAGATAGATAGCTTTTTGGCAACCAAAGGTATTAAGGGATATGGGCCAAAGGCAGGTATATGGAGTTAGATCACAGATCAGCCATGATCTTATCAAATGGCGCAGCAGGCATGAGGGGCTGAATGGCCTACTCCTGTTCCGATGTCTATGAATAGAGCAAATTTATTTAACAATAGATAAAATAAATAGCAACTGGGCAAATCAGTGGTAGATGAAATGCAATCCAAGTAAGTGCAAGATAGTATAAATTGGTAGGAAAATTGATGTTGCAAGTATACCATGGACTTTATAGAAATAATTAAAGGTGAAGCAGAAAGATTTGGGTAAGACAGTAGATTTAGACACAACTTTAATCGCTGTGGAGCAGTAATAAACAAAGCAAGCAGAATCCTTAATTATATTGCTTAGTTAGTTAAGTAAAAGTCAGAAGGCATCATAAAACTGTACAGAATCCTGACCAAACTGCACCTTGAATACTATCTTCTGTTTTGGTCAGCAAGGCATAAAGAAATCATTCAAGCAATGATGCAGGGGTGAATCGTGAGGTTCCTTCTTTGTGTCAAAGGAAAGACTGGAGAAACTGGGCTCTTCTAATAAGGAGGCAACTGAGAAGGGACCTTTAGATTTAAAAAAATATACAAGATATTAAAAACACATTGAGGTTATTCTAGAGCATTGTTTCAAGGAATGTCTGGATACTAGAAGAAAGGGACACTGTTGAAAGGAAAGTTTAGGGTAGATGTCAGGAGAAACCTCTTCAAACACACACTGATCAACATTTGGATAGGGTAGTGGAGGCAAAAACTCAGTCAGGTGGTGTAATGGGGGAGGGGAGCCAGATAATGTGATTTGGAGGGGAACTGGATGGATGAGCTAAAATGGTTTGGGGTGGCCTCCCTCACCTGTATCTATCTTGCGATCTGCTTTGTACATAAAACCTTTATGTACAAAGTAAATTGTATAAACCCTTACAACACAGAGTAAATTGTACATTTTAGACTGAAGTTGCAACTGTAAAACTGCTTGGAACTTGTAGTTTCTCTTTCAGAGAAATAAATGATAATTCCTTTGCTGTCAACAGCTTTCCTTACTGTACGTGTGTTCCATTTTATTTTAGGTTACTATAACAATACTACAAAAGTAGCTGTGAAAACGTTGAAACCAGGCACTATGTCTGTGGAAGCCTTCCTTGAAGAAGCCAATCTCATGAAGAAACTCTTACACGAGAGATTGGTGCGGCTCTACGCAGTAGTGACTATAGAAGACCCGATTTACATTATTGCTGAATTTATGGCCAATGGTCAGTCTGAACACTGGAATTAAGTACAGTATTTTTATAGAGCCGTTGAGTAACCCGGTAATCCCAAATGTACATAAATCCTGGGTTACTAAATGTCCAGCTTTAGAAGCCTGTTTACCATGTGAAAATAAGAACAAGAACAACTTGCATTTATATAGCACCTTTCACGTAGTAAAACATCCCAAGGTGCTTTGCAGGAGCATTATCACACAAGATTTGACACCGAGCCACATGAGATATTAGGACAGGCGACCAAAAGCTTGGTCAAAGAGGTAGGTTTTAAGGGACATCTTAAAGGAGGAGAGAGAGGCAGAGAGGTTTAGGGAGGGAATTCCAGAGTTAGGGCCTAGGCAGCTGAAGGCACGGCCACCAATAGTGGAGGGATTAAAATCGGGGATGTACAAGAGGCCAGAATTGGAGGAGCGCAGCGATCTCGGAGTGTTGTAGGGCTGGAGGGGGTTACAGAGATAGGGAGGGGCGAAGCCATTGAGGGATTTGAAAATAAGGATGAGAATTTTAAAATCGAGGCGTTGCCAGATTGGGAGTCAATGTAGGTCAGTGAACACAGGGGTGATGGGTGAACGGGACTTGGTGCTAGTCAGGATATGGGAAGCTGAGTTTTGCATGAGCTCAAGTTTATTGGGGGTGGAAGATGGGAGGCCGGCCAGGAGAGCATTGGAATAGTCAAGTCTAGAGGTAACAAAGGCATGGATGAGGGTTTCAGTAGCTGAGGCACGGGTGGAAACGGGCGATGTTACTAAGGTGGAAGTAGGCAGTTTTGATGATGGAGCGGATATGTGGTAGGAAGCTCATCTCTGGGTCAAATAGGACATTAAGGTTGCAAACGGTCTGGCCAGGGAGAGGGATGAAGTTGATGACAATGGAACGGAGTTTGTGGTGGGGACTGAAGACAATGGCTTTGGTCGTCCCACTATTTAGTTGGAGGAAATTTTTGCTTATCCAGTACTGGATGTCAGCGTGACAAATCGGAAGCAGTGAAGGGGTCAAGAGAGTTGGTGGTGAGGTGGAGCTGGGTGTTGTCAGCGTACATGTGGATCCTGATGTTGTGTTTTCAGATGATGTCGCTGAGGGGCAGTGTGTAGATGAGGAATAGGAGGGGCCCATGGATAGATCCTTGGGGGACTACAGAGGTAACGATGCGGGAGCAGGAAGAGAAGCCATTGCAGGTGATTCTCTGGCTATGACTGGATAGATAGGAATGGAACCAAGCGAACGCAATCCTACCCAGCAGGACAATGGAGGAGAGGCGTTGGAGGAGAAAGATGTGGTCAACCATGTCAAAGGCTGCAGACAAGTCGAGAAGGATGATGAGGGATAGTTTACCATGGTCACAGTCACACAGGATGTCATTTGTGACTTTGATAAGGGCCATTTCAGTGCTGTAGCAGGGGCAGAAACCTGATTGAAGGGATTCAAACATGGAGTTGCGGGTAAGATAGGTACAGATTTGGGAGGTGATGACATATTCAAGGATTTTGGAGCGGAAAGGGAGGTTGGAGATGGGGGCGGTAAAGGTCAGTGGGGTAAAGGGTGGGTTTTTTGAGGAGGGGGTGATGACTGCAGATTTGAAGAGGAGGGGAACAGTACCTGAGGACAGGGAACAGTTAACAATATCAGCTAACATGGGGGCCTGGAAAGGAAATTAAGTGGTCTGCTGTTTGGTGGGAATAGGGTTGAGGGGGCCGGAGGTGGGTCTCATGGACAAGAATTGCTTGGGGAAGATAGGAGAGAAACTAGAGAAAAATGTGAGTTCAGGGCTAAGGTAGGAGGAAACTGTAGGGGAAGTTTAGCTTGGTGGGCTACTAGAAAGGCTATGAACACATGCAATCCCTACAGGACACTCTACACAGACCTCATAACTTTCTTGAATTTCCAAGGGATTCCTACAAATGACACTTGAACACCAGGAAATTATATGTACTATATTATTTCAGGATTCACTTCTTTAAAATATTAAAGATTGTGGCTATTATTAAACCAGAAGTTTTTTTTATTGTTTGAATTTGAAGGTCTCATTGGAATTTTGTCCATACTAATAGTTTACTTGTTATTTTTAAATCCTTTTTATCTAAAGTACACTTTTTTTTAAAAACACAGGTAGTTTACTAGATTTCCTGAAGACAGATGAAGGGAGGAGACTTTCATTACCAAAAATGATTGATTTCACAGCACAGGTAAGTAAGCTGTGTGAAAATAAGGTACAAACCATTTTAAATGGTTTACCCTGTCTTTGTATAGATAGAAAAGTCGCCCTAAAGATCAGTTCTAGGTCCCACATTCCCATTCAATAAAACCAAATTGGTTGAACATCAGGATGCTTAGACCAGCATTTGAGTCTGTTGTTATTGCCTGTTCTCTTCTCTTAAAACAATGTAGTTGTCAAATTGTCCACCATAAACGACCTTTATAATTGCAGTGCAGTAATTTTTTTCAGACTTCTTTCCTTTGGTACTAACATGTAATGAGAGAGGATTCCATGAGTGCCAGGCACTTTTCTTTGCCTAACTCAACTGTCATTCTTCACATATGAAGACAGTGACTATCAGCAGGATATCCAACCAAAGGAGCATCACAGGTAAAGGAGCATCACAGGTAAATCCAATGCTGTCTTTACCTGATGTGCAGGAGTTACTGGATAGTGTCCCCTTCCTGCCCCCTAACCCACAGGTACTAAATCTAGTTGTAGTGAGGCTATGGAAAGAAACTTGTGACCTGCCTGGTCGAATGGCTCCATTCCACATAGATCTGAGTCAGCTGCAGTACCTTCTTTTAAAACATCATATTTTTGCCTCTTATTAAGGCTGCCTCTATCTTGCATTATTCCCCAACTGAGAAGTTAGCTCAGTGCCCGTTTCCAGGGGCATGATTTTATCAGGGAGCGGGGCAGGATGGAATTCCTGATAGGAAACTCGGAAGTATGGGTTTCCTGGACGTCCTTACGATTTTGACGTAAGGATGTCTTTTTCTTTTGTAAGTTTTCTGCCCGACAGACTGGCCTGATTGACAGGCTGGTCTCAGTCAGACAGGAGGGCAGCCAGGGAGTGGACGTGAAAAGGTAAGTGTTGGATTGGGGTGGGTGGGGGGGAAATCCGGGGGGGGTTCGGGGGTCATCGCGGGGGTCGGAGACCTTGGGGGGTGGGTGGTTAGAGATTGTGCCTTTAACGTAGTAAAATGTCCCAAGGTGCTTCACAGGAAGATTCCCACCTTATGCCAAGTTTACACTAAGATAAAGCTGAAGAAAAGTTACAGAGAACAGGAAAAATATCTTTTTTTAAAGAAAAAGTTGAGTTACTCTTGTCCTTGCATCCATATTGATCAAGAAGTTTTGTGGATCCACTGGGAATTTCTCTGTTTAGCATTTTGAAAGTTAAGAATAAGGGCCCTTGGTCATTTAGGGGGGAGGGGATGGGAAATAGAGATGTTGCAAATTACACAAATCTCCACTTGCACTCCCCATTAATACTCAATCCATACAATATATATAATTGTTAATGAGTTGTTCATTTACACTGAGTTGGTCTTGTTCAAATATACTATATGATTATTACTGAATGAACTGGTAGAAATCAGAGCCCAGGCCATGCTTTCCACCCCACCTCCCTCCTTTGCCGGAGAATTGCACTAGTCTGGGGGTGGAGACCTGCTGCAATGGGAGAAAGAGGCAGCTGGCGAGCTGCCCGTAAATAAAAGTTTTTTTTAAGGTAATTATTATTTTGTTGATGGGGTCTGTGCATGGGTGCACTCTGTGAGCAATTGCATAGGCTCCTCTTCTCTTCATGCCCTCCATCGACCTAACAGACAGCCCCTGGTCCAGTGTCCAAATGACAGGAACATGGCAGAGACTATGGGCCCGATGTTAGCAGGGCTGCGGGTTTTCGGCGGGTGGGCTATCGGGCGCGTGGGTAACGCGCCCGGTGAAATTGGTGGGTTTCCCACGTGATCGTAGCAGGCAACCCACTAATTGGATCCACTTACCTGCTCCTCCGGGTTCCCCGCTGCTGATCTGCGCGTCGGGCGGGCTGCGCATGCGCAGTAGGATCTGTCAGCTGGAGGCGCTCTATTTAAAGGGGCAGTCCTCCACTGACAGATGCTGCAACCAATAGCACAGATGACTGCATGGAGCAGCCCAGGGGGAAGGCTGCTCCCAGTTTAATGATGCCTCACCCCAGGTATCAATACCTGGGGTGAGGAGGAGGGGGGGACAGAGATCTTCCACCTGGCGGGCGGGAGGAGGCGGCCCGTCTCTGCCACCAGGAAGGCCTGGCTCGAGGTGGCAGAGGGGGTCACCTGCGCCACCAACATATCGCCCACCTGCACACAGTGCAGGAGGCGCTCCAATGACCTCAGTAGGTCAGCCACAGTGAGTACACGTAGTCTTTCCCCTACACTCCGTCTGCCACAGCACTGCCCCCACCCCACCCCACATCTCCTTCGGCACTGCCAACACTACTCTGTCACATCACCCCTCACACCCACTCAAACCCCATCCTCATCTTACCTGCACCTACTCACCTCGCCAGTACTCACCCCGCCACTACCACGCAACCCAATCCTCATACAATCTCATGGCTCTATCCCATACTCACCCTCTCGTGCATCTCTCTCACGGCCAGCCTCACTCAACCTGCCACAACCTGTGCTGCAGCCACAGGGCATGCATCACATATGTGTCGTGAGCATGAAGGGGATGCACGAGGGTGTTTGAGGGTTTGTCATGGGTGTTACTTATATCGCAATTGCAGAACAACTCACATCACACATTATACTGGCACCACTACCGCATGTCTTCGCGAATCCTGTCTGGTTTGTGCAATAATGCCCGCTCCTGGGTATCACCATGAGGACCCACCACTGATGCCACCCATTGTGTCACTGCAGAGTGGGTGTAGGTGTATTTGCAGGGCTCTTCTGCGCGGACGACTGAGAGGCATCGGCGATGTCCTCGGTTGCACCCTGGAAGGGTGCGGAGGAGAAGTTGTGGAGGGCAGTGGTGACTTTGACAGCGACAGGTAAGAAGATGGTGCTTGGGCCAGCCAGTAGCAGCTAGGCATGAAAGTGGCTGCAGATGTCCACGACTACATGTCGAGTGACTCTGAGCCTCCGTGTGCACTGCTGCTCAGAGAGGTCCAGGAGGCTGAGCCTCGGTCTGTGGACCCTGTGGCGAGGGTAGTGCCCTCTGCGATGCATCTCTCTCTGCAGTAGCCCTCCCTCCTGCTGTACAGGTGGATGTGTCACAGCACTGTGTTGTGGAGCTCCACGTGTCAGAGGTGGACGGCGTGGCTGGCGAGGCTGGTGAGGCTGGTGATGCTGTTCGCCCTCCGAGGAGATCATGACTGCAGCTACGGCAGCCCCCATCCACAGGATACATCTGAGGGGGTCCGCAAGGTAGGTACGTGTCTCCGGACCCCGGGGTAAGTGTGCAGGTTGGTGACTTTGACTGTCAGGTGGAGGGTGATGGAGGCCAAACTTTGTCCCAAGTGACAGAGTGGCCTCCTGCAATGGGTGAGGGTCTCCCCCCCCCCCCCCCCCCCCCCACCTGTCAAATGGACCTTTGCAGCTGCCACAGGCTGACAGCTGCAACACGTCCATTCGGCCTGGGAGTGTTTCCCCCAGTGTGGGAAACAGTCCCATGTTGTTCAAAAATCCCACATAGTCCCTTAATCAGGTCAGTTAATGAACTGAAATACCTAACTAAATATTGTCAAGTGGCATCCCGCTGGCTTTAATTGCCTGCGGGATTCCCACCAGCGGGGGCTGCGCGCGCACGCCGGCGCGTCAGCGGGGAACCCGGAAGTGTGCGGGTTCGGGGCGGGCTCCGCTACCGCGCCGGGATTCTCCGATTTTCGGAGCCCCCCCCCCCCCCCCGCGGGGAACGCACCCGATAGCGGGTGGTAAAATTGAGCCCTATGTTTCCCTCATTTGCATGGTGACATATGCCCACCCACATATGGGATGGTAGATTGTCCCCAAACAATCTTCCACCTCTGCCCACCCCAGATTGGCTGAAAAGTTGGTGGGGGGGGGGGGTGGGAGAGAGGTAGAGAGCTTAGGCCAGAATGGCACTGTTTATTTCAATCAGTATGCAGCACAAAGTAAGGGAGATATCCTAAAATTGAATCTGATTTTACTCTGATTTTGCTAAACTACAATTTCAAGGGTTCAAATGAGAAGGCACTGTTATGATTGCTTGACTACAGAATATTTGTTTTAGATTGTTTATTCTCTCAATAGTCCTGTAGTTTTCCTTTCTACATGCAGAAGAATTAAGAACAAGGAAAGCCAGGGATTTTTTTAAAAAGGCCATATGCCCTATCAAAGTTAATCCCTCTAGTGCATTAGCTCTTCCATCATAACATCGAATTAAATTTAGAATAACATCAATGTCTTTATTATTTTTCTTGGTAGACTATTCTAAACATTTATCACTGACTATAGATATTTTTTCTGATATCTAGCCTAAATTTATTTTTCACTAATTTCCATTTATGACTTCTGATCCTACTTTATTGGTGTGCTTTGAACTAATAGGTTTACTTATCTATGTCACTTATGCTTTGATGAGGTCACTCCAGCTGCCACCTGTCTAGACAATAAAGTTCCTCTAATCTTATAGCTCATCCTCTTTACTCTTGGGACCAGTCATTGCTCTTTTCTTCAAACTTTCTGATACAAAAATAGCTATAGCATGGTAACCAAAACGTAACAGTATAATGAATATGGAGCATATGGTCTTTCTTCGGGTGGCAGGCAGTGACTAGTGGGGTACCGCAGGGATCAGTGCTTGGACCCCAGCTATTCACAATATATATCAATGATTTGGATGAGGGAACTAAATGTAACACTTCCAAGTTTGCAGACGACACAAAGCTGGGGTGGAATGTGAGCTGCGAGGAGGATGCAAAGAGGCTCCAATGTGATTTAGACAAGTTGGGTGAGTGGACAAGAACATGGCAGATGCAGTATAATGTGGATAAATGTGAGGTTATCCACTTTGGTTGTAAAAACAGAAAGGCAGATTATTATCTGAATGGTGATAGGTTGGGAAAAGGGAAGGTGCAATGAGGCCTGGGTGTCCTTGTACACCAGTCGCTGAAAGCGAGCATTCGGGTGCAGCAAGCAGTTAGGAAGGCGAATGGTATGTTGGCCCATCATTGCAAGAGGATTTGAGTACAGGAACAGGGATGTCTTACTGCAGTTATACAAAGTTATACAGGGCCTTGGTGAGGCCACATCTGGAGTATTGTATGCAGTTTTGGTCTTCTTATCTGAGGAAGGATGTCCTTGCCATGGAGGGAGTGCAACGAAGGTTTACCAGACTGATTCCTGGGATGGCAGGACTGACGTATGAGGAGAGATTGGGTCGACTAGGCCTATATTCACTAGAATTTAGAAGAATGAGAGGTGATCTCATCGAAACATAAAATTCTAACAGGACCAGACAGACTAGATGCAGGGAGGATGTTCCCGATGGCTGGGGAGTCCAGAACCAGGGATCACAGTCTCAGGATATGGGGTATGCCATTTAGAACCGAGATGAGGCGAAATTTCTTCACTGAGGGAGGTGAACCTGTGGAATTCTGTACCACAGAAGGCAGTGGAGGCCAAGTCATTAGATGTATTCGAGAAGGAGATAGATATATTTCTTAATGCTAAAGGGATTAAGGGATATGGGGAGAAAGTGGGTTAGACGATCAGCCATGATCATTTTGAATGGCGGAGCAGGCCCGAAGGGCTGAATGGCCTACTCTTGCTCCTATTTTCTATGTTTCTATGTTTGACTAGTGCGTTGTAAAGCTCCCCGCCACTCAGTTTGACATTACGCCTCTCGAGTGCTTTCTTTTGCTTATTTTTGTAACCAGATTGTAATCTAGTGCATTATTCTCTCCAGGATTCATGGTTATTGAAGTGTTTCATGTAGAATATTATCAAAAAAGTCTAAATAAACTAAATCCTAGGGATTACTATTATCTTCTTTTTCTGTAACATCTTGAAAGAAGTAAAGGAGGTTTGCTGGGCAGTATCTAGCCTTAAGAACAACAACAACAACAACAACAACTTGAATTTATGTTGTGCCTTTAATGTAGTAAAATGTCCCAAAGTGCTTTACAGGAACGTTATTACACAAAATTTGACACCGAGCCACATTGGGAGATATTAGGACAGGTGACCAAAAGTTTGGTCAAAGAGGTAGGTTTTAAGGAGCATCTTAAAGGAGGGGAGAGAAGCGGAGAGGTTTAGGGAGGGAATTCCTGAGCTAAGGACTTAGGTAGCTGAAGGCATGGCCGCCAATGGTGGAGGGATTAAAATCAGTGATGCGCAAGAGGCCAGAATTGGAGGAGCACAGAGATCTAGGAGGGTTGTAGGACTGGAGGGGGTTACAGAGATAGGAAGGGACGAGGCCATGAAGGGATTTGAAAACTAGGATGAGATGGGTGAACTGGACTTGGCGAGAGTTAGTATACGGGCAGCAGGGTTTTGGATGACCAAGTTAATGGGGGGTGAAAGATGGGAGGCTGGCCAGGAGAGCATTGAAATAGTCAAGTCTGGAGATAACAAAGGCATAGATGAGCGTTTCATCAGCTGAGGCGGGGTGGAGACGGGCGATGGTGGATGTTGGTGGTCTTGATGATGGTGATGGAGCGGGTATATGGACGGAAGCTCAGCTCGGTCAAATAGGATACCAAAGTTGTGAACGGTCTGGTTCAGTCTTGGAGAGTGGCCAGGGAGAGGGATGGAGTCGGTGGCTAGGGAATGGAGTTTGTGGCGGGGACTGAAGACAATGGCTTCGGTCTTCCTAATATTAAGCTGGAGGAAATTTCTGCAGTACTGGATGTCGGACAAGCAGTGTGATGAATCAGAGACAGTGGATGGGTCATGGAGGTAGTGGCGAGGTAAAGCTGGGTGTCGTCAGTGTACATATGGAACCTGACGTTTTATTTTGGGACGATGTTACCGAGGGGCGGCATGTAGATGAGTAATAGGAGGGGGCCAGGATAGATCATTGGGGAACTCCAGGGGTAACAGTGCAAGAGCGGGAAGAGAAGCCATTGCAGATGAATCTCCTGCTACAACTGGATAGATAGGATTGGAACCGGGCGAGGGTAGTCCTGTCCAGCTGGACGACAGAGGAGAGGCATTAGAGGAGGATGGTGTGGTCAACTGTGTCAAATGTTCCAGACAGGTCGAAGGATGAGGGATAGTTTGCCATGGTCACAGTCACATAGGATGTCATTTGTGACTTTGATAAGGGCCATTTCAGTGCTGTGGCAGGAGCAGAAATCTGATTGGAGGCATTCAAACATGGAGTTGCAGCACCCACCTCTATCTCACTACCACTTCTCTCAACACCTCCACGTTCTTTGATTTGTCACGCTGCGTGTCCAACATCCAATTTTGGATGAGCAGAAATTTCCTCCAAGAGGAAGATTGATGCCATTGTCTCGGTCTAGTTGGTTGCTAAGTTCGAAGATACTTATGGATGAGGAAGGCTATTTGGCCCACCATAATTCACCCATCCAGAACAACCCTACACTTCCCCACTCTTCTCCACCCACCCCACCCCCCAATTATTTCAAGGTTTTTGCCGCTGCCATTCTGCTGAGCATTCCACTCATTCGGGAGTCTTGCATAACCGGTAACATCCAGTCACTATTTGTCATCTTGCCTTTCCATACAAGAAAAGAACTGCTGCATTTTTTTTTTGTGAAGATCAATCTTTGGTTTACCATCCAAAACTTCACTTTAAATGCAGTTTTAGATTTTAAATTTGACTTAAAACCTTAATACAATTTTAAACATTTTAACTCTACTGACAGTTTGTTTTATAAGCAATATAGACCTTAATTCATACTTTTCAAAAGAGCCTCAGATTCTGTGTTATCAGCAATACATCCTGGTAACACACTCAATTTCCGGACTTTTGTAATTGGTAAACACACAAAAGGAAGCATTCCTCTTGTATTGACAGATTTGTAATGTGTACAATGACCTTCAGAGTTTCATCACACGTGGGACTTACCATTATTTATTCAAAACTGTTTGCATTCATGTTCTATTAAAAGCCTTTCCTGCTAAATACCGATATATAAAAGTAACAATAAAACCCAGTTGAACAACAAGATTTTGCTTACCAAATTAAAATTAAAATATTGTGCCTTTAGGCCAATGAGCATTTGCTAAAATTATTTGTTCATGCAAACTTTTATACAACTTTTGGTTTAGAAATTGATGGTTTATTTGATCCTGGCATTTATGGTTCCCAAAATGATACTATACATCTTCAACGCCAGCAGTGTTTTAAACTGTCCTCTAGTTCTTGGCCCTCTGGTCACTACAGGGAGGATTTTCCTTTTGAGTCACAATTGTTCTGCTGAGTTTTCATCCTTTTCTGTGTTGGATTTGGCAGAGGTCAGATGCTTTTTCTTGACTTTAAACTACTGCAGACCTTGAGTTCTGTAGTAGCAGGGACTTTCCTCAGCCTTTCCCACCTCCTGGCAGTTTCCCTGTTGCAGATGAAAGCTTTGTCAGGAGCCAGCCAAAAATATTTCACTTGGGCTGACCCTGGGAGATTTGCTGGACAGGTAGGATTCACTCCCTGCCACACTTAGTGGAATAGCTGCTGAAGAGGGAAAATCTCAGCTGTAAAATATTAAATACTAAATAAAACTTTTATTATTTCAGTAAAGTTGAAGATCAGGTCAGATGCCTGTCCTAATGTATGACTAAACTGTTCTGGCTAAGCCATTCCCACCCATGCTGGGGGATTTCTTGTTTGACTTGTAGGCATGTCTCCAACCCACTGATTCTCAGAACAACCCAGGAATTCCACATGCAGTCTACTTTACTTATTGTAAGACACAGCAAGTGACAGGCGGTAGCTAGCCAAAGGTAGGGGGAAAACATGGGCAATTTAGAAACCGAATACAGTTTGAGGAACAATCTTCTATTTGAATGATAAAGAGTATTCAGGAATTCAGTTATTCAGGAAAACAAACAGGATGGAGGAAAGAAAATACTACATAAAGACTAGAATGAGGCTAGACCATACAGGTGTCAGCAGAAATGTTGTGATGTATTTGTCGATACTTGATGTACATTTCATTAGAATCATGTGGGACCCTTTTAGTCAGTTGGACACCTGGTTTTCAGGAACTTGTCACAGTCCCAGGGTTACAGAAACAGATGGTTTTGTGGCTGAAACTAATGAATAATCATGTTGCCATGCCAACTTCAATCCTGTTTAGCATTTTTCTATTGATGCATTTGCTTCTATTATAGAGAATGAATGATACAATGCACTATCCTTTCACTTTTGCGGGTTTGGTTTGAATCCAGTCCAGATTGATAGTGTGAAGGTCTATTGGTTGTAAAAGTCCTACATGAAACAAACTAGGCTGTCTGAACCCATTGCTGCTGATATGTTTATAATTTGGCATTAATTGACAATCTTACTTGCTAACACAGTACAGTTTTTTAAAAAATGCTACTGTTTACCAAAGCTTACTCGCCAGTAATTTCAATGGGATTGTCCGGAAGATCCGCTGTAACTTCGGCAGAAGATTGGTGAAAACACTGGAGAAGACCGTAAATGGCTGTTTACATTGTTTCTCCAGGGTTTTTGCCAATCTTCCATCGTAGTTCACGGTAGGAGATCGGGGAACTACCGCAGTAATTCTACCCAACTGTGCTGAGGTTGGGATTGGGGTGGAGGAAAGATTAGGAGGACCGATACTGTACATTTGACCCATAATTTATCTAGGAGCACAGTATTTGGATAACAGAAATGAAATGTTCCATTCTCAGATAGTGACACACCTCACCTTGAACACAAAAATTCACCAAATGTTGAGATACATGTCCACGTCACAATGGTGTGTCTTGGAGGTGATGGTGTTCCCGTGCACCTGCTGATCTTATCCTTTTGGGTGGTGGAGGCCACGGGTTTTGGGAGGTTAGCATCAATTTATGAACAATCTAGCAAGCAAATTAAACAGGAAGGCCCCAATATCACCGTTCCTTCATTGTCGCTGAGTCAAAATCTAACAGCATTGTGGGAGCACCTTCACCACACGGACTGCAGCAGTTCAAGAAGAAGGTTCACCACTGCCTTATCAAGGGTAACTAGGGAAGGGCAATAAATGCTAGCCTTGCCTGCAACGCCTAGCCAGAATGAATTTTTAAAAGCTTTGTGTTTGGAATTCTTTAATATTTTCAGAAAGATTTGTGGCTATTTCTGCACTAAAAATAATTGAGCTTCATATGTTTAGTCACCAAATAGGAAAAAAATAACACTGCTCATATTTTCCACTAGTACATGACAAAAGGGGAACTGAGAAAATGAACACTTGCTGATCTAAATATCACTGGAGCATAATGTGCATGTTTTGGAAACAGATGGGTTTTATCTATCTATTGGTACCTGATCAACTGAGCCAACTATATTTTTGTTTATTTTTTAAAAAGCGTCTATTAATTTAATGTTTACGGTTGAATTTGTTGTCTACGAACATAACAAATTGCAAACAGTGTTGAATGCAGCTGAAGCTAGTCTACGCTTGTAGCTGAGGAGCCTGGGTCAATGCACTGTCTTTCCCCTCCTTTCCCACACCCCCATAAAAGGCTCACATCAACAAGCTCCTTTATTTCACAGAGCCTGTGATTACTATTTTCAGCCTTCAAGTTTAATTTAAATAAAATACCGGGCCTTTTAATGAAAAGTCTCTGTAAATTTGCACATATAGTTTTCAATGTTATTTTTGAATTTTTGCACCTTTTTTTAATTGCGTGTTCCAACACCTTTTGTATACACGGTATATTAGGGATGCTATGTTAGGTAGACGGATGGGGGAAAGTTGGTGATGCACAGCCATAGCTACAGATTCTAACATTGTGGGCTTGTTACATAACTAGATAGCATTCTGATTTTTGACAAGAAAACAAAGTGCCCCTGAAATTCCGCACGGTTGACACCTTGGTGTAGGTGCCAGGACCTCCATCGCTGACCTTGGTAAACTTTCCAGGGCCATGTTGTTCCCTGATATAGATACCGATGGTGTGCGCCAGCATATCTTGGGTGCTGTCATTCAGGGGAGGCTGGTAATTTGGGCAGAGGGTGTCGGATCTGGGTTGGGGGTGAGGGGAGGAGGGTGTGGTTACTGGGATCATGTTAGATTCTGGCTTCTTTGAGGCAGCTGAAAAATGTTTGGAAAATTTTCTAAATCTTTATGGATTTAGGCCTGGAGCCACATGTGGCCCCACTTGCCCCAGCCAGGAGGTCGGTGCGCCTTGGTTCAATTGGAGTACCCGGACAATTCACTGACCAGGAATGAGGAAACTCCTGGGTAGCAGTCCCTTCTCTTACAATCACATCTCCTCTGGAATGGGTGGGGGATACTCTCCAAACAAAGCCACGTGTAAACTAGTGGAAAAGATCAGGATCTGGTTTATCCGAGTCCCAGCCTAATTTCTAGCCCTTCCAGCATTTTCTTGCTGGACTTAGTGGGACAGAACTGTACGGGCCACAGATGTTTAGCCCCAATGTTTTAAGTTGTGTTAGAGTTGGTATATTCTTGGGAGGGCAATTCCTTTTTAACTGGGGTAGTTCATAGAATCATAGAAAGATATAGCTTTCTAAGATTCTAACCATTCGGATCCTTGAAAGAGTTATCCAATTAGTCCCGCTCCCTGCCCTTTCACCATACCCCTGTAAATTTTTCCCTTTCAAGTATTTATCCTATTCCCTTTTGAAAGTTATTAATGAATCTGCTTCCTCCACCCTTTCAGGCAGTGCATTCCAGATCATAACAACTCACTGCGTAAAATGTTTTTTCCTCATGTCGCTTCTGGTTCTTTTGCCAATTACCTTAAATCTCTGTCCTTTGGTTACTGACCCTTCTGCCACTGGAAACAGTTTTTCCTTATTTAGTTTATCAAAACCGTTCATGATTTTGAACACCTCTATCAAGTTTCCTCTTAACTTTTTCTGCTCTAAGGAGAACAACCCCAGCTTCTCCAGTCTCTCCGTATAACCGAAGTCCTTCATCCCTGGTACCATTCTAGTAAATCTCTTCTGCACCCTCTCTAAGGCCTAGACATCCTTCCTATAGTGTGGTGCCCAGAAATGGACACACTACTCCAGCTGGGGCCTAACCAGTGATTAATAAAGATTTAGCATAACTTCCTTGCTTTTGTACTCTATGCCTCTACTTATAAAGCCAATGACCCCTTATGCTTTTTTAACAGCCTTCTCAACTTGTCCTGCCACCTTCAAAGATATGTCTTCCTTTTTCCTCAACCGAGGATTCCTCTCCACTGTCGTTGACAGGGCCCTCGACCATGTCCATCCTATTTCCTGTACTTCTGCCCTCGTCCCTTCCCCTCCCTCCCAGAACCATGATAGGGTCCCCCTTGTCCTCACCTTCCACCCCACCAGCCTCCATATTCAACGTATTATCCTCTGCCATTTCCGTCACCTCCAGCACGATGCCGCCACCAAGACATGTTTCCCCTCCCCTTCCCTTTCAGCATTCCAAAGGGATTGCTCCCTCCGCGATACCCTGGTCCACTCATCCATCACCTCCAACACCCGCTCTCCTCCCCATGGCATCTTCCCATGTGAGCGCAGGAGATGCAACACCTGTCCTTTCACCTCCTCCCTTCTCACTGTCCAGGGCCCCAAACACACCTTCCAGGTGAAACAGCGATTTATTTGTACTTCTTTCAATTTAGTATATTGTATCCGCTGCTCACAATGCGGTCTCCTCTACACTGGGGAGACCAAACACAGATTGGGTGATCACTTTGCTGGACACCTCCGTTCTGTCCACAAGTGTGACCTGACCTGCGGTTGCTTGCCATTTTAATTCCCTGTCCCACTCCCACTCTGACCTCTCTGTCCTCGGCCTCTTACACTGTTCTAAGGAAGCTCAATGGAAGCTTGAGGAACAGCACCTCATCTTTTGTTTAGGCACTTTACAACCTTCCAGACTCAACTTTGATTTCAATAACTTTAGATCATAACCACTGCTCCCCTTTTTTTTCGAATAGTAAGTGCTAGTAATGGTTCTGCTGTTGCCATTTACAGCTCCTCTAGACCCATCTTTTGTTCCTTTACTTGTCCCATTACCACCCTCTTTGCCTTGCACCATCATCCCTTTTGTCATTTAACCACTCCTGCGCTCCACCCTATCAGAGGTCTTCCCTTTTGTTCCCTTCCCCCCCTCCCCCCCCCCCCCCACACACACTTTCCCTGACTCTGTACTTGGTTAAAAACTGTTTAATCTTCGACTTCTTCCAGTTCTGACGAGGGTCATTGACCTGTTTCTTTCTCCACAGGTACTGCCTGACTTGCTGAGTATTTCCAGCATTTTTCTGTTTTTATTTCATTAATATATATCTGATGTGATGGTATTTTAAATTGCCTTCATTAGAAAGTGTTTGGCAAACCATTTCCTATAAACCCGTGATGTGCTCACCTGAATAGTATCATGATATAATGACAAAAATTGCACTGTCTCTCTGATTCTCCTCAAAATAAAAAGGTTACGGAGCTCCTGTGATAATTCTGTAGGTAAATACATTGTCGCATGTGGTGCTGAGTCATACACACTAAAAAGATCCTAGGCTCGATTCCTGATCTGCGCTGTTAGGTGCCCTTAGCTAGGGTTGCAGTGGAGTACTACGGTTACGAATGGGAAAATCGACCCAGATTCTTTCTTCAAGTTGCTATTCAATACCTCCAGTAGAAGCTGTGTCTATTGGGCGTGGATCAATTGTGATGATCACACCCCCCACCCCCTTACCCTGAGTTGAATAGTTGGATGATACTATCTCTATATTGTCATATGAAGAATCCCCACTTGAACATGGCAAGGGCTGTTAATACCTGTGGAACTGTACCTCAGCTTGAGTGCAATGGAGAAAGTTGGCAAAGAACAAAACTTGGCAAATAATTTCATGAAGATGATTCCCCTTTTTTTTAAAAAAAAAAGGAGGAAGAAAGGAATATTCTGCACAAATTGTAACAGAATTTTTTATTGTGTCACAGTTCAGGTTAAGGGAAATGTTACAATGGTTTTGAAGTTTCCTATTCATTTCCATTCTGTGTTCAAATGGATAATTGCCCTCAACCCACTAAAAGGCTGCATGTTGCATTTTGTTTACCACAAAATGGCAGAAACTATGCTCCAATGTATGCCTCTTAATAAGATTTCTGGTTAAGCAATTGGGTGAAACTTGTGGACCTGTTGTCATATTTTTGTTCAGAAAGGGGATATTGCAGTAATTGAACAGTCAACATGAAACCTGTACAAAAGGCCTCTTTGTTAAAGTTCCTTTTTTTTGAGCAAAGTTTCTCTTAACTAATCTATTGTGTGCATGTGCTCTTGTGTTTGTGTAATGACTTTTTGATACTGGTTTTAAAATGGGATATAAAATTCTGTGCTGTATCCAGTCAATACTGCTTCACAACGGTGCAACTGAGATCATTTAGCCAAGATTCTTTATCATCATGCCATTTGTTTAAGGTTTGTGTGTTATATTTTTGTTTCCTTGCCTGTCCGTCCTTTGCCGCTAACAGGCCTTCACCAGGACTGCTCAGTTAACAGGTAAGAGTGGTCCACAGTGACTCTCCCACAGAGAGCCTGGGCTCCACTTGGCACTTCACCATGGTAACATGGCTGATGTAGATGCATGGAGTATCATGGGTATAATGCCCCTCCCACAATCCATGGTGCAGCTGCTTGTTTCTATAAACTTACCTACTCCACAAAATACATTGGCCTTCATTGCAAGAGGATTTGAGTACAGGAGCAGGGATGTCTTACTGCAGTTATACAGGGCCTTGGTGAGACCACATCTGGAGTATTGTGTGCAGTTTTGGTCTCCTTATCTGAGGAAGGATGTCCTTGCCATGGAGGGAGTGCAACGAAGGTTTACCAGACTGATTCCTGGGCTGGCAGGACTGACGTATGAGGAGAGATTGGGTCGACTAGGCCTATATTCACTAGAGTTTAGAAGAATGAGAGGTGATCGCATCAAAACATATAAAATTCTAACAGGATTAAACAGACTAGATGCAGGGAGGATGTTCCTGATGGCTGGGGAGTCCAAAACCAGGGGTCAGAGTCTCAGGATATGGGGTATGCCATTTAGAACCGAGATGAGGAGACATTTCTTCACTCAGAGGGTGGTGAACCTGTGGAATTCTCTGCCACAGAAGGCAGTGGAGGCCAAGTCAGTAGATGTATTCAAGAAGGAGATAGATATATTTCTTAATGCTAAAGGGATCAAAGCATATGGGGAAAAAGTGGGAACAGGGTACTGAGTTAGACGATCAGCCATGATCTTTTTGAATGGCGGAGCAGGCCCAAAGGGCAAAATGGCCCACTCTTGATCCTCTTTTCTATGTTTCTATAAGTTCATCAATGACTTCCATAGCTTTACTAGATATATGGGCTCATTCTTTAGTTAAGCTTTCTATTCTCAATTACTTGTGCACATCCACAATTATTTAATTTCTGTCATTGGATTGTACAAAAGAATTATTCTTGTGTCATCAATGTTTCCATCTTGGGTTTAAGCAGTTTGACAACATTAAATCTCCACGTATGAATAAATTAACGAGAAAAGATGCTTGTTACCACACTGGGCGCAATCTTCCTCCTTCTTTGTAGGTAGAGTCTAGGCTGCATTTAAAGTTCCTTTCATTCTGTTTCTGACCAAATGCAACTGGAAAGTTCCTGTTTTGAGTTTCCTCAACTTAATCATTGTGTATTTAAAATAGGGGTGGGGATCAGCACAGTGTATTTAAAATGACACAATCCCAGTAATGGTTCCCATCCACGCCCAAATTTGGGTGACTAGCTATTCATTTGTAAATTGAAAGAATGAGGAAGGCCATGGTTAAGATTGGTATCTTAACATTACATAAAGTGCCCTTTGTGACTGAAGCTTTGCCAAAAAAAACAAGAAACTATGGAGATTACTGGGACCAATAAATCTAGCCTGTTTTTTTTGTTGTAAATGAAGTCAACTAATGTTAGGCTTGTAACTATTTCTAAGTTGTGTTTTTTTTTTCATTTTCTTCCACTCAAAGTACCTTGTAACGAAATTGAGCAAATAGCACATTGTCCACCGATGATTCTAGTGCCAGCCTGAGAGAGCCAGGATGATGTACTGCCCTTTTTTTTTAACACTGTCTTATGGGAATCACTTCCTCTCTTCTCTATTTATCACCTCAATCCATGACATGCTGAAATATGGAAGAAAGAAAAGAGATTGCATTTATATAGCACCTTTCATCCCAAAGTCCATTAGTCAATTCATTACTTTTAAAATGTAGTCACTGTTGTAATGTATGCAAACGTGGCAGCCAATTTACACCTAGTAAGGTTCCACCAACAGCAATGAGATAAATGACCAGTTAATCTGTTTCAGTGATGTTGATTGAGGGATAAAGGTTGGCCAGGACATTGGGAGAAATTCAGTAATGGTGTTATCCCTGTGCTGAGGTAGCTAATTGTGTCTAAGACACTGGTGGGAGCATTACAATTGACCTCTGTATCCCAAAGCATTGGGGAAAGGTGGGAGGAGGAGATAGTTGGAATAAGCAAGCATTCCTATTCCTGACCACACTCCATGGAACTGCTGGCAAGTGTGCATGTGGAGACATTGAATGAGAACATCATTTTACTTTGTAGTAATCCCTACCACGGTTCAATAACTTGCTATTCATCATTGTTGGGTTGAAGACCAGCCACTTGGGTGAGTTATGATGGGACTGTAAGTGCCAGTGAAATTGTATTCCAACATGAGTTGCAGCCTTCAGAGAGGTTGAGAAAATCTGGGCAGGGAGGGAAGCAATCTTGTATCCTACCACTTGTTGGAGCAGTGTATCAGAGTCTAATATTTGTATCATCACACCACGCAAGCTCTGCTGATCCCTGGCACTTTCAATTACTGTTACCCTACATGGGATTTTTTTTGCAGAAGTGTATGCACTAGAAAAATGCATACAGTGAAAGCTCAACATATTTAAAGGGCTTGAATGACCTTTAAAAGGTGATTACCATAAATAATACAAAACAATTTATATGTGAAATAATTTCATTGGAGAGGAATGGATGGAAGAGGAACTTCTTTATTCATGTGATGAACCCATATAACTCAATTGTGTCGGGCTGTGGCGCCAATGGGTTATTTGCATTTTGCACTTGTAAGACAACAGAATGCTGTGGCTTTGGTATTTATTTACACAATGAATACCATATGTTTCTTTAAATCATATCATGACCTGTAGACCACTGGGCAATACTTTTTATTCTCAAACAAACTTGTTTTCAGCCTTAAGCACTGGAGCGAACTGCAGAGTTCTTTCCAGTATTTGTGTGAAGGAACTTTCATCCTCCCTCAATTGCAGTGATAGAGCTCTGACATTGCAATGGAAAAGGGAAGATTGCTTAGAAAAAGGGTTATAACTTGTTTTCTCTTCAGGAAAGAATGACTTGCCTTTTATATGATGCCTTTCACGACCTCAAGACATCCCAAAGCACTTTACAGCCAATTAAGTACTTTTTGAAGTGTAGTCACTGTTAAAATGTAGGAAACGCGGCAGCCGATTTGCACACAGCAAGGTCCCACAAACAGCAATGTGATAATGACCAGATAATCTGTTTTAGTGATGTTGGTTGAGGGATAAATATTGGCCAGGGCAACGGGTAATACTCCCCTGCTCGTCTTTGAAATAGTGCCATGGGATCTTTTACATCCACCTTGAGAGGGCAGACAGGGCCTCAGTTTAATGTGAAAGACGGCACCTCCAACAGTGCAGCACTCCCTCAGTATTGCACTGGAGTGTCAGCCTAGATTATGTGCTCAAGTCTCTGGAGTGGGACTTGAACCGACAACCTTCTACTTCAGAGGCGAGAGTGCTACCACTGAGTTAATTTCATCCTTGTGCAAAGTATAAAAAGGTAAAATTGGAATTTTGTCTCCTATGAGCCCCCAAACACATTGATACACCCAGAATGGGGGAGGGGGTTCTTTTCACAATAGGATGGGCACTGTTACTTAAATATTCCCATTAGTTTGAGTACAAAAGAGCAGTTGCTTAATCTAAAGCAAAATACTCCTGATGCTGGAAATCTGAAATAAAAACAGAAAATGCTGGAAACACACAGCAGGTCAGGCAGCACCTGGCGAGAGAGAAACAGAGTTGACATTTCAAGTCAGTGACCTTTCATTAGAACTGAAAAGTTAGAGATTTAACAGTTTATAAACGAGTCTCCTGGAAGGCCATTGGCGGGTGGACTCCCTGCCGGAGGAGCTCTGGCCCTTTGCCTAGAGCACCATTCACCTCCTAATATCTGGGATTCTACCCCAGCCCTGTCGAGGAAGCCTGGCCAGCAAACTGGCAAGAGCTGGAGGCCAAATTCACCGCTTAAATAGGGTGCTGGACAAGAGTGCTCAGAGTGCTGCCTTACAGGGGTCGAGCGCTGGTCATAAACCAGGTGGTAGCCACAATGTTATGGCACCGGTTGGTCACTTTGATCCCTTCCCCTGAGTTTGTTGCCAAGATTCAGAAGAAGCTTGTCGACTTTTTCTGGGACAAAAGGAAGAATTGGGTCGCTGCTGCGGTTCTGAGTCACCTGCTTGGGGAGGGCGGTTAGGCGCTGGTGTGCATTTGCACCCAGGTAGTGACTTTCCGCCTTCGGACCCTGCAGAGATACCTGTATGTTGAGGATCCTCCTAGATGGTGTGCCCTGGTGACGTATTTCTTCCGCCAGTTGCACGGCCTGAATTATGACACGCAGCTCCTGTTCATTAAGTTGCCAGGCGGCCTTGCAGGAACTGCCCATCTTTTACCGGGATCTAATCGGGGTCTGGAATTTGGTTGTCTCCCACGGGAGCTCTTCCCCCATCAGGGATGATGGCCATCCTATGGGAGCCGCTGCTCAGGAATCTGCACCTCTGCATTGTCAGCTTCGGCAACACGAGGCTGGTGGTGAGGGGGGCCCTGGCTGCCAAGGTAACAAGAATCAGGGACGTATGGGATGGCGGAGGAGTGGGTTGGATGTTGTCAGAGACATTGACAGAACGGATGTTCTGGCGCTACGTCCGGCCCACTGCCAAAGCCATCCAGGCGCTAAAAGTCGCATTCGGCCCTGACTCCACTAGGTGTATTGAGGAGGCTTAAGCATATGGAGCGATCCTGTCTGATCTGACCCCTGTTCGGACGGAATTTCTCATCGACGCCAGGCTCCGAAACCTCCCTCTGGAGCCTGTGCCCCACAACTTGAGCCGTCTCTCGGAAATTCCCTTTGCGCGGAGTGGTTTCCTGTACGGGCTGCTTCTGCACACTCTCAACTTCCTCGCTCTTGTCTCCCATCCAGACAGCCATCTTTCCGTCTGGCAGAGGTGGATGTCCCCATTGGAGGGCTCTGAATGCAGGATTCCTCCCCTGCACCATTGGGGATCTGGGGTGGAGAGTGTTGCAGGGACAGTCCCCACAAATTAGCTTTTAAGCCACTTCATGGACTCCTAGGCCACCTGTACCTTTTTAAGGCCTGGATGAGTCCAACTTCCACATGTATATGGAATGAGAGGTTGCAGCCCCGTTCCATTATTTCAAGGGGCTGCTCCACAACGTCTGATTGTACTTCAGTCCCACACTTTCGATCTTTGGCCACCCAGTGAGACATAGAAAATAGGAGCAGGAGTAGGCCGTTCGGCCCTTCGAGCCTCCTCTGTCATTCAATATGATCATGGCTGATCCTCCGTCTCAATACCATGTTCCCACTCTCTCCCCATACCCCTTGATGCCTTTTGCTCCTTCTTAAATATATTCAGTGACTTGGCCTCCACAGCCTTCTGTGGTAGAGAATTCCACAGGTTCACCACCCTCTGAGTGAAGAAATTTCTCCTCATCTCAGTCCTAAATGCCCTACCCTGTGTCCTGAGACTGTGACCCCTCGTTCTGGACACCCAGCCAGGGGAAACATCTACCCTGCATCCAGTCTGTCTAGCCCTGTCAGAACTTTATATGTTTCAATGAGATCCCCTCTCATTCTTCTAAACTTAAGTGAATACAGGCCGAATCGACCTAATCTTTCCTCATACAACAATCCTGCCATCCCAGGAATCAGTCTGGTGAACCTTCGCTGCACTCCCTCCAAGGCAAGTATACTCTTTCTTCGGTAAGGAGACCAAAACTGCACACAATACTCCAGGTGTGGTCTCACCAAGGCCCTGTATAACTACAGTAAGACATCCTTGCTCCTGTACTCAAATCCTCTTGCAATGAAGGCCAACATATCATTTGCCTTCCTAACTGCTTACGGCTTGCTGCACCTGCATGTTTGCTTTCAGTGATTGGTGTTCAAGGACACCCAGGTCCCTTTGTACTTCAACATTTCCCAATCTATCACCATTTAAATAATACTCTGCCTTTCTGTTTTTCCTTCTGAAGTGGATAACTTCACATTTATCCATGTTATACTGCATCTGCCATATATTTGCCCACTCACTCAACTTGTCTAAATTGCCTTGAAGCCTCTTTGCATCCTCCTCACAACTCATGATCCCACCTAGTTTTGTGTCGTCAGCAAACTTGGAAATATTACATTTAGTTCCCTCATCCAAATCATTGATATATATTGTGAATAGCTGGGGCCCAAGCACTGATCCCTGCGGTACCCCACTAGTCACTACCTGCCACCCCAAAAAAGACCTATTTATTCATACTCTCTTTCCTGTCTGTTAACCAATTTTCAATCCATGCCAGTATATTACCCCCAATCCCATGTGCTTTAATTTTGCACACTAACCTCTTATGTGGGACTTTATCAAAGGCCTTCTGAAAATCCAAATAAACCACATCCACTGGTTCCCCCTTATCTATTCTACCAGTTACATCTTCAAAAAACTCCAGTAGGTTTGTCAAACATGATTTCTCTTTCATAAATCCATGTTGACTTTGTCTAATTCCGTTGATATTTTCTAAGTGTCCTGTTATCACATCCTTTATAATAGATTCTCGCATTTTCCCTACTACTGATGTTAGGCTAACTGGTCTGTAGTTCCCTGTTTTCTCTCCCTCCTTTTTTAAATAGCGGGGTTACATTTGCCACCCTCCAATCTGAAGGAACTGTTCCATAATCTATAGAATTTTGGGAGATGACAACTGATGCATCCACTATTTCCATGGCTACCTCTTTTAGTACTCTGGGATGCAGATTATCAGGCCCTGGGGATTTATCAGCTTTCAGTCCCATTAATTTCTCCAGCACTTTTTTTACTAATACTAATTTCCTTTAGTTCCTCCTTCTCACTAGTCCTTTGATTCCCTAGCATTTCTGGGAAGTTATTTGTGTCCTCTTCTGTGAGGCAGAACCAAAGTATTTGTTTAATTGCTCTGCCATTTCCCTGTTCCTCATTATAAATTCTCCCATTTCTGACTGTAAGGGATCTACATTTGTCTTCACTAATCTTTGTTTTTCACATACTTGTAGAAGCTTTTACAGTCCACTTTTATGTTCCTTGTAAGTTTACTCTCATACTCTCTCTTTCCCCTCTTAATCAATCTCTTGGTCCTTTTTTGCTGAATTCTAAACTGCTCCCAATCCTCAGGCTTGCTACTTTTTCTGGCAACTTTATATGACTCCTCTTTGGATCCATTACTATCCTTAATTTCTTTTGTTAGCCATGGTCGGGCCACTTTTCCTTTTGTGTTTTTGCGCCAGAAAGGAATGTATAATTGTTGCAATTCATGCATTTGTTCCTTAAATGTTAGCCATTGCCTATCCACCATCATGCCTTTTAATGAAGCTTCCCAATCTAACATAGCCAACTCACTCCTCATACCTTCGTAGTTTCCTTTGTTTAGATTTAGGATCCTAGTTTCGGATTGGATTACTTCACTTTCCATCTTAATGAAGAATTCTATCATGTTATAGTCACTCTTCCCTAAAGGACCCCGCACAACAAGATTATTAACTAACCCCTTCTCATTGCACAATACCCAATCTAGGATAACCTGTTCCCTGGTTGGCTCCTCAATGTACTGATCTAAAAAACCATCTCGTACACACTCCAGGAATTCATCCTCCACAGTATTATTGCTAATTTGGTTTTGCCAGTCTATATTTAGATTTTAACCATGTAGATGTAAGATGTAGATACGTGAGGAGGGGACGGGCAAGCCTCCTCATGAGTCTGCTCCTGGGCCTGGCCAAGGTGACCATCCACACATCCAGGCTAGACGCAGCCCGTGGGGGCAGACGCTCCGACTGTCTGCCTCTTTTCTGTGGCTTTCTCCCCGCCCGGTTGGCACCGGAGAAGGAGTACATGGTGTCTGCCGGTACGCTTGTGGCTTTCCGCGACTAGTGGGCACCGCAGGGACTGGAGTGCATAGTAGACATTGATATTATTGTAATTTTATTTGCTAAGTTGGCTTTTGTAATTGATCCATAAAGACGGCATGGGTTGCCCCAGAGTCACCAACAGAGAAACAAATTTACACCTGTCCCCAACCCACCATCCGCCACCTCCCTAGTTACGCCCCTTAAAAAAAATAAATAAGCAAGTACAAAGCCGGGGAAAAAGGTGGGGAGGGGAGGAAAGAACAAAAGGGTGAAGGGCCGGAATGATTAATTACAAAAGGCAAAGAGGGTGGTAATGGGACAATAAAGATACAAAAGATGGGGTCAGAGGAGGTGTAAATGGCAACAGCAGAACTATTGAGCCCGATGTTAGCAGGGCTGCGGGTTCTCGGCGGGGGGGCTATCGGGCTCGCGGGTAACGCGCCCGGTGAAATTAGTCAGCTCCCCGCGCGATTGTAGCATACAATCCACTCATTGGATCCACTTACCTGGTCCTCCAGGTTCCCCACTGCTGATCTGCGCGTCGGGCGGGCTGCGCATGCGCAGTTAGATCTGTCAGCTGGAGGAGCTCTATTTAAAGGGGCAGTCCTCCACTGACAGATGCTGCAACAAATAGAAAAAATTACAGCATGGAGCAGCCCAGGGGGAAGGCTGCTCCCAGTTTAATGATGCCTCACTCCAGGTATCAATACATGGGCTGAGGAGGAGGGGGAGGACAGAGATCTTCCTCCCGGCGGGCGGGAGGAAGCGGCCTGCCTCTGCCACCAGGAAGGCCTGGCTCGAGGTGGCAGAGGAGGTCACCTGCACCACCAACATATCGCCCACCTGCATACAGTGCAGGAGGCGCTCCAATGACCTCAGTAGGTCAGCCACAGTGAGAACACGTAGTCTTTCCCCAACACTCCTTCTACCACATCACTGCCCCCACCCCACATCTCCTTCTGCACTGCCAACACCACTCTGTCACATCACCCCTCATACCCACTCAAACCTCATCCTCATCTTACCTGCACCTACTCACCTCACCAGTACTCATCCTGCCACTACCACTCAACCCAATCCTCATACAATCTCATGGCTCTATCTCATACTCACCCTCTCGTGCATCTCTTTCACGGTCAGCCTCACCCAACCTGCCACTACCTGTGCTGCAGCCACAGGGCATGCATCACATATGTGCAGTAGGCAGCGTAAGGCAAATTTGTCGTGAGCATGAAGGGGATGCACAAGGGTGTTTGAGGGTTTGTCATAGTTGTTACTTATATTGAATTTCTGACCAACTCACATCACATATTATATTGGCACCACTACTACAATGTCTTCGCGAATCTTGTCTGGTTTGTGCAATAATGCCCTCTCCTGAGGATCACTATGAGGACCCACAATTGATGCCACCCATTGTGTCACTGCAGTGTGGGTGTAGGTGTATTTGCAGGGCTCTTTTGCGCAGACGACTGAGAGACGTCGGCGATGTCCCTGGTGGCACCCTGGAAGGATGCGGAGGAGAAGTTGTTGAGGGCAGTGGTGACTTTGACAACGACAGGTAAGAAGATGGTGCTCGGGCCAGCCAGGAGCAGCTCGGCATGAAAGAGGCTGCAGATGTCCACGACTACATGTCGAGTCACTCTGAGCCTCCGCGTGCACTGCTGCTCAGAGAGGTCCAGGAGGCTGAACCTCGGTCTGTGGACCCTGTGGCGAGGGTAGTGCCCTCTGCGACGCATCTCTCTCTGCGGTAGCCCTCCCTCTTGCTGTACAGGTGGATGTGTCACAGCACTCTGTTGTGGAGCTCCATGTGTCAGAGGTGGACGGCGTGGATGGCGAGGCTGGTGATGCTGTTCGCCCTCCGAGGAGGTCATGACTGCAGCTACGGTGGCCCCCATCCGCAAGATGTACATCTGAGGGGGTCCTCAAGGTAGGTACATGTCTCCAGACCCTGGGGTAAGTGTGCAGGTTGGTGACTTTGACTGTCAGGAGGAGGGTGATGGAGGCCAAACTTTGTCCCAAGTGACAGAGTGACCTCCTGCAATGAGTGAGGGTCTCCCCTCCCACCTCCCACCTGTCAAATGGACCTTTGCAGCTGCCACAGGCTGACAGCTGCAACAGGTCCATTTGAACTGGGAGTGTTTCCCCCAGTGTGGGAAACAGTCCCAGTTTGCTCTAAAATCCCACCCCTCCTCACATAATCCCTTAATCAGGTCAGTTAATGACCTGAACAGGCAAAATAAATACCTTCAAGTGGAACCCCGCTGGCTTTAATTGCCTGCGGGATTCCCACCAGCGGGGGCTGCGCGCGCACGCCGGCGCGTCAGCGGGGAACCCGGAAGTGCGCGGGTTCGAGGCGGGCTCCGGTCCCGCTCCGGGATTTCCTGATTTTCGGGGCCCCCCCCCGCCAGGAACGCACCCGCTGGCGGGTGCTAAAATGCTGCCCATTATTTGCACCTGCTGACTGAGAAAATGGGAGCAGTGGTTATGATCTGAAGTTGTTGAACTCGATGTTGAGGCCAGAAGGCTGTAAAGTGCCTAATTGAAAGATGAGGTGCTGCTTAATCTATTCATCATTAGACAAAGTGGCTCATAGAGAACACAAAGCTTTGAGAGCAAAACCTGTTTTGTGCCTTAACAGTTTGTGTTGCTTAAGGAATGACCCAAACCTTAGCTTTGCATTTTCTTTGAATTCCAGAACTGGCTATAGCACAGTTTACAGCCATTAGAAAAAAAATGGCAAAGTTCCCTTTACCTGTATTTAAAGATGAAAGAGCTGATTATCTAAAACGGCATTATATGTAAAGGGGAAATCCCATAGGGTTGGAGACAAGCCATTGTGGTACCTGGGTACATACAGAACCATTAGTCTCACCTTAAAACTGGCAAAATAATGGGATTGATCAGTAGGAACAAACTTCAGGAGAATCTATATGAAAATAACCTAGTAAATGGCAGTAAATACTGTTCCAGAAGGGGGACATCATGACTGACCAACTTTCTTGACATTATTTTACGCAAGTTTGAAAGCAATGCACCTGAACTTCCAAAAAGTCTTCAATAAAGTCTTGCATGAAAACCTGTAACTTAAGCTAGGTAAAATCTGATCAGGAATTGGCTGAAAGAGAGGAAGAGGTGGGTACTAGTCAGGAGAGTAATTTCAGGCTGGAAAGATGTACTGAATGTAATTCCCCAGAGATCATGCCGGGGTTCCTACTGTTTTTAATCTACATAAGATCTGGATTCAGAAATGCAATGTAAGTTGATCACATTCACAGATGATACTAAATTAAAGGAGCTGTTGAGTCTGATGAAATGCCCAAGGAAATACAGAAGGACCTAAACAAAATTTGCAAGTGGGCAGAAGCATGGCAAATTAAATTCTGTACCGATATGTTCAATATGTTACATGTGGAAATAAAACTGCAGGGGGAGGCATATTGATTCAATGACTAATGTAGAACTCAATAGGGGGGAGACTGAAAGTGATCTGGGTGTGAAAGTAGGTTTTACTATTTCATCGTAGTGTTGTGTTTAGTGGCCCTGAATAACCTTGGTGATTCTGCCAGATTCCCGCCGTCACTCTGGCAGAAATCCAGAGAACCCACTGGAAAACAGCAGGACCCAGTTACGCTGGATCCCCATTGATTCCAGGATTTCCTAGTCGGCCTTGTAATGAGTGGAACTTCCTCCCAACCCTGACAGGGCCAATGATGTCGGGGAACAGACCCGGGAGCATGACCAGTGACTGGGACTCCACAACGCTTCCCCGACTTAATTGGAACCCTGCATAGGGCCGAAGATTGGTACATCTTGATAGATGAGGCATAGTGGCCTCCAGGAGGGTGCAAGTGGGGCCCCACCATCAATGCGAGGGGAGTAGCCTGGAGCTCTGAAAATATGATAAATAAATCTGGTTGGTCCCCTTAGGGAGTTAAGGGGGGTTACAATGGCATCTGGGCAAACTTCTTCCCCACCCCCCACCTACCTGCCCCCTAAAATTAGGTGTCTCCCATTAATCCTGCAAGCTGCAGAGGGGTCTGCGCTGGAGGACATTAGTGAATTCGATCCTGGTATAACTTCCTGGATTGTAGCTCAGGGATTTTCATTGCCCGAGTCTTTAATTCACACTTCATCATTTATCAACGTTACTGCCCATCAGTTCTCCCTTTTTGCATTGGGAATTACATTTTTTTATTTCCAGTAACTTCATATGATATCTGATATAGCTTTATTAAATTTTTGTAATAATTGCAGCTGAAACATGCAAGAAATGATCTAACTCTGAAAATTAATTTTGTTCTGTTGTAGATTGCAGAGGGAATGGCGTACATTGAAAGGAAAAATTACATCCATCGAGATCTTAGAACAGCTAATGTTTTGGTATCGGACAACCTGATGTGTAAAATTGCTGATTTTGGCCTTGCTCGAATAATTGAAGATAATGAATACACGGCCAAAGAAGGTACATTTTAACAGCCTGAGCTGAAAACTTGATGTAAATTTTACAAATGTTTAATTCTACTAAACTGCTAAGGATTTAAAATACTTAGTTAAAATGGTTAATGATAAATGGAGCATAATTAAAGTAAAATGTTTATCTTCATAATTATAAAATTAAACTGGAAATTAACTGACCTTTTTCACTAGTCCTTCAGGAATTTGAGGGTGAATTTCTTTGGCAGTTCTTCTCATCCTCCGTAATTTTGTAGAAATGGCGTTAACAACATTTATACTATTTTTTTCCAAGGTTTACGGAGGCTAAAGCTTCCCTTTCCTTTTCACTTTCACTGACTCAATGGATCCTAAGCGTGTGGGTGCTCATCTGGGTGTTAGGCTATTTAATTTATGTGCAGTGACTGAGCTGCTATTATTTTCTGTAATCGTTGCCTCCCACACTCCCCTCAGTTGATTATTTTTAGATGTTGTCCTTATTTATTGTCAGATCCATAATTTTGTGCATCATTTATCATGAGCCAGCAAATCAGTGGCGATAGGAATTGTTACCTTTTAGTTTCTGATCTCGAGGGGGAAGAAAAGAATCTTTATCAATTGGAGCAACATTTTCTGGTGATGCCAACTGATTTTAATTGCTTGCAAAACTGTTACTAATTGTGTTTCATATTGTGTCTACTAGTTGTGTTTCATACCGTGCCTACTAGTATAAGAAAAATCTTTATCTTAGAGTCATCCCATTCGTCCCAGTAACCTTGGAGTGGTTAAGTATTTAGTGAAGTACGAGTAATGGTCCATATCAGCACAGTGATACATGATCACTGTGACTGATTTTGTTAGAGAAAGCATTCAGAGTTAAAGAAGGTGCCTGTGTAGATTGAAAATAATTGAATTTACAAAACTCTGGTTGACTCTTAGCTTTAACACTTCAAACAGTATTCTCACTTACATTTTGAAAAATGAAACACTAGTATTTGGGTATCTCTGCCAGTTAAGTGTAATATAACAAAAGTTAAACAAAATCTCTTAATTTTAAGTTAAGCATATGACTGTGTCTAATAGCTTAGGTGGGAGGTTACAAAGTTGGAAATGCATGTGAATATATTTCTACTGTAACTTCTGATTATAGTCCTTTTGTGCTCCAAACAAATTCCAAAAACTTGAACTTGAAGGGCCCATTATCATGGGGCCTGTGATCTAATAAGATTTTATCTTTGATTCTCAACTAGTCTGAAATACTTTAATTATAGCTGAGAAGATGTTTCTGAAGTGGATAATTAAAGCTGCTCTGTTACTAAAGCATTGATTCTCATGTTGGACATGGATTCAAATATAATTTACAAAATTCTGGTTGACACTTGGTTATAAATGTTTCAACCAGCATTTTCATAACATGTTGAAAGGTTAAACCCCACTTTCTCCTGGACAGTATCACTGCTTCAAACTTTGACTCTGTACACAGCAGTTCAGAAACAGAATTAATTTTTACTTAAACTGGCACATCTCAAGAAAAGAAAATGATCAATGGCAGGGGAAATTATCCCGTGTCTGAAAGTTTGATAGCAATAATGACCATGAGCCAGACCCCCTTGTCCTAAAGAATGACCATGGAGCATATAAAGAATTGTTTTGGTATTATGAAAAATTGTGTCAGCATATCAGTAGAAAATTTTGATTACCATATAATTAAGTTTCACAGTTCCTGCTCGATTCCAACACTTCCAACATCTTTCTTTGACCATTCAGTAGATTTTCTCTCTCTCTCGTTTTTGTCAATCTATGTTCCTTGGTTTCTTATTCTGAGCTGAATGTGAGGTGGGCCGGGCTGTGTCATTATATCTGTACATAGCTACTTAGCATTTATATTCTCCTTGTACTATGTCATGCTTCATAGTGTTCTAACTGTTTCGCACTTAGGATGAAGTTGGGTTCCTAAAGGTAAACAGAAGTTCAAAAGATAATTAAAGTGGTGTATTTTGTATTTCAGGAGCTAAATTTCCAATTAAATGGACAGCACCTGAAGCTATAAGCTACGGATCCTTCACTATTAAGTCAGATGTTTGGTCCTTTGGAGTACTCCTGTATGAAATAGTCACATATGGAAAAATTCCATATCCAGGTAAGAACACCCACACCAAGCAGTTGCTGACCACCTTAATATAATATTGCTGGACATGTTATTTGCTCCATATGTCTACTCTCCGCAGTGACATTACATCGGGTTTCAAATGTTTTCTTTAAAGGACCTTTCATCCTCCATTTTCTCCCCTCTTTTCAATTCTTGCTGCAATATGACAGACCTCTGGTACATAGACAAGGAGGACCATGCAGGTAGTGCAGGAGTCCCGTGAGGGCGTCTCACTCTTTAACCGGTATTCTGAATACTAGTGAGGGAGAGGGTTCCCCTGAGGAGTGCAACCAAAGCCAAGCCCATAGCACCATGCGTGGCTCAGCTGTACGGAGTGGAGGAGAAAGGTCAAGAAAGTGATACGGGATCCCATAGTTAGGGGAGCAGACAGGCATTTCTGCAGCTGCAGACATGATTCCAGGATGGTATGTTGCCTCACTGGTGCCAGGGTCAAGGATGTCACTGAGCGGCTGCAGAACATTCTGGAGGGGGAAGGTGAACAGCCAGAGGTCGTGGTCCATATCGGTACCAAGGTAGGTAGAAAGAGGGATGAGGTCCTGCAGGTAGATTTTAAGGAGTTAGGAAAGAGATTAAGAAGCAGGACCTCAAAAGTAGTAATCTCCGGATTATTCCTGGTGCCACGGGCTTGCGAGTATAGAAATAGAAAGATGGAGCAGATGAATGCGTGGCTGGAGAGATGGTGCAGGAGGGAGGACTTTAGATTCCTGGGGCATTGGGACCTCAACGGAGCTGGGATCAATGTCCTCACGGGGAGGTTCACTAGTGCTGTGGTGGGGGAGGGGGAGGGTTTAAACTAATTTGGCAGGGGATTGGGCTCCAGGATGTATCATTGGAAAAGAGAAACAAGGTGCACAAAGGATTGGGAGAGAAAGATAGCACTAGAGTAAGAAATAGTATGGTAGCAGATGGGACCAGACTAAGAGAGAGTACAAGTAAGTCTAAACTAGGTTAACAGTGCATGTGTGTAAACGCCCAAAGCGTGTTAAACAATGTTGGAGATTTGCAGATGCAATTAGCTACATGGGAATATGATGATGTGGCGATAAGAGAGACCTGGCTCAAAAAAAGGGCAGGATTGGGTACTAAATATTCCTGGATACAAAGCGTTCAGGAAATATAGTGAATGGCAGAATCTATTTGGTTAGAGTTAAGAAACAATAGAGGTGCCATTACACAACTGGGTGTATTCCATTGGCCACCAAATAGTGGGAAGGATATAGAGGAGTAAATTTGCAGGGAAATTAGAGAGAGGTGCAAAAGTTATAGAGTAGTGATAACGGGAGACTTCAACTATCCTAGTATAGACTGGGATAGTAATAATATAAGGAGCAAAGAGGGGGAGGTTTTTTGATGTGCGTTCAGGAGAACTTTCTTGACCAGCACATTTCTGGCCCAACAAGGAAGGAGGCATTGCTGGATTTGGTTCTAGGGAATGAGGCGGGCCAAGCGGAGCCAGTGTCAGTGGGAGAACATTTAGGGAACAACGATCATAGTATCATAAGGTTTAGAATAGCTATGGAAAAGGACACTGACCACTCTAAAGTAAAAATACTCAATTGGAGGAGGGCCAATTTGAGTGGGATGAGAACAGATCTGGCCTGGGTAAATTGGAATCAAAGATTGGCAGACAAAACTGTAATCGAACAATGGACGGCCTTTAAGGAGGAGATGATTCAGGTACCGTCTAGGTACATTCCCACGAGGGAGAAAGGTAGGGCAACTAAAGCCAGAGCTCCCTGGATGACAAGAGATAGAGAGTAAGATGAAGCAGAAAAAAGGGGCATATGATAGATGTCAGGTTGATAACACAAGTGAAAACCAGGCAGAATATAGAAAGTTCAGAGGGGAAGTGAAAAAAGAAATGAGGGGCAGAGTGAGTATGAGAATAGACTGGCAGCAAACATAAAAGGGAATCCAAAAGTCTTCAATAGGCACGTAAACAGTAAATGGGTAGTAAGAGGAGGGGTGGGGCTGATCAGGGACCAAAAAGGAGATCTACTCATGGAGGCAGAGGGCATGGCCGAGGTACAAAATGAGTACTTTGCATCTGTCTTTACCAAGGAAGAAGATGCTGCCAGATTCTCAGTAAAGGAAGATGTAGTTGAAACACTGGGGTAATAATTGATATAGAGGAGGTACTAGAAAGGCTAGCTGTACTTAAAGTAGATAAGTCACCTGGTCCGGATGGGATGCATCTTAGGTTGCTGAGGGAAGTAAGGATAGAAATTGCGACAGTACTGACCATAATCTTCCAAACATCCTTAGATACGGGAGTGGTGCCAGAGAACTGGAGAATTGCGAATGTTACACCCTTGTTCAAAAAAGGGTGTAAAGATAAACCCAGCAATTTACAGGCCAGTCAGTTTAACCTCAGTGATGGGGAAACTTTTAGAAACGATAATCCGGGACAGAATTAACAGTCACTTAGAATTGTGCCCTCTAGTTTATATTGCCTCTCCTCATTCTTCCTACCGAAATGTATCACTTTGCATTTTTCTGCGTTAAATTTCATCTGCCACGTGCCCTCCCTTTCCATCAGCCTGTCTATATCCTCTTGAATTCTATCACTATCCTCCTCACTGTTAACTACACTTCCAAGTTTTATGTCAGACGAGGGTGGCTTGATTAGGGAAAGGCAAATCGTGTTTAACAAACCTGATAGAGTTTTTTGATGAAGTAACAGAGAGGGTAGATGAGGGCAATGCAGTTGATGTGCATATGGACTTACAAAAGGCGTTTAATAAAGTACCGCATGATAGGCTTGTCATCAAGACTGAAGCCCATGGAATAAAGGGGGCAGTAACAGCATGGATACAAAATTGGCTAAGTAACAGGAAGCAGTGGATCTATCTTGGGGCCTCAATTATTCACAATATTTATTAACGACTTAGATGAAGGCATAGAAAGTCTCATATCTAAGTTTGCCGATGACACAAAGATTGGTGGCATTGTAAGCAGTGTAGATGGAAACATAAAATTACAAAGCGATATTGATAGATTACGTGAATGGGCAAAACTGTGGCAAATGGAATTCAATGTAGACAAATGTGAGGTCATCCACTTTGGATCAAAAAAGGATAGAACAGGGTACTTTCTAAATGGTAAAAAGTTAAAATCAGTGGATGTCCAAAGGGACTTAGGGGTTCAGGTACATAGATCATTGAAGTGTCATGAACCGGTGCAGAAAATAATCAATACGGCGAATGGAATGCTGGCCTTTATATCTAGAGGACTGGAGTACAAGGGGGCAGAAGTTATGCTGCAGCTATACAAAACCCTGGTTAGACCGCACCTGGAGTACTGTGAGCAGTTCTGGGCACCGCACCTTCGGAAGGACATATTGGCCTTGGAGGGAGTGCAGCGTAGGTTTACTAGAATGATACCCGGACTTCAAGGATTAAGTTACGAGGAGAGATTACACAAATTGGGGTTGTATTCTCAAGAGTTTAGAAGGTTAAGGGGTGATCTGATCGAAGTTTATAAGATATTAAGGGGAACGGATAGGGTGGATAGAGAGAAACTATTTCCGCTGGTTGGGGATTCTAGGAGTAGGGGGCACAGTCTAAAAAATTAGAGCCAGACCTTCCAGGAGTGAGATTAGAAAACATTTCTACCCACAAAGGATGGTAGAAGTTTGGAACTCTCTTCCGCAAACGGCAATTGATGCTAGCTCAATTGCTAAATTTAAATGTGAGATAGATAGCTTTTTGGCAACCAAAGGTATTAAGGAATATGGGCCAAAGGCAAGTATATGGAGTTAGATCACAGATCAGCCATGATCTTATCAAATGGCGGAGCAGGCACGAGGGGCTGAATGGCCTACTCCTGTTCCTATGTTCCAGAGTAGTGGTGAATGGTTGTTTTTCGGACTGGAGGGAGGTGTACAGTGGTGTTCCCTAGGGGTCGGTACTAGGACCACTGCTATTCTTGATATATATTAATGACTTGGACTTGGGTGTACAGGGCACAATTTCAAAATTTGCAGATGACACAAAACTTGGAAGTGTAGTTAACAGTGAAGAGGATAGTGATAGACTTCAAGAGGATATAGACAGTCTGGTGGAAAGGAGGGACACGTGGCAGATGAAATTTAACGCAGAAAAATGCGAAGTGATACATTTCGGTAGGAAGAATGAGGAGAGGGAATATAAACTCGAGGGCACAATTCTAAAAGGGGTACAGGAACAGAGAGATCTGGGTGTATACGTACACAAATTGTTGAAAGTGTCAGGCAGGATGAGAAAGCGGTTTTAAAAAAGGATACGGGATCCTGGGCTTTATAAATAGAAGCATAGAGTACAAAAGCAAGGAAATCATGATGAACCTTTATAAAACACTGGTTCAACCACATGGGAGTAGGAGTATTGTGTCCAGTTCTGGGCTCCGCACTTTAGGAAAGATGTGAAGGCCTTAGAAAAGGTGCAGAAGAGATTTACTAGAATAATTCAAGGATGAGGGACTTCAGTTATGTGGATAGACTGGAGAAGCTGGGGTTGTTCTCCTTGGAACAGAGAAGGTTGAGAGGAGATTTGATAGAAGTATTCAAAATCATGAAGGGTCTAAACAGAGTAGATAGAGAGAAACTGTTCCCATTGGCAGAAGGGTCAAGAATCAGAGGACATAGATTTAAAGTGAATGGCAAAAGAATTAAAGTTGATATGAAGAAAAACCTTTTTACACAGCGAATGGTTAGGATCTGGAATGCACTGCCAGGGGAGATGGTGGAGGCAGATTCAATCGTGGCTTTCAAAAGGGAACTGGATAAGTACTTGAAAGGAAAATATTTGCAGGGCTACGGGGATAGGGCGGAGGCGTGGGACTAGCTGGATTGCTCTTGCATAGAGCCGGCACGGACTCGATGAGCCAAATGGCCTCCTTCCGTGCTGTAACCTTTCTATGATTCTATGATTGCCCAAATGTCCATGTGCAAGCCGAGAACAGTGTCAACAGTCTATTCAACAGCATAATAGTATGGTACAGCACATGAGGAGGCCATTCAGCCCATCTTGCCTGTGCCGGATCTTTGAACATAGGAACAAGAATAGGCCATTTAGCCCCTCAAGCCTGTTCTGCCATTCAGTGAGATCATGGCTGATCTGTGACCTAATGCCATATACCCGCCCTAGCCCCATAATGCTTAATACCTTTAGTTAACAAAAATCTATCAATCTCAGATTTAAAATTAACAATTAATCAACTGCCTTTTGCGGAAGAGAGTTCCAAGCTTCCACCGCCCTTTGCATGTAGAAGTGTTTCCTAACTTCACTCCTGAAAGTCCTGGCTCTAATTTTTAGACTATGTCCCCTAGCCCTAGACTCCCCAACCAACGGATATAATTTCTCTCTATCTACCCTATCAGTTCCCCTTAATATCTTGAAAACTTCAATCAAATCACCCCTTAATCTTCTAAATTCCAGGGAATACAACTCTAGTTTGTGTAATCTCTCCTTGTAATTTAGCCCTTGGAGTCCAGGTATCATTCTAGTAAATCTACACTGCACTCCCTCCAAGGCCAAAATATCCTTAATAAGGTGCGGTGCCCAGAACTGAATACAATACACCAGGTGTGGTTTAACCAGGGCTTTGTATAGCTGTAGCATAACTTCTACCCCCTTGTATTCTAGCCCTCTAGATATAAAGGCCAGCATTTCATTAGCCTTTTTTATTATCTTCTGTACCTGTCCATGACATTTTAATGATCTCTGTATATGGACCCCTAAGTCTGTTTGGACCTCCACTGTTTTGAGCTTTTCACCATTTAGAAAGTACTCTGATCGATCCTTTTTAGGTCCAAAGTGGATGACCTCACACTTGCCTACACTGAAATCCATTTGTCACAGTTTTGCCCATTCACTTAATCGATTAATATCTCTCTAATGTTATACTTCCATCCATACTGCTTACAATTCTGCCTATCTTTGCGTCAGAGTCAGACTTGGATATGTGGTTCTCTATCCCGTCATCTAAGTCGTTAATAAATACAGTGAATGGTTGAGGCTCCAACACAGATCCCTGTGGAACACCACTAGTCACATCCTGCCAATTTGAGTACCTGCCCATTATCCCTACTCTTTGTCTCCTGCCGCTCAGCCAATTTCCTAACCAGTTCAATAATTTGCCCTCAATTCCATAAGCTTCAACTTTAGCAACAGTCTCTTATGAGGGACTCGTCAAATGCCTTCTGGAAGTCCATATAAACAACATCCATATACATTCTCCTGTCCACTACTTCAGTCACCTCTTCAAAAAATTCTATCAGGTTTGTCAGGCATGACCTACACGTAACAAATCCATGCTGGCTCGCCCTCATCAGCTAAAGATTTTCAAGGTGTTCAGTCACTCTATCCTTAATTATAGACTCTAGTAATTTCCCAACAACAGATGTTAGGATAACTGGTCTATAATTCCCTGGTTTCCCTCTCACACCTTTCTTAAATAGCAAAGTTACATTTGCAATTTTCCAACCTAAAGGAACAGTTCCAGAATCGAGAAAACTTTGGAAGATTATAGTTAGGACATCTGCGATGTTCTCACCTACTTCCTTTAAAATCCTAGGATGGAAACCATCTGGTCCTTGATATTTGTCACTCTTTAGTGCCATTATTTCCTTCATTACTGTTAATTTACTTATGTTAAATGTGCCCCGTCCCTGATTCAAAATTAGTTTCCTTGGGGTGTCAGGCATGCCATCCTCTTCCTCTACTGTAAATACTGATGCAAAGTAATTATTTAACATGTCCGCCATTTCCTTATTTTCATTTACAATATCACCATTATCAGTTTTTAAGGGGCCCACATTGCCCTTGACCACCCTCTTACTATCTGTTTTGTCACCCTTTGCTGTTCTTTTATATATCTCTGTCACCAAGATCTGTGCTATTTTTTGCATTTTTGTATGCTTTTTCTTTTAGTTTTATGTTGTCCCTTACCTCTTTTGTCGCCCATGGCTGTTTTGTTTTGTCAACCCCCTTGGGGTTATAAATTGGTTCTGTATCACATTAAATTCTTTTTTGAACACTTCCCACTGATCTGTCATTTTACCCATTAACAGATTTACCCAGTTTACTGTGGACAGTCTCTGTCCATCCCGTTGAAGTCGGCCTTACCTAAATTTAGAATCTTAGTAGCTGTTATGGGTTTCTCTCTTTCAAACACAATATTAACTTGATCATATTATGATCGCTATTTGATAAATGTTCATACACCGTTAGTCTGTTAACTAAATCTGGCTCATTATCCATTATTAAACCAAATATGTCCTGCCCCCTTGTTGGTTCTGGGACATATTGTTGCAGAAAGTTGTCCTGAACATACTCAAGAAATTCGCTACCTTTCTGACATGAGCTTGTCTGCTTATCCCATTCTATATGAAAGTTAAAATCCCCCATTAAAACCACTGCCTTTGCTACATGCTTGTCTAATCTCTGCATTTATACATTCTGCCACTTCACAGCTGCTACAAGGGGGCCTATACATAACTCCCACTACAGTCTTAAATCATTTTCTATTTCTTGATTCTACCCATAAAGTCTCCACTGCCTACTTACCTCTCGTTATATCCTCTCTTATCATTGAAGTAATTTCATCCTTAATCACTAACGCTACTCCTCCCCCTCTACCAGTTTCCCTACCCTGCCTATAGACCTTATACCCTGTTATATTCAGTTCCCAGTCCTGACCGTCTTGCAGCCATGTCTCAGTAATGGCTACCATGTCATACCCTCTAAGTTGACAATTGTAAACAATTTTACAACACCAAGTTATAGTCCAGCAATTTTATTTTAAATTCACAAGCTTTCGGAGGCTTCCTCCTTCGTCAGGTGAACGATGTGAAAATGAAATCCTCGAAATGAAATCGCATTTATAATTCACAGAACAATGCTTGGTGATTACAGACAGTTTTTTCAACTGCCCGTTGCCAAGGCAATCAGTGTGCAGACACACAGGTGTTACCTGCCAGGTCTCAGAATATACAAATCACCAAAAAAAACAACAAACAAAAAAAAAGAGATAGAGAGGTAGAAACATAGAAAAGACAGCAACTGACCCGTTATATTAAAAACAGATAACATTTGTTCGCTGGTGGGGTAACGTGTAGCGTGACATGAACCCAAGATCCCGGTTGAGGCCGTCCTCATGGGTGCGGAACTTGGCTATCAATTTCTGCTCGACGATTTTGCGTTGTCGTGTGTCTCAAAGGCCGCCTTGGAGTACGCTTACCCGAAGGTCGGTGGATGAATGTCCATGACTGCTGAAGTGTTCCCCGACTGGGAGGGAACCCTCCTGTTTGGCGATTGTTGCGCGGTGTCCGTTCATCCGTTGTCGCAGCGTCTGCATGGTCTCGCCAATGTACCATGCTCTGGGGCATCCTTTCCTGCAACGTATGAGGTAGACAACGTTGGCCGAGTCACAGGAGTATGAACCATGCACCTGGTGGGTGGTGTCCTCTCGTGTGATGGTGGTATCTGTGTCGATGATCTGGCACGTCTTGCAGAGGTTACCGTGGCAGGGTTGTGTGGTGTCGTGGACGCTGTTCTCTTGAAAGCTAGGTAATTTGCTGCGAACGATGGTCTGTTTGAGGTTGGGTGGCTGTTTAAAGGCGAGTAGTGGAGGTGTGGGGATGGCCATAGCGAGGTGTTTGTCCTCATTGATGACATGTTGAAGGCTGCAGAGAACATGGCGTAGTTTCTCCGCTCCGGGGAAGTACTGGACGACAAAGGGTACTCTGTTGGTTGCGTCCCGTGTTAGTCTCCCGAGGAGGTCTATGCGATTTTTTGCTGTGGCCCGTCGGAACTGTCGATCGATGAGTTGAATTTATGCCTACAATTCATTCAATTTGTTCCTTGTACGTCGAGCGTTTGCATAAAGCATGCCTATTTGGGCCACAAACACTAACCTGTCCTTCGGCTCTAATGTTTTTCTCACACATTTCTAATTTCTTTCTCCTAATTTAATTACTTTACATCTTTTAGTTTTCCCTTTACCTGTAGTGCCTAAAGCATAATTTCTGACTATCACTCCACTCTCCCTTTTTTGTTTGTTTTTAGAATTATTATTTATACTACCTTTTCCACATGAGCCCTTTCCCCATCACCCCCAATTTGCTGTATCCCTCTATTAATAAAGCCCAGGATCCCATATGCTTTTTTTAACAGCCTTCTCAACTTGTCCTGCCACCTTCAAGGATTTGTGTATGTGCACCCTCAGGTCTCTTTGGCCTGCACTCCCTTTAAAAGACTTTTGGGTTCCCTTTTTTATGTTAGCTGCTAATCTAGTCTCATAATCTCTCTTTGCCTCTCTTATTCCCTTTTTTTAGATCTCCTCTGTATTTTCTGTATTCAGCCTGGTTCTCTACTGTATTATGAACCTTACATTTGTCATAAGCCTTCTTTTTCTATTTCATTTTAATCTCTATATGTTTAGTCATCCAGGGAGCTCTAGCTTTGGATGCCCTTCCCTTGCTTCTCATGGGAATGTACCCGAACCACCACTTCCTTGAAGGCCTTCCATTGTTCAATTACTGTTTTGCCTACCAATTTTTGATTCCAATCCATCTGGGCAAGATCCCTTTTTAACTCACTGAAATTAACCCTCTTCTAGTTTAGTATTTTCATTTTTGATTGTTCCTTGTCCTTTTCCATAACTATTCTAAACCTAATGATATTATGATCACTGTTCCCCAAATACTCCCCCAATGAAACATGCTCCACCTGCCCCACTTCATTTGCTAGAACTAGATCCAGCACTGCTTCCTTCCTTGTTGGGCTGGAAACACACTGCTCAAGAAAGTTCTCTTATACACTTCAGGAATTCTTCCCCCTGTTTGCCCTTTATACTGTTACAATCCCAGTCTATATTGGGATAATTGAAGTCCCCCATTATCACTACTCAATTGTTCTTGCATCTTTCTGTAATTTGTCTGCAAATTTGCTCCTCCATCTCCTTCCCACTATTTGATGGCCTGTCGCATACACCCAGGTCTCTGTTATTGCCACTATATCATAGTCTCATGTGGCGATTTGAGCCTGCAGCTTGCCAACCTTATTTACTACACTCTGCATTTATGCACATGCTCTCCAAACAGTGAAGGAAATCACAGCCAAGTCCTATCCTGTTTTCATCCAACATTCACATATGCACATTTCCAACAGGGGTCCGTCAATAGCAATCAAGAGTTGATTCTCTTTTTGTCCTTCATCCTTGCTACTGAGGTGAATGGTAGTACCACAGATAACTCTACACAGACTGGGAATCGAACCTGAGAAAGCTTAGCAGAACGTCAGGTGGCACCTGTAACAAAAGTGAAGCAGTTCAGTGTTATTTTAACTCTGTAGAGGTTCCTTTAATTAAATTATTAGTCATAAGGAGTTTAAAAGTCCTGGCTATAATCAGAATCTTTTGTGAGGTTAACTTGACAAAACCGTTGCCAGTTTCATGGTTGTGTGCAATGCTTGAAACAGAAGCTACTTTACACTAAACATAGATGATATGGTTTGTTCAGTTATGTATATGACGGTCAGTTATTGTGCGGTTGACAATTATTCAATTCCAGGAAGTCCTGGTAACTTTTCATATATATTTATGGAGCTGTAGCTGTTAGAATCTAAGTATCGGTTTGGAACTTCCAAGAGATATAGTTCACTGCCGCACAGTGGTAAGAAATACAAGAAAAGAAGGATTGCACATATATAAAAGTTACTTACAAAAGAATAGCTTAACATTTATATGGCAATCTTTATTGTTTTTCTTTTGAGGAACTAAATAGAAGGATTTCTACTGTGAATCTAATTATATCTTATTACTGTTATTTAAAAGTCAAAAGCCAGAGTTACTTTGGGAAAAGCATCTTTTGTGACCTAAATTCACTTAATAGTCTAAATCTAAAAACTTTGTGATGCTCTACCGCTTATTGAAAGTGGGAGATCCTATGGAGACATAGGCTAATTCCAGTAGCTGACATAATTCACAAAAAATTCATTGTTACCTTGGCCACATTATCGAAAGCTTGCCTAGAAATCGAAGCTAGTAAAGAGGCTCTTGTAGGCAATGGGAGTTGCCGATGAGAATGTTTTAATATATGGGAGTCAAAAAATCTACAGTAAAAAGAGTAGACAAGACCCAAAAATGTAACTGTGCCTTTAACCACCAGGCCAGTTGGGGAGCTTACAAATGGTTCAACAACTGGACTCACCAATGCTTTTATCCCAGTTTACCCTACTCATTGGAACTTTGGACACATAGTGAAGTTTATATGCTCACTCCATTTATAGTACAATCTTGCCTGTGGGATGAAAGTGTGCTAAACATCTGCTCATTTATACCACAAGTACAGTTATACCTGTCCTGTTGATGCCTTGGCTGATTGTTGCAAACTAATCACAGGCTATTTAGTTTTAATCAGTGGGGTATGGAAAGTAATGTAAGCAGGCAACTTTGGACACAGCTTCCAAAGTGGTATTCAGATTTAGGAGGGGTTCACAGTACGAGAGTTTAACAAGATCCCTTTCCCAGTGGCTTTGATTTTTAGAGTTTACAAAACATGATTATCTTTCAATTTCATAGAATAATAGAATGTTACAGCACAAGTGCATGCCATTCAGCCCGTCAAATCTGTGTGAGTTTTTTTTTCCACCTAGCTCAATCCCACTTTCCTGTTCATTCCTCATGACCTTTGATAACCCCTTTTTTTCAAGCAAGTAGCAGATTTCCTTTTATGGACTCTGCTTCAACAATGGTTTGTGACAGAAAATTCCAAACAGTCTCTATGGAAAGATTTTTTTCTGACTTCCCGTTTAATTCTTTTTGTGATAGAAGAGGAAATGCAGCAGCATAGGTAGAAAGCTAGTTGAAGGACAGGAAACAAAGGGTTAAGGTTAATGGGAGAAAGGTTCGAAGTCATGTACCTGGGGGTCTACTTTTGTTCTCGGTGTGTATATGTAGATAATTTGGACTTTAGCAATAGGGAGCACAATATCAAAACTTTCCAACAACATAAATATGTGGGGGTTTGACAACTATTGGAGGAGGACTGCAAAGGAATTCAAGAGGGCATGCACAGATTGATGAAATGAGCGGACAGGTAGCAGATGCAATTTAATATAGGTAATTTTGAGGTAAAATAAGAATGGGAATATGCAATCAATGGAAAGAAGCTGAAGGATGTGGATGCATCACAATTCTTGGTATAATTTGCCATTCTACTCAATTTGGCACCATCATTAAATTTTGATTTTGTTCCCTCAACCAAGTCCAGATCATTATTATTATAATATAGTAAATAAGTGTGACCAACATAGGTCCCTGTGGAACACCACATCTTTTTATTCTGAAAAAACTTCTTTTTGTCTTGACCCTTTGTTTCCTGCTCTCCAACCATCTATATCCACAGCATCCTTGTTACATTGGTAGGGGTATATTACAGACCTCCAGATTTTCTCCTACATTTCCTTCCTACAATATGAAGTTAAATTAGAAAGATGATTAGGAACAACAAAATTATTGTTCTATGACATCTTAACCATTCAATTATCGATTGGGACACCGAGGCAGTAAATGGAGAAAAGGGGTTGGAATTCCTAAAATGTGTACAGGACTCTTTCCTCAAGCAGTATCTTGGTAGACCTAGAAAGGTGGAACCATTGCTACATCTTGATATGAGTAATAAAAAAGTAGATCAGGTAGGTGAGCTGGGACTTGTGACCACAATATGATGATGTGGACAACTTATATGAAATTTATAGTTTGAAGTAAGTTAGAAAGGGCATTTAAACAAAGGACTTCATACATTGGGCGTCAATACAAGAGGTACCAGTATTGGGCTGCTACTGTGACTAAGTATACTCAGCCCTGGAATAGGGCACAGAAAAAGAAGAGTGCACAAAGCAAAGCAACAGTCAGCTACTTTGGGCTCCAAATTTACTGCTCCAGACTCAGTCAAATGTAAGCTATTAGTGGGATGAACCCTTTGTGCTTTTAATGCTAATAGCTGGAGTTTGCCTCTGTGATTAGGAGGCTATTTTTGTTCAGTTTGTTTTCCTGGTACTGGTTGGAATTTCACAATGTTAGAGTTGAAACAATGCTTTCAAAACTCCTCATTCAGTCACTTGATTTGAAATGTTATGAGCATAATCTTGTTTGAAACAGTATGGTACAGGAAAGTCTCTGCAGTTGAAGGGGTTTTTGTTACACTCCCATTTTAATTAAACTGCTGTTCTGGAACGTTTTTATTACGTCTGATTTTAGAGGCCATGATCAGGAACATCTACGCATATTACAAGATTTGTGTTGTTTTAAAGGGAAGTACCTTTGGTTCAAAATACACTCTCACATTATAGAAGAAATTGTTAGCCTTTGAAGAATTTTAATTGAATTTTTTCTTTAAAAATGTGTAAAATTTCCTTACCAGCAGCGAGGTCCTCAGCTCAGGACACACTCACTGCTGAGCCATTTTGACACCACCATCTGCCAGCATTGTGATTGCAGACCACTCTTGCAGCTGCTACAGGCTACAGATGCAGAATTTCCCAGTCATTGTAGCATGCTGTCCCAGAGTCACGTAGCTCTAGAACAGGTCCAAAGTAGAATTCTCACTCCATACTATGGAGCTACTCTGGAATTCTCCCCATTAGTGATTTCAGTGCAGTGTCCTACCAATGAGGGAAGCCTGATTTTGACAGTCTCCACGATAGTAAGAAAGTTAACTTGAGTATGTTTTTAAAAAGTTAATCAAAATTCTCCTCAGCTTAACATTTCCTACTATAAAATATATTACTTTGAATAAAATTTACCTCCCAGGCTTCCAATCTATTATTTGTGTGTTGTTGAAACATGTCACTCTCTAGTAGGATTTATGATAACCAGTCAGAATTTTAGATTTGAATCAACTTATGGTAATACATTAATGTAAGCATTTCTACACAGGAATAGAGGACAGAACAAATTTACCTAAAGGCTAAATCAAAAACAAAATACCACGGATGCTGGAAATCTGAAATAAAAACAGAAAATGCTGGAAAAGTTCAGCAAGTCAGGCAGCATCTGTGGAGAAAGAAACAGAGTTAATGTTTCAGGTTGAAGACCTTTCATCAGAACTGGAAGATGTTTAAGAGTTAAAGTTTTTTAAGCAAGTACAGAGCCAGAGAAAGTAGGGGAGGTGGGGAGGGGAGGAAAGAACAAAAGGGGAAGGTCTGTGATAGGGTAGAGGGCAAGAGTGATTAAATGACAAAAGGGATGATGATGTAAGGCAAGGAGGGTGGTAATGGGACAAAAGATGGGTCTAGAGTAGCTGTAAATGGCAACAGCAGAACCATTACCAGCACTTGCTGTCTGAAAAAATGGGAGCATGGTTATGATCTGAAGTTATTGAAATCAATGTTGAGTCTGGAAGGTTGTAAAGTGCCTAAACGAAAGATGAGGTGCTGTTCCGAGAGCTTCCATTGAGCTTCATTGGAACAGCGAAGGAGGCCGAGGACAGAGAGGTCAGAGTAGGAGTGTGATGGAGAATTAAAATGGCAAGCGACCGGAAGGTCAGGGTCACGCTTGCGGACAGAGTGGAGGTGTTCATCAAAGTGATCACCCAATCTGCGTTAACTCTTTCTTTCTCCACAGATGCTGCCTCACTTGCTGAGCTTTTCCAGCATTTTCTGTTTTTATTACCTAAAGGCTAAGCTTTCAAAAGGGGTGCAATGTCACATGGTTTGATTTTTTTTTCCTTTCATATTCTGAAATTAAAAGCTTTGAATGCTTTTATTAGCTTTAATTCCCTTATACTATAATGAAATGTGTTATTACGCTTTAAGCTATAACTGCAATTTGCAATTATATAGAGTCTTTAATGTAATAAAAAATCCCAAAGCACTCCCTAGAGATGAAAATGGAGTCTAAACAGTGGTAAGGGAAGAATTAGAAGAGGTGACCAAAAGCATGGTCAAAGATGTAGGTTTTGAGGAGGCCTTTGAAGGAAAGGAGAGAGGTAGCAAGCTGTAGGGGTTTAGGAAGAACATTCCAGAATGTTAACAAGGTGGCTAAAGGCTCTGCCACTGAAGGTAGAGAGCAGGTTATGGGAAGGAGGCCAATGTTGGAAAAGTGGAAGATATGCGGTGACATGTAGGGCTGGAGAAGTTAGAGGGAGGGGAACTTGTCGATGAGGACTGGATTTTGAATTTGATGTACTGTGTGGACAGTGTGCCAATGGAGGTCTGTGACAATAGGGCTAATAGAAGAGTGGGACTTAGTGTGAGGTAGGATGGTGGAGGTTTGATGAGTTGTAGTTTATGTAGGGTAAAGCTGGGGAGGCCAGCAAGGAGAGCACTGAAGTAGTCAAACCTGAAGGCGATAAACACAGATGAGGGTTTCAGCGGTAGTTGAGGTAAGGCAGGGGTGGGGATTAGGTAGGGTGGAGATAAGACAGTCTTAGTGATGGTTAGGATATGGGATTCGAATCTCAGCTCTGAATCAGATTGCAAAGTTGGAAAACATTGGGTTCAGCCTGAGTGAGTGGCTGCTGAAGGGGCTAGAATTGAGATAGGAAGCAGTGTTTTGGCAGGAGCTCAAACAGCATAGCTTTGATCCTGTCAACATTAAGTTGAAGAAAATTCTTGATGACATAGAATCATAGAAAATTTACGATACAGAAGGAGGCCATTCAGCCTATCATGTCCGCACTGACTGAAAATGAGCCATCCCGCCTAATCCCACTTTCCAGCTCTTGGTCCGTAGCCTTGTAAGTCACAGCCCTTCAGGTGCACATCCAGGTACTTTTTAAATGAGTTGAGGGTTTCTGCCTCTACCACCCTTTCAGGCAATGAGTTCTACACCCCTATTACCTCTAGGCGAAAAAGTTTTTCCTCAGCTCCCCTCTAATCCTTCTACCAATCACTTTAAATCTAGACCCCCTGGTTATTGACCTCTCTGTTAAGGGAAATAGGTCCTTCCTATCCACTCTATCTAGACTCCTCATAATTTTGTACACCTCAATTAAGTCACCCGTCAGCCTGCTCTGTTCCAAAGAGAACAACCCCAGCCTATCCAATCTTTCCTCATAGCTAAAATTCTCCATTCCTGGCAACACCCGTGTAAATCTCCTCTGTACCCTCTCTAGTGCAATTACATCCTTCTTGTAATGTGGTGACCAGAACTGTACACAATACTCAAGCTATGGCCTAACCAGTATTTTAAACAGTTCCAGCATAACCTCCCTGCTCTTATATTCTATGCCCTGCCTAATAAAGGAAAGTGTTCCATATGCCTTCTTAACCACCTTATGTACCTGTCCTGCTACCTTCGGGGATCTGTGGACAAGTACTCCAAGGTCCCTTTGTTCCTCAACACCTCTCAATATCCTCCCGTTTATTGTGTACTCCCTTGCCTTGTTTGCCCTCCCCAAATGCATTACCTCACACTTCTCTGGATTGAATTCCATTTGCCACTTTTCTGCCCACCTGACCAGTCCATTGATATCTTCCTGCAGTCATACAAATACGAATTAAGAGCAGGAGTAGGCCATTCGGCCCCTCGAGTCTGCTCTGCCATTTGATGAGATCATGGCTGATCTGATTGTGACCTCAACCCTACTTTCCCGTCTACCTACTATAACCTTTGACTCCCTTGTTAATCAAGAATCTATCTAACTCAGCCTTAAAAATATTCAATGAACCTGCCTCCACCGTTCTCTGGGGAAGGGAGTTCCACAGATTCACGACCCTCTGAGAGAAAAAAATTATCCTCATTTCTGTCTTAAATGGAAGACACCTTATTTTTAAACTGTGGCCCCTAGTTCTAGTCTCTCCCACAAGGGGTAACATCCTCTCAGCATCTACCCCTTCAAGTCCCCTCTGGATCTTATATGTTTCAATAAGATCACCTCTCATTCTTCTAAACTCCAATGTATACAGGCTCAACTTGTCCAACCTTTCCTCATAAGATAACCCCTCATCCCAGGAAACAGTCGAGTGAACCTTCTCTGAACTGCCTCCAAAGCAATTATGTCTTTTCTTAAATAAGGAGACCAAAACTGCACACAGTATTCTAGATGGGGTCTCACCAATGCCCTGTACAACTGTAACAAAACATCTCTACTTTTATATTTAATTCCCCTTGCAATAAATGACAACATTCCATTTGCCTTCCTAATCACTTGCTGTACCTGCATACTAACTTTTTATGATTCATGTACTAGGACACCCAGATCCCTCTACCTCAGAGTTCTGTAATCACTCTCTCTTTAAATAATATACTGCTTTTCTATTCCTCCTGCCAAAGTGGACAAGTTCACATTTTCCCACATTATACTCCCTCTGCCAAATTTTTGCCCATTCACTTAACCTATCTATATCCCTTTGCAGAATCCTTATGCCCTCTTCACAATTTACTTTCCTAACTACCTTTGTGTCATCAGCTAATTTAGCAACCATACATTCGGTCCCTTCATCCAAGTCACTGATATAGATTGTAAATAGTTGAGGCCCAAGCACTGATCCCTCCACTCCAAGCACTCCACTCGTTATATCTTGCCAACCTGAAAATGACCCATTTATACCTACTCTCTGTTTCCTGTTAGCTAACCAATTATTTATCTGTGCTAATATGTTACCCCCTACACCATGAGCTCTTATTTTGTGTAGTAGCTTTTGATGTGGCACCTTGTCAAAAGCCTTCTGGAAATCCAAGTACACCACATCCACAGGATCCCCTTTATCCACTTTGCTTGTTACTTCCTCAAAGAACTCTAATAAATTGGTCAAATACGATTTGCCTTTCACGAAGCCGTGTTGACTCTGCCTGATTGCACTGAGATTTTCTAAGTGCCCTCCTTAATAATCGATTCTAGCATTTTCCCTATGACAGATGTTAAGCTAACTGGCCTGTAGTTTTCTGCTTTCTGTCTCTCTCCTTTTTTGAATAGAGGAGTTACAGCTTTCCTCCTCACTATCAACCACATGGCCAATTTTTGTATCATCTGCAAACTTCTTAATCATGCCCCCTACATTTGAGTCCAAATCATTAATATATATCACAAAAAGCAAGCGACCTAGTACTGAGCCCTGCGGAACCCCACTGGAAACAGCCTTCCAGTCACAAAAACACCCGTCGACTATTACCCTTTGCTTCCTGCCACTGAGCCAGTTTTGGATCTAACTTTCCACTCTCCCTTGGATCCCATGGGCTTGCACTTTTTTGACCAGTTTGCCATGTGGGACCTTGTCAAAAGCCTGGCTAAAATCCATGTAGACTAAATCAACGCACTACCCTCATCAACCCTTCTTGTTACCGCCTCAAAAAATGTAATCAAGTTAGTCAAACACGATCTTCCCTTAACAAATCCATGCTGACTGTCCTTGATTACTCCATGCCTTTCTAAATGATGGTTTATCCTGTCCCTCAGAATTGATTCCAATAATTTGCCCACCACCGAGGTTAGACTGACTGGGTTGTAATTACTCGGTCTATCCCTCACTCCCTTTTTAAACAATGATACAACGTTAGCAGTCCTCCAATCCATCAGCACCATGCCTGTATCCAGTGAGGATTGGAAAATGATGGTCAGAGCCTCCGTTATTTCCTCCCTTGCTTCTTTTAACAGCCTGGGATACATTTCATCCAGCCCTGGTGATTTATCTACTTTTAGAGATGCGAAACCCCTTAATGCTTCCTCTCTCACTAAGTTTATCCCATCCAATATTTCACACTCCTCCTCCTTAACTACAATGTCTGCATCGTCCCTCTCTTTTTTGTGAAGACAGATACAAAGACCCGATGTTAGCAGGGCTGCGGGTTCTTGGCGGGGGGGCTATCGGGCGCGTGGGTAACGCGCCCGGTGAAATTAGTCAGCTCCCCGCGCAATTGTAGCATACGATCCACTAATTGGATCCACTTACCTGGTCTTCCGGGTTCCCCACTGCTGATCTGCGCGTCGGGTGGGCTGCGCATGCGCAGTACGATCTGTCAGCTGGAGGAGCTCTATTTAAAGGGGCAGTCCTCCACTGACAGATGCTGCAACAAACAGAAAAAATCACAGCATGGAGCAGCCCAGGGGAAAGGCTGCTCCCAGTTTAATGATGCCTCACTCCAGGTATCAATACATGGGCTGAGGAGGAGGGGGAGGACAGAGATCTTCCTCCCGGCGGGCGGGAGGAAGCGGCCTGCCTCTGCCACCAGGAAGGCCTGGCTCGAGGTGGCAGAGGAGGTCACCAGCACCACCAACATATCGCCCACCTGCATACAGTGCAGGAGACGCTCCAATGACCTCAGTAGGTCAGCCAAAGTGAGTACACTTACTCATTCCCCTACACTCCGTCTGCCACATCACCGCCCCCAACCCACATCTCCTTCTGCACTGCCAACAGTACTCTGTCACATCACCCCTCATACCCACTCAAACCTCATCCTCATCTTACCTGCACCTACTCACCTCACCAGTACTCATCCCGCCACTACCACTCAACCCAATCCTCATACAATCTCATGGCTCTATCTCGTACTCACCCTCTTGTGCATCTCTTTCACGGCCAGCCTCACTCAACCTGCCACTACCTGTGCTGCAGCCACAGGGCATGCATCATATATGTGCAGTAGGCAGCGTAAGCCAAATGTGTCGTGAGCATGAAGGGGATGCACAAGGGTGTTTGAGGGTTTGTCATGGTTGTTACTTATATTGAATTTCTGACCAACTCACATCACATATTATATTGGCACCACTACTGCCACGTCTTTGCGAATCTTGTCTGGTTTGTGCAATAATGCCCTTTCCTGAGGATCACTATGAAGACCCACAACTGATGCCACCCATTGTGTCACTGCAGAGTGGGTGTAGGTGTATTTGCACGGCTCTTTTGTGCAGAGGCTGAGAGACGTCGGCGATGTCCCCGGTTGCACCCTGGAAGGATGCGGAGGAGAAGTTGTTAAGGGCAGTGGTGACTTTGACAGCGACAGGTAAGAAGATGGTGCTCGGGCCAGCCGGGAGCAGCTCGGCATGAAAGAGGCTGCAGATGTCCCCGACTACATGTCGAGTGACTCTGAGCCTCCGTGTGCACTGCTGCTCAGAGAGGTCCAGGAAGCTGAGCCTCGGTCTGTGGACCCTGTGGCGAGGGTAGTGCCCTCTGCGACGCATCTCTCTCTGCGGTAGCCCTCCCTCCTGCTGTACAGGTGGATGTGTCACAGCACTGTGTTGTGGAGCTCCACGTGTCAGAGGTGGACGGCGTGGATGGCGAGGCTGGTGAGGCTGGTGATGCTGTTCGCCCTCTGAGGAGGTCATGACTGCAGCTACGGCGGCCCCCATCCAGAAGATGTACATCTGAGGGGGTCCGCAAGGTAGGTACATGTCACCGGACCCCGGGGTAAGTATGCAGGTTGGTGACTTTGATTGTCTGGAGGAGGGTGGTGGAGGCCAAACTTTGTCCCAAGTGACAGAGTGGCCTCCTGCAATGAGTGAGGGTCTCCCCCCCCAACCTGTCAAATGGACCTTTGCAGCTGCCACAGGCTGATGGCTGCAACAGGTCCATTTGAACTGGGAGTGTTTCCCCCAGTGTGGGAAACAGTCCCAGGTTGCTCTAAAATCCCACCCCTCCACACATAATCCCTTAATCAGGTCAGTTAATGACCTGAACAAGCCAAATAAATACTTTCAAGTGGCATCCCGCTGGCTTTAATTGCCAGCGGGATTCCCACCAGCGGGGGCTGCGCGCGCATGCCGACGCGTCAGCGGGGAACCCGGAAGTGCGCGGGTTCGAGGCGGGCTCCGGTCCCGCTCCGGGATTTCACGATTTTCGGGGCCCCCCCGCCAGGAACGCACCCGCTGGTGGGTGCTAAAATGCTGCCCAAAGTATTCATTAAGAACCATCCCCACATCTTCCGCCTCCACACATAGGTTGTCTTTTTGGTCTCTAATAGGCCCTACTCTTTCCATATTTATCCTTTTGCTCTTAATGTATTTATTAAACATCTTTGGGTTTTCCTTGATTTTACTTGCCAATATTTTTTCATGCCCTCCCTTTGCTTGCCTAATTTCCATTTTTAATTTTACCCCTGCACTTTTTATACTCCTCTAGGCTTTCTGTAGCATTGAGTTCTCTGTGTCTGACATAAGCTTTCCTTTTCGGCCTTATCTTACCTATATGCTCCTTTGACATCCAGGGGACTCTAGATTTGGCAGCCCCAACCTTTTTCTTTGTAGGAACATGTTTACTCTGCACCCCTTGAATCTTCTCCTTGAATGCCTCCCACTGCTCTGACATTGATTTATCTTCAAGTAGTTGTTTCCAGTCCACTTTTGCTAAATCACTTCTTAGAATCATAAAAAGGTTACAGCATGGAAGGAGGCCATTTGGCCCATCGAGATCATGTCGGCTCTATGCAAGAGCAATCCAGCTAGTCCCACTCCCCCGCCCTTTCCCCGTAGCCCTGCATTTTTTTTTCCTTTCAAGTACTTATCCAGTTCCCTTTTGAAGGCCATGATTGAATCTGCCTCCACCACCCCCCTGGGCAGTGCATTCCAGATCCTAACCACTCGCTGTGTAAAAAAGTTTTTCCTCATGTCACCTTTGGTTCTTTTGCCAATCATCTTAAATCTATGTCCTCTGGTTCTTGACCCTTCTGCCAATGGGAACAGTTTCTCTCTACCTACTCTGTCTAGACAACTTAGCTTAGTAAAATTGGCCTTTCTCCAATTGAGAACTTTAACTCCTGTTCTATCTTTGTCCTTTTCCATAACTATGCTAAAACTAACTGAACAAGGGGTGTAAATCAACCACACAAGTTGTTACAATGTAGGCTGTTGGTTTCTTTGACTGTCTCAAAAATCTGCAAAGTGTTACAATTTAATTCTTGGAATGTGGGACTTTATCAGAAGCAGGAATGCATTTTTTTTCAAAATCTGATGTCCAAAAGGAAAATCGCTTAGACATAACATTTTAGTTTCTTTCTTAATCAATTCTAGTTAAATTTAGAAAGGGGAAATAACAGTAAAGTTTGGTGTTGAGAAATGCAAGATTGTGGGTTCATTCCTTCATTTCATCAAGTCTGGTAATTGGGCAGCAAAATTCTGCTGACCTCCTAAAATGGGCAGGTTCACATTCCAACTTGAAAGTAACATCAATATATTCCTCTATCTCTAACTTTCTGTCTTTCTTGTGATCTGTTGCAGTCTTTCCATCTCATTGTCTAATTCCAAGGGCATATTTTATTGTTTTAGGATCCAATTGCTCTGGATGAAGTATTGTATAAGTAACAGTTTTAGGGCAGTGACAGTTAATTAAAACAAGTTTCAGAAGTGCCATTTACAAATGTGCAAGTAGCTTTTAAAATAGAGTATATTCCCATATATCAGAATGGTTGACTTTTAGCAAACTGTGAATTTATATTAGTTGCCCTGAAACTTCCTGCAGGATGATTTATCCATATTACAGTTAGCACTGATCACTTTTATACCTTCTGTTCCTGGTATTGCTGCTGTGATTTACGTGGCAGTAAAAATTCAGAGGAATCTGAGTTAAATCCACCTTTTCTCAACTTCCTGGAACCGTGGGCAACTGGCCGAATGGCCTTTGTGATCCACGTATATCTTGTGCTTTTGCCCTGCTTTCTGGTACTGAGCAATGATGGGACATCAAAGATCCAATATTTAGAAGAAATCTAATTTGAAATAATCAAGTGTTCACAATTCAATCACTTCTTTGTACCAATCCCATTTTTATGTGGTTTTGACCGGCTATTCTCTTATAAATGAGGCTTTGTGGAACTTGGTGCTCATGCAGTGATTTTTACTTTCCAACCAAAGTCTATACTGGCAGAATCCCCCTCAGCAAATTGCAGCCTTTCAGTTCCTCCCCAGACACCAACTAAATTGCTACATAAACATTACAGCTTCTATAAATGTGTCAAAAAGTACACTATTTCCAAGTTATCCAGCTCCAACTGTAATTAATATGAAATGCCTTTCCATATTAACCTATAATCCACTCCATCCTTTGTCCTACATCCCAATACTCTTCAATATTGTTTGACATGAATGTCCTTATTCTTCTTATGTATTTAGGTTTTGTTTATATTGTTACCAGTTTTGCCTGGTTTGTTTAGTAAAATCATACTTTTTGTAAATTACATTTATGTGGTCTTCCTTTTTCTCTTCCTTGTTAATAGTCGTTTTCTTATTTTTTTCACAATTACTTCCTCATTTTGTGCATTATGTGATAATGTCCTGTGATTTCCTTTGTTTCCTCTTCTGTGCAAGGCCTTCCATTAGATGCATTCCTCAATTTCCAGCCCACTGCTAATATATGTGAAGGCTTCAGACTGGATGCTGTTAAAGTTGCGATAGTTTTGGCTGTGATGGTGCCCATCAGGCTTAAGCTTTGAGAACTAAATAGTCTGAATTTGACAAACGGGCCTTGATTTTTAACTCCCAGGCAGAAACGCTGCAAAGTGAGTGATGTGCCTGTCTGGGAGCGGTAGCAGGCAGGCTCAGCCTTTTAACAGCCAGGCCTCATTAGCATGCCACTTGCCGACGTCCCCAGCAAAATGGTTGGGAAGTGGCTGCCACCAGGGACCCAGGGGTACGGTCCCCAGCACAAGGCAAGTGCTCCAGGAGGGGAATCCCAGTCGAGGAAGGGGGAGGAAGCCCGGGGCAGGGGAGACTTGAGGATTCCTTGTGAGGCCCTGAGGATTTTTAAAACTTGCTGAGTCTTTTCTGGTCCTGGCTGCTGTTCCTGGCAGGTTTGCCTTGCGGGGAAGCCACCACTGCTCCCCTTCCAAGGCCTTAGGTTAAAATGGCAAATCAGGCCTTGAATTAGTCGGAGCCTGATTTGCATATTCAAAGTGAACCTCGCTGGCTTGGGGTGGGTGTTCTTGCCACATATAATTTAAAATTGCAGTCATACAGATCAGTGCAAGAAAGGAATGGGTAAGATCCCCTTTCCATTTTACTGCAAGCCACCCCCCACCCCCCACCCCAGCCTGGTTTCTGCCAGGTGAGAGGAGTTAAAATCAAACCAAAAGATTTTAAAAGAAAATCCGAATGTACACAAGAAATAGGAGCAGGAGTAGGCCATACGGCCCCTCGAGCCTGCTCCACCATTCAATAAGATCATGGCTGATCTTCGACCTCAACTCCACTTTCCCGCCCGATCCCCACATCCATTGATTCCCCTAGAATCCAAAAATCTATCGATCTCAGTCTTGAATATACACGACTGAACATCCACAGCCCTCTGCGGTAGAGAATTCCAAATATTCACAACCCTCTGAGTGAAGAAATTCCTCCTTATCTCAGTCCTAAAAGGCCGACCCCTTATCCTGAGACCATGTCCCCTAGTTCTAGACTCTCCAGCCAGGGGAAACAACCTCTCAGCATCTACCCTGTCAAGCCCTCTCAGAATCTTATGTTTCAATGAGATCACCTCTCATTCTTCTATGAGGTAGTTTACTTCTAAAGCTAAATAAAATGACAGTGAACATGTGTAATACTGTTTTATGTATTTACTTGTATGGTATAGCTTTTTTTTAAAAACACTTGAGTAAGGTGGTATCTCTGCACATATGCAGCCAATATCATAGTTTCTTGTTTTTGAGCTATCAGAGCCTGGATCTAACCACTAATCAGTTATACATGGAAAATAAAGTTCCCTCCACTTTATCCCAACAATGTATGTTGGGGACTGAGTGTAATGTATGCTGACAATGCAAAGCTAGGTGGGAAAGTAAGAGGCTACAAAGGGATATAGACAGTTTAAGTGATTTGACAAGAAGCTGGCAGATGGAGTATAATGTGGGAAAATGTGAAATTATCCACTTTATGAAAGAATAGAAAAATAGAATATTTTTTAAAAGGTGAGAGACTAGTAAATGTTGGTATTCAGAGGGATCTGGGTGTACTTGTACAAAAATCACAAAGTTAACATGCAGGTACAGCATATAATACGGAAGGCAAATGGTATGTTAGCCTTTATTGCAAGGGGGTTGGAGTATAAGAGTAAGGAAGTCTTGCTGCAATTATATAGGGCTTTGGTGAGACCATACCTGGAGTACTGTGTACAGTTTTGGTATCCTTATGTAAGGAAGGATATACTTGCCTTAGAGAGTGTGCAACGAAGGTTCATTAGGTTGGTTCCTGGGATATGAGAGTTGTCCTATGAGGAGATTGAGTCGAATGGGCCTATATTCTCTGAAGTTTAGAAGAATGAGAGATGATCTCATTGAAGTGTATAAAATTCTTAGAGGGCTTGACAGGGTAGATGCTGAGAGGCTGATTCTCCTGGCTGGAGAGTCCAGAACTAGGGGTCATAGTCTCAAGATAAGGGTTGGCCTTTTAGGACCAAGATGAGGAAATATTTCTTCACTGAGGGTTGTGAATCTATGGAATTCTCCACCCCAGATGCCTGTGGATATTTAGTCATTGAGTATATTCAAGACTGAGATCGATTAGTTTTTTGGACACTAAGGGAATTGGGATATGGGAACAGGGCAGGAAAATGGAGTTGAGGTAGAAGATCAGCCATGATCTTATTGAATGGCAGAGCAGGCACGAGGGGCCGAATGGCCTACTCCTGCTCCTATTTCTTGTGTTTTTATGTTCCCCAACCTCAGAAGAATGTTCCCACTGTATAAGAGTGACATTTTAACCATTCATCACCACAGCTATCCCATGCCTCTGTGTGACATTGCTACTTTGATTCTGACATAGATGCTGTTTATTTTGTTGTGGGACGATGATCACTATTAACATGGTTGAGATTAATGGTGATTTTACTTATTTTCATTGCATTTTTCTTTTAAAGAACTGCCTAAGATTATCTAAAAAAAAATATTTTCTCTCTCTCTCTCTTTCTTAGGCATGTCTAACACAGAAGTTGTAAATGCTATTGGGCGTGGTTATCGCATGCCACGTCCTGAAGAATGCCCACAAGAGCTGTATGATGTCATGAAGGATTGTTGGAAAAACAAAGCTGAAGATCGGCCAACCTTTGAGTATCTTAAAGGGCTGCTTGAAGACTTTTACACAGCAACAGAAGGTCAATACCAGCAACAGCCATAGAAGAACTTAAAATGGAAAATCAATCAACAAATTGAATAACTAGTACAAACTGTTTTTAAGTTGTGTGAAAAGGATTCTTCCATTTGATCACCATCAAATGTATATATCATAATTTCATGTGAAGAAGCCACTAACTGTAGCACAATTATATAAATAACTAGAACATTCATCATGTGGTAGTACCCCCCAATCCCATGTGTACAGTGATCACAAATGTTATTATGAAAGTTAAATAGTCAGCGTGTCAATGGATAGAAACAGGTGTTGGATAAACCAGTTCTGAAATGTTCACATAGTTTCATTAAAATAAACTAGCATAGAAATCATCTTCTAGTGTGGTGGCGGGGCGGGGGTTGGGGTGGAATGGAAGTCTTTGTCCCTAATCAATACACAGCCCGCTTATGATGCCCACTTGGTACTTCATGGATTCAGTGAAGATGTCCTGTGGTGGTGTCTCAAAGTTGGTCCTGGCTAGACAAGCCATGTACAATAGTCAAACGTGGCTGAAGACCACTTACTGTAGCTGGCATTGGAAGATTGCTAGTATATTATTTACATTAGTATCTGCAAAGACTGCTTAATCCAAACCACTTCAGGCCGTGCGTACCTTGGTCATGGCTCTTCTATTCAGGAAATTAAGAAATACAGTTTATGCAGAATACTGAAATGTGCCATTCTCATGAAACTGTTTTATAGGAACCAGATTAGCACCACATCTGGAATTAATCTATCATTAATGGGGCCAATGTTTTTTGATAACTGAGTAAGTCATATTTTTGCTATTGCATAGGATTCTGCTGTATTTTACCAGTGTTTTGGGAGTCACTTTCTGCAATACTGTCCATTTATGGTTTGGTTCATCAAATAAGTCAAATGCAGTTTTCATTACACGGGACTGTGTGTTTTTGAGATTATATTCCACAATTCTATCCATTTTTCCATTTAAATTGCAAATCAGTGCCTTGATCATTGGCAGTGTAGTACTGACTGATCAGGCGTGTGGAAAGCGTGTAGACCATATGAGAATCTTTTCACATATTCAGTTATTATCATACTACCGACTCATGATTTTAAAAAAAAATCTTGTGCTTTTAAAGAAGTGAAATGTGTAGTTACATCAACTCAGAGTCAGTATTTTTACAAATGTCACTCTCATTCACATATAACTGATATTCAATAGTTTTGAAGAAATGTAACTATGTATGAGATTTTTTACTGTGTGTGAATGTGCAAAATATACAATTTTATATATAGATAGCAGCAGAGCCACAACCCATCACTGCTTTTGGGGGGAAGAATTGCACTGACTACAGTAGAAAGGATTAAATGATAATACATCACAATTCCTTTAGTTTTTTTTTAAAAAAGTATTTTATATTGTTCACAATAAATCAGTCTGGATAATGGGATTGGGAAGTAGCAACACAATTTATACACTTTTTAAAAAATATATCTATATACTTTTTGGACTATCTGACATTCTGCTCCATATCTTCAGAATCCAATCCATTCAGATGCTTTAGTGTAAAACTCTAGCGGCAAGGTTGGAATAAAAACTCTACTGGTCTCTTCAGTATTCCATAATATAAATATTACCTATGACATAAGTTGATCTCTGAAACAAATGTTGTTTATGCATTTTTCAATCCAGTGAGGAGTTCTAGAAAAACCTTACCAAAAGTGAATTAAGGCAAGGTGTGAACAATTACTGCTTTTATGTAACCAGAAAATGCTCCCTCTTTATAGATGGAATAAAATGCCATTTACATGTATTTTGTACAATAAAATTTGACTTTTTTAATGGAACTGTTAACAGATGTGTATCCTATTTTGTAAAATGTGCAATAATTGCTTTGCTTTTTCTGTTTTCCCTTAGTGTGGGGGAAGCAATATACAGTAACTTATGAATTTGTAACTTGGACATGAATTTAGAATAAAGGCATTTATTAAGTGAGTATTTGCAATATAATTCCTTGACAAACTATAATTTTCCAGCATTCTTTGTCATCCAAAAAAGGCCACACAAATTTGTAAAGTCTGATGTATAAGGTAGGACACCATAATTTTATAAAGTTTCCACTTTTCCAAAGAGGAAGAATAATGAGGCTCAAATGTACTAAATTATCAAATTAGTTGTTCCAGAAGTGAATCTCAATGAGTTGACCTGATGATTGAACCAAAACTCAAATCGGATTCTCTCTTTGGAGGATATGCAGTAATTGCTGAATCGGCCAATAACCACTTGTTACAACATTCAGGCCTACTGCTGAGCGAAGCACAAGGCAGAACTGACCAATATACTAAAGTGGTTTGCAAAATGTGTTGTGCAACAGATTGGCAAGCAACACTAGAGGAGATGAGAAACTGCCCCCTCCCCTTTTTAAAAATTATTTAAGAAGGATTTCTTCGCTATCTTCTTGTGAAAAGGGATTTCTGGTTAAGGGAGTGTAGGTATAAAGAACTTTAATAAAGAATACTATGGTTCCAGTTAGTGGGACACAACCATGTTATCTATGGAATAAAACATATCATGATTGGATGTTCAATTCATAGCACGGAGATTTTGAACAGCTGCAAAACAAAAATTTAGTAATAGCTTATTTTACAGGGAAAAAGCAGTGGAGACCTACAAAGCCGAGTCCCTGTCCCTTTTGAACGTGGCACACATTTCTGGGGAGCAAATAGTGGAGGAAACTCCGGCTTGAAACAGGTGGGAGTTTACAGGAGCTCTGATCTGACCCCTCCCATACCTTTTTGCACCACATATGTCAGCTCTACACTACATCCATGGCACACCAATCTAGCATTATCCAGAGTTTGCTGGACACAGAGGGATACACAGAAAATAAGGGCGAGAAGGAACAGTACGTTAACAGATTCAAAACCATTTCCAGCTCATTTTTCCTATTTTTTTTTCCCTTGCACTTGAATTCTTCTGAGCCTTTGTGCCAATTGTTTTCTTTACCTTACTTAAGAAAGGATATACTTGCCATAGAGGGAGTACAGCGAAGGTTCACCAGACTGATTCCTGGGATGGCAGGACTGTCATATGAAGAGAGATTGGGTCGACTCGGCCTGTATTCACTCGAGTTTAGAAGAATGAGAGCGGATCTCATTGAAACATATAAAGTTCTGACAGAGCTAGACAGACTGGATGCATGGAGGATGTTTCCCCTGCTTTCTATGTTTCGATGTTTACTGTAAGCCCATTACTGGCATCAAGGGGCATTCCCTCTATCTGACGTTGTGGGGAGATGAACACCAGATGCCAGGTAGGTTGGGCTTTGAGAGGTGCCTTATGCCGCACCCCTTCCTTGTCAGTAGTACCTACACAGTTGTATCTGTAGTCAGATGTGGCCAAACTTAATTTGGCAACTAATTATCGAATGTAAAGGCAGTGACAATATGGGTCAGCTGGGATCTCCTTCCCTTTTTAGTTGTCATTTCAAAGATCTGCTCATGGGTTGAGCTGCCTTTTGAGACATTGCAATTAGCTTGTGACAGCAGACCTAATGGCACGGATACATAGGGCTTACTAACCATTATGCTTGATGGTTCTTCAGTAGCGCCCCAAATCATAGTATGTCACACTTTAAATGGTACTGCATGAAAAAAAGCATGGCAGGATGATCACCCAGCAAAAGCTGATACCAACAATAAAGGCAGTGTTGCAACTACTCAGTGACTGTGGTGGGGAGTGGGGAGGGGAAATGTCTTCACAAGGTATGTGTAAGCAGAGACTCAGGTGCAGGCCTGTGCCAGCTGCTCCAAGGACACTTACTGCTACTGTACACCATAGCGCTGCCACAACTCAAGAGTGGGATTTCATTTCATTTTTAGTTGTCATCTCTGAATCCCCTGTCTCTGCAGCCTTGGAAACACCTGTTAATGGGTTGAGATAGTGTTTGAACCTTTCAAAATTTATGTCCCCATATTCTGACACTCCCCTTTAATTGTTCCCATCTCCAGATGCCATTTATCCATGGGTTTGGGGAGCGGGGCGATTTTTGTCTTGCAATTACTGCAAAAAGCAGGACAAATCCAATCCGGCCAATTACTGCCCCATCAGTCTACTCTCAATCATCAGCAAAGTGATGGAAGGTGTCGCCGACAGTGCTATCAAACGGCACTTACTCACCAATAACCTGCTCACCGATGCTCAGTTTGGGTTCCGCCAGGACCACTCGGCTCCAGACCTCATTACAGCCTTGGTCCAAACATGGACAAAAGAGCTGAATTCCAGAGGTGAGGTGAGAGTGACTGCCCTTGACATCAAGGCAGCATTTGACCGAGTGTGGCACCAAGGAGCCCTAGTAAAATTGAAGTCAATGGGAATCAGGGGGAAAACTCTCCAGTGGCTGGAGTCATACCTAGCACAAAGAAAGATGGTAGTGGTTGTTGGAGGCCAATCATCTCAGCCCCAGGACATTGCTGCAGGAGTTCCTCAGGGCAGTGTCCTAAGCCCAACCATCTTCAGCTGCTTCATCAATGACCTTCCCTCCATCATAAGGTCAGAAATGGGGATGTTTGCTGATGACGGCACAGTGTTCAGTTCCATTCGCAACCCCACAAATAATGAAGCAGTCCGAGCCCGCATGCAGCAAGACCTGGACAACATCCAGGCTTGGGCTCATAAGTGACAAGTAACATTCGCGCCTGATAAGTGCCAGGCAATGACCATCTCCAACAAGAGAGAATCTAACCACCTCCCCTTGACATTCAACGGCATTACCATTGCCGAATCCCCCACCATCAACATCCTGGGGGTCACCATTGACCAGAAACTTAACTGGACCAGCCATATAAATACTGTGGCTACAAGAGCAGGTCAGAGGCTGGGTATTCTGCGGTGAGTGACTCACCTCCTGACTCCCCAAAGCCTTTCCACCATCTACAAGGCACAAGTCAGGAGTGTGATGGAATACTCTCCACTTGCCTGGATGAGTGCAGCTCCAACAACACTCAAGAAGCTCGACACTATCCAAGATAAAGCAGCCCGCTTGATTGGCACCCCATCCACCACCTTAAACATTCACTCCCTTCACCACCGGCGCACTGTGGCTGCAGTGTGTACCATCCACAGGATGCACTGCAGCAACTCGCCAAGGCTTCTTCGACAGCACCTCCCAAACCCGCGACCTCTACCACCTAGAAGGACAAGAGCAGCAGGCACATGGGAACACCACCACCTGCACGTTCCCCTCCAAGTCACACACCATCCCGACTTGGAAATATATCGCCGTTCCTTCATTGTCGCTGGGTCAAAATCCTGGAACTCCCTACCTAACAGCACTGTGGGAGAACCGTCACCACATGGACTGCAGCGGTTCAAGAAGGCGGCTCACCACCACCTTCTCAAGGGCAATTAGGGATGGGCAATAAATGCTGGCCTCGCCAGCGACGCCCACATCCCGTGAATGAAATTTTAAAAATTTGAACGGCGAGATGGCAGATGAAGGAAAACCCAGTAGAAATTAGTGCTGCCAGATTCCTGCTTGGTTACAGGCCACTTGATGGTTGAGTCAGGACAAAGGCAGTTTTCTAAGTTAGAAGTTTCATTAACATATTCAAAAAGAGGCTTCGACGAGCTCCGTGTCATTTTAAGCCCCAGTGGCGTGCTTGATGCAGAATCTCCAGTCGGTCAGTGAAGTCTGGCAGGAGACAAGGCCTCAGGTGGACCTGCAGGTGGAAGGAGCATTTAAAGACCCATGCATGTTCAAGGCAAGTACATTAAGTCTTGTAAGACCCTGCTTAGGTTTTTTGTTTCCAGCTGGCACTTAACCTTAGGGCCAGGTGCTGTTTTTTGCCCTTAGCTCCCTTTATTGGCACCACAGGGTTCATTAGCAGGAATTCTTCAAACTGACATATTCAGAGGTAAAGGGGGTGAGTGGAAGGATGCCAGGCAGGTCAGGCTTGCCGAGTGGTGCTCTGGGCCCTCCTCCCTGCACCCACACCCTACCATCTGCAGAGAGAGGTAGCAACTCTCAGTTTGGCAGACATTGTTAGTGGAGGCGCCTCTTCCCAATGATGGCTATGCCAGCAGCCCTCACCGTGAATGCCTCTACGCTGGCAGGTTCTTCAGAAGCATCCCACTCAGAGCACATTATGCATGGTATCAAACGAAAGCAGGCATACCAAATTGATCAGGAGCCACCATTGATTGTTGGTCACCAGCCATTTCTGCAGGCCCTAGCAAACCCACCCACTATGGTAACCTGCCTTCTCAGAGGGAACAATGCCAAGTTCTGCCAGCTGCAAGGGCACCAGCAGCTATTATGTAGCACATAATTTGCACATGTGCAGTGACAGTAACAGGCAGCTGTGGCCTGAAACCTGGCTACATCTTCTTGCAGGTATGCCCTATGGGAATGGTGCTGTAGAGTGGGACCGAGGAAAACCCTTCTCACAAGGTGCACAAGCAGCAACACCCTCGACTTCAGCTTCCAAAGAGGAGGCCAAGTTCTGGGCTGTCTTATCAATTGTCTGGAGACTCATGCCTGCACCTACAAGTCCATTTCCCTTCATCCTGACCTGCCATTCCTTAATTCCATGCCTCTTCAGCCATGGCAAAGGTTGCTGACGGGTTGAGATGCCTTTTAATGCTCTCCAGAAGCTGTCTACATTTTTGACCCTATTAATTGTTAGCAACACTTTAAATTTGACTTGCATTCAAATTTTATCTACCAGTGGAAACATCCCTGGAACCAGCAGAATTTGCACCTAGAATTGTGAATTACTATTCAAATAAGGTTAGACACAATTGTGCAGTAATGGTGCTTGGGATTCTCACCAGTGTTAAAGCAGTTCAAACTAGAATGGAACTGTTTTACACCAGAAGATGAAAATCGTCCCCCTCTATTTTAAACTTTGGAATTTGCTGCTGAGACATAAGAATCCCATTTGATCTGGTAATCTTGCTCTTGTGGCATATAATTAGAATTTCCCTATCACAGTGATCTCCATAGCACATTTTCTACTCATGTTATCATCTTCCCCACAAATTGGCCAAATTCACCAACCCAGATCCAGGAACCCTAAAGCCTCAATGTCCTTTACTATTCTACAGTTTAAGTAATCCACTCTGGTACCTTGAACATCTGAAGGATTATACTCTGAACACAAGAAACAGCTACACAGAGTGAGCCTCCCAAACCTATGCAGAACAACACTGCAACCAGGAGCAAAGTTAGATGCAATGTTTTCACACAAGAGGGTTGTTTTAACATAAAATGCTTTACTACAAATAGCTATTGAGGCAAAGATAATAGCACTGAGATTCCTGTGGAGGGCTTTGGGGGTGGATCTGGGGCAGATGGGGTACCTGTCCCAGAGATGACCCCATCCCTAATCCCATTGTCACAAACACAGCATATTTTGAGCATGTGTCTAGGCCATTTTCAACATAAATTGAGGTACCTGCCTCAATGGGGACAGAGGGGAAATATTGCTGCAGCCCCTTGCTACAGTGCAAATGGGGCAGGTGCATCAGCCAAAGAGCTTAGATTCAAAATTAGAGATTTAAAATAATTATTGTCCCAGTCCCCGTGGCCATCAATCATATGAGAAACCAGCCTTTGTAAATCTTATTGGCCCCACTTCCACCAGCGTCAGATGTTGATTGCAGTAGGGCAATGAAGGCTGACCTGCTAATGCTATCATCCTGTCAGTCCAGTGCACAAAGGGCGAATGCAAAAAACAATGCCTGTCCACCACTTTGGCAGAATTTTAAAACCCACACAGAAAATGGTGAAGACCCAACAAAAGCTGGTCGTGCCCCAACTTCCTCTCACACATGTCCATGCTGTGCAATTTATTTGCCCTCAAACAGGAAAAATACAAAGTACATTGGGCTATAAATTGGGCTGTGTAGCACCCATTTTGTAGGTGCTACGCAGCTTCCTAAGGACCCAAAATGGTGTACGGAAAGCTCGCGCACACTTCTGGCGTGACGTACGCCAGACTGCCATCTTGGTAAAGGCGTTTGCGCACGCACAGATAACGCCGGCAGCATGTAAAGTAGGGAGAATATGTGTTAGATCAGCCTGCAATGCAGATTTAAAGGGACAGATACGATTTTGGAACTCAATGCTTCAGCCAATGTCTTAACCTCGCCCAACTGAACAGGTTGTAAACAGCATGGAGGACCCCCCACTACTGCTATTTAAAGGGGTCATGCAGGATTTACAGGTTAGTTGCTAGATTATTGCTTCTGGCTGCTGATGCATTTGTACCTGTTTTTGGAGGTCTCCTGTACTTGAATACTAGGACTAGGGAACATAACCTAAAAATTAGAGCCATGACTTGCAGGAGTGAAGTTAGGAAACACTTCTACACGCAAAGGGTGGTAGAAGTTCGGAACCCTCTTCTACAAACGGCTATTGATGCTAGATCAATTGTTAATTTTAAACCTGAGTTTGATAGATTTTTGTTGACCAAAGGTATTAAGGGATATGAAGCAACGGTGGGTATATGGAGTTAGGTCACAGATCAGCCATGATCTCATTGAGTGGCGGAACAGGCTCGAGGGGCTAAATGGCTTACTCCTGTTCCTATCATCCTATGATAGTTTCAATATTCTACAGGGAGTGAGCTGGCTAGGAGTGGACTGGCTAGCTGACAGGCAACAGCAAGGGTACCAGTGGAGTGGCAGGTGTGGGACAGGAATGTTGTCAACCTGACAGCAGGCTCATGTTCCATAGAGCCACTGCCATTTGCTGCCTCCTGTTATGCGCTACCTTCTCCTGCAAGAAAGCGGGACATGTGTTGGTGAGTGTCCTGCAGCATGTTTGGGTGAAGTTCCTATCATGGTTGAATAGCTGTCAGCGTGTGTGACCTGTGAGCTTGTGGCTTGTAACAGTGGTAATGTGTGAGGGTGGGAGGAAGCATCTGATTGGAAGAGTTAAGTACTGATTGAAAGAGTTTGTTGGTATGTGGGTGATGGGGAGGTTGTAGTGTATGGAGCAGTGGATGCAGCTAGTGGTGCTTTTGGAAGGAGATGCCACTTGACAGTTAACCTCACTCACCTTGACCACTCATGTCAAAGCATTGAACTTCTTCCAGCACTGCATCCATGTTCGTGGAAATGGATGTAGTGCAGGAGGCTATCTCCTCCTCCTGTCCACTTCTTGCACCAAGGCTTCTAGTGCATCATCAGAGAACCTTGGTGCATGCTCTCTTGCAGGCCTGGTACAAACTCATGAGGACTGGTATGAAGATTGGAGGATGTGGGATTTAGCAGTGCGCAACCTTTATTCAATATTTTAACATAACTCAACAGTTTGTAAACATAGGGATAGGACCTGCATCTGTGTTTTACTTGTCAGAATCTGATCTCCGCATCTTATATTTTGCAAATAAGAGGTGCTACACATTCATTAAATCCTCAGATAACAACTGGTCATATCAAGTTGTCAAGTTCAAATGTCACAAATCAGTTTTTTTGACCCAAGTTTTAATAATCCATTTATTCCTCCCAGCCCCCACATCAGGTCATGGAATACAGTTAAACCTCCACAAATAGAAAAGTCAAATAAAAAGCAAATTTCCCACATGGATTTTTAAAATGGAAGCTTGCCCAACAAATTTACAAGTGCAGCTTTAGGATTACTGTGACTATTGCACCCTCTAGTGATACAAGAAATATAAAGGCATTCCTCACTTGAAATGTATATAGAACAGAGACTGCTGCCCTCTACTGGCAGGCAGTCTCAAGATAGACACTATAGTTGTGCATGTTTTGATATAAATTATTGTGTGTGTAGTGATTATGCTACTTGACAAGTAATCCAGAGGCCTGGATTAATAATCTAGAGAATGAGAGTTCAAATCCCAGCACGGCCGTTTGAGAATTAAATTCCATTTTTTTAAAAATCTGGAAATAAAAAGCTGGTATCAATGATCATTAAGCTATCAGATTGTTGTAAACACCCAACTGATTCATTAATGTTCTTTAGGGATGGAAACTGGCCACCCTCACCCGATCAAGCCTGTCTGTGACTTCAGTTCTACACCAACGTAGCTAACTCTTAACAGACCTTTGAAGTGGCCTACTTAGCCACGCACTTGTTTTGTAGCGGCCTGATACAAAAAGCACCTTCACCACAGACTGCAGCAATTCAAGGCAGCCTACCACCGTCTTCATGGTAACTAGGAATGGCCAATAAATGCTGACTTTGCAAGTGAAGCCCACCTCCCCCAAATCTTTTGAAATGTAGACAACCCTGGCAAAGCCACATTTATTGTTCATTCCTAGCTGCCCCGAGGCGATAGGCCTTATTCTTGAATTGCTACAGTTCTTATGCTAATAGTGCTAGGTGGAGAATGGAAAGATATTGACCCAGCACTGAGAGGAATGGTGAAATGTCAAAGTCTAGATTTTGGGAGACTTGAGTTGGAATTCCATGATCTTGTTGCTCTTGTCTTTCTTGGTCCTAGAGATTTTTTAGGGTGGGGGAAAAGAGAAGAGAGCTGCTGTCAAAGCAAGCTTGGTAAGTTCATGAACTGCATCCTGTAGCTAATAAATACTACGACCACCATGCAGCAGTGATGGAGCGGGTGGCAGGGTCATTGCTCTGTGCTGAAGGGTGTCTAGCTTCAAGTGTTCTTATAGCTGCACCTATCCAGGTGAGTATTCCATCACACCAGCCGTGGGACTTGTAGATGCTTGAGGGGTTTTGAGGTGAGCCATTAGTCACAAGGTACCCAGTCTTTCCACTTGTCTTGTAGCCATGGTTTTGATATGGCTGGTTCAGTTAAGTTTTTAAGTCAATGGTGACCCCAAATATGTTGGTGGAGGACGCAATGATAATGCTGTTGAAGGTCAAGGAGAGGAAAACTTGGAGATGGTCATTCCAAAAATTTATGCAAAACATCCAATATTTTCTGATCACATAATCGCTCAACTTATTCCTTATAGTAGGGCATTCATCAGGTGGTTTACAGACAAAATGGAATCCTCTGATCAAAAGCAACCTAATCTCATTGCACCAGTTGTTAAAAGTACTGGAGCTGCCTTGTCATTTTAAAAAAGGAACAAAATACCCAGAGTCCCTGATGTGCTACAACTGTACTATGAATTTTCCTATTGGTCAGGAATTTCACACAAGATTGTGATGTTATGCCCGAGAGTAAGGAGCACCTGCTTACAATGCATCAGTGAATCTCATTAAAACTACAGGCACTTTCCAGAGTTTTTTTGGTAAGGAACTTTCACTGGCACTATGAATCCTGGGATAGCCCCACTGTACAACATTTTCCCTTTATGCTCCAGCCAGAGAAAACAAGTGCACACAAAGAAAACATCCTGAAGGATGCATGATTAGCTCTACGTGATGAAAGTGAGCACCACATTTTAACTGCTGCCACATTGCTGGAAAGTTAGGAAGACAGGGCTCAAATATATGAGAAGCAATGCTTGCCATTGGCTACAGATTTTGAGTGACTGAAAATAGCTGACAAAGTATTTCTTTTTAATTATTAAAATGTTAATGCTAGTATAGTGGATAACCAGATTTTTATTAAACACCAAACCTTACTAGCAATGCTTTTGTATTTCAGCTAATACCTACTTCACTGATGTAGGCTCATCTTACCAGGTGATGATGATGATATATCAACTCAAAACAGACATTAGTAGCACAGACAAGCTGTCCCCTGTGACAAATCTGATGCAGCCTGCCTCTTATAACCATGTTGGTGTTTTTGGCATGAGCCAACGCTCAGATATAATATTGTCAGTGACGTATGCATATCCAAAGATTTAATATTGGCAGCCCTGATTTCAGTCTCCTTCAAAAGGTTTTCAAGAGCTGTGCTCAAACAAGCCACTGCTTGGGACAGTGGCCAGTGACCAAAATTTAAAACAAGTAATCCTGCTTTTAAAAAAAAAGTTTGATGTTTAAGCCTCTAACTACTAATAAATATTTCCTTGAATCCATCTTGCTGTTGTCTATAACCCACTTTTTAAAAATAAGGAAATAGAAATGATCTGGTTGTCCTTAACAGACCTTTGTTAAGCTTCCAGCCCTCTAATAGTAGTTTTGTGGTATGCTGCAATATTAGAAATCACTAAACAACAACCACCACCTGCATTTATATAGTACCTTTAACATAGTAAAATATTGCAAGGTGCTTCATAGGAGCGTTATCAAACTAAATTTGACACCGAACCACATAAGGAGGTATTAGGACAAATCTTGGTCAAAGAGGTAGGTTTTAAGAAGCATCTTAAAAAGGAGGGTGGTAGAGAGGCAGAGGGGTTTAGGGAGGGAATTCCAGAGCTTAGGGTCTAGACAGCTGAAGACACAGCCACCAATGGTGGAGCAATTAAAATCAGGGATGTGCAAGAGGCAAGAATTATAGGAGCAGAGATTGGGAGGGGCAAGGCCAGGAGGGATTTGAAAACAAGGACGAGAATTTTTTTTTTTTAAAGAAAGTATTCCTGGACTTGGAGCCAAGGTAGGTCAGCGAGCAAAGGGGTGATGGGAGAATGGGACTCGGAGAGAGTTAGGATACAGGCAGCAGAGTTTGGGATGAGCTCAAGCTTACGGAGGTGGAAGATGGGAGGTCTGCCAGGAGAGCATTGGAATAGTCCAGTCTAGAGGCAACAAAAGGCATGGATGAGGGTTTCAGCAACAGATGGGCTGAGGCAGGGGCAGAGACAGGCGATGTTACGGAGGCGGCAGTCTTGGTGCTAGAACGGAAATGTGGTCAGAAGCTCATCTCAGGGTCACATAGGACGCCAAGGTTGCAAAGGGTCTGGTTCAGCCTCAGACAGTGGCCAGGGAGAGGGATGGAGTCGGTGGCTAGGGAACAGAGTTTGCGGTGGTATAAAATACTAAAAGCTAGTGGCTGTTATTTATTAAAAGTTCAACTTTTATTTGCTTACATTTCAAATAACAAGACCATGTTTATAAGTATTAAAAGACATGTATAATTAGACCAAACACTAGTTAACAATGAATTATTCATTAGCTTTACTTGGTAGTGATGGCAGTTTTCCAGACACTGCGTTCCTTTCAACTTTCAGTTGGGGAGTCAGCTCCCTGGATTTAAACAAAGTGGTTTTTGAAGGTGATCCAACTGCCAGTTTGGATCCAACTAAGTTTGCAAACAGCCTTTTTTTTGTTTGTGGTGGTTTTTCAGCATTAGCTAGCTCTTCCCGGAGTTTGGACACCATATCTTGCAGTCGATTAATTTGGTCAGCATGTTTTTCTTCAATGTCCTTCAGCATTTTCTCCTTGGATAAAGAAAGTGGGATGGAACAGAATAAAAGTACATTTTATGAAGTATCAAAAGGAACAGTTTGGTTTTGTGAAAACCTTTAGTCCCATACTAGTTCTAGAATATACAGAATTTAAATTTACTATACAACTTATTCAGATCTATTGTATAGAATTATTCCTTAAAAAGAATTGCTTGTGCTGATATTTTATATTTTGAAATGATAAAGTTTGAAATACTAAAACATATTGAATGTAGCCAACCTACGTACCATCATTTCACCTACAGACAGCACATTTTAGAAAAATAAAGCAAGTTAAAGTTTTGTTTAAGTTATGAACATGAAAATTGACCGTTGTTGTCATCTACAAAAGTAGAGAACTCCTAGGAACAAGGTAATAAGCATGGACAGAATTGTCTAATTGTGCTGCATTCAGAGACTACATACAATTTACCTATCAACTACACTAGCCAATTGGACACTAATGAGATGCAGTTGAAATTTTTATGAGCACACATCCAGTGAAGGGGATCTAATAGAGCGTCACAATATCAAAACATAATTTACATTATGCAGCCCTGACCATCTATATTCTGGAAAGTGATATTTTCATGGTCTCAGCAGATTAGTTCTCAAATACTGTACCCCATACTCCTTTAACCTTTGGTCCTATTTTTAAAATTTTAATGTAATATTTACTTTCTGGTAAAAGGAGGATTCTAGTCTCACTTGGAGCGCAATGGTTTTATACCTAGATCCTCTGATCAAGTTAAATAACCTGATTAATGTTTAATCACTCAACAATTGAAACACATGAATTATGTCACTCTCAATCTTCTCTAGATGGAAAAACTTTAAAAATTGAATACCATTAGTTAAGTTCCAGAAAAACACATGTTTTCTTTAAAAATAAATTGCACACTTTTCAAATGTGGTCTACATCTAATTACACAGGGGGTAAAAAAAGTTAATTTTGGTAATACAACTAAATATAGTTATATCATGATTCAGTGCATTGTTTAAGAAACAGGGAAGGAAAGTGATTAAAAATATACCTGCTTTGTTATAGTCCAATTAAGTTTCTTCAATTCTTCATTACTTTCTTGAGAATTTTTCTCTGCCTCCTGCAGAGCTGTACAAACTGCCTTCATCTCCAGTGTCAAGGACATGGTCAACTAATATCAGAAGAGTTAATGAATAGCAGTTTAAAATTCATTTCCATATTTGATTGTTTACAGGTTTAGCCAAAATACATGCATCATCAGAGAGACCTTGTGTTCAGAATATATTTGGGCCTGGTTAGTTGATGCTTGAGATTTTTTTTTAAATTAAAAAAAAGCTAAGGTTATGGACCTTGGCCCTTAATACCATGACATGTGTTTTCAGCAAACTGAATTGAGACATTCATTGCAGTAGTACAGAATACCTTATCTTTTTCTTCAAGCAGTTTCGTAGACTGTTCTTCAGATATGACTTTACTCTTGTACAATTCTTTATATCTATTTAGCTCTGTGGAGAAAATTCTCTTTTAATCCTTTCTTGCATAATTATTATTTGACTAAAATATCTAATTATAGATGTACATTCAGTAAAAAACTCTGAATGAGAACAAAAACAGACATTCAAGTCTCTATAATGCCCAGCTGTCAATATACATATGGAGCATAAACATTCCAAACTAATTTAAATCTTGCCAATAGATAGATTAGAAAATATTAAGTTCAGCTTGACTGCTGTAAGTTAATTTATGAGGGTCCACATAACAAATAGGAATAGGCCATATGGCGCCTTGAGCCTGCTCTGCCATGCAACATCTTGGCTAATCTTCCTTAACTCCATTTTCCCACCCTATCCCCATACCCCAATTCCCTTAGCATTCAAAAATCGATCTCAGTCTTGAATACACAATAACCAAGCATCCACAGCCCTCTGGGTAGAGAATTCCAAACTGAAACATACAAATATTGTGGGCTCTAGCAAAGGAATAATTTTCTATGTAAAGTTACAAATTTTATGTAAATATCATGTACAGATCATATCCTTTTGTTCCCAGAATTGTTACAGCACAAGAGGCGGCCATTCGGCCCATCGAGCCCGTGCCGGCTTTGTAAGAGCAATCCAATTAGTCCCATGCCCCCACTCTTTCCCTGTAGCCCTGCAATTCCCCCCACCCCACTTCAAGTATTTATCCAATTTTTTTTTGAAAACCACAATTGAATCTGCTTCCACCACCCTCAGGCAGAGCATTCCAGATCATAACCACTCGCTGCGTAAAAAAACTTTTCCTCATGTCGACTTTGGTTCTTTTGCTAATCACCTTGAATCTGTGTCCTCTGGTTCTTGACCCTTCTGCCAATGGGAACTATTTACTTTATCTAAACCCTTCATGATTTTGAACACTTCTATCAAATCTCCTCTCAACCTTCTGTGCCAAGGAGAACAACCCCAACTTCTCCAGTCTGTCCACGTAACTAGAGTCCCTCATCCCTGGAACCATTCTAGTAAATCTTTTCTGCACCGTCTAAGGCCTTCACATCCTTCCCAAAGTGCAGTGCCCAGAATTGGACACAATACTCCAGCGCTTTATAAAAGGTTCAATATAACTTCCTTGCTTTTGTACTCTATGCCTCTATTTATAAAGGCCAGCATCCTGTATGCTTTTTTAAACTGCTTTCTCAACCTGTCCTGCTACCTTCAAAGATTTGTGCACATACCTCCAGGTCTCTGTTCCTGTACCTCCTTTACAATTGTACCATTAGTTTATATTGCCTCTCCTCATTCTTCCTGCCAAAATGTATCACTTTGCACTTCTCTGCATTATGTGTCCACCCATTCCACTAGCCTGTCTATGTCCTCTTGAAGTCTATTACTATCCTCCTCACTGTTTACTACACTGCCAAGTTTTGTGTCATCTGCAAATTTTGAAGTTGTGCCCTGTACACCCAAGCCATTTATAGATCAAAAAAAGTGGTGCTAGTACAGACCCCTGGGGAATCACTACTGTATACCTTTCTCCAGTCCGAAAAACAACCCACCACTACTGTTTCCTGTCACTAGAAAATAAACAGGGAATCACACACAACTAACTCATGTACCATCAGTTTACAGCTTTTGAAATCATATAAATTTTAATACAGAAGGCAGCCATTTGATCTACAATGCCTATACTGGTGCCAATACTCCCAAGGCCATCTAATTCTTGGTCTTTCTCTGTAATTGTACATTTTTTAATGTTAATCAAATTCCCTTTTAAAGTCACCTATGAAGATGTTCCATATTTAATCCTTTGTCTGAAATAAAAAAAATCCTTTAAACCTCCACTTTATGATTCCAGTACTAATCTTGCCTCCTTAAGAGTCACCAAACAGTAAAATCACTCCAAAATTTTGAACATTTCTACATGATCCTTTTAAATTTCTCTGCTCCATTAAATACAGTCCTAGTCAATACTAGGACTATCTTTTTATCCTAGGCATCATCCTAGTAAATTATTTTGTATGGCTCATACCTTTTCTATGATGGATTGCCAAAACTGCATACAGTAATCAATGTACAGGATCATCACTGCCTTGCTTTGAAATCAATGCTTCTTATATTAAAAAAAATCCACTTGCTCTTTTACCAACAGCAATCCTGCTTTTAAGTGATTTATATTTATACCCCTAGATCTCTATTCCTTTGCAAATGTTACTGTTCAGGGTACATTGCCATTGTTTCTTTTCCTCAAAATATACTTGACTTTTACGTAAATGTCAAATCTCCTAACTGGTGCCCTTCAGTGGTCTCATGCACTTTTCAGTTTCCATGTCCCTAATTTGGTATGGTCAGTAATTGATATTATTCCCTCTTTGCCCAAATGGAGAAGAGGTACCTGGGGAATTCCACATCTTGCCAATCCAAGAAACATCTATTTATTCCTACTCCTTGGTGTCCTCTAACCGCTCTATCCATGCTGCCTCAACTATCAATGGTCTTAAATCTTCCCAACAAATATCTCAACTCTTGATAAAGTAAGTGAAAATATACCACATCTACTGCATTCCCTTTGCCTATATATTCAGCAATCTAGTCAAGCATGACTTTTTTTTTAAAACAAATCTGTGTTGACCCTCGCCCCATACTTTTCTAAGTGCTCATTATTATCCCTTAGTGTAGCCTGTTGGACGTGTGCAAAATGGTTGCCTCATTCACCTAAACAACCGCAAAGTAATTCACTGTGCATGGGTACACCCTTTGAGATCAGACAAGGTGCTATATCAATGCAAGTCTCTTTTTAGCAGTTCACCTACTACTGCTGGAGCTAATTGGTGTATAATTTCCTGGATTATTTCTGCTCCCTTTTATGTAAATACTAAAACATGGGGGCCATTACAAGTGCAATGGTATTTCCCCCCCACTCCCAGAACAGCAACTGCAAAATTTGTAACAGCAAGTGAAGGAATGACCAGATAACCTGATTTTGGTGGTGATTATGGAAGGAACAGAGAAAGGGAGGGAGAAAGCACCAGACTCAAGAGGCAAGGGAAACAGAAGGAAGAAAAATAACTCTGGAATGCCATGTACACAGTGTATTGGATAAAACAATTGTATATTTTGCCCCATTAAGGCTAGATTGTTCAAGTTTGGCTATTAACATACAACTACGTTTTGTATAACTATATATTGTTCTACATGGCACAAAAAGTGTTCCAGATCAAAGAAGTGTGTCCCTTTACCATTTACAACAGCTTCTAGCTGAAGACTCTGCAGATGAGATGGTGTTTTCAAAACCTCCTCCTTGAACCATGCCAACTCCTCCAGCAGTCCAGTTATTGATTCAGAATTTGCAGCAAGAGCAGGTTGACTTTGGTATTTACTCAATGCAGCTGCCAGCTCCTCGACTTTTGAGTCCCTCACCTTGGAGAAGGATAGATAGTAATGGCCATTTAATCAGATACATTGCTAATCTTTATATGCTTCTATTGTAGCAACTACTTATGAATGCTAGCATTTTATAGCATACTAGCAATACTTTTCTGGACTTCATAATGCAAAATCCTGTTATTCCTCAAATTTGATATGTGGGGCACACTTTATCATCAAAAAGTCACCTGTTGGTAGTGTGGTGATATGCCACTTTTTAACACTGAGAAGGCCTAATAGCTGCTATTTTAATAGTATATCACCTCCTGATCTGTCAATGGGTTCCCACAAATATCTTTTCAGCCAGCCTCCTCTCCACACCCCCCACCTAGAAATTTCAGTTACTGAAATTTCTAATATTCAAGACAAAATTACCTAGCATCTACAGCCTAGAAACAGGTCATTTGGCCCAACTGGTCTATGCACCACATGAGCCTCCTCCCATCCCTTTTCATCTCACCCTATCAGCATATCTTTCTATTCCTTTTTCCCTCATGTGCTTATGTAGCTGCCCCTTAAATGCATCTATGCTATTTGCCTCAGCTACTCCTTGTGATAGTGAGTTCCACATTCGTACCACTCTGGTTAAAGAAGTTTTGCCTGAATTCACTATTGGATTTATTGGTGACTATCTTCTATTTATGGCCCCTAGTTTTGGTCTCCCCAAGTGGAAACATCTTCTCTATATCTACCCTATCAATCCCTTTCATTATCTTAAAGGCCTCCATCAAGGTCACCCCTTAGCCTTCTCTTTTCTAGAGAAAACAGCTCCAGCCTATCCCAATAAGTATATCAGCTCAGTTTGGATATCCTCTGTGAATCTTCTTTGCACTTTCTCCAGTACCTCTATATTCTTTTTATACGAGACCACAACTGTGCACAGCACTCTCCAAGTGTGGTCTAACCAAGGTTCAATACAAGTTTAACATGACTTCTGCTTTTCAAATTCTATGCCTCTAGAAGTGAATTCCAGTGCTTTATTAACCTGCATCGCTACTTTGTGATTTATGAATCTGTACCTCTAGATCCCTTTGCTACTCCACGCCATTTAGACTCATTATCGAAGCAAAATTCAAAGTTACATATTCCATAATAATGATTAAATTTATTTACTGAATTGTCTTTTCTTTTAATGCCTCCATTAAAGTTTTTACTTGAAGACCTCAGGCTCACCCAAAAGCCTGGGCTTGGATTTGATATTTTTGCTCAACTATGACTGACTTCACAATATAAATTTAGCACAGAGTATGTGCAATTTTTCTAATTTCCCCAGATTGCATTAGTACCAGTCAGCTATACTGAGGAATATTTTTCTTTTAACTTCTAGCACTTACTATTCAGTCACAATTCTTCAAATAATTTGAAAAAACAAGAGCACAAATATTAACAGGCCTAGAGGTAAAAATTATATTGTGTTTTTCTTGTGTGCGCAAGCGAGAAATTGACACACATGGAGGCAACAATACAAAAATGACCATATTTACCAACTTATGTGCGCAATGCCACAGGAGATACTACTTTTATATAGCTCTGCTATTGTTTAAATGTGATTAGGAGGTCGAACAGTTTTTAAAAAAAATTAAAACAGTTTGCAAAATACTACCAGTGGCCGCAGGAGCAACGAGACTGCAAAGCTGTTCTACTACATTTTTTTTTTAAATTTCATTCTCGGGATGTGGACATCATTGGCCAGCATTTATTGCCCTGAGAAGGTGATGGTAGGCCTTCTTTTTGAACTGCTGTAGTCAGTATGGTGAAGATGCTCAGCAGCAGTTTGATACAACTGAGTGGCTTGCTTGGCTACTTCAGAGGGCAATTAAGAGTCAACCATGTTGTTCTAGGACTGGAGTCACATGTAGGTAGGCCAGGACAGGATAGGATGGCTAATTTTCTTCAGGGAAGAAAACCTGTCAGTCAGTCAGTCAGTTGGGATTTTACAACAATCTTGATAGCTTCATGGTCACTTTACCGATACCAGCTTTTTAATTCCCAAAACTACCACAGTAGGATTTGAACTCACATTCTCTGAATTGATTTTTACTGGACTAATGACTTCACTATCATGCCCCTAATCAGTGACATCTTTTAAATAAGGATGTATTAAGATAGTGGAGTGGCAACTCTACTGAATTCAAAAATTAATGATTTTTTTTTAAAAAAAGTTTTAAAAGGAGTAGGCTCTACTGGATTAAGTGACAAGTTATGAACCAGAATTATTTAACGGTAAGGGTGAATCTTGCAATTGGTGACCCTAATATGATTGCTTTGTGACTCATTTCTTCTCAAACCTAGTAACAAATTCAAAGTTTTAAAATGAAGTAAGGTAAACTTTGAAAGAATGAGGAATAAACAGACCACAACTGGGTTGAACTGTTAATGGGTAAACCTACACTCAGATAGTGGCAAGTATTCAAAGTGGTATTTGGTACGATACAAAACCAGTACATACCCTTAAAAGGCAATGGTTCCACTTCTGTAGTTAAGCAATCATGATAAACAAATGAGGCAAGAGATGGTATCAAGCTAAAAGAAAAGGCTTACATAGCCTTCGGTTAGAATTAAAGGAATAGAGGAGCTATTACACTACTTGGTGTATGCTATAGGCCACCAAATAGTGGGAAGGAGATAAAGGAGCAAATTACAGAAAGAGGCAAGAACTTGAGTAGTGATATGGGGGGAGGGGGGGGGAACTTCAATTATCCAATATAGACTGGAACAGTAACAGTATAAAGGGCAAAGAGGGAGCAATTCCTGAAATGTGTACAAGAGAACATTCTAGAACAGTGTTTCTCCAGCCCAATGAGGAGGTACTGTGCTGGATCTAGTTCTGAGGAATGAAGTGGGGCAGGTGGAGTATGTTTCAGTGGGGGAGCATTTGGGGAACAGCGATCATTTCATCATTAGGTTTAGAATAGTTATGGAAAAGGACAAGGAACAATCAAATGTGAAAATACTAAACTAGAAGAGGGTTAATGACAGAGTTAAAAAGGGATCTTGCCCAGGTGGATTGGAATCAAAAATTGGTAGGCAAAACAGAAATTGAACAATGGAAGCCTTCAAGGAGGAGTTGGTTTGGGTACAAAGTAGACACATTCCTACAAGGGGGAAAAGGAAGGGCATCCAAGCCTAGAGTTCCCTGGATGAATAAAGATAGAGATTAAAATGAAACAGAAAAAAGGAGACTTATGATAAATGTAAGGTTTATAATAGAGAGCCAGGCTGAATACACAGAGGAGGTCTTAAAAAAAGGGGCATAGAGTATGAGAATAGATGAACAGCTAACATAAAATGGAACCCAAAAGTCTTTTCAGAGACATAAAAAGGGTAGGACTGATTAGGGACAAAAAAAAAACTTGAGGTAGAGGGTATGGCTGAATTACTAAATGAATACTTTGCATCAGTCTTCACTAAAGGAGGATGCTGCCATTGTAGCAGTAAAGGAAGAGGTAGTAGCGATATTGGATAGGATAGTAGATAAAAGGCGGTAATTAAAAGATTGGCAGTACTCGAAGCAGAAAAGTCATCCAGTCCAGATGAGATGCATGCTAGGTTACGGAGGGAAGGGTGGAAATTGCAGTGGCTCTGGCCACAATCTTCCAATTCTCCTTAGATATGGAGATGGTGCCAGAGCACTGGAGGATTACAAATGTCACGCTCCTGTTCAAAAAAAGGGAAGAGGGATAAACCCCACAATTACAGGGCAGTCAGCCTAATGTCAGTGGTGGGGAAACTTTGAGACAATAATCCAGGACAAAATTAATTGGCACTTGGAAAAGCACGGGCTAATAAATGAAAGTCAGCATGGATTTGTTAAAAGGAAAATTGTCTAACTAACTTGGAGTTCTTTGATGAAGTAATCGATTGGGTTGATGAGGGTAATGTGTATATAGACTTTCAAAAAGGTGTTTGATAAAGTACCACTTAGACTTGTTAGTGAAATTAAAGCCCATGGGATTGAAGGAACAGTGGCAGCATGGATACAAAATTGGCTAAGGGACAGAAAGCAGATGGTAGTAGTGAATGGTTGTTTTGCCAGCCTGGAGGGAAATATATATTGGTGTTCCCCAAGTCAGTATTAGGACCACTGCTGTTTTTGATATATATTAATGACCTGGACTTGGGTATACAGAGTATAATGTCAAAGTCTGCAGATGACAAAAAATTCAAAAACGTTGTAAACAACATGGAGGATAGTAACAGAGTTAAATGGGAACATACAGACTGGTAAAATGGACAGACGAAATGATACCTCTCCTCATTCTTCCTACCAAAATGTAATATAAAGCAAATGGTACAATTTTAAAGGGGGTACACATATACAAATATTTGAAGATGGCAGGACAAGTTGAGAAGGCTGTTAAAAATGGGAACCTGGGCTTTATTAAGAGGCATATAGAGTACAAAAGGAAGTTATGCTAAACCTTTATAAAACACTGGTTAGGCCCCAGCTTGAATACTGTGTCCAATTCTGGGCACTACACTTTAGGAAAGATGTCAAGGCCTTAGAGAGGTTGCAGAAGAGATTTACTAGAATGATACCAAGGTTGAGGGACTTCAGTTATGAGGAGAGACGGGAGAAGCTGGGGTTATTCGCTTTAGAGCAGAGAAGGTTAAGAGGAGATTTAATAGGTGTTCACAATCATGACAGTTTAGGTAGAGTAAATATAAAGAAACTGTTTCCAGTGGCAGAAGGGATGGTAACTAGAGGACACACATTTAAGTTAATTGGCAAAAGATCCAGAGGAGATGAGGGGAAAAAAAACAAAAAATTTACTCAGCAAATTGTGATCTGGAATGCCCTGCTTGAAAGGGTGGTGGAAGCAGATTCAATAATAACTTTCAAAAGGGAATTGGATAAATACTTGAAGGGGAAAAGCTTACAGAACTATGGGGGAAAAAAAATAGAAAATTGGGACTACTGAAGAACCGCCATGGGCACGATGAGCCGAATGGCCCCCTCCTGCACTGTGTCCTTCTATGAGCTACAAAAACTAAGCAGAATAGGTTGTTATGTAGATTGCAGTAATAAGAACAGATTAATACTAATGGTTAAACTTAACTAATGGTTAAGTTTAACTGTCCCCCTCCTCCCCACCCAAAACTGACTATACTTGAGAACAAGTCACTTTGCACTGTGACTGCACAAGTGAACAAATAGGTTACAACTATTCTCCAGCTTTCATTTTACATGGATATCAAAAAGGCAGCAACATTTTTTTTACCTTCATTTTGTGCTGCTCAGCAGTGAATTCTTCTTTTGCAGCATATTTATCTTGAACCTCTTCTAAAGCACATTTATATGCATGTCGCCTGATGGATTCCTTGTACATGTGGAGTTTACTCTCCAACTGTTCTTCATAGATCTCTTTTAGCTCTTCAAAACGTTCACTAATGGGTGAATAGTGTTAAAATGTACAATATTGTCTAAAAAAGATTTGAAAAACACTACATTCGCATTCAGAACTTAAATACATCTTCCAATGGATTGAATTGATGGCTGTAGAGACCTTGCTTTCTTTACAAGGTTGGGGGGGGGGACTACAATTGCACCACTCAGCATTTGCAATTACCAAGATGGTACTGAATTTAAGCATCAGATTTGCAAAGCATTTCATTAGCCTAGTCCCCTTAAAAAAAGAGAAAAATGCAGGGACATCATAATGGGTCATTTTAAGCATCCAAAGATAGATTGGGGTAAAAATTAAAGTAAGTAGCAAAGAATGAAGGGATTTGATTTTTTTTTAAAATGTCGCCAAGACTGTTTTCTGGTTCAGCACATTTAAATGATGGATCTAGTTCTAGGAAATGAAGTGGGCATATAGGTAGTTTAAGGGTAGGGGAACATCTAGGCAACAGCAATCATAACAATTAATAGATTGTTCACTTCCTCCAAGATAAAAAGGAACTTAATTGGGGGACAAGAAGCACACTTCATGATTAAAAAAACCTAGATAAAATGGAAACAAAAATAAAAAACTGGCAGATGAGTGTAGACAAGGGGAAAACTTTTAAACAGGAAATGATAAGGGTACAGACTAAACATATGTAGAAAAAACAAAAGCTGAAATTTCCTGAATGAGTAACACAATTAAGTGAAACTTAAGTCATGATAAATCTAGGGCTAGTCAAACAATATTTTGTACTTAAATGAGTACTCTGCCTCAATTTTTAAACAAGAGTGCAATAGTGGGAACGAAAGGGTAAGAGGAGGAAGAGAAGTCATTATTTAAAATAGATAAGGAAATAGTACTGGAAAAGTTGCTAGAACTCAAAGTGGAAAAGCTGCTGGGTCCTGTTGATGCAAGCTAAAATGCTGAAGGAAATAACTGAGGCTCTGACCAAGAACAAAAGGATCCCACTACAATCTTTCAAACACTCAGATATAAGAAATAGGAGCAGGAGTAGGCCATATGGCCCCTCAAGCCTGCTCCGCCATTCAAGATCATGGCTGATCTTTGATCTCAACTCCACTTTCCCACCTGATCCCCATATCCCTTGATTCCCCTAGAGTTCAAAAATCTATCGGCCTCAGCCTTGAATATACTCGATGACTGAGCATCCACAGCCTCTGGGGTGGAGAATTCCAAAGATTCACAGCCCTCAGAGTGAATAAATCTTTCCTCATCTTGATCCTAAGTGGCTGACTGAGACTATGACCCCTAGTTCTAGATTCTCCAGCCAGAGGAGCATCCTCTCAGCATCTACCCTGTCAAGCCCTCTAAGAATCTTAGATGTTTCAATGAGATCACCTCTCATTCTTTTAAACTCCAGAGAATATAGGCCCATTCTACTCAATCTCCTCATAGGACAACCCTCTCATCCCAGGAGTCAATCTAGTGACCCTTTGTTGTACCGCCTCTAAAGTATATCCCCCCTTAGGTAAGATCAAAACTACACAGTACTCTAGGTGTGGTCTTACCAAAGCCCTGTACAATTACAGCAAGACTGCCTCACTCTTGCACTCCAACCCCCTTGCAATAAAAGTCAACATACCATTTGCCTTCCTAATTGCTTGATATACCAGCATGTTAACTTTGTTTCATGTACAAGGACACCCAAATCCCTCTGAACATCAACATTTAATAGTTTCTCACCATTTAAAAAATATTCTGTTTCTTTATTCTTCCTGCCAAAGTGAATAACCTCACATACTCCATTTGCCACCTTCTTGCCCACTCACAGCTTGTCGATATCCCTTTGCATCCTCCTCACAGCTTACTTTCCCATCTAGCTTTGTATCATCAGCAAACCTGGATACATTATTAATGACTTGGATGAAGGGACTAAATGTATAGATTGTAAATAGCTGAGGCCCAAGCACCAACCCCTGCAGCACCCCATTAGTTACAACCTGCCAATCTGAAAGTGACTGGTTTATTCCTACACTGGTTCTCCCTTATCTACCCTGCTAGTTACACACTCAAAAAAACTCTAATAGACTGTCTAATTGTCAAAACAAGATTTCCCTTTCATAAAAAAAGTGTTGACTATGCCAAATCATATGATTTAAGTGCCCTGTTACTACATCCTTAATAATAGATTCTAGCTTTTTCCCTACTATTGATGTCAGGCCAACTGGCCTATAATTCCCCATTTTCTCTCCTTCCTTTCTTGAATGGCAGGGTTACATTTGCTATCTTCCAATCCACAGGGACTGTTCTGGAATCTAGCGAATTCTGGAAAATCAAAACCAATGCATCCACTATCTCTGCAGCCACCTCTTAAAACTGTAGACAATCAGGTCCAGAGGATTTGTTGGCTTTTAGTCCCATTATTTTTTCTAAAATTTTCTTTATTAATCTTAAAGTAATTTAAGTTCCTCCCTTTTATTAGAACCTCGGCTCCCCACTATTTCCTGTATTTTTTTGTGTCTTCTACTGTGAAAACAGATAACATTTGTTTAACATCTCTGCCATTTCCTAATTCTCCATTATAATTTCTCCTGTCTCAGCCTCTAAGGGACCTACATTTACTTTCACTAATCTCTTCCTTTTTTAAAAAAAAACACACTTGGAGCTCTTCCAATCTGTTTATATTTCTTGATAATTTACTCCCTCTATCAATTTCTTGGTTATCCTTTGTTGATTTCTAAAACCCTCAGGCTTACTATTCTTTTTTGTAACACTAAGCTTCTTTAATCCAATACTATCCTTAACTTCTCTAGTTAGCCACAGTTGGATCACATGTCCTGTGGAATTTTTACTCCTCAAGGGTATGTATATTCGCTAGGAATTATTTCTTTAATTGATCATTGCTCATCTACCATCCTATCTTTTTTTCTAATTTCTCAATCAACCTTAGCCAACTCACCCCTCATACCTACATAATTGGTCTTGTTTGAATTTAAGACCCTAGTTTTGAACTTAACTACATCACTCTCAAACTCCATGAACTTCTATCATATTATGATCACTCTTCCCCAGAGGATCCTTTACTACAAGATTACTAATTAATCTTGTCTCATTACATAATACTAGATCTAAAATAGCCTGTTCTAGTTGGTTCCTCAACATATTATTCTAGAAAACTGTCTTGAATACATTCCATGAACTCGTCCTCCTAACTACCTTTGCCAATTTGGTTTGCCCAGGCTATAATGAAGATTAAAGTCTCCCATGATTATTGCATTATCCTTGTTACGTGCTCTAATTTCCTGATTCATGCTCTGTCCAACACAAACTGTTTGGTGGGAGTAGTTTACAGGCCACCTGTGTTTTCTGCCCCTTGTTATTTCTTAGCTCCATCCATACTGATTCTACATCCTGATTTGAGCCAAAATCCTCTCACTACTGCCTTTATCTGCAGGGTTGCTCCCCCCCTTCCACCTTTTCCATTTTGCCAACCCTATCTAAAAGTCAAGTACCTTGGAATATTTAGTTCCCAATCTTGGTCACTCTGCAACCACATCTCAGTAATGGCTACTAGATCAAACCCATTTATCTCTATTTGTGCTTTTAATTCATCTGTCTTGTTACAGATGCTGCCTGCATTCCAATATGGATGCAACATCCCAGTGGACTGGAGGGCTCCCAATATGTCTGTTCAAATCGGGTAATTATAGACCAGAGTAGCATCAGTGGCCAACCATCTAGATGCCATAACAGGATAAAGTTACTCACTTAGAAAGACATGGGTTTAAGGACAGTCAGCATGGGTGTGTAAAAGGCAACTCATGTCTGACAAATACATTTAAAATTACCTCCAAACTTCTTCTGTACGCAGTAGTTGATGAAACATAGCCTCTCCCATCTCTTTACGAACCCGAATTTCCAAAACCAGTTTGTGCTGCCTTTCAGCAATCAGTTTTTGTTTTAAATTTTCTATCATGCTCAATAATTCCTGAGTAATAGAATAGAAAAGCTACAGTATCAAGCAGTGTTAAGGTGAAGATCAGCATACCAATTGAATCACCCAACTGATGCATTAAATGTTTCCTTCCCACCACCCCCCCCCCCCCGCCCCCCCCAATAGCAAGATAATGGCCCCACAGTTCTCCAGATTGCATTTCAGACTTTATCAACTAGCAACCCTCTTATTCAATAAGGCTTGTAAAACTCCATATTGCACTCGTTACCTTTTACAGCAGTTAGATGTGTTAATCTGGTCCTGCTTTACAAATACATTGCAAACAGGCTTTTCAGCCCAGTCGGTGTTTACTCTGCACACAAGCAAATCGTCCTAATTAGATTTACCCACACTGCTCCATATCCCTTCATATTCTTCCTTCGTCCACCTATCCAACCATGTAAAGTTCTGTTCTAAATCCCTTACATTTAATGTTGAATCTCTGGCCCCTTGTTAGTGATCCCCTACCGAAAACAAGTCTGCTTCAACTAGCCTGTCCCATTCTTTCATAACTTTAAACACCATATCACACTAAAATCTGTGTTGTTCTAACAAAAAAAAAATTCAAGCACTCCATGTTGAACCACTTAATCCAAATCAGATTCATCACCCACCCAAACTTTGGTTGCTTATCACTGCAAAAATGGTCTGCCATTTAAGAATGTCAGTTTCTGAATAAACTTCAAAAAGTAATGCATTGGATGTAAAGCACTGGGACATCCTGAGTACATGACCAGGCTTTATAAATGGAAGTTCCTTCAGGTTTGCTTTTCTTCTCTATGCCCCTCCAATTTCCTCTTCACTCACCATTCTAGGATCTATTTCTTTAGTAAACTTTTTCCCCAATAAAACTGGAATTTCCTTAAATTGTACAAAACCTCTTGCTCTAACTATCTATGGATATTTTTAGATTTTAAATGACCAACTTCTACATGCATCAAGTTTTAAATAACGTTTTCCCTCTTCCAGTTTTATTTTGGCAATACTGTAATTGGCTTTCCCCTCGTTACTTTAAATTCAGTTTTTCTGATGCCTGGTTTAATATATGCATATGGTAAGCTCAAATCCAAATAACTACTGCTACAACAGTGACTACACTTCAAAAAAGTACTTAATTGGCTGTGAAGCACTTTGGGATGTCCAGAAGTAGTGAAAGGTGCTATATAAATGAAAGTTTGTCTGTCTTTTACTTAATTGCTCTATCCTTTCCTCCCCACCATCTCAAGATCAATGCATTGATTTTTTTTCCCAGGGGGATACTCCATTAACAGGTTACAGACAGCATCAGTCTATCAATATTCTATTATTTTTGATAACTAAAAGTTGACTACAGTTAGTACAGTCCATTTTATACACAGGCTCAAAAGGGAGCTGAAGAGAAGAAAAAAAGTTACTTCGCGGCCCAAGGTGGTAACATCCAGCTCTTCATCTTCCTGCTCCTCTTCATCTTTAATGATTAGATCTTCAGAAAAGCAATTCTCAGCAGTGAGTGTTTCACTGAGATCAGTGCATACCATCATACTGGCATCTCTCCCATTCATTGGATCAATAAGTTGGAGGTTTCCTTTTGGGTGAATTATCTGAACTATCTGAAAAAGAAGCATTTCTAGGAACAGCTTACTTGGACATGTGTTCAGTAACTATCCTTCACAACTTCCTATTCATGGCAAGGATATGATCAATGTGCTAGAAGTATGTTCATTGCAATATTCTGATGGCTGGTTCATAAATGTTTGAGCTTTTCTACGAGGAAACATTTAAATTGTAAAATGTTGATTGATTTTTAAAACTTAGCAAATTACAATTGCTCAGAATATATATTCTTTCTGCAGACAGACTTTGAAGACCAAAGTCTTTTAACAGAATGGAAACAAGGTAATATTTGAAGGATTCCACTAATTTATACAAGTGTATTTGTTATGCATGTGAACTGAAATATTATGTACAATTGAGTATTACATTTGCATGTTTTTATTTTTCTTGTTGAGTATAATTTCTATAATAAAAATTTCTATAATATGAACAAAAATAATCTTTAAAATCCAGGACAATGTCTTCAAAGGCAAGACAAAAAGCAATGAATGATACCTTACCTGCTTAGCAATTGCTGAAAATTTCATTACATGGAGTGTCTCATCATACATGGAAGCACACTGGTTTATATTAATAATCATACAAGCTTTGCCTTTGCCAGAAAAAAAAGCTTGAAAGAGACGCGTCAATTTGCTCTCTCGGAAAGGGACAACAATTGGTTTCAGTCTAGTAGCCAAAAGATAGGTCATGTTAGAAATAGTACGAAAGAGATTTCTGTGTTCAATTCCTTCCAAGCAAATACCAAGACTTTACCAAATAAAAATAGGAAGTGAAAAACAAAGAAGATGTAGGTTTAGCTTAAGAGTTTTTCCTCAAATGCAAGAGATATATAGAATCTGATCTTGGAATTCAGGAAGAATTTCACTGGGGACAATTACAAAATAAGCATTCAATATTTAATGAATTATTAAAATGAAATCAGTTTCAATCTATTTAAAATTTAATTGAACAGTTGAACACATTAATCTAAGTTATATGGGTAAATCCATATTTAGTCCTACTAAACCAAACCCGTGTGGAGTTAAATCATTAACTGCCATGTTAATAGGAAACACTTCACAACATAGAATGTTTATGCAAATTCTACTATCACAAAATGGATTGACATTTTCCAAATTTTCTAAAGCATTGGCAATGTGCTCAGGGGGAAAAAAAATTTCTATCTATACAAATTTGAAGACTGCGATAAAATCACCCTACTACAGGGATAATAGAGCAAGGTTTTTTCCCTCAATAATTACTAATGTTGGATTAAATACATACCCATTTATTTAGCCTTATTTTTAAAAAAAATTCCAACTCCCTTCCCCAATTTGCAAAATGCCTACAAGTAGTTTTGATTACTGTATTTATTGTCTTCTCACTACCATATGGCACTGCAGCAAGCCCAAAGCCAAAATGGAATAATTAGCACCTTGCTGTGTTACAGAAGTATAGTTAATATCAATAAAACAGGGCAATTTAATATACTTTGAGCATCAGGCTTTTAGATATAGGTACCAAAAGGTAGCATTCATGGGACCATTTAAAAAATATGATGTTAGGAATGTGGATTAGCTGGATCCTTCAGTTTACAATATATTAAAAAGGCAAGTAACAATTTGTTTTAACTTCATTTGTAAAAAAGTCAAAATTATAATCATTACATTCCCTAAAATTGGAGATGGGAGCTTTTGCTGGAAAGCAAAATTGAGTCATAAATCCATAACTGCAGAACATAGTTAGGCCTGCACAAAATAAAAACAGTAACTCACTGTTTTGATGCAATGAAAATTACACTAGGTTTCACAATTCAAATTGAAAAGAAAACTTCAATGTACATGTGTTTGAAGGAGAAATGGCTATTTATATTAACTTGTGATTCTGCCAAGTCTTTCCACTCACCAAATTAATCCAAGTGATCTAATTTATTGCATTACTTACTTATTCTGCTGCTTCTGCCGGAGTGCAGAAATACATTTGCCAAGGATAAGGAGAGAATTATTGATGTTTCCTGCCTCTTTCAGTCTGTCTCCAAAAGTTTGTGCTTTGTCACAACGCTCTGACCCAGCCAAGTCACAAAAGGACAGCCTATATTCATCAAAAATATAAATTCTTAGCCATTGACAAAAGTGTATTTCCCCTTTAAAGTAAAATATCACCAAAGTTATGAACTGATCTGCTAAATGTTAGCCATGGCTTAGTGGTAGCACGCTATCCAAGTTGAAGGTTGTGGGTTCAAGCCCCACTCCAGAGACTGAAGCACAAAATCCAGGCTGACACTTCAGTGAAATACTGAGGGAGAGCTGCATTGTCCAAGGTGCAGTCTTTCAGATGAGATGTTAAACACCTGTCTGCCCGCTCAGGTGGGTGTAAAAGATCCCATGGCACTATTACGAAGAGAGGGGAAATTCTCCACAGTGGATTGGCCAATATTTATCCCTCAACTACCATCACTAAAATGGATTATCTGGTTATTTATCTCATTCCTGTTTGTGGGACCTTGCTGCGTGCTAATTGGTTGCCAGGTTTCCTACATTACAAAAGGTGACTACACTTCAAAAGTACTTCGGGACATCCTGAGATCATGAAAGGCGTTATACCAATGCAAGATATCTCTTTTCTTTAAACCTAGTTGTACCTACTCCATTTTTCAGCTATAGGAATAGGAGGAGGAGGCCATTTAGCCCCTCGAGCCTATTACACCATTCAATGAGATCATGGCTTCTCATGAGCTACAGACTGTTCAACAGGACATATTTCTACATTCCTCATCTTTGTTGAGGGAGTAAGTGGGTAAATCCTAGCCTTTTGCACTTTTAATCAAACACAACTCGCTAGCGTGATGCCCTGGTACAGAACAGCACCCATACTTAAGACTGCAGGTTTTCTTTCAGCTTCCAATCTACAACGGTAAGACAGCAATCAGAAAAAGTGAATAAAATAATTGATGTCATTCATTAGTTTCTTTTTTAAAAAAAAAGATTCATTTATATAGCGCCTTTCACATAGTAAAATGTCCCAAGGTGCTTCACAGGAGTGTTAATCAATCAAAATTTGACACCAAGCCACATAAGGAGGTATTAGGGCAGATGACCAAAGCTTGGTCAAAGAGGTTTTAAGGAACATAGAGAGATAGAGATGTTATGGAGGCGGAAATAGGCAGTCTTGGTGATGGAGCCGATGTGGTTGGAAGCTCATCTGGAGGGGGTCAAATAGGACACCAAGGTTGCAAATGGTCTGGTCCAGCCTCAGACAGTGGCCAGGGAGCAGGATTGAGTCGATGGCTAGGGAACAGAGTTTGTGGCGGGGAGCAAAGACAATGGCTTCGGCCTTTCCAATATTTAGTTGGACAAAACGTTTACTCATCCAGTACTGGATGTCAGACAAGCAGTTTGGTGAATCAGAGTCAGAGGATGCGGGAGATGGGTGGCATCAGCATACACGTGGAACCTGACGTGTTTATGGATGATGTCACCGAGGGGCAGCATGTAGATGAGAAATAGGAGGGGGCCAAAGATAGATCCTTGGGTGACTCAAGATAATTGTGCAGGGGCAGGAAGAGAAGCCATTGCAGGTGATTCTCTGGCTATGACTTGATGGATAAAGAATGGATCCAGGCAAGGGCATTCCCACCCAGCTGGACAACGGAGGACAGGTGTTGGAGAAAGGCTGCAGACAGGTTGAGAAGGGATAGTTTACCACCATCACAGTCACATAGGATGTCACCTATGACTTTGATAAGGGCCATTTCAGTACTGTGGCAGGGGCAGAAACCTGATGTTGCAGGAAAAATGGGCACGGATTTGGGAGGTGACAACACGGTCAAGGACTGGAGAGGAAAGGGAGTTTGGAGATGGGGCAGTAGTTTGTAAGGACAGAGGGTGGGTTCCCCCCCCCCCGAGGGGGGTGATGATGGCAGATTTCAAAAGGTAGGGGGTGGTGGAGGGGGACAGTACCTGAGAGAAGAACCAGTAACAATATCAGCTAACATGGGGGCCAGGAAGGGATGTTGGGTGGTCAAGACGAGCTTGGAGAGAGAGAATGACAGGAGATGAGAGGGGAACGAGAAAAGTGGCAACTCACTCAGAAGTCCTGATAACATGGGGCTTGTCTTCACCAATTATTTCCATCAGTCGAATAGAGAATATGCTGTGACTGTAAAAAGGAAATTTCAGACTAACCAGATTTGTTATACAAGTATTTTGATTTCAAGATTCAAAATTTTAATATAGAATTAACTGGCCCAAACAAAATCTTAGTTTAAAAAAATTCAGTAAACTTAACTAACCAATTACTTCAGACCAATCTATGGTAGTAACAGTCAGAATTATATACATACCTTCGGCTTGACTGTTGGTTCATTTTGGTGGAAGCCAAGCTTCGATTTTTATTTCCTATTTTTAGGAATTTGAAAGCTTCATCTGAGCTAGTAATGTTGATCCACTTTAGATCTGAAATATTCAGAACAATTCAAGCACAGACTTTAAACCAGAATAAATATAGTCATCAACTGTTTCCAGAAGGTTAGACATTTATACAATGGCCTGATTTCTATTCAAAGAAATGCAGCAAAAAAAAAAAAATCATTTTCCTCTCTTGAAAGGATCAGCTCCTGCTGGGGTACAGTTCCTCGAGAGCCATCAGCCCTCCAGTACCTCGCCCAAGTGGGTATTTTTAATTTATGAGCCAGATAGCAAATACCACTTGACTATGATGGCCATCAGTTGAGCTTGAGTTTTTTTATAAAAGGAAATATTAAAAAATGCACACTTTCTAGCAAGAGTCAGATAATAACTCAGGACAGGAACCCTGCCCAATTTTCCTTTCCCAGCTCTGATGTCAGCTTGACTAAGATGGTAGCATTTTCAATTTTGTGTCAAAAGGCTACATGTTCAAATTCTGGATGACTGCTGTGACTCTCAAGTTATACTCCATTGTTGGAGATGCTATCCTTCAAATGAGATGTTAAACAGAGGCCCCATTCTGCCTGTTCAGATTAAAAATCCCATGGCACTAGTCAAAGAGCAGGTAGTTCTCCCAGTGTCCTAATCAACATTCATCCCTCAGCCACCATAAACAGATCATTCATCTTAATACTGTTTGTGCGACTTGAGAAAAATGTTTGCATTGTTTGCCTACTTAAGTAATCCCCCTACTGGGAATCAAACCTTGGACCTTCTGGTCTGTATGATTTAGTACTATATTAGGATGGTCTTTACCCACCAGGGAAGCCCATTTTAAATCTCAACAGTAATAAATCCTTTTTATTTATGCAACAGCTCATTAAGAAGATTAGGCTGCACCTTTAACGTAACTATTTCCTTTCTGATTTTCACAGACTCGCAGGTTTTGACGTTTCTGGCTTTTTAAAGTTGGTATTGCATCCAATAGGTCATATACATATTCATTGTAAATCTCACAAAATGAAACCCATACTGAATATCTCAGTGGTCTTTGATCAGTGAGGCCTGTATCAGATGCTGTCCAGATGACTTCAGAATGCTTTTCTGTGTCTAAAAAGTTTGAAATAAAGGTTAGATCATTTAAACCTTTCAAGTACTCTCAAACAACAACTACTACAATTGAGATTACAGGCAATTAGGCTTCTACCACCAATGTTAAGCTTAAAGTAAGGCTGTTATTGCATTGAAAGTTGAAGCCCAAGTCACAAATGTAAGTTCCAATCAAGAGTGGGAAAGAGACTTGCTGGTCTTTCATAAGATATGGTGAAGGGGAAAAAAAAAAATTCCTGATTCATTGAAATCTGTCCACCTAAAAAAAAAAAATTACTAACTGTTGCAACAGTGAAGAACATCTTCAGCTGAGTGTTGGATAGCATGGCAGTGGGAGACAGGTTCAGGTACGTAGATCATTGAAGTGTCATGAACAGGTGCAGAAAATAATCAACAAGGCTAATGGAATGCTGGCTTTTATATCTAGACGATTAGAGTACAAGAGGGCAGAAGTTATGCTGCAGCTATACAAAACCCTGGTTAGACCGCACCTGGAGTACTGTGAGCAGTTCTGGGCACCGCACCTTCAGAAAGACATATTGGCCTTGGAGGGAGTGCAGCGTAGGGTTTTTTTTTTAAATTCGTTCATAGGATGTGGGCATCACTGGAGAGGCCAGCATTTATTTCCCATCCCTAATTGCCCTCAAGAAGGTGGTGGTGAGCCGCCTTCTTGAACCGCTGCAGTCCGTGTGGTGACGGTTCTCCCACAGTGCTTTTAGGAAGGGTGTTCCAGGATTTTGACCCTGCGACGATGAAGGAACGGCGATATATTTCCAAGTCGGGATGGTGTGTGACTTGGAGGGTAACGTACAGGTGGTGTTGTTCCCATGTGCCTGCTGCTATTGTCCTTCTAGGTGGTAGAGGTCGCAGGTTTGGGAGGTGCTGTCGAAGAAGCCTTGGCGAGTTGCTGCAGTGCATCCTGTGGATGGTACACACTGCAGCCGGTGGTGAAGGGAGTGAATGTTTAGGGTGGTGGATAGGGTGCCAATCAAGCAGGCTGCTTTGTCCTGGATGGTGTCGAGCTTCTGAGTGTTGTTGGAGCTGCACTCATCCAGGCAAGTGGAGAGTATTCCATCACACTCCTGACTTGTGCCTTGTAGATGGTGGAAAGGCTTTGGGGTGTCAGAATGATACCTGAACTTCAAGGGTTAAGTTACGAGGAGAGATTACACAAATTGGGGTTGTATTCTCTGGAGTTTAGAAGGTGATCTGATCGAAGTTTAAGATATTAAGGAGAACACATAGGGTGGATAGAGAAAAACTATTTCCGCTGGTTGGGGATTTTAAGAGTAGGGGGCACAGTCCAAAAATTAGAGCCAGACCTTTCAGGAGTGAGATTAGAAAACATTTCTACACACAAAGGGTGGTAGAAGTTTGGAACTCTCTTCCGCAAACGGCAATTGATACTAGTTCAATTGCTAAATTTAAATCGGAGATGGATAGCTTTTTGGCAACCAAAGGTATTAAGGGATATGGGCCAAAGGCAGGTATATGGAGCTAGATCACAGATCAGCCATGATCTTATCAAATGGCCCAGCAGGCACGAGGGGCTGAATGGCCTACTCCTTTTCCTATGACACCTATCAGGGGCTGAATTTGCTTAGCCCCAATTTCCTGCTTTCTCCCCATATCTATAATGATCTAGCATGTTTCTGAATGCTGTAATTGGTCACTACTTGTGAAAAGCATTCCAATGATAGGTGAAAAAGTTCCTAATCACCATTAGTATTTATTTTGAGATAACAGCCTTGTGTTTTTGATTTGCCAATCAATTTATCTGTATTTATTTAGTGCGTCTGGTCCTTTATCATTTTGAATAACTATCAAATCTCCCAATTTTCTCAGTTCAAGAGAATACAGCCCCAATAGCTTTAATCTTGCTTCATAACTCAGACCCTCATCCCTGGTAAATTGTGTGGCACTTTCTCCAGGGCATTTAGTGTGGCAAGAGGCAGGTAAAGGAGCATAGGGAATGGAGTTTTTAAACAATGTGTGCACGTCTCATTTCTCACCCAGTATGTAAAAAGCCCAAGAGAGGAAGTGCTGCTGGATCTAGTAATGGGAAATGAACTAAAACAGATGAGAAGAAAGTGCAGGGGAACATCTAGGCAATAGCGATCATAAGGTTTAAGATAAAGATTGAGAAGGACATAAGAAAGACAAAAACCAAGTAATGAATTGGAAAAAAAGTTGATTTTAAGGGGGAATGAGAATGAGACTAGAAAATAAACTGGAAAAATTTACTGACAAAGAAATAGAACAGCAATGGGGAACATTTAAAACAGTGATCAAGAGGGTCCAGGAGAAATATATCCCACTAAAAAACAAAAACAAACCAGCCAGCAACAATACACCATGGATGGAAAGACATGAGCAAACTTGAAACTAAAAAGGAAAAGGCATACACAAGGAGGACGACAAAAAGGGTTTGGAAAGGTCAAAAAACAATTAAGGAAAAGAGAAACTATTATTTTCATATTTAATTTTGTAACATATTCTACAGACACAAGAAAAAAAAATCAGAATAAAGATAGGGCCACGAAGGGATATACACTATAAAAACTCACAGGTAATGACATGTTAAATAATTACTTTGTCTCAGTATTTACCAGGGAGGCAAACACAGTGGGCAGGACATTAGAAGAAATTATCAAAAAAAAAAGACATTTAAGATGGAATGAGGGGAAATAATTACTAAACTAAATCAAACTTAAGAGGATAAGACCCCTGGTCCAGATGGATTGCTTCTGTGCATATTAAAATAAGTTAAGGAAGCAATAGCAGAAATAGAAGTTTGAACAAGTCCAGGGAACTATAGACCAATTAGCTTAACATCTGTGGTAGGAAATATAACAGAATCCTTGTTCAAAGATATCATAGAAAAACACCTAGAAACTGAAAAGTATAGCCAGCATGGATTTCAAAAGGGAAGGTCAATCTTGGCCAACCTTATTGAATTCTTTGAAGTAGTAACAGAAAGGATAGACAAGGTTAATGCAGTAGATGTAATAGGTTTGGATTTTCAAAAGGCCTTTGATAAAAGGTACCAAATAGTAGACTCATGACTAAAGTCAGAGCACGTGCAGTCAGGAGACAGGTAGCAGAATGGATAGCAAGCTGGCTACAAAAACAGAAAACAGAGCGTAGGGGTTAAAGTTAGTGACTCAGACTGACAAAGGTAGGAAGTGATGTTCCACAAGGATTGGTGCTAGGACCACTGTTGTTCACTATTTACATTAACAATTTGGACCCGGGAGTACAATTTCAAAATTTGCAGACGACACCAAATTGGAGGGGGGAGTGGGGGGAAGGGTATAGTTAACACGGAGGATTGAGACAAAATAAAAAGGAACACATTAATAAATTTGCAGAATGGGCATGTAATTGGCAAATTAATTTCAATATAGATAAGTGAGGTGGTACATTATGGTAGAAAGAATAAGGAGACCGCATACTCCTTGGAAAATAAGAAACTAAATGGGGTCGAGGAGCAGAGGGATCATGGGGTACACATACACAAATTGCAAAGTAGCAACGCAGGTTAATAAGGCCATTAAAAAAAAAGCAAACCAAGCACTGGGGTTCATTTCTAGAGGGATAGAATTGAAAAGCAGAGAAGTTCACACTTAGCCTACTGTGAACAGTTCAGGTCTCCATATTATAAAAAGGGTATCGAGGCACTGGAGAAGGGGCAAAAAAGATTTACTAGGATAATACCAGAACTGAAGTTATACCAATCAGGAAATAACTGATGGATAACCTGATAGAGGTCTTTAAGATTATAAAAGGGTAGATGTAGAGAAGATGTTTCCACTTGCAAGGCAGACCAGAACTAGGGGCCATAAATGTAAGATAGTCACTAATAAATCCAATTGGGAATTCAGGAGAAACTTCTTTACCCAGAGAGTGGTTAGCATGTGGAACACAATATCACAAGGAATAGTTGAGGCGACTGGTATAGATGCATTTAAGGGCAAGCTAGATAAACACATGAAGATGGAAGAAGGATATGCTGATAGGATTAGTTGAAGTAGGGTGGGAGGAAGCTCATGTGGAGCATAAACACAGACATGGACCGATCGGGCCAAATGGCCTGATTCTGTGCTGTACATTCTATGTAATCAGAAACTACAGACAGTATTTAAAATGTGGTCTAGCTATATTATACACAGTCATTATTTCTATACAATTCCTTGATATAAACACCAAAATCCCATTCGCCTCCTTAAATGAATTTTTAGGGTAAAAGAAATGCTGTTCACCTGCTTATTTATGTATGCACACCTAATCCCTTTACACTCCCACTGCATTGAGACATTTACCCATTTAAAAAAGTATGTTTCCAATCTTTATTATTCTAAAAATTGTATTAGCTCACTTTTCTGTATTAAAACTGCATCGGCCCATTCTCCTAGCCTGTATATATTCTGACATTTTCAGCATTCTTCTGGAAGTTTTCTACTCTGATGTATCAGCAGACTTTGAGACAGGTAGCCAGTGCTTCCTAATCCAAGAAACATTAATTTAGTACAACCTTTCAGCCATCTCGATCCATATGACCACTTTCCCCTTTATGCCAATGGCCCCAATTTTCTCAACCAATTTCTTAAATGGGATTATCAAATGTTTTAAGTTCATTCAAACTATATCTATTGTATTCCCCCCAGAATCACAGAAAATCACAAACCATCACACCTGGGCTAGTTTTCTGAAAGAACCATCCACCGAGTCCCATTCCCCTGTCCTTTTTTTAAAAATATAAAAAAAAGTTTGATAATATTTATCCAATTCCCTTTTAAAAGCAAATATGGATTCTCATTCCACCACTCCTCCTGATAGAGGTTAGGACATTGCCTCGGTTTAAAAAAAAATCCTTGGAAATTCTCCCTTCGTTCATTTTGTAATCTTTAAATTTACATCCTCTCGTTAGTGATGCACTGACTAGTGGAAATAAGAACAGCGGGAGGAAGATCTATCAAAACCCTTCATAATTTTGAACACCGTAGATATCCTAGCTCCTCTAACCTTTGCTGCTCTAATGAAAAGAGCCCATGTTTCCTTAGTAATCTCAGAATTAAATCCTCTCATCCCTGGTAGCGTATTATTCAATTTTACACCCTCATGACCTTGACATCTTAAGTTCTAATGGTGGCCTAACTGGTGACGTGCAAGTTTAGCCTTACCTCTGCTTTTGTACTCACTAGGACCCCAGTTGCACTTTTTATTTTTAAAAAAGCTTGATTAACATGTCCATTTTAAAAAATTGTATCTGAATCCCAAGTCTCTCTGCTCCTTTTCAAGTTTTAGTCTTCACAAATCTATGTTGTCCTATCTCTGTTCAGCCTATGCCTTGGTATTCATTTATTTTTATCTCCAATTATGGTCTCTAGTCATTTCCTACTACTGACATAAGGGTAACCAAAAATCATCTGGCTTATCTCTTGTCCCCCCTTTTGAAAAAGTATATTTGCCACTCTCCAATCCTTTGGCATAGCTCCTGTCTCTAAATGTTTAGTTCTGCTAATTCCTCACTAACCTCTTTCAGAATTCTAGGATATGTACCATTTGGTCATGGATTATTTTTTAGCAACCTCAGCCCCCTAACTATTTTATTACTGCATATATCAATTGGTTGCCCTTCTACTTCCTCATCTATAAGCTTTTGAGGACTTAACCCTCTAATACTGAAACAAAGCATTCATCAGATAATGCTGCCATTTCCTTATCTACTATAATAATCTTAAATTATAAAGTGATCATTCCAACACTGCTACCGCCAAATTCTGCAGTCTATGATAGGTATGAGTCAACATAAAGCACAAATCATTTAGTTGTTAATTGTGCAAAATAAATCCTTTGACAAAACACTCACGTATACACATCAAATCTTTCCATGTAGAGCAGGCTCCATTAAAATCTTAGAAAAATAAAGGTACCTAGCTGATCAAAGGCTACAGATATTGCTGGAGTGATGGAGCTTGGCTGTGCCAGATCCTTTTGGCTGTTCTTGTTTGTGGTCATCCTCAAAAGGCAACAGTCTGATTCCTAGAAGAGGAGGAGATGCTATATGCTTAGACCTTCATTCCAATATCCATTCGTATTCCTGTTCTGAAATATGCAGTGCACATGGCACTGAAACAATCCAGTGGTTCTGTCCTGATAATCATGGCTAACCCAGTTTAAAAAAAGTTAAAATATCTAAAAATTTTTGCATCTTTCTTTTATAAGATCCACATAGTGCAACAGTAGCAATCAATTTGAAACTTAACCTATTTGGGCAAACATTCAAATGTCTCCTTTATGTTGGTTTCAAATAAGTTTGATCTTGGACAGACTGAAAACAGGCCAAAATTACCCCACCCCATTTCCCTTAAACAGGTCAGTCAGTAATCAGGTCCAATAAAAATAAAAGGCTGTACTAAACTAGAGATAATCTAAGCAAGCTGTTCTTCAAAAAAATTGAAAAAGCATCACCATAAGAGTTACCAGAGAACTGCATATTTATTGGGAGGTGGAACCAGCAACTCTGGATTATATCACACCACAATGTGTACAAGTTTAATTTGTATTTAAGACCCAAAACATCATTAATCTGTACATGAAAAACAGGGCATTGGCAGTATAATCAACTTTGAACCTCCTATTTTAAAAAAAGGTAGTGGCCTTGTAAACACAAGTTCACCCTGTTCTATTGTAGCATTAGTATAAGACTCAATTAGGAGAAGTACATCTTAGTGTTTTCTAATCATCCCAATTGTACTTTGTGATTTTAAAGGAAGCACTTTTTCATATAATGGAAATAGGCAGGCAGTACTAACTCTCCTCTTAGCACAGAAGGGGGAGACTAAATGTATTCTTGGTGAAATGAAAATTATCTACAGGAATTTTATAATGAGCTGATTAACTCATGAGCAAAATAGGAGAGTTATGGTCATTTCCACTGTGGGATGTAAATGCTACACAATGTGTCTTTATAATGGAACACATCAGCTCCAATTAGAATTTGGTGCCATTTGCAAAAGACCCAATTTACTGAAAATTAGATATAATTATGTTTACAACATTTTGCCTCAGTTCACATACATTTCTGCAGCACACAATACAAAAGTTTTTGATTTGTAAAGAAAATTTATGAATATTGCCACTACTTCCCCCTGCACCCCCCCAAAAAAAATGTTTCACAACATAAAATCAGTGTTCATTTCCAGAATCAGATCACCTTTCTCAGTGTGGAAAGGATTGCAGTCTTGATAGCTTCTTCTTGCCAGATTTGGTTACAGTCCAGTTTTAACATCTCATCACAGATATGTGGCTTTAAATCCATCTTTTGATACGTTTTGCCTTTTATGTGATCAAAGAGCATGTCCAGTGTCCTTGGCAAGATACCACCATCTTTAGCAGTACCTATGGTTGACCAAGAGTATAAGTATCTGAACGGGGGGGTAATAACATCCACAATTTACAGATAGGTGAGCAAGTCATTATTTCAATTTCTGAAAATCTTAAATTGGGATATATTTAACTATTGAATTACTGGCTGCAGAAATTGAAGCTTTGAACACTTTAATTTTAGTAACTTTAGAAAAGGTCAAGACTTCAATATTATGGTTTTCACACCTAGGCCATAAAAAACATTGAAGTAGACGTATCTTGGTCTCCTGCTGTTTACCATTTGTTCACACGATATGAAAGTTACTGTTAGAAATACAGGATAAGATGTGGATGACAAAGCTATTTCACCAGATGATCAGTATAGGAAAAATCCCTCTGGATATTATATTCTAGGTAAATGGATTTACCTAGAATAACTGAGAATGTACATTGTTAATAGAAATATAGTTAAACAAAAAAGGGAGTCCCTCAAAGATACAAATGGCTGTGATCTATTGACCATTCAATGGGAAGTGTCCAGTCAATGTAAAGTTGTCAATAAAACCATTAAATTATGGTCAGACAATTGGTTGGTTATTGCTTGAATCTAATCACAAACCAGAATTTTCACTGGCTAACTATTTTTAGGTACCTTGCCTTCAAAAGAACATCAATGTATTGGGGAGGAAAAGTGATTTATAAGATAAATCAGGCCTTTATCAACAATTTAGCATTTCAAATGCAGCTGTAAGTAGTCCATCAGATTAATTTGAAGTCCTTATTACTAGTAACAAAGGATTAATTCAGGTTTCTGCAAGGTACAGAAAATACATATTTCATTTGGGCATGCAAAAGGTCAATGATGAATCTGGGTTTCTTTCAAACAAACAGAAGTTTTAACATACTTTAATGGAGACATTGGCTGCACTGGTTTTATGGTACCCTTGATGGTTGAAGTGTTACGTTCCAACTATCAAATATTTCAAACTAGGGAACAAACATTTTAATGCAATTGACAGTAGCTAGCCATCTAATATAATTACGGAAGATGTAATTTTTTTGTGAATAGGCTTTGTTTTGATTCAAATAATTTGGAATGATGCTTCATTGGCTGAGTTTACCTCAGAAGGCAGTCTACAACCAGCAGAGACATTAGGTCAGTTTGACTCTGGCAAAAAGATAGTTCTGAGAAGTATCTATTATTTTGACAGCAAGAATAGCAAAGTTTGCAATTACTGTAAATACACTAGTGTGGAACACTGTTCATTTACCTATTCTACATTAAATAAATTATGTATTGGTTTATAGCTTGAGCCTTGGTCCAAGAGTGTATAGTCAATTGCCCTTCTGAAAACAAGCATGAGGCAGCAGATGATACATTCTGATTAAGTTAAAGTGGCACAGATTTGCTGTTCAATCCATGGGTCTTGCTATCATCTATCTAGACATTGATCAGGTAAAGGCATGCTCTACATCACAGGGGACACGAGGTCTGCCTACAGAAGCAGTTGGCAATGCTGAACTAGAATAGAATCCAAACTTACTTAATTCATAGAACAGAGCTCAAGATTTCAAAACTGAAAAAGCCTCCGACATGGCCAGAGGAAGTCTTCTCTCGAGCAGCAGTGTGTGGAATAGAATCAACTACCTTTGATTGGAATCTACATTGAATTTAATTATTACACTACCATAGTCAAGGAGGTAATTACAGTTTGGACATTTTAACCATGGTTTGTAGGCTGCATATAGTGACACCACTATCCCCAGCCAGAATGGAGATGATTGGGTAATTCCCCCGTCAATCACACTGCTGCAAGTGATGGAGATTGAGTTTATGCACATAATTTGTATTATGTAACTATCTTCTACTCACTGCAGTTTGCTGGAGAAATTAGCCTATTGTTATCAGGAGATATTGCTGTAGTTTCGGCCATGAGTTGGTTTGCTGTAGTTCGTAGAGATCCTTTGCTGTACTGCACTGTTGAAATAAACTCAGTTTGCTATAAACTAGACGTTGCTGCTGGTCCCACCCCACATCCAACTTATTGGCTAACACAGTGGTGTCAATAGACACTGTGGATTGTAACCAGATATTAACGGAGTTGCACACATCAAGTGTAAATTGTACATGGCCTTTTGAAAACAAGCAGCTCAATAACCAGTGATAATTCTTTTATGTACCTTATATTTTTTAAGGTTTCTTCTCCCTCCAATTCCATACCTTGAATAGTGTAGGTCTTCCCAGCATTGGTAACTCCATAAGTAAACACCAAACTGTTTTGCCCTTGGAGGAATTGTTTAACCAGATCTTTAACAGTGCCGTCAAATAATTCTCTCTGACTGGTTTCATGCCCAAAGATCTAACAAAAGATGATAAAAGAACTGGAAAGGAATGTTAATAAACTTCTAAATTATGACCAATGCAAGGCAGATGAGCAGAAACTAAATATCCATAGCTATCAGGAAAGACTGAACAGACTCTTTTCTCTAGAAAAGACTGAGGGGTGACCTAATAGGAGGTCTTCAAAATTATGAAGTGGTTCAATAGGGTAGAGAGGATGTTTCCTCTTGTGGGGGAGCCCAAAACTAGGAACCATAAAGACAAGATAGTCACTAATAAATCCGGTAGAAACTTCTTTACTCAGAGTGGAACTCATTTCCACGTGACGTGACTGAGGCGAATAGCATCATTGCATTTAAGGGGAAGCTAGATAAGTACATGAGGGAGAAAGGAATGAAGGATATGTTGATAGGGTGAGACGAAGTAAATTGGAAGGAGGCATGTACGGAACATAACCACTGGCATAGACCTGTTTCTGTGTTTTAGTGATATTATCTTCATTTTATGAAGCTATTCCCAATGTACAAACAAGCTAATTCAGTATAAGTGATACTTCAGTGTATTTTATTCTGGCATCTACAGGTTTGAGTAATGGAATACAAAAAGTAAACAAACATTTTTAACTATAAATTAGTATTATTGACTATAATCTATGGGCAAAGGATACTTTTTAGAAAAAAGATGGAAAGCCAAGACAAAAAAAACCCAATGTGGGCAAAAGTTTATTTTCAGTAGAAGAAAAAATGATTTAATTTTGAACAATTCAAGCAAATTTTCTGAATTGTTTTATGAAATATATCTTCGTGACTGCAGTGGAGCACAATACTTAAGGGGAAAGAGGGAAAAAATTCAAAAGTAAATTCTATAAATCAATAACCATTTTCAAAATGAAACAGGACAAGATGCAAATACCAATTACAGCTCAGTGATCAGGAGCAGTTCCCAGCAATCACCATTACTAAAATATAACAAAGCTGTTACTCACCTGAGAAAATGTAAACTTATGTACAGCTTGTCCAATGCCTCTTTCACTATTCTTCATAGTGGTTGAATGTTTAGGTGCTTGCAAAACAACAGTTTCCAAATCTTCTATTATTACACAGTCCTAAACCATGCATGAAGATTGCAAAGTCAATAAAATTCGAGCCAAGATCACAAAACAACATCACTTACACAGATATCTGATATCTATTTAGCAAATAGGAGTACAACTAGCTTACATCCAATAGGCTGGAATTATCCACAGACCCTATTGATGTAATTCTAATAAATGTGCTGATAAAACCTTGGTTGCAGAAAATGTACAACCCATACAGCTTTTCATTAATACCCAGTAACATTGGGTCCCTTTGTATTGCATATTCCTTACACAGAAGAAAAATTTCTTCACTCAGGAGGGTGGTGAACCTGTGGAATCACCCCACAGGCTGTGTCGGACAAGTCACTGAATATATTTAAGAAGGAGCTGGATAGATTTCTAGACAAAAGGCATCAAGGGGTATGGGGAGAGAGCAGGAATATGGTATTGAGATAGAGGATGAGCCACGATCATATTGAATGGCAGAGGAAGCTCACAGGGCCGAATGGCCTGCTCCTGCTCGTATTTTCTATGTTTCTAAATGCAATCTGCACACCTGATCACTGATGCACATTTTGATTAGAGTCACGCAGAGTAGCCTCACACTTCTGATGAGTGTTTATAGTGGCAGGGTCCTGCCTGTTCTTTACAATATTGTTTTAATACTGTCAAGCTCCCACTTGTGGTTTTAGTGTAAGCTTTTTTTTTTAAAAAAAGGCACAAAAATGGACTATTTCCCCACCAACATTAACCAATTACACCCAAATCTTGTTTTGTGTAATGACTTTCAGCCAAATAATCTTATTTTCTAAATATTAGCCTACCTTTAGTCTTTTCAGATGCTAGTGGTCTGCATTTCCAGCATTTTAGTTTTTTAAAAAAAAAATTGATTTCCACCTCATTTGCCATGAAATAAATGCATTTTTCTATATTATTGATCTGAATGTTTTATTACTAGTAACAGTACACAAAGGGCTGAACCTGGATGCCCGAGACCAGCCCAAAATTGGGGCTCATCTAAATACTGTTGTGGTGCCAGCAGCTCGTTATTTAGGAGGATTGGATTTATTGGATTTTGGGCCACTTGCCTTGCTGGTAGCAGCCTCAGGCAAGTCCTGGGAAAAGAGGACAGCAGGAGGAGGGGCACAATCACAGCCAGTAGGAGTGCTGTGAACTGGGAGGGGCACTCTTGCTCCTCCTAGCTCTCCACATTAAAATTAAATTTACTTTTTTGGTAGGGGATACCAGCAAAACCAGAGTGGAGCAGTCATGGTGGCAGCTCCGCTCAGGGCAACATAATTTCCCCCAAGAGGTCCTAAAACAGGCATTAGGCCTCATTAGCATACATGGGGGGCTTAACCCTCATTTTAGGCAGCCACCCTAGATGTCGGAGGCCAATATGGGGCACAATTTTTCAGGCATCCTTGGATGCAGGGCATAGCCCTGTGAAATTAGTCATTTTTGCCCCCGTTTTCCACCTCAAACAGGTGCAATGATGACCAATTTCTACCCCATTGTCTGTTTGGTTTATAGCCTGAGTTCAAGTACATAAAACAGAAGACAGGATGGTTCTGATGGACCAGCTGGTCCATTTGCACTATGGTCATATGGAACATGCTCACTTATGCACACCATGACCCCCATCCATCCACGCAATCTCCTGGGAGAGGCAAATTTATGGGATAAAAACCTTCTGGGACATTCCTTGCTATTTGTTGAACCTGTTTGTACCAGAAGAGTGATTTGGTGATCTCAGCAGGGAGCTATGCTTACAGGTCAGAGAAGCAAGGCTATAATGTGGCTCAATCTCGCTGTAAAAGTAGATTCAGTGCAGTGAGCGCAGACTTCATCCTTTATTGCCCTACAGAGGCCGTCCCTGCAAATTCTTATACAATTCTATTAGCCCTTCTGGGGGAAAAGTCCCACCTGGCTTCCCTTCTTTCCAAATTTCAAGCTTGTTTAACCTAATTAGGACACAGAATCAGACACTTAGGTTTATTACTTATGGATGTGACAAATGTCCTTCTCAGTGACCAGAATTGCAAGTTAAAATGCAGTATTTAAATTAGAGAATTGGACAACATTAAAAAAACTCAAATTATTTGAATTTCTTTCATTAAGCTATGTCACTAACTCATTCCAATGTATCCATTCCTCCCCCCATAGAACATTATTGCTGCAATAAGGCCACTATTTCCATCTTGTTGAGTTTTATTTGGTTAAATTGTTAAAGCCCTTGCAGCAAACTGGCAACTTATTCAAGAAAGAAATCCCAAATAGAATTATCTGCAACAGGCACAGGCTCGATGGGCCAAATGGCCTCCTCCTGTGCTGTAACCATTCTATGATTCGATCGCATTCCAATTAAAAAGTGAAAATATGTTGAGACAAGTGACATACCGATAAAGGAGATTATTTTCCATGGAGCTTCTACAAACATTGTTTTCCCACGCAGCATGTTAGCAAGGAAAGAAATTTATATAGCATCTTTCACAACCTCAAGATGTCCTAAAGTACTTCACAATGAATGAATTACTTTTGAAGTGTAGTAACTTATGTAGGTAAAGTAGCACATAAATTCCACAAACAATAATAGTGCCAGATGCCATGAGATCTTTTACATCCACTTGAGCAAGCAGATGGGACCTCTGCTTAATAAGTTCTAATCCTTGAGTGGGTCTCCAATCAAAGACAAAGACATTCAGTCTCAGGGGCAGGAGTGCTACCACTGAGCTAAGCTGACCCTTTAATACTATGTCCTGTGCTGGAATAAAGCCCAAGTTTTATAAAATGGGTGCTGACTGCCATATGAAGTGATTCTTCTCTAATATTTACAATCCATCACTTCAACCCCTAGCAACTTTACAGTTGTTGATAGATGTAGGGCATTCTGAGGTTCAGTGCAGTTGCCCAGATGCTAGTCATGAATCTATGCTAAAAACAATTCCAAAATTGCTCATCTTAACAGTACTAAAATACAGTAACCTTGAAATTGGCTACCATGAGCTTCCACATTCTTGATGTAGGGGAAGTTATTATGCAAAAAGATCAGAAAATGAATAACTAGCCAACCTCTCAGTCTCAACGGGGAGGAGATAAAGAATTGTACTGAAATGTCTTTATTTCAAAGAATTTTTCAAGAAAAAGATAAATCAAATTTGTCCACATATCAGGAAATAAATCACGTAACACGACGATCGTATTTGCTAACCTTAGATTCGTTATTTGCCAATTCCGATTTTAAAAATGGTCTCACTCTCAAATACACCTTCAATTGTTGATCCTCAGCAATAGGTAAACTGCCTTTTACCCGACTGTGGGCCTGTTCGGATTAAGCACACCAAGACAGTAGGTCAGACACTAAACGGGAGGCAATTCAAGTGAGGGAATATCTTAAAACTGAAACTGTGAAGGACCAACCTTCAAACATTGTGGGGTAGAAAACTCATCTAATAAGTGACACGGCGGCTGCTCTTGAATTTGTGCTTCTTGTAGTTCGTGAAGCATGGAATATGGATCTTCAGATAACGAGAACATGATTTCTATAATCCCCCCCAAAAAGATCAGAAGTTATACTTAAACAGGTATAATTGTCAGAGTTTAACCTACAGCTTCAAGACACAGCGTCTCTAGGCACCTGAACTCCCCCACCCCATATTATGGCAAATGTACAAAAAGATTAAAGTTAGATTTTATACACGTCTTAAGTCTTTCCTCAAATGTCGCATTGGAATTACAGGAAAATGGAGCATAAACCTGGAGCGGAGTAATTTAGATGCAGGATTAATTGTCTGCATCTCCAATGAAGTCGAATCATTTAACAATCTCAGTGGGATGAGCGGCTTAGTTTTGGGCGTAGACTAAATACTCCCAATGACCGGTGGTTGTGCATGAAACAGCCCTGTTGAAGTTTAGAGTCACATTTTCTTATCACCAAATCAATATCAGGTCACAAGCAGCCAAATTCATGGATTTAATGTCAAAAATGCGTAAAGTTTTACAAGTCTGTTAAAAAATAAAACAGTAAGTGTTCAGAATGTTAGAATGCAAAACATTTACCTACAACTAAAAAATAATCCATGAAAGTCAAACTCAGCAGCGCTTTAAAATAACAGATCTTTTGAAAAAAAAGTGACATTCTCTTTAACACAACACAAAGTGGAAAAAAAACACAATTAGTCCGTACTCACTGCATAGAAAGGTGTAAAACACGGTCACTAAAATTGTTAGTATTCTACCACTCTTATTAGACACACATCTTTTTTAACAGAACATTTCCCCCTTTAAATTAGGAGCCATTGGCCTCTGTTGTCGACGTCACTTTAATTTATTCTTAAAGGAACCATTCTTCTTAAAGGAATGGGAAAATCCCCTTGTAATTGCCGTTCCAAAATAGACCAAGCCAAATGTTGAAAATTAACTTAGAATATACATACATATAAAGAGATAATGTGATACTGGAAAGCACAATTAATCTGCAGCAAAGTGCATAGCCTCTTTGTTTTGTTAGTGAACAATAGTAAATCTATGAAATTACTAATTAAAATATTAAACTGTACAACACATTGTTAGTTTTTACCACTTTTTCTATATTAATTTCAAAGATGTGAATTTGACTCAATGTTAATGTTAGATGCAGTAAACATCCTTGATCGGTGAGTTGCAGTCTATACATCAAGGGTTAATCTTTGTTTTCAGTATTCTAATGTTTAATGTTATTTCAACAATTCTTTCAACTTTTAAACCCAAAATCAGGAAGATGATCTCATAGGGTGTTTTAAATGTACACCATCTGGGTTTGAACATTTGACACAATAGACGTTAGATGTATTCAGTTCGCATCTGGTTCAAAGTAACTAACTTTATTGATTTCTAATCAAAGGCAAGCAGCCTTGTTCTGCAGCTGAAATAGCACCAGCTGCCATTCTGAAAAACTGGTTTACGATGGTCATAGCTGTACTACAAAAGAACCAGATAACATATTCAATTTTTTAGACCTGTATTGGAAATTGAAATGGACTAAAAACATCTTAATTATAATTTCATGCTCAATTTTAATATTTCTCAACATCTTTTATGACCTTGCAATTTCTATTAAATTTTTTGAAACATAAATTAAGGAAAAAATCTGAAAAGACAAGACAAGAATAAACACGTGGAAGCAAAAACTAAAATGTGATGCTAATTTTGGAGCAAAAGACTAGACTAGGACTAAATTTCTTCTGAAGACTATCAGTAAGACAAAAACTCTCAAAGTCCAGAGGCAAGATTGAAACTAAAATCAAAATTATTTCTGAGACTAAAATAACATGGGCTCCTTGGAAACAGGAATATCAGAAATTTGAGGAAAAAAATAATACAAATCTGATCTTCAAGAAAAAATAAAGACATGATTCTGTGAAATAAAATTTAGCTACCTGGAAGCACACATTAAAAACCCAAACATTTTTTGATTTGTTTTCAGGGTATGGGCAACGCTGACAAGTCCACATTACTTACACCCATAGTTGTCCTGAGAAGGTGATGGGTCTTTTCCATGATATGTTGCAGTCCTTGTGGTGATGGTACTCCCATGATTTTGAGCCAGCGGCAATGAAGAAATGCCTGTATGTCTCCAAATCAGCTTGGTGTGCATTTTGGAGGGGAACTTGGAGGTGATGGTGTTCCCATGACATTGCTGCTCTAGTCCTTCTTGGTGGTAGAGATGCTTTGAGGGGTCAGGAGATAAGCCACCTGTTACAGAGTACTCAGCCTCTCCCTGCTCATAGCTACAGTGTTGATATGGCTGGTCCAGTTAACCTTCTGGTCAGTGGTGACCCCCAAGGATGTTGATGGCGGGGAACTCGGTAATGGTGTCAGGGGGCCTTTTCTTGGGAGATGGGTCATTGCCTGACACTTATTGCAGATGAGCTTTCATTTCCTCCAGCTAAATATTGGAATGATCAAAGGCATTACCTTTGCCCCCGCCACAAACTCTGCACCCTTGCCGCCTCCCTGGCCACTGTCTCAGGCTGAACCAGACTTCGGTAACCTCTTCTACCCAGAGCTGAGCTTCCGACCCCACACCCTCTCCATCATAAAGACCATCTACTTCACATCTATAACATCACCCACCTCGGCCCATACCTCAGCCACTTTGCTGCTGAAATCCTCATCAATATCTTTGTCACCTCTAAACAACAGTTGCAATGCTCTCCCATCCTCCACGCTCCTTAAATTTCAGCTCATCCAAAATTTTGTTGCCCATATCCTATCCCACAGCAAATCCTGCTCGCTCACCATCCCTGCCCTCGCTGACTTACATTGGCTCCCATGCCTCAAATTTAATCTTCATCCTCATGTTTAAATTATTTCATTGCCTCGCCCCTACCTATCTCAGTAACTACCTCCAACCCTACATCCCCAACCTTCCCATTTCTCTAACTCCTGTTTCTTGTGGAAACCATCATTGGCTGCCATGCCTTCAACGGCCTAGTCCCCATTCTCTGCAATTCCCTTCCTAAACCCTTCCATCTCTCTCTTCTCCTTTAATTGTAAACAATTTTACAACACCAAGTTATAGTCCAACAATTTTATTTTAAAATCCACAAGCTTTCGGAGGCTTCCTCCTTCCTCAGGTGAATGTGGAAATGAAATCCTCGAACCTATCGCATTTATAAATCACAGAACAATGCCTGGTGATTACAGAAGTCTTTTCAACTGCCCGTTGCCAAGGCAACCAAAGTGTTCAGACAGATAGGTGTTACCTACAAGGCCACCGAATATACAAATAGCCAGAACTAAAAAAACAGATGATGTGGAGATGCCAATTAAAAAAACAGAGCGAGAGAGGCAGAAACATATCGACAGCAATTGACCCATTATATTAAAAACAGATAACATTTGTTCGCTGGTGGGGTAACGTGTAGCGTGACATGAACCCAAGATCCCGGTTGAGGCCGTCCTCATGGGTGCGGAACTTGGCTATCAATTTCTGCTCGACGATTTTGCGTTGTCGAGTGTCTCGAAGGCCGCCTTGGAGTACGCTTACCCGAAGGTCGGTGGCTGAATGTCCTTGATTGCTGAAGTGTTCCCCGACTGGGAGGGAACCATCCTGTCTGGCGATTGTTGCGCGGTGTCAGTTCATCCGTTGTCGCAGTGTCTGCATGGTCTCGCCAATGTACCATGCTCCGGGGCATCCTTTCCTGCAACGTATGAGGTAGACAACGTTGGCCGAGTCACAGGAGTACGAACCATGCACCTGGTGGGTGGTGTCCTCTCGTGTGATGGTGGTATCTGTGTCGATGATCTGGCATGTCTTGCAGAGGTTACCGTGGCAGGGTTGTGTGGTGTCGTGGATGCTGTTCTCCTGAAGGCTGGGTAATTTGCTGCGAACGATGGTCTGTTTGAGGTTGGGTGGCTGTTTAAAGGCGAGTAGTGGAGGTGTGGGGATGGCCATAGCGAGGTGTTCGTCGTCATTGATGACATGTTGAAGGCTGCGGAGAACATGGCGTAGTTTCTCCGCTCCGGGGAAGTACTGGACGACGAAGGGTACTCTGTTGGTTGCGTCCCGTGTTAGTCTTCTGAGGAGGTCTATGCGATTTTTCGCTGTGGCCCATCGGAACTGTCGATCGATGAGTCGAGCGTCATATCCCGTTCTTACTATGGCGTCTTTCAGCGTCTGTAGGTGTCCATCCCGTTCCTCCTCGTCTGAGCAGACCCTGTGTATTCGCAGGGCCTGTCCATAGGGGATGGCCTCTTTGACGTGGTTAGGGTGGAAGCTGGAAAAGTGGAGCATCGTGAGGTTGTCCGTGGGCTTGCGGTAGAGTGAGGTGCTGAGGTGCCCGTCTTTGATGGAGATTCGTGTGTCCAAGAAAGAAACTGATTCTGAGGAGTAGTCCATGGTGAGCTTGATGGTGGGATGGAACTTGTTGATGTTATCGTGTAGTCTCTTTAGTGATTCTTCGCCGTGGGTCCATAGAAAGAAAATGTCGTCGATGTATCTGGTGTATAGCGTTGGTTGGAGGTCCTGTGCAGTGAAGAAGTCCTGCTCGAACTTGTGCATGAAAATGTTGGCGTATTGGGGTGCGAATTTGTTCCCCATGGCTGTTCCGTGTGTTTGGGTAAAGAACTGGTTATCGAAGGTGAAGACATTGTGATCCAGGATGAAGCGGATGAGTTGTAGGATGGCGTCTGGAGATTGGCTGTTGTTGGTGTTGAGTATTGATGCTGTCGCAGCGATGCCGTCATCGTGGGGGATACTGGTGTAGAGTGCCGAGATGTCCATCGTGGTGAGAAGTGTCCCTGGTTCAACTGGTCCGTGGGTACTGAGTTTTTGTAGGAATTCTGTAGTGTCGCGACAGAAGCTGGGGGTTCCCTGTACAATGGGTTTCAGGATGCCCTCGATGTATCCAGAGAGGTTCTCACACAGGGTTCCATTGCCTGATACGATAGGACGTCCGGGTGTGTTGGCTTTGTGTATCTTTGGGAGGCAGTAGAAGTCTCCCACGCGGGGAGAATGTGGGATGAGTGCACGTAGGATGCTTTGAAGGTCTGGATCGAAGGTCTTGATCAGTTTGTTGAGCTGGTGGGTGTGTTCTTTGGTCGGATCTGCGGGTAACCGTCTGTAGTGTTCCTGGTTGTCCAGTTGTCGGTATGCTTCTTTGCAATAGTCCGTTCTGTTCTGTACGACTATGGCTCCTCCTTTGTCCGCTGGTTTGATGACGATGTTGCGGTTGGTCTTGAGAGCGTTGATGGCGTTGCATTGTGCTCGGGTGACATTCTGGACTGTCTTCTGAGTGCGGCTGATGAATCTGGCATTGACGCATTTCCTGACAGCTTGAGCATACATGTCAAGCTGAGAGCAGTGACCCTCCGGAGGAGTCCAGTTTGACTCTTTCCTCTTCGGTTGCTGTACCGTGGATCCCTCTGTCTGCTGTTCCGGATCATTGATTGTCTCATTGGGTTCGCTGCTGGAATTTTGGGGTTTGTGGAAGAATTCCCGGAGCCTGATTCTCCTGATGAATTCCTCTGTGTCTGCCGCGAGACTAATGAGGTCCATTTTGGTAGTGGGGCAGAAATTGAGCCCTCGGCTGAGAACTTCGATTTCGTCTGGTTGAAGGGTGTGGTCGGACAAATTGACGATAGACTTCCCTGTGGTTGCAACCGTGGTACCAGGGGAAGCTTGGGCGATGCTGGTGGTGATGCCGAGTTTCTCAAGCTTCCTGCTCTTGGTTTTCATGTAGGCAGCGTAGTTCCGTTGCCTCGTCTGTTTGGCGGTATCTCGTAGCTGGTCTGCTGTGTCCTGAGTACAGGTTGAGAGTATGGACTCTATCTTAGTTTCGAGGTTGCGGCATCTGCTGTAAAGTTGGTGTATGAGATGGTTGCGGAGTGTGCGAGAGTGTGCACATCCTTGGGTTCAATCCATTTTAGTATGTGCCATGGTTTCATGGAGGGCATAGAAGTAATAAAGATGGGCACAGCATAGAAGGCTGTTGTCTTTTGGCACTCATTCCTTTAAATGCTTAAATAGTATCAATTTCCTCATTTGTTACTAAGCTGTAAAGTAATGAGAGATGGTCCTGGAACTAGTAGAAATAACTATATTCATGGATTTCCTTGCATTGCTATTTCTACCTTTAAAACCCAAGGATGTGCGGAGTGTGCGAGTCTCCTTTAGACCAAGCTTTTGGTCACTTTTCTTAATATCTCCTTCTTTGGCACAACATTTTTTGATTACACCTCTGTGAAGCACTTTGGAATATTTTTCTAAATTAATGGCACTATATATAAAAAAAGGTTGTTATGTGATGCAAATCCTTTCTGCAGCTTGTCAACCCAAGCCTGGATGGTGTCCAGGACCTGCTGTAGACTGGCATAGGTTGCTTAATTATAAAGGAGTTGTGAACTGAGCTGAACATTGTAGAATCGTCAGCAAACAGACCCACTCCTGACCTCATAACAGAGGTAAGGTCATGAGTGAAACAGCTATGATTAGGCCAAGGACCCTGCCCTGACGCACTCTGACAGCAATGTCCTGAACATTGTGATGAGTGGCCTCCAAAAACCACAAGTATCCTCCTTTATGTCCATGCGTAATTCCAGCCACTGGATGTTTTTCCACTGACCTGTTTTGCTAGCCCTCCTCGGTTAGACGCTGCTTTGAGGTTGAGGCAGTTATTCTCACCTCTCCTCCCAGGTCCTGAATTTCTTCTCAGGTAGCAAAGGGTTCTTTTTCATTATAGACTTCCCACTCTGTACTTGAAATATCACTATGGAATCCATAATAGTAAACAATTTTACAACACCAAGTTATAGTCCAGCAATTTTATTTTAAATTCACAAGCTTTCGGAGGCTTCCTCCTTCGTCAGGTGAACGATGTGAACGATTTTCACATCGTTCACCTGACGAAGGAGGAAGCCTCCGAAAGCTTGTGAATTTAAAATAAAATTGCTGGACTATAACTTGGTGTTGTAAAATTGTTTACAATTGTCAACCCCAGTCCATCACCGGCATCTCCACATCACGAATCCATAATAGGCAAAGTAAAAAAAGGCCTCCAGAATTTGTCCAGTTAATGCTAAGGTTCTTTATAACCTACCATAAATTCAATTTTAAAGGTAGAAATAGCAATGCAAGGAAATCTATGAATATAGTTATTTCTAGTAGTTCCAGGACCATCTCTCATTACTTTACAGCTTAGTAACAAATGAGGAAATTGATACTATTTAAGCGTTTAAAGGAATGAGTGCCAAAAGACAACAGCCTTCTATGCTGTGCCCATCTTTATTACATCTATGCCCTCCATGAAACCATGGCATATACTAAAATGGATTGAACCCAAGGATGTGCATTGAAAATGACACCAGTGTCAGAGGCAATTTGAGCACCAGATGGCATTGGTATAGTTGACCTACAGAAACTGAAGTCAAAGCCTTTAGCAATTGTATAAAATAGCTATATGGGGTGTAAAATCATTACTATCAGCAGGCATAGAAGTAAATTGCTCCAGTGCATTGAAAGAGAGTGGATTACTCATTCACAGTATGATAAAAAAGAATTGGATGGAGGATGATGGACCACATTGACTTCATACGTATATCCTTGCCAAAAAAGGAATGTTCCCCTTTTCAGCTAACTATTGGTTGGGGCAGTTTCCACTTATTAGTTGGAGTAACATTAACATAGGAACATAGGAACAGGAGTAGGCCATTCAGCCCCTCGAGCCCGCTCCGCCATTTCATAAGATCATGGCTGATCTGTGATCTAACTCCATATATCTGCGCCTTTGGCCCATATCCCTTAATACCTTTGGTTGGCAAAAAGCTATCTATCTCAGATTTAAAATGAGCAATTGAGCTAGCATCAATTGCCTTTTGCGAAAGAGAATTCCAAACTTCTACCACCCTTTGTGTGTAGAAATGTTTTCTAATCTCACTCCTGAAAGGTCTGGCTCTAATTTTTAGACTATGCCCTCTACTCCTAGAATCCCCAACCAGCGGAAATAGTTTCTCTCTATCCACCCTGTCTGTTCCCCTTAATATCTTATAAACTTCAATCAGATCACCCCTTAACCTTCTAAACACTAGAGAATACAACCCCAATTTGTGTAATCTCTCCTTGTAACTTAACCCTTGAAGTCTGGGTATCATTCTAGTAAACCTACGTTGCACTCCCTCCAAGGCCAATATGTCCTTCCGAAGGTGCGGTGCCCAGAACTGCTCACAGTACTCCAGGTGCGGTCGAACCAGGGTTTTGTATAGCTGCAGCATAACATCTGCCCCCTTGTACTCCAGTCCTCTAGATATAAAGGCCAGCATTCCATTAGCCTTATTGATTATTTTCTGCACCTGTTCATGACACTTCAATGATCTATGTACCTGAACCCCTAAGTCCCTTTGGACATCCACTGTTTTTAACTTTTTACCATTTAGAAAGTACCCTGTTCTATCCTTTTTTGGTCCAAAGTGGATGACCTCACATTTGCCTACATTGAATTCCATTTGCCAGTTTTGCCCATTCACCTAATCTATCAATGTCCCTTTGTAATTTTATGTTTTCATCTACCCTGCTTACAATGCCACCAATCTTTGTGTCATCGGCAAACTTAGATATGAGACTTTCTATGCCTTCATCTAAGTCGTTAATAAATATTGTGAATAATTGAGGCCCCAAGACAGATCCCTGTGGGAGTCCACTAGTCACATCCTTCCAATGTGAGTACCTACCCATTATCCCTACTCTCTGTCGCCTTTCACTCAGCCAACCTCCTAACCAAGTCTGTACTTTTCCCTCGATTCCATGGGCTTCTATCTTAGCTAACAGTCTCTTATGTGGAACTTTATCAAATGCCTTCTGGAAGTCCATATAAGTAACATCCATTGACATTCCCATGTCCACTACTTTAGTCACCTCTTCAAAAAAATTCAATCAGGTTTGTCAGGCACAACCTCCCTTTCACAAATCCATGCTGGCTCTCTCTGATGAACTGAAAATTCTCGAGGTGTTCAGTCACCCTATCCTTAATTATAGACTCCAGCATTTTCCCCACAACAGATGTTAGACTAACTGGTCTATAATTCCCAATCTATGTGAAGGTTAAAGTCCCCCATTAAGGCCACTATGTCTTTGTTACACGCTTATCCAATCTCTGCATTTATACAATCTAGCACTTCAGAGCTGCTGTCAGGGTTCCGATACACAACTCCCACTATAGTCTTAGATCCTTTCCTATTTCTCAATTCAACCCACCAGGTCTCTGATGGCTGCTTACCTCTCATTATATCCTTCTTTATCATTGAAGTGATTTCATCTCTAATCACTAAGGCTACTCCTCCCCCTCTTCCATTTTCCCTATCTTGCCTTTAGACTTTATAACCTGGTATATTTAGTTCCCAATCCTGATCTTCCTGCAGCTATGTCTCAGTAATAGCTATCATGTCATACCCTCCAACTTGAATTTGTGCCTGTAGTTCATTTAACTTATTCCTTATACTCAGTGCATTTGTATATAGAACTCTTCGTTGGGCCACACACCCTAACCTGTCCTTCAGCTTTGATGCTGGGTTAATCGCTTTACACCTTCTAGTTTTCACTTTATCTATAGTGCCTAAAGTACACTCTCTGCTGCTCTACGCTTTTCCGTTTCACTTGTTCTTTAACTATTTGTACTGTAAATTTCCCCTGGGTCCTCCTCGCTCTTGCTGCTTTCAACTTTACTCTCTTCTAACTCCCTGCTCAGATTCCCATCCCCCTGCCACTCTAGTTTAAACCCTCCGACAGCAGTAGCAAACCCCCCTGCGAGGATATTAGTCCCGGATCTGTCGACGTGCAATCGGTCCAGCTTGTACAGGTCCCACCTTCCCCAGAATTGGAAGGATTAAAAATACATTATCTATACTTTACCCTGACAAGACTTTTGAGCAGCTACACAATTATGCAGCTTTTACACTGCCTGTTAAACCTGAGACCTTGAGCATGTCAAAGACTAGGTTATAGAAGTGAGTGCTCCTATCTTGAGCAGTGTCTGTAATGTCTTTCTAGCTAGAATTTGTGCCTTTCTAAATTTGAATACAAAAATGGAGATAGCAACTAATTTGATGTGAGCTACATGATACTTTCTGGTAGTGCTAGAAGAGGAACATTCAACCTTTGTAGCATGTTGTTGACACTGGGTACAATTTAGAATCAATAGGAAAAGTAATCATTTGTAATAGAACTGAATTTTGTATTTGTAATTATACCCAACTACATCCAAGGCTGGGAAAGATTTTAAAAAATTGATAAGCCAAATATTACACTTTGAAAGTTCAGGTGTCATCCCAAACCAGTTAATATGATTGATAGCATGCAATAAATATGGAGGAAACAGGGTTTGGCAGCAGCTTGGCAATGTATCTTGTACCTCATTTACTCTGGGAGCAACCCAGTCATCTTGACTTCATTCAAGGGGAGTTTTGCTCAAGCCGTTAACTTTTGGGTGGCTGCAGCGCATCTGCCATTTAGGTCTTGATGGGCTTGCAATGCAGTGGGTTTGTAACTGTACAGGAGCAAATCTGCAGGTGCAGTTATCTTGTTGCTGAATTAACCCCACCGTGTAAACACTGGAGGGGAGAAATTCTGTTACCAAAAAAGTGAAGTTTCACTGATTATACTGGTAGAGAAAAGTAGCTCCATTTGGACTCAATATTATAAAAAGTAAATTTACATTAAGAAAAAGCATCATAGGATTTTAAATTTCTTTTATTGTGTTTCCAAAGACATTTAAGCATCAGCAATAGTAACCTCTACTTCAACACCAGGTTCGATACTGATGGAGGTTATCTGTTTCACAATTTCAGATGGACTGTGTAAATCAATCAGACGCTTGTGGATCCGCATTTGGAAACGATCCCAGGTTTTGGAACCTTCACCACAAGGAGTCTTTCTTGTTGTGATACGCAGGGTCTGAAACAAAGTAAATAGCAGATTAAATAGTGAATTTAACTGTGCTTGTTCTGCAGATCGTAACATTGTGTATGGCATCTAACTGAAGAATGAACATTCAAGTGAACCGACGGGCAGAAAGAGGAAAAAAAAGTCCCATTGGCTAATGTAGCTCCCATTGGTTTAATGATATAAGCCACATCAAACTGGGTGATTGATCAAAACGTGCTCTAGAAGAATTCTTCTCTGCAGTAAATTTTATTACATCATGCAGTCAGGCATTTCAATTCTACTCATGAGAACATTTTTCAGTAGCAAGATCGAATTTTACTGCTCCCCAAAAGATATTTAAAATCAAAAACAATTATAACTGTTACTATACTGAGAGCAATTTGTAGCAAGACTCCTACAAGTTGTCCTAGCAGGAGGGTTACAGCCAACTGTTAAGTGTCAGTTTGGCTCAGCTGGTAGCACTTGTCTCAGTCAAAGGTCATGGGTGCAAGCACAATGTCTTGGTTTGAATTCCATCTGTAGCGACAGTCCAAAGCAGTACTAAGGAAGTGTTACGCTAACAACTGTTTTACAAGACAAACTGGGAGGTCTTGCCTGCCTTTTCTGGTGGTCATTAAAGATCACTATTCAAAGATGACAAATTTCTGTGGTGGCCCATCTCAGTGATATTTCTGGCACATTGCTGATAAAAGAATGGCTGCCATTTCTGCCTACGTGTGACATGGCACTTCTGAGACAGTGGTGTTACAAGGCACTAAATGCAAGTTTTATTTATATTACTACCAATAATTGAAAGCAAATTACTGCATGCATTATGACAGTAGTTTAATATCTCCCAACAGGGTTTAGAATTCCAGGTTTTTTTTTTGGGGGGGGGGGGGGGGGTGGGAGGAGGAAAGAGGAGAATCCAATGCTCAATTCATTGTTTTTTTTATTTAGTTTTGTGGTTTCCATACAGCATTTCAAAAATTGTTATGTCAACATGGTTGGATCACAGTGATCTTGCTCCCTATGTAAGGCTTCTCAAACATTATATGAATACTGCAAGTCAGACACCACAAATGCCATTATGACAGTACCCTGCCAAACAAATTCATGACATTCCACCAAAGCTATAATCTTGGCTACCCAGATTCTCAAATGCTAGTTTATAGCTCACCTGTAAACTTTTCCATTAGCTTTCTCAAGGCTCTACCCTATGCCAGTCTGTTCCTCCATAAAGAAAAAATGCATGGCATTTATATAGCACCTTTCACAACCTCAAGACATCCTAAAGCTCTTTACAGCCAATGTACTTTTGAACAGTAGTCACTATTGTAATGTAGGAATTGTAGTGCACGTCACCCAGTTCTACTGTTGTCAGCAATTCCACCATACATATTTCAGATTGCAATGCCTCAGTGCATACAACTTCCAATGCGTGGCAGAATCATCTTCATCTCCACACCCTTAAAAAAGGTGAATCAGTCATACAATTCCTCAGACTATTCAAAAGTCTAGCTACTACCCAACCTTTGAATGGATTATAGGTCGAGCCATTCATCAACACTCCTGCTGCACTTACCTTAAATGGAAGTCACACCACTCCATTGCTAAAATCTGCTTCCAAGAAATTCTGTTTTGCAACCACTGAGCCAAAACTGACACTAAGAAAAAGCTGATCAACTGATATGCAATCGGTCACCCCAGCCTCCAATCTAATTGCAACCTTTTCCATCTCCTACATTAACAACTGTAATCAGTGCTCTAAACTTTCCCATCATGTCTCAAGACTGCAAATACATGGTCATAAAAATCACTTTCAAAACTCCTGATCGCCCTCAGCCTTTTATCTATACAAGACCTCACCTTGGTGGGCATGCGAACAGGTCCCTTGACCTTCAGATTCTTCTCTTTGGCACCACGAATTAGATCGTCACAAACTGGAGGTGAAGGAACAAAGTAGTTATGGAGAAACAAAAGTTATGGAACAAAGCAGTTATGGAAGAACAAAGCATACATCACGACAATTTAAGTTGTCAGCATCAAAGCTGGCTCAGAATAGCGTATAATGCAATCATGTTATTTCATTTAGAGTATATCCTCCTTGCCAGCAAATGCAAAACCCAAAAGTTTAGTCAAAATAAATACAGGTTTGTGTTCTACCAATTTATTCTTATATTCTGGAAGAGTTCCTTTTGCCTGTTAAGCAGGCCCTAGATGCTTAGCTGTATGGTACAAAAAAGTTTGGTTTCTTTTTAAAAAAATCTTATGCTTGTTTGCACACCCAAAGATTTAACATCCCCTGAAGACTAGTTTACCACTTCATCCAGTTGCATCAGTGGTGATCAGTTTGTATTGCCAATGTAAAAACCTGGGGTTTTCTGGTGCGACAAAAAGCCAGTGAAAAATGACTGGACCCTGGGTAAATTGAGAAAAACTAATTTATTTAGATTTTGGAAGTCAAATTCTAAGAACAAGCTAGACACTTTCTAGGTCCCATTAAAATTCCAAATTGCACAGCCTCCCTTTCTTTCCATGTTAAAGTGTTGAGATGTGAATGCATTGGATTGACATCACGCATGGCACATACCAGATATTTGGTTAAAAAATGCCAAATTCACTTCCCTCAAATGTTTACTGATTCATCACCCAAAAAAATTCATTTTAGGGAAGTTAGTAAGAACTGATTTTAATGATCCTCATGAATCAGAATCATTACCATTCGGCCCATTGAGCCTGTGTTGCCTCTTTTTAAGAGCAATCCAGTTAGTCCCATTCCTCCACTCTTTCCCTATGGCCCTGCAAATGTTTTCCCCTTCAAATATTTATCCAATTCCTTTTTGAAAGCCACGATTGAATCTGCATCCACCAGCCTTTCAGGCAATGCATTCCAGATCATAACTACTCACTGCGTAAAAGTTTTTCCTCACATCACCTTTGGTTCATTTGCCAATCACCTTAAATCTGTGTCCTCTGGTTCTCGACCCTTCCGCCAATGGGAACAGTTTCTCTATTTACTTTATCTAAATCAGTCATGATTTTGAACACGTGTATTAAATTATGCTTACCTTTCTCAAGTGATTTTACATTCCGGCTGGTCAAGGTAATTCTAATGCGGTGGATTGCAACCTCCTGTTCCACAGGTGCTTTGCCAGTATCTTTAAATGCCTGTTTGAAAAAAAGGTGATAAGAGTCTAAAATTGAACTCTCAAAAGAAAGTTTAATAACTTGCCCTCTCAAATAAAAGGTGAAGAAGCCAGTTTAGAAATGTAACTGATCATATTAACACCAGATTAAGATCCAAAGTCAAAATGCCTAACTGAATCAAAATTGTTCAACATTAACAGTCCTCTTGCAATTTCACCATGTGGAAGATCTCAGTATCAACTGTGTTGTCGGGAAATGCTAAATGCGCTTGTACGAACACCGGTACTTAAGTGCACACAAAAATCTGCGAACATAGGATAACTACTTTTTTGGCAAACTTGCATTTTATCAACATCTTGGCACCAGTCATGCGACTGCATTTTCTAAAAGACGATTTCGCACTTGCAAAATACCAGCCTCCGCATGGTCTGAATTAGCAATTTTCTCAATTAAAATGTGCCTTCCGTGAAGAACATTCAGGATCCCATTTGAACTACCCCAAACTGCAGATACTGAGTATTAAACACCGACTATGGGTCCATGCCTGAAACGTTAACTTGTCAGTTCCCTCCACAGATGCTGGGGTTCAGCGTGTTTGTTTTAAACTGTAAAAATAGTTTGAACTAAATTACTTAGCCAGCAAGGCTAAAGTCAATTCAGAAGCTAATACAATTCGGTGCACCGGAAAGATCATCGACTTGAAACGTTAACTCGGTTTCTCCCTTCACAGGTGCTATCTGACCTGCTGAATGTTCCCAGCATTTTCTGTTTTTATTTCGGTGCATTGATTGTTCGATCAGCCCTCTCTACCACCCCCAAGAATTGGATAATCAGACTTGTTCCTCGGAGCCAGGCGCTGAGTAGCTCAGATGAAGCCTCCCGTTGAATGCGGTTATACCAACACTGGTACTTAAATGCAAACAAAAATCCGCTAACATAGGAAAACAACTTTTTTACAAACTTGCATTTTAGCAACATCTTAGCACCAGTCATGTGACTGCATTTTCTAAAAGACGATTTGGCACTTGCAAAATACCAGCCTCCGCATGGTCTGAATTAGTAATTTTCAGAATTAAAATGCAACACCGCACACAACAATGCGGCAAATTCACCGCCACCTGAATTTCCGCGGAAGCCGAAAGTGCTTAATTTAGACCCCCCCCCCCAGGAGCACCAGTCAACAAGGTGAGCGCGGGGACAGAACCACCCCACCCGGGCCTAGTGCGCGCGCTCCGTTCCCACTCGAGCTCCTCTCCACGCGCACTCCCCTCCCCCCCCCCCCCAAACCCCCGCGCGCACTCCCCTCCCCCCCCCAAACCCCCGCGCGCACTCCCCTCCCCCCCCCCCCAAACCCCCGCGCGCACTCCCCTCCCCCCCCCAAACCCCCGCGCGCACTCCCCTCCCCCCCCAAACCCCCGCGCGCACTCCCCTCCCAAACCCCCGCGCGCACTCCCCCCCCCAAACCCCCGCGCGCACTCCCCTCCCCCCCCCAAACCCCCGCGCGCACTCCCCTCCCCCCCCCCAAACCCCCGCGCGCACTCCCCTCCCCCCCCAAACCCCCGCGCGCACTCCCCTCCCCCCCCCCCCAAACCCCCGCGCGCACTCCCCCCCCCAAACCCCCGCGCGCTCCCCTCCCCCCCCCAAACCCCCGCGCGCACCCCCCCCGCCCGTTCCTACTCGAGCCTGAGCCGGCCGACTCGAGCTCCTCTCCCCTCCCCCTCCCCCTCACCATGGTAACTTCCTGACCGACTTATCCGTCGACTTTTTCAGTTGGGATTTTAAAGCGAACGAACAGCGGTGAGTCAGGAACACACCAGCGGCCACAACCAGTGCTCAGGCCCGCAGTCACAGCTAAAAAGGAAGTGGCGGGGCCTCGGCGGCGCTTAAATCGAGCTCCAGCAAACGCCCCGGAAGGAAACATCTCCTTGGGGGCGGGGCCATCAACTAAAAGAGCGGAATCTTTGAGTAAAACTGTGAAAACAAGACACCGGGTTGCCCCAGTGCCAAGAACACCATGAACCCACTACAGTCTTACTCATTTTTTGTGCCACACCCAAAATCCCATTGTCCTGATTGACTATGGACTCCAGTCCCTGCAGTGCCCTCCGGTCAAGGGAAGCCTCAAGCCTACCCCCAGACACCGCGTGCTCCCTCGCCAGGGCCACCCGGGCGTGGAGAAAACCACTGAAGAGAGGCAGACAGCTGGAGTGACTGCCCCACCGGGCCACGTCCAGCCTGGATCTGAAGACGGCCACCTTGGCCAGGCCCAGGTGCAGGCCGTCGAAGAGATCCTCCGACTTGCCACCTCCCTCCTGCCCGGGTAGCCAATGATCAGGAGCGTGGGACTGAAGTGCAGCCAAAACTTGAGGAGCAGCCCCTTCAAATAGTGAAACCGGCTGAAACCTCTCACACTCAATGTAAATGTGGGAAATGGGACTCATCCAAGCCGCAAAAATTGCAAGCAGCCGGTTTGTGGGGACTGCTCCATGCAACAATCTCCGCCCCATATTCCCAATGGTGCAGGGGAGGACTCCTGGTAAAGAGCTCTCCATTGTGGACCCTCGCCTCCGCCGGGTGGCAAGGTGGCACGTCCAGACGTGAGATGAGGCAATGAAGTGGAGAATCTGCATGAGCAGGCCGTACAGGAAACCCCTCCGTGCAGAGTGGAATGGCACAGAGGGAAATTAGGAGAGACGGCTTAATTTGTGAGGCGCAGGCATAGACTGAAATTACTGAGGTGAAAAACTGGCTGGTTAGAAGGCAGAAGCGCCCTCTGACGGCCGGCGGTCCAATCGCCACAGAACAATCCACCAACAGCCCTAATTGACCCCGGAGGCAATAGGTTGAGCAAGAGGCTGCATCAAACTCAGCATCCTCCTATTCAGGAGCAGGGTTTGCTTTGTGGGAGTCTCGTGCAAAAGTTTAGTTTGGGGCCCCTACATTTTACTGAACAATGATACTAAATACTATCTACTTAATCTGATGTCAAATCTGCACAAGCACGACTGCAAAAAGGCATGCTTGCAATAGGTAATACAAAAATAGTTGATAAAATGATCAGGGATTAACTATTACCATTGCATGGGTGTCTTTTCATTGGATCCGCTCGGGGCCCTATGCAATTGAATGGGTGGTTCTACAGGGGTCGAGTGCTGGTCATAAACCAACTAGCAGCCACAGTGTTATAGTACCGGTTGGTCACTTTGATCCCTCCCCCTGAGCTCTGAGTTTGTTGCCAAGCTTCAGAAGAAGCTCGATGACTTTTTCTGGGGCAAAAGGAAGCATTGGGTCGCTGCTGCGGTCCTAAGTCTCCCGCTTAGGGAGGGCAGTCAGGCATTGGTGTGCGTTCGCACCTAGGTAGCAACTTTCCGCCTTCACACCCAGCAGCGATAACTGTACGTTTCAGATCCTCCAAGATATTTTTTCCGCCAGCTGCACGGCCTGAACTATGACACGCAGTTCCTGTTTATCGTGTTGACGGGCGTCCCTTGCAAGAGCTGCCTGTCTTTTACCAGGATCTAATCAGGGTCTGGAATACGTTTACCTCCAGCCGGAGCTCTCCCCCTTCAGGATGGGTGACCATCCTACGGGAGCCACTGGTCAGGAATCCGCAACTCCGCGTGGTTGGCTTTGGCAACACGCGGCTGGCGGAGAGGAGAGTGCTGGCTGCTAAGGTGACCAGGGTCAGGGACGTCCTGGATGGCGAAGGAGCGGGCCGGAGGTTGCCGCAGCCTTTGGCAGAACAGATGTCCTGGCGCTGCAGCCTGGACAAGTCCATTTTCTATATTTATAAGAGTGCAGCCCCTGTTTCAATATTTGAAGGGGCTGCTCCTCAAGTTCTGATTCCACTTCAGTCCCATGCTCCTGATCTTTGGCCACCCTGTGAGGAGGGGGACAAGCAAGTCAGAGGATCTCCTTATGTGTCTGTTCCTGGGCCTGGCCAAGATGGCCATCTACAGGTCCAGGCTAGACGCGGCCCATGGGGGCGGTCGCTCCGAATGTCTGCCTCTCTTCCGTGGCATTCTGCGTGCCCGGGTAGCCCTGGAGAAGGAGCAAGCAGTGTCTGCTGGTACGCTTGAGGCTTTCCAACACTGCAGGGACTAGAGTACATAATAGACACGGACAATAAAATTATTTAATTAACGATGGCTTCGCAAGTGCATCAGAACTACCAAAAGGACTGTGAGGATGGTGTCAACAAACAGATCAATATGGAGCAATGATCTAATGACAATGCAGAGAGCTCTGCAGCTGGAGAAGGATGTCAACCAGCATCTGCACAAACTGTTCACTGAGAGCACCAACCCTCATTTATGTGATTTCTTAGAGACCCACTACGTGGATGAACAAGTGAAGATGATCAAGAAGCTTGGAGATTACATCACCAACTTGAAGATACTGGGAGACTCTGAGAACAGCATGGGAGAGTACCTGTTTGATATGCACACCCGGGGAGAGAGATTAAATGAACTGCAGGGATAAAGCCTGTTGTGTTGAGTACTCCTGTTTATATAGTCTTGTGTGTGAGACCCCCATCCTGTAGCAATGATAACTTGTGTGACTTTGTACAAAGAGCTGAGAGTCCTGGGCTCTTATGTGAAATGTAATAGTAACTGTCATTAACAGTAATTTAAAAAAATAAGTGTTTGAGGCTGGATGCTTTCTTCTGGCTGCTGCTGCAAGTGTGTTTGGTGATTTCCTACAGTTCAAGTAAGAACTCTACAGGGAGTGGTCGAAATAATAAAAAATTGAATGGGTGGTATGGTCCTAACACTGCTTTGGACCTACTTAGAAAAGTTTACGGCGAGACTTCAGTTTACCAGCAGTGTACCCGATATGCCAACTTGAGTCAAAACATGCCACAGACATAAGTTCCAAACTAGAAAATTAGCAAAAGCTAGCAACTCAAAAAGTGGACTGACTATAGGCCTATGAGTGGCACCACTGCTTTAAAAGGTGACTGAAGTAGTTAATTTCTGTTTTTCTTGCATGGAATTCCAGGATTTTGAAGGTGTCTCATATTCTGCAATTCGGTTCTTTTTCTATGAAATCTGAAATCTAATGGCCTTGCCGATGACATGTGAAAACAAGAAGTTACAGAGTACAGTGAATGTAAGCTTGATATGCCTGCAGCTTTTGTTATATCTAATATTCCAGGTACCATTATTGCAAAGCAAAGCTAAAGTTTACAAAATTGCATTTTTCACAGTTATGATTTAGAAGTGTCAGCCTTGGCTCAGTGGTAACACACTCGCCTCGGATTCAAAGGTCATGATAGAGTTGAGCACATGATCTTGGCTGACACTTCAGTGCAGTCCCGAGAGAATGCTGCGTTATCAGAAGTGCCTTCTTTTGGATGAGATGTTAAACTGCTCTCTCAAGGGCATGTAAAAGATCCCATGGCACTATTCAAAGAAGAGCACTTAAGTTCTCCTGGTATCCTGCCCAGCATTGATCCCTCCAACAACACAAACAATTACTGGTCATTTATCTCGTTGCTGTTTGGGGGGCCTTGCTGTTTTCAAATTGGTTGTTGCGTTTCTCTACATTACAACAGTGACTACACTGTGAAGCACTTGGATTTCACAATCTCAGGACCTCCCAAGTTCTTTCTTTACCATCTCTGAATTTGGATATAAGCAATGAAGACACAAAATTTATTTTCTAGGTGGGTTTGGGGAAAATTTCTCACCCCAGAAATTGATTTTTGTTAACACTTTTTTGATGTATTTTCCAGCATTTTGAGATTATTGTAACTCTGCCTTTCAAGGCAAAAACAACATCCTGGAAGAGTTACAAATATTTGAAAATATTAAAATAAAGTAGTTGTTACAATTGACTCAACCTCTGCACAATCAGGAAATAATAGTGACAGTGGGCCTACATATAATGCATGTACCATAGCTGGATGATATAATGATGGGCCGCAGGCTTATTGAAATTGACTTAAATATTGTAAATTTTTGATGCAGACAAAACTTTGCAAACATCGACTGTCAGTATGACATGCTAACGATTGGCATGCATGTACTTTACATTCTGTACTCCACTTTCAAACCTGGAAGACTTCACTTGATTCCATACCTGGACTAGAGTGGAAGAAATGTTCACAAAATCTCCCTGCAAAAACGGAACTAAGAGAGAGATGATGGACATTGTTCAAAGATCAACATTTTACAAGAAAGTGCATATTAGCTCATAACGTAACTGTAAAGTCAAGAAGCTCCAAGTAAAAAAAAATGCTTTAGTGCAAACAAGCTTGTGCTATCTAGAAATATGAGTTTTGCATTAATACAAAACATTTATACAGGGGATTTAGCAGGATGATACCTGCCCCAGCTCCCTTAAAATAACAAAAAGCAATATACTGCAGATGCTGGATAGCTGGAAAAAAATTAGAAAATGCTGGAAATACTCAGCAGGTCAGGCAGCATCTGTGGAGAGAGGACGGTATTGTTAACATTTCCTGTCTATGACTCTTCGTCGGAACCCTGGAAATCTGAAATAAAAGCAAAAAAGACAAACTACAATTAGAAGTTAGTTATCACTTGCTGGAGAATACTTGGAATGCCCACCACATTTTCGTCATTTCCATAGACTGAAAAGTAGCATTGCCAGTAGAGGGTGGGATTTTTTTTTTTAAAAGGAAGGGTTAATGACAGCAGTTTGAAGGAGAAGGGAATTATACCTAAAGAAAGAATGGTTGGCAAATAGTAGTTGAATGGTGACATGTTAGCCTGGAAGGAAACCAACTGAGCAGATGGCGAGTCTTAAAGGGATTTTCTTTTCTTGGTCAGCCATTTATACTGGCTAAATCTACTTGGTCATATAGTCATCTACATGTGCAATTATATATAGATGTAGAAAAGTACATGATACTAAAACAGTGTAATATTTAAAATCTATAAAAAAAATCATTTCACAAGAGACTAATATGCCCTTTTAGAAAGGTACGTCTTTGACAAGTAACAAGATTTTTGGATAATACAGCCAAGTTTGACTAATAGAGATGTAGCACGTGGAAGATGGAAGTTCCAGTTTACCCTCGGAGTGAGTTTTTTTGTCATAACTGAAAACTAGTGGTCAGCGCTGTGGCTTTATGCCGTGGAGCTTTCTTCACTTAGTAGTGTTTGAAGTAAAGAAAAAGAATTGCTTGCAACCTTTGCACCTGGGAGATGACTTACTGATGATTGAAAATTGCAGCTTCCTTCATATATTTCCCCGACTGGATTTCATACTTGGTAATAATCTGTCAAGACATGCGTTTATCACCTACAGACATCTGGCATCAAAAGGAATTCATTTTATAAGCTATTTTTTTTTACTGAAACATTGGTGTTTTATTGCTATTTTATAGTTTGGTAGAAGTCTTCATTTCAGATATAATGATTTGTTTTTAAAATGAAAGAAATTTCCCTATGTCACATCATGATTATACACATTTTTAATATTTCATTGGAAGAAGCCATCTAAAACCCGAAATGCCATTTTTAGTCAATTGTTTCTAAATTTTTCATGTAATGTTTCACTAGGGCATTGACTAAAGTTTCATTCAATCCCCTTGCCTTGGTAGGATTCAAATTTCCAAGGCAAACATAGCCATTACCAAGTAGGCTACCTTTGTGGAGTCGGAGATCATCTCAAATTTAGTCCTAAGCGGTTAAAAATTATTTTTGGCGATATTGACAGAAACGCTTAATGTATTCACCTGATGGTCCTGCTATTTTTACGGCGGCATCAACCTGTTTAAAATAAAATGGGTTAATATCTGGTATTAAAATAGCAAACACATGAATGTTACATTAACACGATGTGTGTTTGTCTGCTATTATCACCAACAGTAATGTCGAGTCTATAGAGATCTCAGGGTGGTCAGTACAAGACAGAGTTCATTTCTAGCTCTAATAAGTAGGTTACAAAACTAATGTCCATCCGCTATACCTGCATGAGTTAATAGGCTCCAAGTATTGTGATGCAGTACTCTGTTCTATTTAAACTATAGCTATCATTACACGAACACCTCATGATGCTACTTGCAGTTCCTGACAGATTGAAATTCCTAGGAAATAGCCAAAGGACAAAAGTAACCTTTCAGTTCCATTCAGTTTTTTGAGATACTATAATTAGATAGAAAATACTGTATGTTTAATTCACTATAAATGTGCTGATCACACTTTATCCTGTCCATTGTAGTATAAGTAACCTACACATTATGCATCACAGACAGCACCTCTTTATTGTGTGTACGATCCTTCCAATGGTGGGAACTTTTGTTGTTGCTGCAATAATTTTCCTGAAAATATTTTATATACTTTTATCAATACAAGAATGGCAATTTCAGTTATATGCTTACTTTTCAATATTTAACAGTGGCTTTCATGAAAAATAGAATGTGTTGCGTATTTGGGATGTAACACTAAGTTATAAATTTCAGAAACCGTAGAAACAATTTGGCCTCGAGTTTACACTGGGGATGCTAGCGTACGAAAGCTTAACGCAACACTTATTATCCCTTATTTCAATGAAGGGTTTACTTCATTTGGATTACTGCTCATGTCAAAATAGTGAAGGGGTGAATTTCCTTTGAACTTCTCTCGTTGCACGCAATTACTTTGGCAGAAACCCACCCGCCGAAGTTACGGCAGCTCAAGGGAAATTAAGTGTTTTTCCCACCGCATAATTTCAAGATCTATATTCTTTTATTTAGGATGTTTCCCTTAAATTAAGCGTAGGAATTCTGTTAGTCCAAATCTGTCAGCTTATATTAAATCCTGTTTTGAACCAAAAAAATTAATAAATGGAAATGGTTTTAACATATGGTTAAGATCAGAATCATAATGGCAAATCTTGCTTAAAACTAATATGCCAAGATCAAAAACAAATAGGCAAGAGCAATAGTAGATATCTGCCAATCAAAAAGTTGTTTTCAGCAACACTGTTTTCTTTTTAAAAATTCCACCAACTAAGGTGTCTCTCTCTCATACACAAATGTGGGTACAATCTCCAACCATTAGTGTCAAGGTTATAAGCTTTATAGTAGTGAAGATTGAAACATCGGGTTTATATAGCTATGTTCGTTGCCTCAGGCTCTTGTCAATCACAGAGTCAGAAATAAGTGTGTAGAGCAAATAAATGCACAAAAGTTATAGACTTAGCTTTCAAAGCTCTGTCAAAAAACTTCTCTTTAAAACTAATTGCATCAGTAATGTGATATTTCTGTATAAATGCTTTAGTTCTCCCCAGTCCACAGGAAAACTAATTGTAGGGCACCGTAGCTTTAAGCAATTATTCCTAGCTCAAATACCAGCTACTTTATGTTTCTCAGAGTAGAAATTACTGTTGGCAGTATTATCATACAAAGGCTGAATATGCTTGTACTGAATTCCTTCTTGCTCTGTTTAACAGAATTTGGTACAAGTACATTAAGTTTGAGATGTGGGTTGATGCTTCTGTTAAAATAGCAGAGAGGAATTTGATATGACCATTAGAGCATTCATACAGTAACATTGTTCTCTCTAATTTCAATACCTGATATTACTTTATTATACATGCAGCACTATTCCCATGTAACATGCAGTGGAATAGAAATGTTCCTGCAGTGCAAATCACATGATTTTAAAGTACTGTTGTACCATGTGATTTGATTGTGGGAACCTGTTATTCATTACTTTCTGTTAAAGAATAAGTGTACGAGTCTTAAATGCTGAAAATAATTTTTTAATCAGAGAGTTAGTCTTTTAGCTTACGCTCCTTTATTAAGTTCAGCGTGGAGAGCAGTTGAACAAACAGTACAATCAAACATAGATTGTGTTCTTTAATTCCAGTCTCTCTGGGTACAGTAGAGACATCACCTTCAGTATTGTATTACAAACTAACAGCAAAGGTGCTCTTTTTACATTACCTTTCTTTATACTTGGACTCACCTACCGAAACCTATTTAATATGCATAGACTGAGTGTCTCTGGTCACCACTAAAACACTATTTAAAAACAACTGGCTTTGAAACAGCTATTTCCTTACAAAGATTGCTGTATTTTTTTTTAAAACTTAAATTATGAGAGATATTCCTCCAGTCAAACTTGATCTTACATAGAATACTGTATCCTGATCATAGATCCTAAAAGGTTGCAGCACAGATGGAGGCCATTCGGCCCATCGAGTCCATGCTGGCTCTTTGCATGAGCAATCCAGCTGGTCCCACTGCCCTATCCCCATAGCCCTGCACATCTTTTTCATTTCAAGTACTTATCCAGTTCCCTTTTGAAGGCCATGATTGAATCTGCCTCCACCACTCCCTCAGGCAGTGCATTCCAGATCCTAACCATTCACTGTAAAAAAGTTTTTCCTCATATCACCTTTGGTTCTTTTGCCAATCACCTTAAATCTACACCCTCTGGTTCTTAACCCTACCACCAATGGGAATAGTTTCTCTCTATCCACTCTGTCTTGACCCTTCATGATTTTGAATAAGTCTATCAAATCTCCTCTCAACCTTCAACAATCCCAGCTTCTCCAGCCTATCCACATAATTTAAGCCCCTCATCCCTGGAATTATTCTAGTAAATCTCCTCTGCACCCTCTCTAAGGAGTCACATCTTTCCTAAAGTGCAGTGCCCAGAACTGGACAATACTCCAGTTGTGGCCGAACCAGTGTTTTATAAAGGTTCATCATGACTTCCTTGCTTTTGTACTCTATGCCTCTATTCATCAAGCCCAGGACCCCACATGCTTTTTAAAACAGCTTTCTCAACCTGCCTTGCCACTTTCAACAATTTATGCACATATCCCCAGATCCCTCTGTTCCACCACCCCTTTTTAGAATTGCACCCTCTAGTTTATATTGCCTCTCCTCATTTTTCTTACCAAAGTGCATCACCTTGCATTTTTCCACATTAACCTTCATCTGCCACACATCCACCCTTGCTACCAGCCTGTCTATATCCTCTTGAAGTCTATCACTATCCTCCTCACTGTTCATTACCCTTCCAAGTTTTGTGTCATCTACAAATTTTGAAATTGTGCCCTATATTCCCAAGTCATTAATATACATCAAGAAAAGCAGTGGTCCCAGCACAGACTCATGGGGAATACCATTGCACACCTCCCTCCAGTCTGAAAAACAACCAGTCACCACTACTCTGTTTCCTGTCATTTAGCCAATTCTGTATCCATATTGCAATTGCCCCCTTTATTCCTTGGGCCGCAATCATAATAGCAAGCCTACCACATGGCACTTTATCAAACGTTTATCACATCCTTGGGGTCAATTTTCAGATGGCCGAGTGGGTGCCTTCGTGGCGGGGGTCTCCTAAAATTGGGGATTCCCGGAGAAGGTCCGGAGCCTGGCTCCAACCCGCCCACTTCCAGGTGCGCAGCCCCCACATGCGGGACTCTCACCGGCAATCAAAGCTGGCGGGATCCCACTTCAGATCATTATCTGGGTACTTGAGGTTGTTTACAGACCTCATTAGTTGGAAATTTTAGGAGAATTCGGATTTTGGACTACCCAGGGAGTGTTTCCTATGCTGGGGGAAACATTCCCTATTTAAACACATATGTTGCAGCCAGCAGCAGCTGCAAAAGTCCATTTAACAGGTGCGGGGTAAACCCTCATTCATTGCAGCAGGGCACTCGGTCACTTCAAAGTTTTGCCTGTCACACTCTTGTCTCCATGCTCCAAATGATTAAATCATACCCTAAACTTTGCTGTCAAAACACATTTACCTACTTTGTGGACCCCCTCACACCGTCAGGATGGGGGAGGGGGGTCCATTGCTGCATTCATCACTCCATTGGAGGATGACCACCACCAGCCTCCCCAGGCTGGCTGTCCACCTCTGCCACATGGAGCTACACAACACAGTGCTACACAACAGGCACCTGCACAAAGTAGTCATGCAACTACACATACACTCACTGTAGGGTGACCCAATGGGTGGCATCAAGGGTGTTCATGGAGAACCTCATGAAAGGGCATTATTGCACAAGCCAATCAAGAATGGCCAAGACGTGGCAGTAGTGGTGACAATACAATATGTAATGTGAGTTGATCAGAAATCAAATACAAGTAAAAACTATGACAAACCTTCAAATACCCTTGTGCATCCTTCATGCTCATGACATATTTGCCTTATGCTTCCCACTACACACGTCATGCCCTGTGGCTGCAGCACAGGTAGTGGCAGGTTGGGTGAGGCTGACTGTGAAAGATGCAGAGGGCGAGTATGAGATAGAGCCATGAGATTGTATGTGGATTGAGTTGTGGTAGGGGTGGGATGAGTACTGGCGAGGCGAGTAAGTGCAGGTAAGGATGAGCTTTGAGTGGGTGTGAGGAGTGACATGATGAGTAGTGTTGGAAGTGCAGAAGGAGATGTGGGGTGGGGGCGGTGATGTGGCAGACGGAGGGTGGGGAATGAGTAAGTGTACTCACTTTGGCTGACCTACTTAAGTCATTGAAGCGCCTCCTGCATTGTATGCCGGTGCGTGATATGTTGGTGGTGCTGGTGACCTCCTGTCACCTCGAGCCAGGCCTTTGTAGTGGCAGAGGCAGGCCACTTCCTCCCGTCCGCCGGGGAGAAGATCTGTCCTCCTCCTCACCCCATCCAGTAGGGCCTGGAGAAAGGCATCATTAAACCTGGGAGCAGCCTTCCCCTGGGCTGCTCCATGCTGTAATTTTGGCTCTTTCTGCAGCATCAGTGGAGGACTGCCCCTTTAAATAGGGCTCCTCCAGCTGACCGCCTATGCTGCAGGTGCGCAGCCACCCGCTTTGCAGCTTTCCAGGGTTACCCACGCGCCCAGTTGACCCCCCCCCCCCCCAACTGGCAACATGGCTCCCTCCTAATATCAGGCCCCTTTTTTCCTTCCCCTTTGCTCTGATTTTTCTTCACATGTAATAAGGTCAGGGCTAATTTATCAGAGGGACTATCTTTTTTTTGGTCAGCCTTGAGTGATGCCCAATTTGCATCTACACAATTGACATGTTCAGAGACTTCTTTGCTCCAAGGAACTCCCATAGTATATACCAGTATTGACCATCTGTCTCACTTCCCTTTAATTGGGTAGCTATTCAACCCTCAGTCTCACATTGTTTCCCTTCCTCTTATCCAGGTCTCAACACTTTTGCCACCACAACTTAAAACCAGGGGGAAAAAAATGCAGAGAGACAGAGCTTCCACCCCCTCCACAGACACCTCAAACTCCCCTTTCACACACACTCCAACCAAGTATATTATAAACAATAACATCTTAATGGCAGTAAAGATAGCACCTAGCTTCAATGAGGGATGGAGGAAAGATATTATTTTTAAATTGAAGCAATAACAAATATCCCTAAAAATGTATAGATGTCCTGAAGTGTGTATACTACTAACGCACTGATCCATACAACAACCAACTTTCATTTATATAGCACCTTTAACATAGTAAAACATCACCAAACAACATGAGGAGATATTAGCTCTGGTGACCAAAATCTTGGTCAGAGCAGCAGGTTTTAAGGAGCATCTTAAAAAGGATAGCAACAGAGGTTTAGGGAGAGAATTCCAGAGCTTAGGGCCTAGGCAGCTGAAGGCACAGCTACCATTGGTGGAGCGACGTAAATTGGGGATATGCAAGAATTTGAGGAGTGCAGAGATCTCGGATGGTTGTAGGGCTGGAGGAGGTTACAGAGATAGGGAGGGGCGAGGCCATGGAAGGATTTGAGGGAATCCAGAACAAGTGGGCAGAATAATAAAACGAGAGCTAGGCCATCTCGGAGTGATTTCACATAAAGGGTAGTGTAAACACTCTTCCCCAAAAGGCTGGATACTTGGTCAATTGAAATTTTAAGACAGATAGATAGGTTTTCATTAGGCAAAGGTATCAAGGGATATGGAGCAAAGGCAGGTAAATAGAGTTGAGGTACAGATCAACTATGATCTAATTGAATGCCCTACTCACATTCCTATGTTCCCTAACATTAGCCCTCTAAACAGTACTCATTTTTTCTACCCTTTTGGCATTTTAAAAAATGTATACCCAAGTTTTGTCCTGTGTCCCCACTGTTTTGACCTTTGTAATCTTTCATGGACTTTTGGAAGTCCAAGTGCACATCAAAGGGTTTACCACTTTAAAGAAATCAAGGAGGTTCATTAGGCAAGATTTTCCCCAATAGAAAGCTGTTTTGACTGCTATTCTATTTATTCAAGTTTACTCCTGATAATCAATTCCATTAATTGAAGACAGACCAATGGATTTGTAGTTACTGGTATTGATAGTCTGCCCTTGTCAGTTCTATACTTGACTCTCCAAGGCCATAACCTTTTCTTTAAGCTAGTCAACCTTTTTTGTTAATGAACATTCCACAACAAGGACACTTCATAACCTCTATCTTAATGTTATCCCTGTCAGATATTACCTGTACAGCTTGTTTCTCCATTTGATTTTACTGTGTCCCTTTTTATTCACTTCCTCTAGGTGCCTTTTATATTGGCTTGCCTAAGTGAACTCATTCACTTTTAGACCATAGCACAAGCAGATCTCCCACCCCAACCCTAATTCAGGCCACTTTCCCTCTATTACATTCAGCCATACTTATGGAGAAAAAATTATTTCACCAACATGGCATGGACCCAAAGGAATTTACTTGTTTTTTTTCAACCTTTTTGCTCATTGTGATCTTGAGCCTACAACTCAGTCACCTCCAAGTTTCTCCAAGGAGACAGCAGTCAAAGACATTTGGCTATCAGGGATGACTGTTCCAATCATAAGCACCAGCTAGGACAGAAATGCTGCCTCAGGACATAAGGACTTATGCTGAGCACAGTAGATGAGGACCTTCTAATTGGGGTCAGAAATGCATGCTTTGCAAACAGTGGATCAGTAAAAGCTACCCGAATTGCAGCCTAAAGTGAGAACCTTGCTTCAAATTGATGTCATACAAATTCCTATGGTCAAGCTTTGCAAGTACCTTCCACAGCTGACAAGAATCATAAATAAGCCTCATATTCCATGGATCAAGACATGCAACTCACCTTAGCACCTTCTGGTCATACAGCAGGCTTTGATACTAAATAAATTCACCATCCTTCAACATGTATGAAGGTTTCTTCATGTTTGTGCTCCTTCTGGAGGTTGAAAACCTCCATGGAAAATAAATTGAGTCAAGTGAAGCCTCCCCCCCAAAAAAATGGTACTTTCCCATTTGAAGCATGCTTGCTGAAAAATCTATATAAACAGAGGCAATACTTACATAGCCCTTCATTTTGAAGTCAGGTTTGGTTAAAAATAGGTTAGAAATTCAGAAAAAAAACTTTAGTATCAGAAGAAAAAAAAACTCAGTTACTGATCAAATTTAGAGAAACTAACCAACTCCTCTCTCCCTCCCACCCTCTGATTACAACATTTGACAACTGTGTGTTATATGATTTGAGTTTTCTTATTTGGATTGAGGTGGTGGTTGTTTGTGAAAAGAAACACAAATTGCTGTGCTAATTATGACCCAAAGCTTCAGCCAGCCATTCTATTTAAATCAGTTTTGCTATTCAGCAAACAAAAACACTAGAATAAACTGACAATCTAGTGTGATTGGGTGAAAGACCCTCCACCCCCTACAATGGGAGGTAGTAGTTTCACAGCATTTGTCAAACAGATTACAAGGTCTGTTGAATGTCCTGGGCAATCTACAGCCTATTTAAATACATTTTCACCTATGCTCAAAATTTACAAATTTAACTTTTAGGCATATAATTTATGCACTGACTTCACTCTTGCACAGGCCAGGTAGTAAACCAAGTCATGGTAGCTGCAAATAGGGCACTGGTTAACAATCAAATGAGTAGCTCCAGTATAACTGCATCATTAATTAGCTGAACTATTTATCAAGATAGACACTTCAGGCAATTGGAATATCCCTGCAAATTCTGGTATAGACAACAGGATGCCCTGTGGAAAGTGAAGGCATACATGATCTTAAAATGACAGGCTAGGTAGACTTGCTTTGCTGACATTATGGGATAAAACACATGAACATCAAATTATATGGATTTGCTGGCCCCTTCAATTGCTGTAGCTCTGCTAGGATAAAACACATACAGTAGTGAATTAAATACAGAATGGTGACTTAATTCTTCCTGACTTTCACTCACACCTTTAAGAGTGGAATTTAAATAATTAATTTAAGCTTTTTCCTTTATTTAGACAATGCTAATTAGTTGGTTTCAGAACAAGGTTGACAACATTAAAAAGTACTGTAAAACATTATTTTTTTTACATTTTAAAAAACAATACACAAAGTTCATGCTATAGCTGTGCCTCCAAGTTATTAATACTTTCTAATAATTGTTTTGCACTAGGTCTATCGTTTGGTTCAACATCCCAGCAATGATCGATGACTAATCGAATCTTCCGGCCCATCGGAGAGTCATTGAAAACAGATGAAAAAGACGGACGCCGGTTGTAAGCCACCACCGCATACATCACACACTGGCGATCGCCGGAATAGGGCTGATCTCTGCTCAGCATCTGCCAGAAAGTGATCGCAAAAGAGTAAATATCCGCCTTTAAAGTAGCATTGCAACCCCTTAGCAGTTCAGGCGCCCTATGGGTGTAGGTACCAGCAAGGTGGTGTACTTGGACACTGGGAGTAAAGTCATTGCCTGTCACCAGCTTGTGAGAACATCCGAAATCTCCAATTTTACAGCGTCCCGTTTCTGTTATCAACACGTTGGCTGGTTTTATATCCAGGTGGACAATGTTGTGCGAGTGGAGGAAACTCAATCCGTTCACAATGTCACTTGAAAACTTTAAGCAGTCTCCCATGGCCAGCGGGTCTGCACAGTTATAAATCCTATGGTGCAGGCTTGTTCCTCCCGCATACTCCATGATGATCGTGCCCACACTATCCTCAACCTCTGGATCTGCGGGCACAGACGTGGTGGCGGCTACAACTTTCACAATGTTCTCATGGATTAGATGCGCGACGTTCAGCTCAGCCCAGAAACTCTGCCTAGCAGCCAATTTGTTCTTGGTACATTTTCTCACTTTCTTTATTGCCACAGTTTTACCATAATAAGTGCCTTTATAAACCCACCCGAAACCACCTGAACCCAAAAGATCAAGTAGCTCGAGTTCATCCCAAATTACCGTGTACCAAAAGCGTCGCGGTAAAGCCTTATACTGCTTTGCAAAAGAAAAGTGTTGATCTTTTCCTTGGAGCTGGTTGGGACTGCTACAAGGTCTCAGCGTTATAGTAGGCGAAAATCCTTTCGGTAAAATGCGGTGAACTGGGATAGGCGACGGCATTGCTTCCCTCCCTCTCCAGCATACACCGAAAGAGTGGTAGGTACTGACTGCAGCATATTTTATTGCTGGCTATTAATTGATGTCAATAAGTTACATCTGCACATTGTTAGCAAAAGTCCGGCGCTGGCTGGTCAGGACCAGGGCATTGGATAGAACCAAAAATGAACATACGGGATTCAAATAGTGGGGAAATTTGCTGCAATGAAACATATCATTTCGAGCCGGTACTCCTCGGGTCCTTCTCGCTTTCTCAAGAAAGTGAGATTAGGCTGGCTAGCTCTTTTTCGGCCGGTACAGACACGATGGGCCGAATGGCCTCCTTCTGCGCCGTAAATTTCTATGATTCTATGAGTTCAAAGAAAACCTTGTTATCCATTAGCAAGAAATAAAATCAGTGATAATCAAAAATATCGAATGACCGTAAAGATCTTTAAAAGCCGATTTGCTCTTATTTATTCATGATTGAATACGGAATCTTTGAGTGAAACCGTGATAAAAAGATACCAGTTTGCCCCAGTGTCAAGAACCCCAAAAACCTGCTAAAGTCCTACCTCTTTTGTGCCACACCCAATCACAACCAAATTAAACCAAAATCCCATTGTGGTCATTGACTCCAGTCCCTGCAGTGCCCACCGGTTGCGGAAAGCCTCAAGCCTACTGGCACTTTTGAAGTTATTGTGTATGGGTGATTCAAATTGTACTCAGATCTGGATGCCTAGATTTTCCTGCGAATGCTGTGCGATTTTCGGGTGGTATTCGGCAGGTGGATGTGGTGATCCATGTCACCAGATTACCGCCCATTTTAGCACCCACCCAATATTTTGCTGCCTTTTCCAGCAGACAGCAAAAGTGCCCACCATAAAATGGTTGGGTGTATTTAAATAAAATGGTAATATGTGACATTTCTCCTCACTTACGCTCAGTAGCAATCACCCTTATATTGTTGGGGAAGGCAGAAGTCAATTTTAAGAACCAACCAACTATTTTAAACTTTGTGGAATCGTGTTACTCCACCAGTTTTAAACGTTTTATTTGTTTTTTTCATTCCAGACATTACTTTACCATCTGCCTTTGTGCCATTTGCTGTGAAACTCCTTTCCCCTCAAGACAGGGTACGAGATGCCACAGGTGAGGCTACAGGCAGAGGTGCTCCTATCTGCATTTGTCAGAGGAGCAACAGCAACAGCTTGAAGAGGATGTGGAAGACAACCTTTTCTTGGCTGCAAGTAACATTTGTGCACACTGATACATATCTTCTCTTGAGTATCACACCTGGCCACTTCACCAACAGTCCCTGTACATCTTCCCCCTTCCCATCATTAACATTTGATCATCTACAGAATCTTTCCTATGTGCATCAACTCACAGTTCCCAATTATATCACCCCATCAAAGCCACTTTAAATCTTGTCAGGCACAATGACCACATGCACAACCTTAGAGAAATTAGAATTTTAATCAGAACTCATAATGTGTATGTACCTAGTGCTTCAGTGTGTGAAGTATGAACTCAATGCTAATTGAGTGCTCCCCCCAGGTACCTGAGTGGCAGGAGCATGTGGGATGACTGGATGCTTGGTGTTGATATAAGCCTCTTGGGACTGAGGTGGCTCTTCCCTTGCGGCAACTAAGTTCTGATATGTACCTGCTGCAAGCAGCACCTCTTGTGTTGCTTGCTGCGTTGACAGTCTGGCTTTGCCTCCTTTCTGCCATATATGCAGCAATTGCAGGGTCTGGCAGAAGGGCATACATGTGCAGCTAATCTTAGAGACAGCGCCATCATCTGAACACATTCCTGCCATGACACTAGTACTAGGCATTGGCCCTGCATGGCTCGTTATCTGTAGGAAAGCAGCCCTAATAATAACAATGAGATCAGTGAAGCCCTATGAGATCACTTGTCTGTATCTCAGCCCCAATCACTTGGAGGCTGGAAGAGACGATCCTCTCCAATCTGGTGATTCAGGTCTCTATGGTAGCAATCTGAGTATCTATACAGGAAGGACAGATTTCCCTTAGGGCCTTTGTCATGAGGACATGCTGCAGATCTGCCTGGAGCTGATATATGCTCTTCAGTTGATAGTGACCTCTCCAGAACCTCTGGTCTGCAATATTATCCTCATATTCCATCCCAGCTGTTCCTGTATAAAATCATACAGCACAGAAGGAGGCCATTCAGCCCATTGTGCCAGTGCCTGCTCTCTGAAAGAGCTAATACTTAGTCCCACTCCCCTGCTCTTTCCCCATAGCCCTGAAAATTCTTTCCTTTTTAAGTATTTATCCAATTCCCTTTTGAAAGTTACTATTGAATCTACTTTCACCACCCTTTCAGACAATGCACTCCACATCATAACAAATCACTGAGTAATAAAATTCTCCTCATCTCCCCCTGGACTTTTTGCCAATTATCTTAAACCTGTGTCTTCTGGTTACTGAGCCTCCTGCTAGTGGAAATGTTTTCTCCATATCTACCCCATCAAAACCTCTCATCATTTGAACACCTCTATGCCCTAAGGAGAACAATCCCAGCTTCTCTAGTTTCTACACATAACTGATTCCCCTCATTCCTGGTACCATTCTGGTAAATCTCCTCCGCACCCTCTCCAAGGCCTTGACATCCATCCTAAAGCATAACTTCCTTGCTTTTGTACTGTATGGGTAAATTTTAACCCCCAAGAACAGGTGGGTTGGGGGTGTAAAAATACTCCGTTTTCAGAGCAAGACAGCATCCAGCTCCAACATACCTGCTTCTGGGTTTAACCCAGGCTTTCTCTGCATGTGGAGAGCAGACACCAGGGGCCCGATATTAGGAGGGCAGCGGGGGGTCGACTGGGCGCATGGGTAACGCGCCCAGTGAAATCGGGGTGCTCTGCATGCGATTGCAGCTTGATTGAAGGTACTTACCTTTGCTTCCGGGTTTCGCGCTGGAAAGCTGCGCAGCGGGCGGACTGTGCATGCGCAGCATAGGCTGTCAGCTGGAGGAGCCCTATTTAAAGGGGCAGTCCTCCACTGACTGATGCTGCAGAAAATATGCAAAATTACAGCATGGAGCAGCCCAGGGGGAAGGCTGGTCCCAGTTTAATAATGCCTCACTCCAGGTCTTATTGGATGGGGTGAGGAGGAGGGGGAGGACAGAGATCTTCCCCCCAGCGGGCGGGAGGAAGTGGCCTGCCTCTGCCACCAAGAAGGCCTGGCTCGAGGTAGCAGAGGAGGTCACCAGCACCACCAACATATCGCGCACCTGCATACAGTGCAGGAGGCGCTGCAATGACCTAAGTAGGTCAGCCGAAGTGAGTACTATTACTCATTCCCCTACACTCCGTCTGCCACATCACCGCCCCCACCCCACATCTCCTTCTGCACTGCCAACACTACTCTATCACATCACTCCTCACACCCACTCAAAGCTCATCCTAATCTTACCTGCACTTACTCACCTCGCCAGTACTCATCCCACCACTACCACTCAACCCAATCCTCATACAATCTCATGGCTCTATCTCATACTCACCCCCTGATGCATCTCTTTCACGGTCAGCCTCACTCAACCTGCCACTACCTGTGCTGCAGCCACAGGGCATGCATCACATATGTGTAGTAGGCAGCGTAAGGCAAACGTGTCGTGAGCATGAAGGGGATGCACAAGGGTGTTTGAGGGTTTGTCATGGTTTTTACTTATATTTAATTTCTGATCAACTCACATTACATATTATATTGTCACCACTACTGCCACGTCTTTGCGAATCTTGTCTGGTTTGTGCAATAATGCCCTTTCCTGAGGATCTCTATGAAGACCCACAACTGATGCCACCCATTGTGTCACTGCAGAGTGGGTGTAGGTGTATTTGCAGACGACTGAAAGACGTCGGCGATGTCCTCGGTGGCACCCTGGAAGGATGCGAAGGAGAAGTTGTTGATGGCAGTGTTGACTTTGACAGCGACAGGTAAGAAGATGGTGCTCGGGCCAGCCAGGAGCAGCTCGGCATGAAGGAGGCTGCAGATGTCCACGACTACATGTCGAGTCACTCTGAGCCTCCGTGTGCACTGCTGCTCAGAGAGGTCCAGGAAGCTGAGCCTCAGTCTGTTGACCCTGTGGCGAGGGTAGTGCCTTCTGCGATGTATCTCTCTCTGCCGTTGCCCTCCCTCCTGCTGTGCAGATGGATGTGTCACAGCACTGTGTTGTGGGGCTCCACGTGTCAGAGGTGGACGGTATGGCCGGCGAGGCTGGTGATGCTGTTCGTCCTCCGAGGAGGTCATAACTGCAGCTACGGCGGCCCCCATCCGGAAGATGTACATTTGAGAGGGTCCGCAAGGTAGGTACATGTGTCTGGACACCGGGGTAAGTGTGCAAGTTGGTGAATTTGATTGTCAGGGGGAGGGTGGTGGAGGCCAAACTTTGTCCAAAGTGACAGAGTGGCTTCCTGCAAAGAGTGAGGGTCTCCCCCCCCCCACACCTGTCAAATGGACCTTTGCAGCTGCCACAGGCTGATAGCTGCAACACGTCCATTTCAACTGGGAGTGTTTCCCCCAGTACGGGAAACAGTCCCAGTTGACTTGAAAATCCCACCCCTCCTAAAATATCAGGTCAATCAGGTCTGTAAACAACCTGAAGTACCTGGTTAATTACTTTAAGTGGCATCCCGCCGGCTTTAATTGCCGGCGGGAGTCCCACCAGCGGGAGCTCCGGACCTGCCCCGAGAATCCCCGATTTTCGCAGCCCCCCCTCCACGAATGCACCCGCTCGGGGGTGCGAAAATGGAGCCCCAGGAAGTCCCGTCCCCACTTAAAGCCGGCGGGCCTATACTTAAAAGGACAATTACCTCGTTGAGATACTTGAGGTACTTAATATTTTGTGTGTTGAAATAATAAAATGAATTTAACCTTACCTGTTCTGGATCCATGAGGTGAGTGCCTTTATTGCACTGCTTGTGGGCCCAGAGGAGCAGGAGTGCTTCATCCAGGCCCAACACGCTCACCTGGCCGACAGGACCCCCACGATCGTCCGACCCTCCCCCCCAATGATGCCCCCCACCCGACGGTGGATCCCCTCCCCCATGGTGGACCCCACCTACCTCCAACTCTTCACCCAACCTCCAATCTTCTTCTCAGCCTCCCGATCTCTTCCTCGCCCCCCCCCCCCGGCCCACACCTCCTCCCTCTGATCCCTGGCTGCAACCTGCTGCAGCTGGTCTTCCTGGCTGACAGCCAATAGCCTGTCAATCATGCTAGCTGCCGGGCGCGAAACCTGCAAGTGACATTGATGAGCCTCATTATCGCGACCCGCCCACTTACCTTCTCATCTGGAAATCATCCCCCCACCCTGCTCCCTTCCAGGCTGGAAGTTAAAATTTGCCCCTATGCTTCTATTAATAAATTGTAAACAATTTTACAACACCAAGTTATAGTCCAACAATTTGATTTGAAATTCACAAGCTTTCGGAGGCTTCCTCCTTCCTCAGGTGATTCACCTGACGAAGGAGGAAGCCTCCGAAAGCTTGTGAATTTCAAATAAAATTGTTGGACTATAACTTGGTGTTGTAAAATTGTTTACAATTGTCAACCCCAGTCCATCACCGGCATCTCCACATCTATTAATAAAGCCAAAGATCCCACATACTTTTTTGACAGCCGTCTCAACTTGTCCTGCCACCTTCAAAGATTTGTGTATGTGCACTCCCAAGCCTCTCTGTTCCTGCACCCCCTTTAAAGTTGTACCATTTAGTTTATATTGCCTCTCCCCATTCTTCCTACCAAATTGTATCAATTCATACTTCTGTGTTAAATTTCATCTGCCATGTGTCTGCCCATTTCACCAGTCTGTTTATGTCCTCCTGAAGTCTGCTACTATCCACCTCACTGTTTACTACATTTCAATACTTTGAGACAACTGCAAACTTTGAAATTAAGCCCCCATTACCCATGTCCAGTCATTAATATATATTAAAAAGAACAGTGGTCCTGATACTGACCCTTGGGGACACCACTGTATACTTCCCTCCAGTCTGAAAAATGCCGTTCACCATGACTTTCTACTTTCTGTCTCTCAGCCAATTTCATATCCATACAGCCACTGCCCCTTTAATCCCATGGCCTTCAATTTTGCTTACAAGTCTATTACGTGGTACTTCATCAAACGCCTTCTGAAAGTCGATATACACAACATCAACCACGCTACCCTTGTCAATCCTCTTCATTATTTAATCAAAGAACTCAATCAAGTTAGTCAGACATGATTTGCCTTTAACAGATCCTCATTGGCTGTCGTTTATTAACCCACGTTCTTCCAAGTTTGTGACCTCTAATCTGTATACTCCTGTTCTATGCATTCCTCTCTGGCTCCCCATAGGTGGATGTCTTTGGTGGTGCTTGAGAGAGACAGTGATTGATGGTATGTGCAATAAAGTGTTGGCAAGACTGGAACAAGAAGGGCCTCGTTGTTCATTTCGGTCCTTTGTTTCTTCTCCCTCAGACACATCTAGAGGAAAAGAAGCAGGTTAGAATAGGTTGCTGCAAAGCAGAAGTCACATGTCACTTTCAGCAGGGGTAATATGAGGGTTTTATGCCAGGTAATGTAAGGTACAATAGGATGAGAAGAAAGAGACTCTAACTACATAATTAACTCTCTGATGCAGTGCATGTAAAAACAGGTTGTTGCTGAGATTGTTGGAGCTGGGTGCCCTGCTTCTTCTATGTGGTGCTGTTACCCATCCCAGCCTTGAAGCAGCAAGAGCACAGTTACAGGTGGAGGCACAAGTATCAAGAAAAGAACAGCAAAGACATGTCCAGCAAATAGTTAACCTTTATGCAGCCAGCACTGGAACTAAACCATTTTAAATAAGCAGACGTAGTTAAAGTGAAGTATTATCTGCTTCCAAGTACGAAAAGTCACATGATGGTCAAAGTGATTGCTCCACTCACTTCTGGACCTGCTCCTTTAAGGCAGCAACAACTTTTAAAGCCCCATAGATGCTTGGGTTTCTTCCCCATTGTGGACACATGTCCAATAGTGCTGGCCCATATCAGGAAAAATAGCCCAAGACAAAATTGGGGTGCAAAGTTTATCCTTCCGACGGAGTGCGCTTCTGAAAAATCTAAGGAAAAATCTATCCTTTAATCTTTTACGTGTCATAAGGCCTACTGCATTAAAAGCTGTTTCTGAGCTGTCAGCTCCTTGGGGGTATGTGAGCATTTTTGAAGTTGTTCGTCAGTTGTTGCTAGTTTTCTAGGTTGGTACATATGCAGTCCACTACTGGCAATCTTGTAAATATTGCCGCATGTATTCATTAGAAAAAAATGATTTATACTAGAGAGTTAAGAAACGTGACCTTTCTCTTTGTCTTCCTCGGAAACAAATGCTTTGAGTGGTTTCTCAATATCTGTTGTTTTAGAATAGCTGTCTATATTGATCAATTCATGGTGAATGGAGAATTGTACTGTTGTTTGTTGAAAGCAGGCAATGTTAATGGGTGTCAATTATTGGGAAAGACAATTGGTAAAATGTACAGTTCTTGAATTCAACATTATCACTGAGGCCATTGATGAATCAATTGGAGGAAGTTTTTGATGAATATAATAACAACACATCTCATCCAATGAACACAATATGAAAATAATAAAATAACTTCTAAAACCAGAATTTGACATAATTTGACATGCAGATATCAACAATTTGGTGAAAACATTTATCAACTCTACAACATCTTTTACAGTGAATTCTGGCAATATTTAAACATAAATTAACATGAAAAGACTAAAAAAGATCTGACGTGTGTTACCAGAATAAAATGTATTATGTAGCAAAGGCTGAACGAAGACAGTGGGCTAGATTTTCCTCAGTGGTGAATGAAGCACCAAAATAGCATTCATGCCAGTCAGTATAACCCTTCCCAAAACCAACCCAATTTTTCTCAGTACACATTTATGATATATTCGTGGTGGACTGTTCGTGCCCTCTATAGGCAATCCACCTCTGGCAGGAGAAGCAGATAAAAATATTGTTACAGCATCTCAAAGGGGCAAGGAAGCCATTTTGTATCAGTAACAATTTTGCTCACTGTAATGTCTGAGACTGGTGCATATCAGGTTACCCACCCACATACAAATTTAAAGATTCTGCAGCTGAAGTGTTACGGTCTGACATCTAGCAAAGAAGGACCCAGCTTTTTGGCCCAGAGGCACAGAAACCCATAAAGGCCATGATGTAATCTGTGTAGGGGACTTCAATGTCTATCACTGAGAATGACTCAGTAGCATTACTACTGACCGAGCTGGCCGAATCCTGAAGGACATAGCTGCCCGATTGAGCCTGCGGCAGCTGGTGAGAAAACCAACACAAGGGAAAAACCTACTTGACCTCGTCCTCTCCAATCTACACGTCGCAGATGCATCTGTCCATGACAGTATTGGTAGGAGTGACCACCGCACAGTCCTTGTGGAGACGAAGTCCCGTCGTCACACCGAGGACACCGTCCATCGTGTTGTGTGGCACTACCACTGTGCCAAATGGGATAGATTCAGAACAGATCAAGCAGCTCAAAACTGGGCATCCATGAGGCGCTGTGGGCCATCAGCAGCAGCAGAATTGTATTCCACCACAATCTGTAACCTCATGGCTTGGCATTTCCCTCACTCTACCTTTACCAAGAAGCCAAGGGATCAACCCTGGTTCAATGAGGAGTGTAGAAGAGCATGCCAGGAGCAGCACCAGGCATACCTAAAAATGAGGTGCCAACCTGGTGAAGCTACAACACAGAACTACATGCATGCTAAACAGCGGAAGCAACATGCTATAGACAGAGCTAAGCGATTCCACAACCAATGGATCAGATCAAAGCTCTGCAGTCTTGCCACATCCAGTGTGAATGGTGGCGGACAATTAAACAACTAACGGGAGGAGGAGGCTCCGTGAACATCCCCATCCTCAATGCTCAATGATGGTGGAGACCTGCACATGAGTGCAAAAGACAAGGCTGAAGTGTTTGCAACCATCTTCAGCCAGAATTGCCGGGTGGCTGATCCATCTCGGCCTCCTCTCGAGATCCCCACCATCACAGAAGCCAGTCTTCAGCCAATTCGATTCACTCCATGTGATATCAAGAAACGGCTGAGTGCACTGGGTGCAACAAAGGCTATGGGCCCCGACAACATCTTGGCTGCAGTGTTCTCCAGAACTAGCCTCTAGACAAGCTGTTCCAGTACAGCTATAACACTGGCATCTACCCAACAATGTGGAAAATTGCCCAGGTATGTCCTGTCCACAAAAAGCAGGACAAATCCAATCCGGCCAATTACCGCCCCATCAGTCTACTCTCAATCAACAGCAAAGTGATGGAAGGTGTCGTCGACAGTGCTATCAAGCAGCACTTACTCACCAATAATCTGCTCATCGATGCTCAGTTTGGGTTCTGCCAGGACCACTCAGCTCCAGATCTCATTACAGCCTTGGTCCAAACATGGACAAAAGAGCTGTATTCCAGAGGTGAGGAGAGAGTGACTGCCCTTGATATCAAGGGCATTTGACCAGGTGTAGCATTAAGGAGCCCTAGTAAAATTGAAGTCAATGGGAATCAGGGGGAAAACTCTCCAGTGGCTGGAGTCATACCTAGCACAAAGGAAAATGGTAATGGTTGTTGGAGGCCAATCATCTCAGCCCAGGACATCGCTGCAGGAGTTCCTCAGTGCAGTGTCCTAGGCCCAACCATCTTCAGCTGCCTCATCAATGACTTTCCCTCCATTATAAGGTCAGAAATGGAGATGTTCACTAATGATTGCACAATGTTCAGTTTCATTCGCAATCCCTCAGATAATGAAGCAGTCCGTGCCCGCATGCAGCAAAACCTGGACAACATCCAGGCTTGGGCTGATAAGTGATAAGTGACAAGTTCCAGGCATCTCCAACAAGAGAGAGTCTAACCACCTCCCCTTAACATTCAATGGCATTACCATCACTGCATCACTACCCCACCATCAACATCCTGGGAGTCTCCATTGACCAGAAACTTAACTGGACCAGCCACATAAATACTGTGGCTACAAGAGCAGGTCAGAGGCTGGATATTCTTTGGCGAGTGACTCACCTCCTGACTCCCCAAAGCCGTTCCACCATCTACAAGGCACAAGTCAGGAGTGTGATGGAATTTTCTCCACTTGCCTGGATGAGTGCAGCTCCAACAACACTCAAGAAGCTCGACACCATCCAAGACAAAGCAGTCCGCTTGATTGGCACCCCATCCACCACCTTAAACATTCACTCCCTTCAGCACTGACGCACTGTGGCTGCAGTGTGTACCATCCACAGGATGCACTGCAGCAACTCCCCAAGGCTTCTTCGACAGCACCTCCCAAACCCGCAACCTCTACCACCTAGAAGGACAAGGGCAGCCAGTGCATGGGAACAACACCACCTGCACGTTCCCCTCCAAGTCACACACCACCCCAACTTGGAAATATATCACCGTTCCTTCATTGTCACTGGGTCAAAATCCTGGAACTCCCTACCTGACAGCACTGTGGGAGAACCTTCACCACACGGACTGCAGCGGTTCAAGAAGGCGGCTCACCACCACCTTCTCAAGGGCAATTAGGGATGGGCAATAAATGCTGGCCTTGCCAGCGACATCCACATCCCATGAATAAATAAAAAAATGATATAGGTCCATGGGCATGGTGGCCTTGTCAGTGAATTCCAACTTCAAGAACTCGTGCACAGCTGCTAAATACTAAAAGAAGTCCACTAACTCTTCCAGGGCAGCCATGGTAACAGGAGGCAGTCATATCTTGCAACAGTGAACAGTGTATTGTAATAGCCGTGGGTTTCCAGTTGCAACCACCTTGCTTTCACTGCAAACACTGTTAGCAACTAACCACCTATGTGCAGAAGGTATCACACTACCATTCACACTCCCTTTCTTCACCTGCAATTGTTCCTTTATGCACAACTGAACATGTAGGGAAGCTGTGAAGGACTCACATGATATGTAATTACTTGTCAGCATCTGTTCATACCTGCATTAAGAATGCCTTCTAAACCTAATTGCATTCCATCTGATGGCGTGCAGAGTGCATTCGCGCTCTCTGTTTTCTTATTAAAGAGAAAATGACAACAAAGACAAGGAAATATTACGCCAATCCCCCAAGGCACCTGCTGCAAAATACCAGCTAGCCACTCGGAACCTTGAGCCACTGTAGAAGTAGGAGCCGTTTTTGTCACTGACAGGATTTGTTTTTATTTGTTCATGGTTTATGGGCAATGCTGGCAAGGCTACATTCATTGCCCAGCCTGGAGAAGGTGGTGGGACTTCTCCTTGAACCACTGCAGTCCTTGTGGTGATGATATTCCCACTACGCTGTTGGGTAGAGAATTTCAGGATATTGACCCAGCGACGATGAAGGAAGAGCAGAATATTTTGAAGTCAGGGTGGCGTGAACTTCTAGATCATTGTGTTCCCACAACATTGCTGCTCGTCTTACGCAGTGGTACAGGTCATAGGGCTGAGAGGTGCTGTTAAAGTGTCCTTGCTGATTTGCTGCAGTACATCCTGTAGCTCATACCTACTGCAGCCATAATGCACTGGTGATGGAGGGGTGGATATTCAGTCCAATACAGGGGCAATATCAAGTGAGTTGCTCTGTCCTGGCTGGTACTGAGCTTCTTGAGCTTTGCTGCTGCTGCACTCATCCAGGTGAGTGATGAGTATCCCATCACATTTCTGAGTTGAGCCTTGTAGATGGTAGAGACGTTTTGAGGTGGTAGGGAGGTGAACCATTCATCGCAGAGTACCCAGCCTCTGCCATGCTCTTGTCGCCATAAAGTTGATATAGTTGGTCCAGTTAAGCTTCTGGTCAATAGTGACCTCCAAGATAGTGATGTGGGGAAATGGCTGAAATTCCTCATTACGTTGAGATAACATTACCCGGCACTTATGTGGCACAAATGTTACCGCCATGTGTCAGCCCAAGCCTGGATGTTGCCCTGTGACATGGTCTGTTCCATTATCGCAGTAGTTGTGAATTGAACTGAATACTGTGAAATCAGCAGCGATTAGTCTCACTCCTGACTTTAAAATGGAAGGAAGATCATTGATGAAGCAGCTGAACATGGTTGAGCTGAAGACGCTTTCCTGAGAAACTCCTGCGTTGAGGTCATGTGACTGTGATGTTTGGACTCCGACAACCAGAACCACCTTCCTGCGTGTCAGGTATGATTCCATTAATTCCCATTGACCTCAGTTTTGTGAGGGCTCTTTCAGTTCCTGCATCCATGTCTGGATCAAGGCTATGCCAAGGTCTGGAGCCGAATGGTTCTGGCAGAACTTGAACTGAGCATTGATGAGCAGGCTACTTGTGAGGAGGTGTCACTTGATGGCACTGTTGATGACTCCTTCCATCACTTTACTGATGATTGGGAGGAGGCTGATATGGCAGTAATAGGCTAGGTTAAATTTATCCTGTTTTTTGTGGGGAGGACATGCCTGGGTAATCTTCCACATTGTTAGGTAGATGCCAGTGTTATAGCTATACTGGAATATACCACACGGACTGCAGTGGTTCAAGAAGGCGGCTCACCACCACCTTCTCAAGGGCAATTAGGGATGGGCAATAAATGCTGGCTTTGCCTGCGACACCGACATCCCATGAACGAATAAAAAAAATAGCTTGGTTAGAGAAACAGCTATCTGTGGTGTATATGCCATCAGCATTACAGCCAGGATATTATCAGGGTCTATTGCTTTTGTTGCGTTCAGTGCACTCAGCTACTTCTTAATATCACATGGAGTGAATCAAATTGGCTGCACGCTGTCATCTGTGATTGTGCAGACAATGGGAGGAGGCTGAGTAGAATGGTCCACACAGCACTTCTGGCTTGCAAACACTTCTGATTTGTCTCTTGCACTGACATGCTGAGCTCCACCATGGTTGAGGATCGGAATACTCATGGAGTCTCCTTCTTCTATTACACGCCTGGTTGTCCACCGACATTCTCAACTGGATGTGGTAGGGCTTGATAAACTGCTTCACTGTCAAGAGCCTGCTGCTTTTTGTGTTTAGTATGCAGATAGTCCTGTTTAACAGCTTCAATGGGTTGGTACCTCATTCTAAAGTATTCCTGGTGCTGTTCCTGGCATTCCCTTCTGCACGTTCCATTTAATCAGGGGTCTCCTGGCTTAATTGAGGAGTGAGGGATATGCTGGGCCATGAGGTTACACATTATGGTGGTATGCAATTCTGCTGCGACTGATGGCCCACAATGCCTCACAGCTGCCCAATTTTGGGCTTCTAAATCTGTCTTTAGTCTGTTCTGCTGAATGGGATGATTGAGGAGTCTGGGATGTCGGCTGAGAGATATGATTCTGTACAACTACGTGAGACTTTTGCTAAACTAGTCTGTGGGACAGCTCTCCCAAGTTGGGCACCTGTACTTTGCTGTTAGATAGGAGGTCATTGCTGGGTTAAATGGGCTGAAAGCCCATGTTTTAGTCCTGATCGTTGTTTACAGGTCCATCTGATTTTTTTTCCTTTTTTTGACACTTTGTAACAATTGTTTACAACTGAGTGACTTGCTAGGCCACTTCAGAGGACATTAAGAGTTAACCACATATTATGGAACTGTTTAGGACAGGCCGGACAGAGGTGGCAGGATTTCTTTCTTGAAAGGCGTCAGTGAATTAATTGAGGTTTTATGACAATCCAGCAGTTTATTAAATTTAATTTCACAATTTACCATGGTGGAATTTGGACTCAACCTCTGTAATAGTAGTCAGTACCATAATCACTATATTACCATACACTATGGCCTCAATTTTAATCCCCCTGATGGGCAGGAAAGGATCAAGCAAGGCGTTAATATCTTGAAAATTGAAATCCTGCCACGTTAATATTAATGGCACAGTTCAGGCCATTGACGAGGCTCTTGCTAAAAGCAGGCGGGGGCCTACTTAATATGCAAAAGTCATGGCATGATGATGGCATCGGCGCTGCAACGTAATATTAACGGCAAGCCAGTGGGAGTCCCACACTGTACCATGGTGGGAGGAGCTGTCTGGCCAGAAGAGGCCATGGCAAGTTTCAAAAAGTCTCTCTCTTTGAACTCGAGGGGCAGGAGGAGCAGGATTGATACCCCCAGGACCCTCAAGGAGCCCTTGGGGTTCCTCGGCTCAGCCTACACCCGTTCACGACGGAATCCCCAGCGACCCCAAATGCCTTGGAACCACTCCTCCCACTGACTGCCAGGGACCGTTACCACGGGTCCTTGGCTGCAGCCTCCTGCGCCCAAATTTCTGCTCCTGTCCGCTGGCCAGGATCTGAATCTGGCTGGGTGTCGGGCAGGATTCCGCAAGGTTTTATTTAAATGAGGCCCTGCTGTTAAGATCGGCATGGCCTCCATGTCACTGAACTATCCAGGTGCGCCGCCCACTCCCCTGCACCATTCCTGCCCCTCTGTAAAAATTGATGCCTATGAGTCCTGCAAATTGAAAAATGGGTAAAAAAAAAAATCAAAGAACTGAAGTAATTCTCATGTTTTGATCTATCTCAACATCATTGCATAATTATCAAATCTTAATTTAATGTTACAACAGTATTTGTGGAAACTAAAATAACACTTTAGACCAGTGGAGCTGCAGCGGAACTGTTTTATTATAGTAAATTTGCTTACAAAAATGCAGGTTATCTGGCACAATAAATAATCAGTTTGCTTTTGAAGCATTTCTTTGGATGTAAAGATTAAATTCTATAAAGTTTTACTGCAGCTTTAGGTTGTGAAAGCTATCTTACACATCTTTTATGCCTATATTTGTACAGATACCAGTAGTATGTAAATACATTGATAAGTGTATACATTGTAAGCAACATATTTCCCATTGTGAACAGGATAACAATTGTTGAAATGCAAAGAACAAGTACAAAAGTCCAATTTGGAATGCAGTTAGTTTCTTCTATTCCATCAATTTTAGTTTAAACTAAAATAATATCTTTAAACCAGTAACATTAAATATCTAATTATGTTTACATCTTTTTAACATTCACTTAAAATCTGTTTAAACCATGCACTTCCATGATGCAAAGGAGGGAACAGTTGTTGGAATCTTTCAGTTCTTCATGGGGATGCACAAAGTGGATGCATCAAGCAACAGATTTAGTAATACCTTGGGGGAAGAGAGGGAATGATTTTATGCACAAAATGCTCGACAATACTTTTACAGAATTAAATGCACTAGAGTTCATGTGGTTCCAGCAAACCTCCACTATACAGAGATACAAGGAATACTAACTCCTGATCGATTTTGATCAGGTCTTAAAACTTTCCAATAGTTTTTTGCCACAACTGCATAACAATATGTTGTGGCTTCACATTAAGGTTATGGTGTTTAGGGGTGTTGCAGCATTCAAGCCATTGCTGATATTCCATACTTTGATAACTGCATCATACAATTATTGTAATAAACTAAGAAAGGGAAGGTTTATAGCACCGTGAGGACTGGTTTCCTCTAACCAATGTGCATTAGCAGCAAAGTATATACTTCAAAAAAAAGTTGCAGGAGTGTTCCCCATCCAATTTGCTTCACTTGTACCACAATAGTTTCACCCAGGTGTTTACTTTCTCATCTGTATAAATATATTTATTTAGAGGGAGCTGATGGGACGGCAGCAGCAAAGAACTATCATGTCATATACTGGTTATTATAATGTTGTCTTTTAAAAAAACAAGACACTCCCTAAGTGAGACACAGAAACTCTGTGCAAGTAAAGCAAATATGACAATTAAAAAAAACACTGACATTTGTACCTGCTAAAAGTTAAATAGAAAATGTAAAATTTTATATACAAGAATTGTTTTATAATCTAATGCTCTAATAATAGAATATGAAATCTAATGGCACTTGAAACAAATTTGTAATGATGATTATATGTATGACCTTCAAGAGATACTCTTAAAGGGTTAAGGTATATGAAAGTGCTAAAAATATAGGTTATTTTGCACATGTTCTGTAGACAAAGCTGCAACTTACACTATTCACTATATACTTGTGTGTTGCAACAATAGTCTAAAACATGTTACTCAGTAATGCATCTATAAAAAACTGCACCTTTGTACAACTTTGAAAAAATACATCTAACATTTATGAAAATTCAATTTCTCAAGCAGCATGCACTTGCTTGTGCTTTAGTTGACATATGAAAAATATAATATATATAAAATAATCATGTGTGAAAGGGTAACTGTTTAAAGTTCACTTACTTATTGAATTGGAGTTTGGATTCAATTTGAATGCCAGAATTGAAAACAATATCCATCCAGTTGATTTAGTTTTGGGAGATTATTTTATTCTCAACATCAGATTTTTTTCATTTAACACAGGTTGGTTTGAATTAGTTGTTGTCCTTTGATTTTTTTTCCCTCCTATTATGTGTTGTGGGGTTTTTCCTCCAGACACCTCAATTGGTTGTTCTATTTATTCTAAACCAGAAGACGTCCTCAAATGCAAATGTTCTCTCTGGTCTAAACCTAAAGACAACTCAATGTCAGAAGGTGTATTTAAATGAGGCATTTCCAATGTAAATAAGTGCCCTTCCTTTAATAGGCGGTTAACATACCATAGACCTGGATTTGTAGTTTCATGTACAGATTGTGTGTAAAACATAGATGGGTGTCTGTAAACAATTTACCCACTGGCTATCTTTATACCATTTCCCTTTCAGCTGTGTTACAACCACACTTATATTTGCTCAGTCTGCCTCAGTGTCTGTGCAAGGAAATCTGACTACAGTTTTAAATATAAGGGGTAATTTCTCAACTTTGCATTGCTGGCAGAGAGCCTCAGCAGTTGGAAGAACAATTCGAAATTTGGGTGTGCGTGTGCATTATTTTCCAACCATTTAAAATTAATGGTTGAAAAATTGTGTACAATGTGCACTTGAATTTTCAATAAGTACTTCTGGCAGATGAAGCTCCTTGCTATAATGCAAAGTTGCAAAATTACCTCTATAGCATCTATATAATTAATGTTGGTATATATAAAAATAAAACTGGCTACAGCATTTGATTGGTTCAGTACATAATGCAATATAGATTGTTGGTTTACGTTTTTAAATAATGTAATGTACCAATATCCCAGTTTTCTTCCCCAATACTTTCAGTGGGATCTATGAAATCCTGCATTTATTCCATTTGCCTCACGTTTTGAACGCATCTCTAAAGGGATACTTACTTTTTAAAAAATAAAACTATCTATGCACATTATCCTGTGGCTAATGAACTTCATATAAAAAAGGACTATAGATGATTTTATGCTGTTGCTTGCTTCAATCATCTACCCACGAAAGGGAGAGGGGGAAAAACACATCTATTCAGCAGCATTGGCATTTTATATACTGAATAATATTGTACACAATAAGCACCAATCCTACCATGCTGAGTAAATGTCCACCATACAGTCAAAACCAATGGCGTGACTAACATCTGAAGTGTTTCTTAGTCACAGTTCAAAATTCTAATGTACGCTTCAAAATTTAAGTGCTAAGCCTTTTACTAATTTAAAAACAGTAGACTCATTTTATGTGAATGATCAAATACAAATACTAACTTTCAAATCCAGGTAGCAATTGTAATAGGTTACAGGCAAAAATAAAAAAGTTCCTTTTCTTTAAGGCTATCTTTGGGCATGGGCTAGATTTCCACCCAATGACAGTGAATGTACACTAAATCTTCAATACTCACGTAGCTTCAAAATTTAAAACTGAACCACTGCAAGACTATACCTCCAATTATATGATTTCCAAGTCTAAAAACTTAACAGGTTTCAGCTCTTATAAACTGTAAGAATTATATATCCAACACAATTTGAGTTCAGTTTGAGAGGGAAGTGCAAACATCATATACAGAAGTTTGCTAATATATAATAGTTACTGCACTTCAAAAAAAGTAATTCATCACGTAAAGAATTTTGAGACATCTTGATGTGAAAAGCACGTGAAATGCAAGTATTATTTTAACAAATGCAGAAGTACCTGTATTACTTATTACCATCATTGGTGACGTCGCAAATGTCTCCAGTTATTTTGTTTGGGCATCTACTGCTAATAACACGACTTGGAGAGTTGTGGGATGGTCAGTATTCCAATGAGTTATTAACCTGATCAAATATCAATTTATAATTGGGTGTTCAATACCATTCAATGAATTTGCACATGCTAACATGGATAACTAAAAACTTACTTATTTAAAAAGCATCTTCAATTTCAATTTCAGAATACTTCTGAATTATAGATACCATCAGAAGTGCATGTTTAATTTTATTTTTGTCCTACTTTTATCTTGTAGAAGGCTCATCATCACCACAAATCCTTCTCTAACTAGTCCTAAAGTATAGTTGTGGTCATGGAAATCTCCATAATCTACCAAGCAAAGTAACAGCCAAAAATATTACAGTTATTCAAAATACATTAGATGCCATGAGTGAATGCACTAGAGTGATAAATCTTGATGGGCCGAATGGCCTTTTCATTCCTGACTTTTCTTACGTTTCTATTGAACAACTAACAATGCAGCTCCAATTAAATATCGATAGGTGGGGATGAAATTTCTGCCTTTACTAATTTTAATCACCATTTTATAGTCATGTCAGTTTTTTTGCTAAAACTAATAAAGACAAGGATTTCAACACTTTATATACTGTATATCTAAAAAGTTGATTTCCAGATATTTGGGAAATATATGATGCAACATTATTAACAGATCATAAACAGGTACTGAGATGTGGGATCAAGAATGCATCTCAACGAGGGTCAGAGAGAAGAAATTCGCCTTAAAAAAAAGCAGTAGTTTTATTATATACAAAGCTCTTAACCAAATGCCCTTGCATATATAAAAAAAAGTATCTTTTTCCCCCTCTAATTTTCTTCCCTCACTCCTCCCCTCTAGTTGGCGGTGACTTGTGCTACACTTTAGTTCCACAGATGCCAAAAGTCCTCCAGCACCTCATAGAAGTGCTTATTCTTCATATATGAACTTGGACAGTGAGTTTCTGGGGGCTATTTGATTACTGGTGGGGGGGGGGGGGGAAATAGTTTGGAAATCACCTCTTCAGTTGGTGCATTTTGAGAAAATGTCACTGAATAGCTGATCAGAAATGGGCACCGTAGTCAATATTTCCCACTCCCTGGCCCAGCAAGGCTCAGATCAAGTTTAGCAGTACTAATATCATTCCAGCTGAGACTGACTAAGTCAGCACAGATGAGGGATTGAGCCTTTAAAAAGAAATGGAGAAATGCACTCATTAGTGTAAGTGTTCCAGTAGGACTGACTGTTGATTTGTCTCTTCAAGAAGTTGTGTTCTACTTTTTCCAACTGAATATAATGGGAGCTCTCACTGACTCAGTATGAAGTTTTGCTATTCTCTCCTGCTCTCCTTGTCTTCACTCTTGTAAAGTTATTTAGATGAGTTATAAATCTAGGCTCCAGAATATTAAACTGTTACAAGGAAGTGGTAACAATGTTCTTACTCAGGCATAATGATGTCCTTTTGAATAAACAAATATAGTTTTTGAATTTAATAATTCACAAATAGGAAGATTCAAAATCAACACTACAAAAAACTACTAAAATATATTAAAATTCCCCATTATAATCCTGTACTTCCTAATCACTGGCTGACAAAGGGAGTAAAATTCCTCCTATTGATAATTTTAGCAAAAAAAGTTAGCTTGGGCAGGGTGAGATTTCTCACTTTGTACTCATGTCACCTTATTGGTAAAATTATTGACAGGGGGACTTTCATTCAAAGTGAGCAAGCAAGGGTTTATGTATTCAAACTAATGGGGGATTGGCCAATTTCTGCAATAGTCTCAAGTGTAATGAGTGTGATCTACACAATAGGGAAAAAAATGATCCACATACTTAGAGTTCCAAGCATTAAAACCATTTTATATTTCATGTAGTGGGGTAAAGATTTTTTCTGGTTGATGAATAGTTAGGATCCATTGGGATAATATGTGGTGCCTAACTGCTAAATTGTGGATAACTGCTAATCAGATTTATTAGCCAGGAAATGCAGAATTTTGTGCATAAAGAACTAATACTACATAACTGAAGTAGCACAGTATTGCATCAACAATTTACTATTAGCAGTTATCATGAAGAAGAGACCATGCATAGATCTATAATGAAGTAATATGTAAATCAAAGCTAGACAGTTCCTTTGGCCTTCCCTACATTCCATCTTTTTGGGCTACAGGTCATTTTGGTTTAGCAATATTCTACTAAGCTAATATACTCAAGAAGCCCATGAGACAAAAAGCACAATTAATTTATAAACACTCAGCGGGTCAATCAGCATTTGTGGAGAGAACAGACAAGTTAACATTTCAGGTGTCACTCTTCATCACTTCTGAAGGGTTACATCTGAAATGTTAACTCCGCTGTTCTCTCCACAGATGCCAACAGACCTATTGAGTGATTCCAGCATTTTTTTGTTTGAGATCCAACATTTGTAGATTTTGCTTTTAATTCAATTAATTTAGCCTGTTTGAAATTCAACATAAAGCCTTATGTATCACATTACAAGGCTGCTAACAGCCAACCAATAAACTAGATTGTAACACATCTTTCTAGCTATGTCATTAGAATATAATTTACTAAATTTAAAGCTCTTGATTTGTCAAATGGCTCGTAGGGATTCACCAGATAGCTAAATCATGATCACTTAGACGTTACAAACTATGGTATGACCGTTGAATGTCTACCACTGAAGTAATATGTTAAATTCATGTCAAAACAAATTACAAACACTCATTTGCTGTGTATAGTACAAGAAGACACACAACATTCATTACCTCAAAATAGAATTTCATTCCTGCCAGTGAGTGAATTATAAGAAAAATCCAATTTAAATTCTGGTAATAAAAACTGTCTATTGACATGCCTAAGTTCTAATATACCTCTGAGGTGCATTTTTCAAACTACAAAAGGAAACTACAGTAAGTACAATTGCTTTATCAGTTGAAAATAGATCTTTGGGGTTTCAATGTTTTTTTTTATATTTGAGGTTTAGTCTAGCAAAAGATAGCAACTTCATACAGTCTGCATTTTATCAATGAAGCAATAAATTCAAGCACATTACAATGTAGGCATGAAAGTGAACATCAGTAATATAATGCAGAAAAACAAAGATCAACTGGAACCTTTTTGAAGGAAATCAATCCAAAGCAACTGTCATAATTTCAAATTTGGAGTAGACCAATTCTGTAAGAAGGATGGAGGAAATGGTTCTCTTATAATGAGAAAATTGTTTTTCAAAGCTGCAGGTATCAAAAAAAGTAAAATACACTAAATAGCCTAAAATATTTAGCTAAATATATTGGCTAAATTATGCTATAATTATTAAAATTAAAAATAAATCAAAGAGGATTTGCATAATTTATTATAAGCTAATAAAGATTCTACCAAAACTGCATTTATTTACCATTAGTTTCTGCCAGTTGAGTCCTTGCCTCTCTTAAGGCTGTGCTTTATTTGGGGAACTTAGCTCTTTCACTTAATATTGTTGTAAAACAAGAATTAATTATCATTTGTGTTGAGGATATGTTCCAAATTTATTGGCCAAAACCAATAATCCAATGGAGATGAATTTGTACCATCTTAGAAGTTGAATATGCATTATAAGCCTCTTTTGTGGATTTTATTCAGATAGGTCTGATATTCAAAAGTTTGGTTGAATACCTATTATATAATCCATAGATCTTCATTAATGCTGCTCACTCCGAATTTAAAAGAAAACCAACACAATCACTTTTCAAATTGGAAAGCAGAACTCAAGCAAGATTTGTATTGCCACACCATTGCAAAGGAATTTTAAAAATAATCATCTCCAGAGTTTTTAAAGGTACTGTATTGAATTTGATGGCATGTTTAACCTTTAGAAGTTTTCATCAAGTAACTTCAGTTTGAAGATAATCTAATTTGTTTATTAACTTATTCTCAGTAACTATTTAGTAGCAATGGAATAATTTTTGTTGTTGTTGTTGGTCCTTGGTGTACAGATATGTCCCGAGTTCAAAAGCTACTTGATTTTCAAACTTTTTTTAAAAATGCAAAGATGGGCCATCATTCTATACAAAATTCCCAAAAGAACTAAGAAGTGGAACTTTGCAAAATCATTAAGCAGAGCAGCAATTAAAATTATTTTAAAAATTGAATACAGTTTTCTTAAAACTTTTTTTTTAAAAAAGGTATGAAGCATTGTGAATGTTGCAGTCACTCTGATGATGAAAGCTGAAAGATTGCCTTTTAATGTCAGCACAGCCTCAAAATAAGAACTATAAGAACCATTACTGTCATGGGGTTGGGTGCAGTGTTACGGTGTATGAATTCTTACTGTAAACCTCTAGACTTGTCAGTTAGAGTCTATTAGTGGTGGCTTAGACTCAAATATGTTTACTGATGTACAATGAAATATTATTATAGATGAACTAGGATGTTCCCATCATGAAGAAAAATAGACAGTCCTGTGCTGTCCATTTTTCCCTGGTTTTGCTTGCCTCCTGTGGCTATTCACAAAGCAGCACAGACATTAGAAGCCATTAAGGAGTCTACAGTCCAATTCTTTAATGTTCCATCTGGACAACTGGCATCACATGGGAGAAGATTTGTAGAAGGAAGTGGATAAAAAAGAAATTCTTACTGTCTACTGAAAAGCCTGGTGAAAACGTGGTAGGGTTGTTGTGCTTAGGCTAGTTGTAAAGATTGTAGATAAGGGATGCAGAGCATTGAGACCAACACTGTTGCCAGTTTCATGTGAATCCTGGCACTGTGGTGGGAGAGGAATTAGGGATGCGGGAGATTCTTCCTGTGTATAACACATTCCAGGATTGCCCAAAGAAACTGGTTGATTGTATGGAGGGCCATTTAGCGGCAAGAAACTTAATAACTGAGAAAAGTCCAAGGATGATGTATTCAGAGGTTCACTGAGGACTGTTGGACTTTTTGAAAGCAAAATATCCCCAGATCCATCACCCAGAGACCCTGCCTGGGACTCCAAGCCTAGTTTTGATGAGGATGATTGAGTGTCATGGGTGGAGGGAAGCAAGTCACTTTGTAAATCCATTAAGTAACTGTCTATCTCGCTCTTTAATGGTTGTCCTTTTTCAGGCATTGCAATGGCATATGAGGTAGAACCAAGAAAATATTTTGAGGAGAGTTCTTGAGGAGAGCGAATTGAAGACTCAATTTCTAGTGGGCAACCCATTCCTAAAGGTATTGGCGTAGAGACCATTTGGTTTGTTGACCCTAATGTTTGCATGGTCTGAATATGGGCACTGTAGATATTCATTTGCAAAGTATTTGTAAATGGCCTAGTTGTCAGTTCACTGGAAACCATTGACATCACTGGGCTTAGCTCATCTTTTAATGACAATGATGGATTAGAGCTAAATAGATCCATGAAGTCTGGTGGTTCAGATTTCACCTTTAGCAGCTCCTGTGAATGACTTTTCTTCATGTGGCGGGTCAAATGGTCCTTCCGACCAAATCTCTGGGCACAGTATTGGCAAAGGAAGTCTTTCCTTCCAGTGTGTACTACCATATGTCTCCGAACATCCTTACGAGTATAGAAACAACGGTCACAGTGGTCACACTGGTGTTTTTTTTCCTTTGTGCCACTTGATGACTTGCCAGCATGTGTCTTCAGGTGCTCCAGTAACACTCCTGTACTTTCAAATGTTTGTAAGCACACTTTACAGGTAAGGTCACCACTAGTTGCAGCATGCAGAGCCAGATGACGCTTATAACCAAGCTTTGTATTGTAGTTTTTTCCACATTCCTCACACTTGAAGGCTTCCTTGTTTGGATCATGAGTCTGCAGGTGGTTCTTTAGATGATCTTTACGATGGAACATTTTCTCACAGTAAGTACACTTGTGGGTCTTCTGAGGTGAATGGGTGGCCATGTGCCTTGAATAGATACAAGTTGTTATTCATACTAGAAAACCCATTTAAAGATCTGCACAAAAGTAAACTGCATCGGCCCTCTTTGTTTGCAGGTAGGCGATACACATTACACCCCAAGAAAATATAGTTAAATTGATCTTTCAAAGTAAAATCTTGATTATAAATGACTTTATAACTTTTGAACCTTATTTCACAGGTTATAAGTCCATATAAATGACAATAGCTTTAACTTAAATTTAACAGAATGTATAAACTAAATTAGCTATTTTTTTGAAATTATAGATCAAAACATAAAATAACTGATATACAAGTTATTTCAACACTAAAAATATTGGGAAAAGTGTAAACAAGATTTTGGACAGTAGGATAGTTTATGAATATCTAATCATATTATTAGCAAATATAGTTATAGGCTTTGTGAGGATTATACTATTCATATGATTAAAATGTCCCTGAAAAGGACAGAAAAGTTTTTGCATGAGAAAGTAAGTTTATATTTTTCTAAAAGTTAGTTTACTTCAGTAAAACTGATATATTCAATTACCTAACCAAAATTTGTTGATGGTATTTCTGATCATTTTGACCAAACCCAAAACCAATCATCTCAAATCTAAGAGGAAATTATATAAGATGGACGGTTAAAATATTACTAGTGCAGGGAAGAGCTCTTTAGTTCATAAATGAGACAAATAGCTAAAAAAATGTTTCTACATTATTGAAGGAAACTGCTGAAACAATATTACATGATCAAATTGTGTGATTTGCATCTAAAATAACACCCTCAGAGAAAGATAGAATTTAAATTAACAAAAATAGAGAAAACAATTAGCAGTTGAAAAAAAATCCTTTTTAGAACGGACCATGAATTTTGATGGAGATAAAGACAGTTACCAAATTAAGAAACTAAAAATGGAAACATCTGTGCCATTAGTGAAGAATAACAATTAAATGATCAGAAAATTGTAAATATATTTGTATAATTTTTGATAATTAGACAGTTTCCCAGCAAAAAGTTAATTATGTTTAAAGAACTTTTAAGCCTTGCATCATTTTGAGATACCTCACAAAAAGAATTTCTGGTGTTGTGATCCACATTAGCAATATTTATCAAAGCAATCAAAATATGGACAAAGAAATTGGTTTTCATCATCAGTGTTTTATGTACTAATTGTGAAACAGATAGTGATTTTACTTTTAGGTAAGTATAATGATGCATTAAATAATTGTTACTGCAAACTATAGTTTCAGTGCTCAGAAAAAAAACTTGCAAGTTTTAGACTAAAATACTGATAAATGTTGATTCTTCACAGTATAGCTAAAATATTAGCAGAATGTTTTGAAAAAAAACATTATATTTGATTGCTGGGCTTCAGGAAGGGCAGATATTTTTCAAACAATATAAGGAATCTTCTAAACATACTTAAACATTGCGAAACATTTGGCAGGTTTACTATCATGTTTTCCCTATATATTGAGAAAGCCTTTGAAAATGATACAAAGCATCTAAGGGGAAATTTTAATTATCCATTTATGATAAACTACATGGAACAAAACATTATAGTCTTCAAATTCCTGTTAGTGAACGTTATCGTATGAATGCATACCAAATTCCTCTCATCAGTATTTAATGGAGGCATTAACCTGTTTATTTTGAGTTATCATCGAAGTTAAAATAGCAGAGAGGGGAATTTGACACAAAAGTATTATGCATCCATATGATTAACACTGTTATAATATAAATATAAAATATACATAGTAAAAATAAGTATATTTTCTTTTCAAATAATTATTATAAAAATTAAGATTCATTATCAAAAATTGGTATATGCTCTTAATTTGTAAACTAATTTGGAATAATTAAATGGCCTTAAACCTAAAGAAAAATTATGAATTATTTCACTATGATTTTCTACAAAAATATTTCAATATTTTCTAAATCTAAATGTAGGTAAATACAAATGGCTCTTTCCTGTTTATGATATTTGTCAAGCATTTACATGAACAACAGTTCTAAACACTGAGAAATTACTGACTTATTTATTTTACTCTCAAACAGAATCTTTAAAACATAGCTAAAGAATATTGTTAAAATTTAGCTGAAGTAATAGATACTATATTGGAGTCACTGCAAAATTCAACTACTGTGGGTGTATTGCTTTTTTTTATCAGCTGAATATCCTACAAAATTTTTCACTTGCATAATTAGGATTGTCAAGTGGGTTGTCTTTGAAAATGTGCTTTCATAGAGTTGAAGGATAGGGCTTCATGTTAAGTTCCATGTTTTTATAAGCTTTAGTTTTGTGTGTGTGTGCGTGTATACAATAACTTGCATTTCACGTAGTAAGACGTCCCAAGGTGCTTCACAGGCGCGTTATCGAGCCACACAAGGAGATATTAGGACACGTGGCCAAAAGCTTATTCAAAGAGGTAGGTTTTAAGGAGCATCTTAACGGAGGAGAGAGAGGTAAAGAGACGGAGAGGTTTAGGGAGGGAATTCCAGAGCTTAGGGGCTTGGGAGCTGAAGGCACAGCCACTAATGGTGGAGCGATGTAACCTGGGGATGTGCAAGAGGCCAGAATTGGAGGAGCGCAGAGATCTCAGAGGGCTGTAGGGCTTGAGGAAGTTACAGAGATAGGGAGGGGCGAGGCCATGGAGGGATTTGAAAACAAGGATGAGAACTTTAAAATCAAGGTGTTGACGGACTGGGAACCAATATAGGTCAGCGAGCACAGAAGTGATGGATGAACGGGACTTGGTGCAAGTTAGGATACAGACAGCAGAGTTTTGGGTGAGCTCGAGTTTATGGAGGATGAAAGGTAGGAGGCCGGCCAGGACAGCACTGGAATGGTCAAGTCTAGGAGGTAACAAAGGCATGGATGAGGGTTTTCAGCAGCAGATGAGCTGAGGCAGGGGCTGAGACGGGTGATGTTACAGAGGTGGAAGTAGGCTGTCTTGGTGATCGAAATTACTAAATTACTTGCAAATGAGACCAGATTCATTACTTGTACCATACTTATCCTTTCAAATACTATTTTTTAGATGTACTCAAAAAATGCAAATGTTTTGAAAAGCATTGAAACAGTAAGAAACATAGGTAAAGTAACAACAATACAAATGCTGAAATCATTCAATAAAGAATTTGAATATATTCACTTATGTATTCAGTTAGAATTGTTTGCTTTTGCAGAAGCTCTACACATTTTATAGTCTAAAACACAATAAGAACAGCAATTAGAAAAATAACAGTACCTTAGAGTTATTCAAAATCTGACAGCAACTTTTAATCAAATGTCCCATTGTCTCTTGTATCAAAGTGTGCCTAAATCCATAAGTGGAACCAATGCACAGTTTCAGCCTGAATGTTTGGTCATCATCACTTTGATGAACTTTGTCAAAAATGTATTTCTTTCCTCAATCCAATTTGCTGCAGACTCCTTCAATGTCTGCTGTGAAATGATAATTTAGGTGCATTAGTTGCAGGCAATAGTTTAGTTTAGAATGAGCCCAAATTTGAAATTTAGAACTGCTGTAAATTATCAAGGTTGCTGAATTAACAAAACATCAGAGGCAAATATCCCCTATGTAACTGTAAAATAGAAATACTTCCTATTCTTTATAGGGTTTTCCATACCTCAGTAGTTTATATTTAGACACAAAAGCCTTGGTACAGTCCTCGTGTGAACACTTGTAGGGTCTCTCTCCGGTATGTGAATATGAATGCACTTTCAATTTCTCAACACTAGTAAAGATCTTTCCACACAACTGACAAGGGAACGATTTTCTGGATTTGGTTTCACTACGTTTCCGTTTCCCTGCTAGAACCTTCTGAGTATCCTTTACTTCTAAAAGATCACCAGGGATGACAGTGGCCATCGCAGTCTACAGTAGGCCTAATCTCTGGACACTTGGCTTTTGCCCAGTTGTAGTGATATAAATTGACTTCCGTTTCTTCTTCTTTCTGATGTTTCATGTGTTCAACACATTTGGCATTTAGAACCTAAAAACAATAAAAGTTGTTGGGAAAGTTGCATAAGTCATTTCAGGCAAGATATGGTGTGATTGCACTTATTTCAGAAGAGCATTCTTAACTGTATCAATACTATCTCTATAGTACATACTCAGCCCTAATTCTCAGAGCCAAGGCTCCACTTCTGGAACCATTTTCTAATTATAGACTCACAGCTTATTGTAAAATTAACTAAAATTAGTAGAGCATGATGCACTTATACTTTATGGATAGTCTTTAAAAAGGAGACCTTATCCTCTTTCTCCTGTCTACTTTTGTCTCCAGGTATGACGGTCTGAATAAATATATCTTACTCTGCTGCAGCACCTTTTTCCAATATCAACAGCATTTTTACATGATCAGTGTATCATTCACACCATAGAACCATGGATGTTTACAGCAGGGAAGGAGGCCATTCGGTCCGTTGTGTCTATGCAGCTTCTACTAGATTAATCCAAAATGAATCCCACTGCCCCACCTTATATCGTCCTCTGCTTCAAAATATTTATCTAATTTTACATTAAAAGATACAATGTTCTCTGCCTCACTTTCTGTGGCAAAGCATTCCATGCTCTAAAAAAATCCTCTGCATACTTTTCCTAACATCTCTCCTCATTCTCAGTGACAGTTTTAAATTGACGACCCTTATCACTAACTCCATAACCTGAAGATATAGTCTTTCTCTACTTTATCATAATGCATAGAGAAACCGTTCATAGTTTTAAAAAACACCATTAAATCTCTCTTAGACTTCTCTGTTCCAGTGCAAATAGTCCCACTATCTCAAGTCTCTAATCATAACTATAATTCTCATCCCTGGCATCATCCTAGTAAATCTACAATGTGTGTTCTCTATAGCTTTAATGTCCTTTATATAATGGGGCATTTAAAACTGCACACAATACTCTTAACTGTTGCCTAATCAAAATTTTGCATATATTCATTATTTCTTCTTTATTTCTGTACTCTATGCCTTTTTTTTAATAAAACCCAAAATTCTATTGGTCTTTTTGTAGCTTTATCTACTTGCATTTTCAGGCAATTATGTATTTGAACTCCTAGTTCTCTCTGTTCATCCACACCCTTCAGTGTCATTCTTTAATTGTATATTACCATTCCTTTATTTTCTCCCAGAATGTCTTAATTCATACTTATCCTCAATAAATTGCATCTTCCACCTCTGCCCATTCTGCTAACTTGTGTCTTCCTGAAGTCTTTTACAGTCCTTTTCACTATTTGCCAAACCTCCTACGTTTGTGTCATCAGAAAATTTTGAGATTGTGTTTCTTATCCCCAAATCCAAATCATCTACATGTAAATGCCATCCCTATTACTGTTTATATTTGTTCACTCCATGCTACTAGATTCCCTTAAAAGGGTTTTGTTAGTTAACTTTTCATAAATAATCTATGTACAAGGAAAATTATTTTATAAGAAACACTGTCACTTTTAGCGTGGGTGATAAACTGGTGGGTGTGAATCATTATATGCCCTGCCCGATTTTCTCTCTCACTGATTTGAATGGAACTGAAAAATTGGGTGGGGCATATAACAGGCGCCCACGTTGAAAGTGACAATCAGCCCCACAGTTTTCAAATAAATTCCAAGAATCATTGAGTTATTCAATATAATTTATATAGAGTTATCCAGAAAATTTTGCGATGCACAAAAATTCCCCATTAAGGATGTTGATAGAGGTTGGATAAATTAGCCAGCATGTTACAACAATTAACGTACGGACATGTGAATGATAAGGTCAAAAATGTAAACTATTTTGTAGCAAAAAATGCGAGTTTGCTTTTTCTGTAATTGTTATGGGGGGAAAGAAGTTTACCTGCTCAAATGTTTTTCTTCCTAGTTCTACTCATTGTGAAAATACCACTTTCCAAAGTAGGACTCAGTTTCAGGCTCATTTGGTTTGTGCAGTCACACTTTGCCCCAGATTTCTGCAAATCATGAATCTAGAACCTAGGGGCAAAAATCAGAAGTTGGTGTCATAAGTGCACAAACCAAGTGTTCTTGAAATTTACCTCTACTAATGAAAAGAAATAAAACTTAGATAATTTTATAATAGGACTGGGGAGAAAATGTTTTCGCAGGTTAGTTTCTTTAGCTCGTACAGGAAAAAAAAATGAACCAAGTGGTAATGAGGGGCACTGTAGAATTTTGAAAGCTACATAAAAAATAACACTGCTAATTAGAAAGCAAAAATTTGAATGTAAAATAGCACTTTATCACCTTTCTCAGAAACACCCCAAAGCGATTTACATAGAATGTATTATACCGTGCAGTTACTGTTGTTATGTGGGCAAATTAGAGCTGTATATTAGCTTTTGTGACATGTTAAACAATATCTTCTAAAATAATTTACTGTTTGAGAATGTATAATTTACAAATGAAGTAGTTTTTTTTTTTAGAGTTACTTAAGTGGTAATTCTGTATTCAAGAACAGGGTGATAGCAACAACTTGCATTTATATAGCACCTTTAGCATAGTAAAAGCATCCCAAGGCACTTCACAGGTGTGTAATCAGACAAAATTTGACATTAGCAGCATAACACATCTTTACCTTGCCCCTTAGTACCTCCCACTTCTTATAGCTTGAAGTTATTTTGAAAACGTGACACTTCTCTCACCCCATGCACATTTGGATTTACATACTATGAAATTACCTGTAGCGTATAGAGCCTGTGTTGACAAAAATGTCCAGAACATAAAAGGCAATTACCTTTTCTGTACTTTCTCCGCTCTGTTGTAAAACCAATGGACTATACTTCCAGCTTCATGTACAGCGGTCTCAACCAGTCCCACTAATTCTTCCTGGTGGTGACCAGAATGTACTATGTCCCATTTTTGATGATCTAAAAAAGGTACAATGTGAACTTAGAAAGTCTTCAGATAAGCATTGCACTTGAAATTTTGGATTCATTGAAATTAATGAACAAACACTGCAAAAAACATTTTAAAATGAGTTTAACTCTGTATAAAACTACTGAATCTCCCATGACATTGTTCAAAGTCATGGGATATATGCTATTTTATGAAGAGAGGAGCATTATGTTATGTAACACACAGTGAACTATTCCGTTGCTAAAAAGCAAACTTTTATAACCTTTAAGGCCACAAGATTTAATTGCTGTAACATCCTTGAGGTCAATTAGAAGCTAACTGCTCCTAGGGATATTCTGAGGTGAGTTAAAGGGCATTTTCTGTTGCTAGGAAAGTTTCTCAGTTAAATGGAAATGATTGGTTTTCTCTCTCTTTTAATACTTTTATAAAGTTAATGGCGAAGTGTTATGAGCCATGTGTTTAAATGCTAACAGGAATAACCTTACTGCCAAACAGGTTACTTTGGCTAATAACCTGACATATGCAAATGTGTCAAAAAGGAAAATCGCACTTGTAACTTTGAGGTGGAAGATTGCTACAATACCCTGAATCACATCACTAAGTATCAATGAGGGAGGCAAACTGGCCCAACTAGTTCACCCTTTCTTAGAAACCTATGTTGGTTTTTGCAGGAGATTCATTTGAAATAATGATCATACACAGCATTTAATTGCCTCTTGAATTATTGCAGGTTTTGTCTCCACTACCCCAAGGCTTGAACTACCAGTTTATATTCATGTACCCAGAATAGAAAAGGTAAATTTGGAACAGTTAATTGAACCACAACTCAAAAGAAAAGGGAATGAACTAGGAGAAAATCTACCTCACCCTGAAAAAATACAAACCTTTCCAGTTTTGAAAAGCACATTGAAGCCCACTTTGAAGTCTTAAAGAAAAGATTTTTAAGGAAAATTAATGTATGAGCTAAATCATGCAAAATTATATAGCATAGCTCCAGAGCACTTTATGTCCGTTCAAAATGTAATGTTAATTTAGCAAATACTCAGTCCAAGAATAAAATGAATACAACCTTGGTACTGCAACATTAAGATATTTCTAACCACAGGTGTTTCCTTTGTTCCGTCTTTTCTATCCTTCTTACCTTGGATTATTTGGCCTCTAGTATCTTAGATCAATTCTGCTGTTGAGTCCCAACTCATCATACCTTCTACAGTGTTTATTCTTGCCTTGAGATCCAGGTAAGTTTTTTGTAATGTGCCCAGGAAACAAACAGCAAACCCTGTTTGGTTAATTACTTTTAGCTACTGGGCATACCTTAAGATCAAACGTTATTTTCAGTTTACAAAAAAATGAACAAATACATACGATACAGTCATATAATATAGTTGTATATTTACTTTAGTTCACTAGGCAGAAGGATGTCTAATCAATAACAATTGCCACTCTAAGAACTAAGCTAACTCTAAAAATAACTTTTTGACAATACAGTATTTTTCTTGAATTTCTTGTGACTGTTTCTTTGGAATTCAAAGTGATTTTTCTCTTTCAGGAGTTTCACACAAATTGGTTCCTTTCAAACTGATGATTCTGAAATTTTCAAACAGACTCTTTGATTTTATATCCCAGAAAAGAGTTACCAGGACTTCCTGGATAGTAAATATCTCGCCACTCAAATTTAAAAGGTAACAGTCAGTCACATTATAGTTGTAAACAATTTTACAACACCAAGTTATAGTCCAGCAATTTTATTTTAAATTCACAAGCTTTCGGAGACTTCCTCCTTCCTCAGGTAAATGTTCAGGAGGAACTAATTACACAGCATTGTTTAAGTTTGACTTATTTCTCTCCCCAGCCAACAGTACTTGCACCATTATATTGATATAGGCTTGGTACAAAAACATGAATTGTAGGTGGTTAAACTGCTATTTATTGTGACTGGGTTTAAAAGGAACAGCCACTAAATCAAAACTACACAAATATCTCAATTTTGCCACCCACACCAATCAGTATATGGGAACTGCATCTTTAAAGTCATAATACTATACAGTGCCATTTAAAAATGTGGTTACATTCTCTTTAAATTGAAACAGATTTGCTTTTACCCAAGTAATGCTTTGATAACTTATAATATTCACTGTGCTGCAATTTGTAATTTGAAACACTGTATTGTTCATTAATTTGAACTTATTCCAGCTACTTTGGTCATACAGAAGGTCAGGAGAGATAGCAGGGATTTCTCTTGTTGGTGATGGCCATTACCTGCCTTTTGTCAGCTCAAGCCTGGATGTTGTCCATGTCTTGCTGTAAGTTGGTGTGGTCTGCTTCATTAACAGAGTTGTCATGCATGGAACTGAATCCAGTAGAATCAGCAGCAAACAGCCCCACTTCTGAACTCCTAGCATTGGGAAGGTTATTGATGAATTAGCTGAAAATGGGTGGGCCAAGGCCACTGCCGAAGAACTCCTGCATTGATGTCATGTGGCTGCAATGATTGACCTTCAACAACCATAACCATCTTCCTGTGCGTCAGGTATGGTTCCAGCCACTGGAGGATTTTCCCATTGACCTCAGTTTTGCTAGGGCTCCTTGGTGCTATATTCAGTTGAATGCTGCCTTGATGTTAAGGGCAGCCTCTTTAAATAGTGGAACAGGAGTCAGGATTATGTTTTTGCTTGAGAAATTTACCCAAAATGTAGTTAGTTTGCAGTATAGGTTTCCTAATGGGGATTCCCCTCTTTATAATATATATGTTGGAGAAGGAAGAGAAAGAACAGCAGAGAAGCTGAGAACAGTAGGTCCATATGGTAGCACTGCAAAGATCCAGACAGTCTTGCAGATACCCAAATGACCAGGCTGTATAGACTTAGAAGATCGGATTTGAATATATCCCTCAGACACCTTGGAAGAGTTTTGCTCCATCTTATATGGATATCTGCAAACCAGAGAGACCAGGACAGCATTCACATTGTTTAATTTCTTGACCAGTCATTCCAAGGAACAATAAATGACTTCTGCCAGGTTAGCCAATTTGCTATCCATGCTTGCATAAATAATAATGCTCTGTTTGATTGTGCAACTTTAAATCATTTCATTTGATGCAAGGTCAGGACAAATGGGTGATTAGCCCATTAAGTTTTATTGGATTGTAGGGTTTCGATGAGTGATGGGAACTCTAGATTGTATTCATGTGGCCATATGAGCCTCTATTGCTAACCCACACCATTATGTGAATCAAAAGAGATTTCATTTCCTGAATGTTCAATTATGAGAGACTACAGGCACGGGTTTCTGCATGTCAGTGCCCGACATGCAGGGTGCTATTATCATCCATCAGCAGTTCAGTGTCCCTACCCTCTTTCAGAATCAAGGACAAGGTGCTGGTTGGCTTCTTAGAGACAAAAAGGTATCCAATGATACAACAACAACAACAACTTGTATTTATATAGCATCTTTAATGTGGTAAAACATCCCAAGGCGCATCACAGGAGCAATTATCAAGCAAAATTTGACACCGAGCCGCATAAGGAGATATTAGTTCAGGTGACCAAGACCTTTAAGGAGCGTCTTAAAAGGAAGGGGGGGGGGGGGGGGGAGAAGAAGAAGAAGATAGAGAGATAGATAGAGAGATATATCTATATTTTAGGGAGGAAATTCCAGAGCCTAAGCAGCTAAAGGCACTGCCGCCAATGGTGGTGTGATTAAAATTGGGGATGCGCAAAAGGCAAGAATTGGAGGAGCGCAGAGATCTGGGAGGGTTGTAGGGCTGGAGGAGGTTACAGGGATAGGGAAGGGCAAGGCCATGGAGGGATTTGAAAACAAGGATGAGAATTTTAAAATTGAGGTATTCCCAGACTGGGAGCCAATGTAGTTCACCAGGAGGAAGACACAGCAGAGCCAAAGACAGCTGTTGGGAGAGAACTAAAATACAAACTTATCGGAGACTTTCAGTAATTTGTGATCATATTATAGTTATACAATATTTTTTTTTTAACAACAAGGATGTTCCACATAATTTAAAAGTACAACCCTTAGAACATTCCATTCATTGTTAAAAGCACAAGTCCCATGAGGGTCACAATGCCACAAACATTTTTTTCAGATCCAGTGCAACTTTATGTTTTCAGCAAAAAAAAATCATAACAATATTTATGATAACAAAAATGACTGGAACTTTATAATGAGAGGTTAATTAGATTCACCACAGTGCAAAGCCTTTGTGACTTTTCGATTTTTCCTAAGTCTTATTCTAACACTCCTAAGTGCTACCTGAGGGCCTGAAGTCTGAGATGTGGATAGCTGTTCTATGTGACAATAAGCCTCTTAGGACAGAGGTAGTCCTCCTCTCAAGGCTGCTGACTCCTGGGTATGGAGCTGCAACAGATTGCTCCTCTAGGCTTTGAATCTCCACAGCTTTGGCCCCCTGACTTACTTCCACCTGTGAAGGTATCTGAAGGAACTGAGCAGAGAAAACTTTGGCATTGCCTGGGAAGCAGAATCTTTGGATCCATCTCTTGCTCTCTCTCTCTGGGCATGGTATGAGGATATTGATTGCCACTGATCTGTGGGAAAACAGACCTTAGGGAATTACTAATATACCGTAATCCCTGGGCTGCAGTATACTGCAAACCCTCTAAAGTGGGGCCCTGGATATCTCAAAATCCAGTAGATATTACTGTCTCCACTCTGTCACCCAAGGCCTGAATGCAACCACTCAAAGCCTACACATGGAGGTGATAACTTGCCTCCAGCCCTGTGTTCTGTGGTATGTAAGCAGATTCCTCCAGCCACCACTTTTTCCATGCTGCTCTGCATTATTGAGAAGTTCGCTCTGATGTCACAAAGGCATAGTACTTTGCTATCAGCCCCGGCACCTGCTGCACATTTTCAGAGCCTTCTGATTCTCTGCTCGTATCCTTTTTATGGTGGGAACCGGAGATCATAATCCGACTGCTCTTCACCCGGGGGGTGACATTTCCTTAGCCTCTGCTCAGAAATATCCTTCTTCACTGTCACAACTTTCCTTTGGCTCCCTTCTGTGTCATGCAGCACCCAGCATCAACTCCTCATCTAAAGTTTCTATATCCCAGTGACTCTATCTGGGCTGGTGAGTGCAAGTGAGAGGATGAATGACAATGTGGGTGAATTTCTGCTGGCTGTCCATGCTGTTGAATGTTCTGCTATTCAGTCATCCTCTCCCTGCTTCTTCGTTCTTGTTTTCAGCTCCTGTGCATTGAGAAAGACAGAAAAATATGAGTTTCCTGCTATTTACTTTTTGTTTACTGTTCTGCTCATGTAACAGATTCCTAAGAGTATGAGTGTCATAAAACTGATTTTTTTTTTTGATCTTTGAATATTAGCACTTGCCCTGCACAAACCAACTGTGGGTGTGGCACCTCCCATGTCTCATTCCTCTATTGCCTCAGCTGAGTGGGATCCAAATATTTCAATTGCTTCATCCTTTGCCTGCTGGGCTAATGGATAAATATCTGCTGTTTCTCCTCATGTAGCTGTCGCTCCCATGAATTATGTACATTTTTTTCCTGCACGAGAACAGAATGCTTGTCAGGAATAGACTGGTTTATTTGACAATTATTACAGAACTTATATCAATCCTCTTATGGAGTTCCCATAAAGACAGTGATTCTTCAAAGGGCATGCATGCAATACAGGATTCTCTAGTGATTTAATTTAATTGTTCTACAGTTCATTTAGTTGACAGGTTTATTTAAGTACTTTTTAGTTAAGTTTGTTTAGGTACTTTTAAGATTAATATTAGTTTGTAGTCTGAAAACTTTAAAATATAAATGCATAGCAGCTTGCTACCATAACACTTACCTTTGCGGTCCTGGTGATGTCATTCCTGCGCTGGAGAGTGCCCTGAGGGTTAGGGAATTGCCACTCACTACCTGTGCCACATCATTCTGTGGTGACAGGTCTCTTGCCAACCACACCCACTATTTCAGTCAGAAGTATATTTATATCACTCAGATGTTTGATGCTATCCTTTTACTTGTTCCCGTTTGGAGCCATTTCCTCACCTTACGGTCATCTGGTCCAGCTTTAAATCCTGCAGCTGTACCCTCACAACAACTTCCTCAGCCATCTCCCCCGACCATGAATTTTCCAGGCCTCCCAGGTGCACTGCACCAATTATTAGCAGGACTCACCTTTGTCCTACCCAGTAATATTAGAATTAGCTGACCCACGATTTCTGGCGAGGTCAACTCAGGAGCCATTGGGTGAACAGAAGTCCCATCCTGCTGCACTTCGGTGGCGGATTGCAGGACTCGGAATTTTGTGGCCAAACAGTTTACACTGTATGCTACTTTCTCATTTACTGTTTAGTGGCAGAGATAGAAAGTGTAATTCTAGTTACTTTGTGTAAATAATATTTGGCAATAGCAAATGAATTTTATTATAATTGAATAGATTTATCACACATACTGAGTGTAGGATGTTGAGTTTGCAATCTGCAATTGTTTTAACTCTGTGTGGTGTGGATGGCCAACATTTGAATACTTTTGCAACCCTTGCTGGACAAACATGTAATTATAAAATATTTTACTTGCTAATGGTCTAAAATTATCAGCACATAAAAACAAAGGAAATTTATTATAAGTGAAATTTTAAAGGCTATATCATATTTTTTAAGTAGCATCAAGCATAGAAATATAGGAAAGTGCAGTACTGAAAAAGACTCTGTAATCCATTTGGTCAGTTCCAAAAAAGTCCCTCAATCACCTGTCTCAAATATCTATCTATTGTTTAAATATTTCCCTTTTTCCTCCAACCCCATGAACAGTTTCTGGAATTCTAAGTTCCATCCCATATCATATCTTCACAATTATCTAGGCACAGCTGATATTATGGTGCACCTTTATATTTAGTAAACAGTTTTGAAGGTATGTTCTTCAAAAGGGATATTCTGCAGGTAGTTCTTATTCATTTTAATGTACTGATAGCATTATGGAATGACTTTTGTAAGTGTTAGAAATCATGGGCTCGATGTTACCAGGCCTGCGGGTTTCCGGCGGGTTGGGTTTCGGGAGCGTGGTCAACACGCTCGGTGAAATTAGTGGGTTGCCCGCGCGATCGTAGCAGGCAACACACTAATAGGAATCAATTACCTGCTCCTCCGGGGTCCACGCTGCTGGTCTGCACGTCGGTCGGGCTGCGCATGCGCAGTACGATCTGTCAGCTGGAGGCTCTCTAGTTAAAGGGGCAGTCCTCCACTGACAGATGCTGCAACCAATGGAACAAATTTCAGCATGGAGCAGCCCAGGGGGAAGGCTGCTCCCAGTTTAATGATGCCTCACCTCAGGTATCATCAGATGGGGTGAGGAGGAGGGCGAAGACAGAGATCTTCCACCCGGCGGGCGGGAGGAAGCGGCCAGCCTCTGCCACCAAGAAGGCCTGGCTCGAGGTGGCAGAGGGGGTCACCTGCGCAACCAACATATCGCCCACCTGCATACAGTGCAGGAGGCGCTGCAATGACCTCAGTAGGTCAGCCACAGTGAGAACACGCAGTCTTTCCCCTACACTCCGTCTGCCACAACACTGCCCCAACCCCACATCTCCTTCGGCACCGCCAACACTACTCTGTCACATCACCCCTCATACCCACTCAAACCTCATCCTCATCTTACCTCCACCTACTCACCTCGCCAGTACTCATCCTGCCACTAACACGCGACCCAATCCTCATACAATCTCATGGCTCTATCCCATACTCACCCTCTCGTGCATCTCCCTCACGGCCAGCCTCACTCAACCTGCCACCACCTGTGCTGCAGCCACAGGGCATGCATCACATATGTGCAGTAGGCAGCGTAAGGCAAATGTTTCGTGAGCATGAAGGGGGTGCACAAGGGTGTCGGAGGGTTTGCCATGGGTGGTACCTATATTGAATTTCAGAGCAACAAACAGCACACATTATATTGGCACCACCACTGCCATGTCTCCGCGAATCCTGTCTGTTGTGTCCAATAATGCCTGCTCCTGGGTATCACTATGAGGACCCACCACTGATGCCACCCATCGTGTTACTGCAGAGTAGGTGCAGGTGTATTTTCAGGGCTCTTCCGCGCAGACCACTGAGAGACATCGGCAGTGTAGCCGGCTGCACCCTGGAAGGATGCGGAGGAGAAGTTGTGGAGGGCAGTGGTGACTTTGGCAGCGACAGGTAAGCACTTGGTGCTGGGGCCAGCCAGGAGCAGCTCGGCATGAAAGAGCCTGCAGATCTCCACGACTACATGTCGAGCGAATCTGCGCCTCCGTGTGCACTGCTGCTCGGAGAGGTCCGGGGAGCTTCGCCTCGGTCTGTGGACCCTGTGGCGAGGGTAGTGCCCTCTGCGATGCGTCTCTCTCTGCGGTAGCCCTCCCTCCTGCTGTGCAGGTGGGCATGCAACAACACCGTGTTGGGGGGCTCCACGTCTCTGCAGCGGACCGCGTGGACTGCGAGGCTGCTGGGGCTGGTCATGCTGTTCGTCCTCCGAGGGTGTCCACGCACCACCCATCTGGCAGGTGTTGGTCTGAGGGGTTGTGCAGGGTAGGTGGGTGGTTCCTCGGACTGGGGCTGCGGTTTCGTGTCGGTCTGTCCTCTGGCTTGGCGGGGGGTGGTGGGGGGCAGGGGTTGCCCTATGTGACGCGGTGGCCTCCTGCGTGGGTGAGGGCTCTCCCCCGTGGAGTGCACCTTGGCAGCTGCCACAGGCTGCTGGCTGCAACACGCCTGGTTGGAGAGAGACTGTTTCCCCCAGTGTGTGAAACAGTCTGCGATGCAGGTAAAATCCCACACTTCCTCTTTTGACAGCTGATTCAGCTCATTAACTGACCTCAACAAGCAAGGTAAGTACTCTCAAGTGGAGCCCCGCTGGCTTTAATTGCCTGCGGGATTCCCACCAGCAGGGGCCACGCACGCAGCCCCGCACGTCATCGGGGAACCCGGAAGTGGTCGGGATCGCGGCGCGATCCGGTCACGTGACCTCATATCGGGATTTTCGGGGCCCCCCTGCTGGAAACCCGCAGGAAACCCGACCCTAAAATCGAGCCCCATGTGCATAATTTTAGAGTTGCGAAGAACTTGCAAGTATAAATGTTGCCCCATCCCCCTCAATAACAGATATTTTGTGAAGTAAATGAATTTGATAGGATTTTATTTTTGTAAATGAAAAGCTCAGTTACATTATTATATATGATGTGGAGATGCCGGTGATGGACTGGGGTGTACAAATGTAAGGAATCTTACAACACCAGGTTATAGTCCAACAGTTTTATTTGAAAATCACAAGCTTTCGGAGGCTTTCTCCTTCGTCACCTGACGAAGGAGAAAGCCTCCGAAAGCTTGTGATTTTCAAATAAAACTGTTGGACTATAACCTGGTGTTGTAAGATTCCTTACATTATTATATAAAACCAATGAATACAAGTATTCAAAACAAAAAGGATACTAATCAAATGATGTCCAAATCAAATGCTAAACTATAATGTTCAATGCTAGTGGGAGGGTTCTAGGCTTGCATCCAAGCAAATATTTTCCAGGTAGTTGCTTCCAGCAACAATCAAGAGCTCTTCTGTGAGCTATCTGTCCTTGTTACAGTTGCCTATATATCTATCTTAATTGTTAAAACATTTTAATTATAATTTATTCCTATAATATTTTTCCAAAAGTAATAGAAATATATGTTTACAGCATATCTTAACAGTATGATCATACTGGTAAAATAATAGAGAAGGAAATTTTGGGGTGTATTTACAGTACAATGGAAATGGCACCAATGTTATAGTTGTGGTGTAATTCAGAGTCCAATCTGATTTGGAAACAAAATGGAGGAAGTCTCACCTTTGTTTTCTCTGGAATGAAGGCAGTGAATTCTGGCGTTACACTTTGGTTTTGCTCACCTCAACAATATTTTGCACCACCGTTCATTACGGTGTAAATGTCTACTATAGTCTGAGCAAATACTATATATTTTTAAACAATTCATGGTCATGGCTATGAAATATACAAAAGTTGTAGCATTAATCTAAATGTGACCTATACAAACTGAAGGAATTATGCATCCGTATGATAGGAAGGATAAGGTCCAATTAGTTGCCACTCATATTGTAGCACTTTTATCAACAAAAAACAAAGTATATGAAGTTCATGTGAATTCACATAAATAATTCTTATTCACAGCAAGCAAGTTCCTGGGAATGTCTGGCTATTTGTGAACTTAAAGTCAGCCCTGCTATATGGACGTACTACAGGTCCATGCTAACTTCAAGCATGAATAGGATTCCATTAAATTTCCTGAAAAACACAACATAGATCAGTCACCTTTTAAGTTCAGCAGTGAACATACTTCAAATGAAAATTTACTCAAGTATTCTAATCAACTAAATTGGGACATCTGACCCTTTATAGATTTCCAAATGGAAATCCAAAATAGCCTCTTTTCCTACATTATCTTATCTTCCAGGTAATCCACTTTTTTAACCTTAGCTTATAGTCAGCAAGATTCAGTGAAGAGAAATGAGACTTTGGTGTTCTCCTTTTGATTACAAAGGAGAGTTCAGCTAAACATGCAAGCACACGTATCCAAGCAGGGAAAATATGGTTTATGAATGCCAAAAATTTTGCATAAGATGATAAAGTAACTATTTATCAATCAATCATTCATTATGCTGCTCATTGCAGGAGTCCCAAAGGACCCGAAGGCCAAGGCAGCAAAGCACAGCTGTGTCAAATGACATTTCTTTTAGCAGGGAGCTCAAGGGAGTAGCGATCAGGAAAGGTGTGCAGTTCACTCCACATGCCTGATTTGCAATATTCTTTAAAGCCAGTCAATGAAGATTGATTTAGATGCCTCACTTGTAATAGAATTGCTCATTATTCTTACCAAATTCTGGGGATTTCATGTCCTGCAATTTGATAAGAGTGCTTAAGTCAGCCATGGTGCTGCTCAGAAATGAATGTCCAAAATGTCTGGTATCCCTCAGGCCCTAATAGTTGTACAGTTTTCCTCTGTCATATGAACTTATCTGCAGGATAACAGCGATCCTACAGTCTGCTTTAAACTGTGGAAGCATTGTATAGAATGATGGAATTTCATTTTGCTGAGCTAGATGAAATTCTAAAATTGCCATGGTTAGCAATTTCGCATGTGGTTGGAGATCTTCATGTAAAACAAGGTAATTGTGATTTAGTCAACTGCCAAGCAAAGATCAAGGGCAGAGTAGTCAACAATAAGCAAATGCTTAAAATATATATGAGTGAGGGACACCAGAGTCAGGTATCAGGGCTAAGGCCAAGAATTTGACAAGAAGCTTGGGGGAGGTGAAATTCTTTGTTGATAATTTTAACAAAAAATTGTCATGAGTACAAAACAAGAATTTTATCCCCTTAGCTGAAATGTATCCCTAAAATCAGGCATGTAATGAAAGTCAGCTAAGACCTTCACCCAAAACGTCTGGCAAGAGTTTGAGCCATTTTGTTGAACCACAGGACAAACCTGAATTACAACTTGGATTGGAGAGCTTATTCCATTTGGGGAAATAATTCCACAAAGATCAACCTTTGTTGAACCACAGGACAAACCTGAATTACAACTTGGATTGGAGAGCTTATTCCATTTGGGGAAATAATTCCACAAAGATCAACCTTATGTGTTCAATAATCAGAGAGTCAGCCAAAGGCTTGCTAGTAGCAAGCACCAAAACTTTTCCTTTCCTCGAATACTTCCTACCAGTGTGAGGCTTCCGTCAAGTTCAAAATCAACCAGCACAGTAGAATATTTGGAAGGTAAAGAACAATCAGGTATTACAAAACGGAAACTGCTATTAATTCCACGTCTCTAGTGTTAGAACTTAATTGCAATTTCTGCCTGATCTGAGGACTGAGATTTACTTTTGATTACATCTTACAAACACCAAGAATGAGATATCAGGTTTAGTACGAGATACAACTGTGGAGATCTGCACTTTTCAATTAATTGCCTTATTGATCAACAAATGTACACTTTGGTAAGCAAGTTAGACATATACATATATCTATCTATATCTACATGAATAATCTTACGTCCTCATACATTTCCATTATAAATTCTTATGTCCACATTAACATTGGAAAATGCCTATGCAAACTGATCACAATATAATTACATCTTACACCAGTGATGGTGCTTTAGCACCTCAGTTTGACATCTCCCAGCAGTCTGTACTGCAGAGAAACTCTTATGCTCCAACCAATTTTACTTCTCCGCTTCCCAATTTGCTGTAAATTCTTATTTAACTATAACTACAAAATTAAAGTATTGGATAAAATAAGGACAAAATACATGGCATTATAATGGGGATTGAATAATTTAGTGCACCATGGTTTAATTATATACCCTACCTAGTAAGTGAAGGTGGTACTCAAACCTTTTGCATTCAGCAAGATGCGAAAGATATCGAAGAAACTGCTCTACTGTGCAATACAAGGAATACTATGCAGCAAGAGACCAGAACAATGCAACATCAAGTTTGTCCAACTGGGCTAGCCAACATTAGCAGACTTGTTATCTAGCTCAAATGGCCTATACAAGCTGTGACTTTTCCAGTTGCAGGTACTTGCATTTCTAAAATGGTTCCATATACACAGAAAAACATCTTACATCATTTTACAAGGTGGAGGAAAACACTAGCTGCCAAACAGGAAAGAAAGTGGAAAAGTATGGTCAAAGAGAAAGATTATTAGGTGACAGGTCAGAGGAATCTAGAAAGGAGTTCCAGAAGACAGGCATCATGTGCAAAAAAACTGCTACAATGGTGGAGCAGTGGGAGCAGGGAACAAAGGTGTGACCTGGTGTCAGAGGAATGAAGGGCGCATGCGGGGATATATGGCTAGATGAGATCACTGGGGCAGGATGGAGCGAGGCTGTGGAGGGAACTAAAAAGATCTTGATATCAATTTGCTGGATTACGGGCAGCCAGTAGAACTTGGAAAGGGCAAGATTGATGGAGTGAAACATTTTGTGCAAGTGACGACATAGGCCATGCACTCTGAATAAATTCTAATTTTGGGGGGCTAAGGTGTGAAGACAGACTATAGCAGCATTACAGAAGTCAACTCTCGGGTGATAAAGACAGACTAGAGTTTCAGCAGCATTGGGGGAAAGAGGTAACGTCAAAGGTGGGCAGTGCTGCTGAGGAGGAAGAAAACAGACTTGGTAACAGAATGGACATAAGAGAGACAAAGCTTGATTTGGGTTGAGCAGTATGCAGGGTTTCCGCACTTCCAGATTTAGCCTGGGGTGGCAGCGGGGCAGGTAGCAGTACTATTCAGATTGTTCCTTTGAGGAATCCATCAAAGGATTATCCAGGTAATGCAAATGGATGGTGTCAAGAGGCAGGATTTCAAATCAGAGATTCACCAATAATGGTTTCTGAACGATCAAGGACCCCCATTACTATGAAGGACAAAAGTAAAAATGTTGGTTAGGACCTGCATGAATGCACTGGCAGCTTGCAAAACTACTATGTTGGCATTTGACAGAGACTCACCCTTGAGTAACTTACTTAAAAGTTAAAATTAAAGGCACTATAACTGAATGCACGAAGCATTTGCAACAAGATAGATGAATTAATGGCTCAAATAGAGATAAATGGGTTTGATCTAGTAGCCATTACTGAGACGTGGTTGCAAGATGACCAAGGTTGGGAACTAAATATTCCAGGGTACTTGACTTTTAGAAAGTGGGGGGAGGGGAGTAGCCCTGATAATAAAGCATGAGATTAAGGCAGTGGTGAGAAATGATCTTAGCTCAGAAAATCAGAATGTAGAATCAGTATGGGTGGAGCTAAGAAATAACAAGGAGCAGAAAACACAGGTGGGAGTAGCTTACAGGCCCCCTAACAGGAAATTAGAGGAGCATGTAACAAGGGTAATGCAATAAATGTGGGGGACTTTAATCTTCATAGACTGGGCAAACCAAATTGGCAAAAGTAGTTTGGAGGACGAGTTCATGGAATGTATTCGAGACAGTTTTCTAGAACAATATGTCAAGGAACCAACTAGAGAACAGGCTATTTTAGATCTAGTATTGTGTAATGAGACAGGGTTAATTAGTAATCTTATGATCACTCTCCATCCGGGGACAGTGATCATAATATGATGAATTCCATATTGAGTTTGAGAATGATGTAGTTAAGTCTGAAACAATGGTCTTAAATTTAAACAAAGTCAATTATGTAGGTATGAGGGGCGAGTTGGCTAAGGTTGATTGGGAAATTAGATTAAAAGATATGATGGTAGATAAGCAATGGTGAACATTTAAAGAAATAATTCATAATTCTCAACAAATATACATTTCCTCAGTGATCCAACCGTGCCTAACTAGAGAAGTTAAGGGTAGTAATAGATTAAAAGAAGAGGCTTACAATGTTGCCAAAAAAAAAGTAAGCCTGAGGATTGGGAGGGTTTTAGAAACCAACAAAGGATGACAAAGAAATTAATAGAGGGAGAAAATAGAATATGAGAGTAAACTAGCAAGAAATATAAAAACAGATTGTAAGAGCTTCTACAAGTATGCAAAAAGAAAGAGAGCAGCAAAAGTAAATGTGGGTCCCTTAGAGGCAGAGAGAGGAGAAATTATAATGGGGAATAAGGAAATGGCAAAGGTGTTAAACAAATATTTTGTTTCACAGTGGAAGACATAAAAAACACACTGAAAATAGTGGGGAACCAAGGGTCTAATGAGAATGAGGAACTTAAAGTAATTAAGATTAGTAGAAAAAGTACTGGAGAAATTAATGGGACTAAAAGCTGACAAATCCCCTGGACCTGATGGCCTGCATCCTAGGGTTTTAAAAGAGGTGGTTGCAGAGATAATGGATGCATTGGTTTTGATCTTCCAGAATTCCCAAGATTCTAGAATGGCTCCCATGGATTGGAAGGTAGCAAATGTAACCCCGCTATTCAAGAAAGGAGGGAGAGAGAGAAAACAAGGAACTAAAGGCCAGTTAGCCTGACATCAGTGTTAGAGAAAATGCTAGAATCTATTATTAAGGACATAATAACAAGGCACTTAGAAAATCATAATATGATCAGGCAGAGTCAACAGGTTTTATGAGAGGGAAATCGTGCTTGACAAATCTATTAGTATTTCTTGAGGGTGTAACTAGCAGGGTAAATAAAGGGGAACCAGTGGATGTAGTATATTTGGATTTTCAAAAGGCATTCGATAGGTGCCACACAAGAGGTTGTTACACAAGATTAGGGCTCAAATTGGGGGTAATATATATTCGCATGGATTGAGAATTGGTTAAAGGACAGAAAACAGAGAGTAGGAATAAACGGGTAATTTTTGGGTTGACAGGTTGTAAATAATGGGATGCTGCAAGGATCAGTGCTTGGGCCTCAACTGTTTACAATATATATTACCAATGACTTAGATGAGGGGACCAAGTGTAATGTATCCAAGTTTGAAGATACACAGCTGGGTAGGAAAGTAAGCTGTGAGGACGACGCAAACAAGCTGCAAAGGGATATATCGCCCTTCCCACCGTCCAGGGCTCCAAACACTCCTTCCAGTTGAAACAGCGGTTTACTTGTACTTTTTTAAATTTAGTATACCGAATTCGCTGCTCACAATGTGGTCTCCTCTACATTGGGGAGGTCAAACGCAGATTGGGTGATCGCTTTGCTGAACACCTCCGCGCTGTCCGCATGCATGACCCTGACCTGCCGGTCGTTTGCGATTTTAATTCCCTGTCCCATTCCAACCTCTCCGTCTTCGGCCTCTTACGCTGTTCCAATGAAGCTCAACGGAAGCTCGAGGAACAGCACCTCATCTTTCGTTTAGGCACTTTACAACCTTCCAGACTCAACATTGATTTCAATAACTTCAGATCATAACCACTACTCCCATTTTTTCAGACAGCAAGTGCTGGTAATGGTTCTGCTGTTCCCATTTACAGCTACTCCTGACCGATCTTTTGTTTCTTAAACTGTCCCATTATGACCTTCCTTGCCTTGCATCATCATCCCTTTTGTCATTTAATCACTCTTGCCCTCTACCCTATCACAGATCTTCCCTTTTGCTCTTTCCTCCCCTCCCCACCTCCCCCACTTTCCCTGGCTCAGTACTTGCTTAAAAACTAACATCTTTCAGTTCTGACAAAAGGTCTTTGACCTGAAATGTTAACTCTTTCTTTCTCCACAGATGCTGCCTCACTTGCTGAGCTTCTCCAGCATTTTCTGTTTTTAATATTATATAAAGGGATATAGACAGGTTAAGGTGAGTGGCTGAGAAGGTGGCAGATGCAGTATAACATGGGGAATTGTGAAGTTATCCACTTTGGTAGGGAGAATAGAAAAGCAGATTTTTTTTTTTAAAAAGGTGAGACTAAGAAATGTTGGTATTCAGAGGGATTTGGGTGTCCTTGTACACAAATCACAGAAAATTGACATGCAGGCAGAGCAAGCAATTAGGAAGGCAAATGGTATGTCAGCCTTTATTGCAAGGGGGTTGGAGTATAAGAGTAAGGAGGTCTTATTGCAATTATATAGGGCTCTGGTGAGACCACACCTGGAGTGCTGTGTAGAGTTTTGGTCTCCTTACCTAAGGAAGGATATACTTGCCTTAGAGGGGGTGCAACAAAGGTTCACTAGATTGATTCCTGGGATGAGAGGGTTATCCTATGAGGAGAGATTGAGCAGAATGGGTTTATATTCTCTGGTGTTTAGAAGAATGAGAGGTGATCGCATTGAAACATATAAAATTCTTGGGCTTGACAGGATAGATGCCAGAGGCTGTTTCCTCTGGCTGGAGAGGGTGGTGAATCTTTGGCATTCTCTACCCCAGAGTGCTATGGATTCTCAGTCGTTGAGTATATTCAAGACTAAGATCGATAGATTTTTGGACATTAAGGGAATCAAGGGATATGGAGATAGGGCAGGAAAATGGAGTTGAGATACATTAGCCATGATCTTATTGAATGGCGGAGCAGGCTTGAGGTGCCATACGGCCTACTCCTGCTCCTATTTCTTATGTACTTATTCTATGCAGTGGTGTAGAATCTTGGCTGGAGGTTGTAGGGGAAAATTTGAGTAGCCTTCAGCTGTTTTGATGATGTGGAACCAAAATGAGAAGAATAATTCTGGAAAACCAAACTGTACAAGTAGGATCCTTCCAGGCCTCCTTGTGTTGTCCATAGAGTGACAGACCTTGGAAGAACTGTGGCATTTTTATTATTCTTGTCCTATCAGATCTAATGGTGGTTCACCATTTCAATCTAGATAGCTGATCTGAGCAGATATCATCTTACTTACTGCAGAATTTGAAACCATATTTAGATATTTCCACATTTTAAAAAAAGTCTGGTCTACAGGACAAAAGCTAACATGCAGCAGTATTTTGGATGAGATGTTAAACCAAGGCCCCAACAACCTAGTTGGATGATCCCATGGCACTATTTGAAGAGGATCAGGTTGTTTTATCAGTGTGCTGGCCAACATTTTTCCATCAAGTACCAGCAGCAATTAGTAACAGAATAATTAGCCATTAATATTATTTGCATGATCTTGCTCTGTGCAAAATTCCTGCTGTATTTTCCTACATAACAGTGACCTCACTCCAAAGTAATTCATTATATATAAAGTGCTTTGTGACATATCAGAGGTGTGATAAAGCTCTATATAAATATAGGTCTTTCTCTTCTTACTTTGCCGACAAGATGGGCTTCCCCCCCCCAGTTCTTGGTTGGGGGAAGAGAGCACGAAAGAGAGTGAGCGAGCGATCTTAGAGTGTTGGAAAAAGATGTTCTGTTATGAACCCTGAGTTTGGAGGTTGCCATATTTTCCTGGCTGCATGCACTATTTTACAGATATTGCATGATTAGAAGGTTTATTTAATGTTTTATTTGTTCTAATATAAATTCAGTTCAAATAGCTATTATTGCTGTTTGCATTCCAATTTTTCAAAAAGTTTAAGCACAAATTTAGCTGATCAAGCTACTTTCTGGGCTTATCCAGAACCAGTTGTAGTGATAGGAGAGACTCTAACCATACTTAGCAAATCAGGCAGCATCTGTGGAGAAAGAACAGAGTTAATGTTTCAGTTCAATGACCCTTCAAAAGGTCTTCGACCAGAAACGTTAACTGTTTCTTTTTCCACAGATGATGCCTGATTTGCTGAATATTTCCAGCATTTTCTGTTTTTATTTCAGATTTCCAGCATCCGCAGGGAAGCTTTTGGTTTGAGAGACTAATCATGTTAGTATTAGTAACTGGTTTCAGGCAGGTATAAATGTGCAGCTGAAGAACCAAATTGATAGACTTGATGGGAGGAGTAGGAGTGCTCTTTTACTTTTGAAATTAATTTTAAAAATTTATGGTCAATGGTAGGTTCAATGCACAAGCAATTTTGCATCATCCCATGAAAGAGAAAATCAGTCCGATGGAACTGTTAACTTTTTTTGGACTACGATTTCTGCATGTAGATGCAATTGATGAATTTCATGTAATTCATTCTGCAAAGATGAATGGGGCTGGGCAGGGGGAGAAGGGAAGCTCCATGGTCTTCAAAAAATATCATACTAAGAGCCAGCCAGCAAGGACCACTGCAGGAGTTAAACACAAGTTCTATCGTCAAACTAAGCCAAACGTAACAGATCTAGGACAAAATGGACATAATTGGCTCTGACACAAGATTTTACTTTCCTTGTGGGGAAAGCCTGTAGCAGTCAATACACTTTGAAATAGAGCCAGCTAATCAGTGTGCAGAAAGGCGATACAGGTCATAGGGAAAGCTGTAAAATGGGATGCTGCACAGCCATTAAGTGAAGCACTCATTGCATTTTCTTTATTAAAAAAAGTCCTACCTGAGGGTTTAAGGAATGAAAGGGTAATTTAGCAAAAATAGGACATTTTGCATTCCTCAAGTGATATTAGTAAACATTTTTTTTATTTCTGTGTTAAATATTCATAAAGTGTTTAGTCTAAATTCAGAGCTTGTGCTGGGATTCAATTAATTACAATAGAATTGATGACCTCATGTGGACAACAGTGAACCACAGCTAACTTCTTTACACTCACTAAAATGTTTGTTATGACAATACTTAAAGACAAAAAAAGGGAAGCACTTGTTCACACTTTAAACACTGCATTTTATGAGTGCTGTATTAGAAACTACCAGAATGTATTGTGATTAGAAATATGAAGAAAGCTCTTCCTATCCCTGGTTCTGAAACAAATGTATTTAGATATAGAGTGATTGCAAAGTCTAAGACTATAAAACAAACAATTGGACATTCTGAAAGGAGGCATAGAAAACAATAAGCTATAGGGATAAGAATTTATTACAAATAAAAGATTTTATTGAAAATATGCATTAACTAAACCTCAATGAGCACTCTAAATTGCATTTGAACATAAATTATGTACTCTGCATAGACAGAACATTACGTTAAGGTCTAATCATAGAATTCTGCAAGTCAAACAGCAAAGCTTGTATTTAAACATATTTGCAAGAAACAAAAAAGTTTTGTTTTTTTAAACAAATATGATGTACGTTTAGGAATAGCACAAATTAGTAAAATTTAAGCTTGAGTGCATCAAAGCCTGAGTCACACAACAGGATCATGTCTAACCACCAGTTTTATTACCTTCAAAGAATACAGAAGCAAGCAACAAGTTGTTGAAATAGCTCCAGAAAGTACATGAATTGGGAAGTGTAAAAAAGTGCTGCCCACTAGGAGGGCAGTATACTGTCAACATAAAATTTTATTGTGAGCCAGCACTCAGCTCAGCACGAGAATCAGGGAGTGCACCACCCACATGATTTGGAATGCCAACGAACCCAGGAACATGAACATGGACGTAACTGTCTGGATATATGGGATTTTAAAAACTAGAAATTAATTATTTTCCTTTATGCATTAGTTTCAACAAAATGTCATTTGTAAACATATTTACTGATCATTAAAACTAATGCACAAAGGAAATATCTGCATAATTAACATGATACAATACTATCACCTACCATCATTTTCAGGTGTATGAACACTAAGCTTTAATATCAAGCTTGTCTATCCAATAGTTTATTTTTAACCTGTTAAAGCCTTCGTTAAACAGGTTAATGCAAGCCAATTAAACTTTCACGCAGTAAAGCCACAAGGGTTCCAGTTTGTTCACATAATGCAATAAATTAAATAGCACAGCGTTGGACAGAGTATAAATCAGAAATTTACAGGAAGTTTGAGAATGTTGAAGGCTAATAATATTTGGATACAGCGACTCATAAGTACATGAAAAAATTATGAATGAACGTAATAGTTGAGTATTTCCAGCATTTTCTGTTTTTATTTCAGATTTCCAGCATTTGCAGTATTTTGATAACAGTATGTCAACCATTTAAGAAATAAATCAACAAAAATAGGTCATATTATACAGGAAGTAAGTCCCTGAAGCCACATGTTACTAGGATTTTGAAACATTTTACAAATAGAGATTTCACCTAATCAAGGTATTCCCTAACCTTAATGAAGTGAAACTACTTAAATAGATAACATTTTTTTTAAAAAGCAACTGCTACTGCCTTTGGAAATACAAGAACCATTGAAAATTGGACTGGATTATTCAATAATTACTGGATGAGATGGAAGCTATGCACTTTGGATAAATAAACCATTTAATTTTTTTTTAAAGTGAATTTCTATTCAGGGTTATGTTGCATAGCAATAGATAAGCTTTATATGGATGAAATAGATTTAAATTAATCAAAGGATCACACTAGAAAATCATGTTCAGCAAGTTCATTTTTTTCAAAAATTCCAAAGTATTGAAAACATATCTGGAACCTACTGAATTCAGCATGTTCCTGTTATTTTAAATGCTCGTATCAGAGTACCTCAGCCTCTTACTAGTGACCAACACATTTCTCCTGAATTAAAAATAAAATCTGTGCACACCTTTTAACAAATATGGATTAGTTCCAAATATGTTAACTTTGGTTCAGTATTATGGTGAGCTGTCATGCCTATTAGATAAATCAAGCTTTAGACTCAACTGGAAAATGAACAGATTAAAAGTAAACAGCTATTAAGAGAAAGCCAGCCAATTTGAAGATGTTTGTATTACCTCAAGTTAGGTATCAAGAGAAAAAAAAAATCCACAGTAGATATATTCATAAAGCACCTGGTTAATTTTACATCAGTGCTATAGGTGTGATAATAAACCTCAACTGACCTGTCAGTGTTATTAGACCACAGTATAAACATTGTTTATATTCTTAACTAAAAATTTTTTTAAATATAATTTTTCAATTTTTAAGTTTAAGTTTTAAAATGTACTCCTTACTGCTAAAATTCTGTTGTTAGGAGAATAAATGGGCAAATGGCTTCCTTAATTAATTGCGTTACCCGTGGATTGTTGGATACTGGGCAAATGGCTAATTTTTCTTGAAAAATACATAAATTCTAAATGAGTTCATTTACTGCACTAAAAATGACATCAGCTGGCATTTCAATTTATGTGTGTTTCTGGAATATGTTGGTATCAGTATTATGTAATATTTCTGGTATAAAGTTTCTTCATAGATAATATGTATTAAGACTGTAGATGTTAAACTTCTTTAACAATGGTAATTAATAGTCAGAGGCAGTTATAGAAGTGTGCTAAACACATTTCTTAGTTCCTTCACTATGTTCCAAAGAATCCTAAAGATGATTCAGATTGTAACATACTTCTGTATTTGTTAGTTACAACCCATACTCTTAATGCAGTTTTTATATTCAACATATTCTATCTATATTTTTAAATAAGTATTCTTGCAGTAGAAGGTATTCACATCCTTTATTATGATTCTCGTCTTATTTTAGATCATCATTTAGACCTTTATTAAAAGGGTGTTTCTGAAATAAAATCCTGCATTGAATAACTATCAGAAACCTTGATTTAGCATCATCGTACATACAAAGTATAAATCAAATATGCACACCAAGAAGGAATAATTCTAAACAGTATGTCGTGATGTTAATACTGTACGTGAGCTTTGCTCTTTGTGGGCAATTCTTTTTGATATCCAGTAGGTTTCACTGTTAGAAGCAATTGTGACCTTCAGCAACCTTTTTATTCTTATGTATCATGGTGTTGTTCAATAGGACAGTGTTTATAATCAGTACATGTTGCATAGAATACATAGTCCAGAATAATCAAAGTACACATAATGAGAGCTAGGCATTAATGCCATAGATAATGAAAAAACATGTTTGAAAGACTTGTTTTGAATTCTGGAACGTTTATGTATTACATTTCCTCTTATAGGATTACAGTAAAATGCATCTAGAAAATTTACAGTAAAGTTATGCATTGTGTTTAAAATTGCAATGAATGGGTATGAAACCAAAATAATTCTGCCTCACGTTGTGCTTTCTTTAAAAAATTAACCAGATATTCTCGCCCAACTATAGTGTAAAAACACAAAATAATTTATTGTAGACCACAGTTTAATTGATATGAACATCTCATATCTGCGAATGTAACTGTAAAGCAGGTTTAACTGACTGCTTTTCAATCTGTCAATACTTAACAATGCCACAAAACTTTACAACTATATACTGAAGAACAAATGTAGTCCTTTAAAGATGAACTAAAACTTGAATTTTCTCATGTTTTTAACAAATTAATTATATAATTGATACTTCAAGACCATATGTAAAGTTAAATGTGATCAGATCCCTTTGATTTTAAATCCAGTCACTTTTGCTGTATTAAGATCTATAGAAAAAAAGCACTTGGTTATTTTTGATATTACATAGCTATTTTCTTTTCACATGCACCATTAATTTACTAAGGTCTACTGGCAACACCACACAACATCAGGGTGAAACACGGTTGATGGTAATGGTAGGAACAATTCGTAAGTTCTGAATTTAGAATGATACTGAATTGTAACAAAATTTCTAAGAGCTTTTAACAAATGTTATATTATTTTTATTTCTACATCGTCAGCACAACATAATAGAAACCAACAGTTAGTTTGTGCTGAGTAGCCAAAAGTAAAAGATATTTTGCATAAAACTAAAATAAATTGGGGGGGGAAAAAAAAATCACAACAAAACTAAATTGAACTCATCAGGGTTTTGCCATATACAGCAATTGTACCGATACACAACTATCCCTTACATCAATTCATAATGTTGTAATATAATTTTATTGGTTTGTCACAATCCATAAGCCAATTTCTCTAGAACGAGCTTCTACAAGATACTAGTTGTGAATGTTAACAGCTGATTAAATTACTGTACATCACACTAAAACAAAGAATTTAGGATGATACAGAATTGTAACAACGTTTCTAAGATTGATTATTTTTCACTTTACTAATCCTCTTAAAACTCTACATTGTCTAACGAATTGCATTCATCAATTTTCATTTTTTTTGTTAAATTGCTGTGCAAGACAAAAGACAACATTGTGGTGTTGCTGTCAGTAGACTTTTAGTAAACTGTAATGGTTGCATGTGAAATTTTGATACTGGTCACAAACTTTAGAAAAGACCAAGCATTACAATGATATTTTAGATTTTTTGTTCTTCCAAACTAGAGATGTATTTGAGGAGAGAACTTTCAGCTACATAACATCAGGGTGAAACACTGTTGGTGGTAACGGTAGGAACAATTCATAGGTAATGAGTTAGAAAATATTCGATGAGAAATGTACTGGCACAGCATTAAAGTGAATTAGCCTAAGTGTGAATTTTCCTAACATACTGGTACTAATATGCCAAGTAATCCCAGTGAGAACACTGTATTAGATCTGAATATCTCTACAGTTGGAATGTTTGGTTAAATTGTTTATTAATGCTCAATTTATTTTGTGCTTGGAGTATCTTCATTCCATTCAATGAAACATAATTAATATGGTGTGTTGTTGGGTTACATTAGTGACCTTTCATAAACATTGTACAGATTTGTGCCTAAAGAAACATTTTTTTTAAAAATCAAGGGATTATGAAAAAGGAGGGAGATCAAAATTGTCAAAGAGTACTCTATAAAAATATTTATTGTATTAAATACTCTAAATACCTGCTTTAAAACTGAAGAGTTAATGTAACATTTTTCAAGTTTTATTTAGATTGAAAATGGATCTTGATATTAAATATTAAAATTAAGTTAAAAGTCTGAAATTATCACATTCATAATAGCCTTTTTAATAACTATACCACATTTTTGATAAGTTCTTTATTCCTTGTATTGCTTTACTTTTTAAAATTGTAAAACCTTATACCTAATCTTGTACATACAGCTAGCATCTGAGCAGCTCAGCTTGCATTCTGACAAGAGAAAGGATCTGAAAGTAATACAGTATTTCTGCATCAATAGTGGAGAGCCATAATATAATTAAAAGTGGAAATACAATCCAATATATAATTTCTAATATTAAATTAGTTCTGACTAAACAATTGTGTTTATTAAACCATGTCATTATAAAGCAATACAATATGTGCTCTTAAAAATATTTACATTTAGAATTTCAATTTTAAAAAAAGGTTTCTCTTATGACTATGCTGCTGTTCTGTTTGGGTAATATTCCATTTTATTTACAGACAGACACTTTCTAAACTGCATATAAATCCTGTCTAGAAAGGAAAGGCAATCCATGTGGTGAAATATGGTACAGAAAGCATTCAAAAAAACAAAAAAACATACCAAGCAAACATTTCCAGCACAAAGTTTGAATCTAAATAAACAAATGTTTTTAATACATCCTGAAGTGTTTTACAAATTGTGGTCATATTTTGTGACAGCATTTTAAATAAAACAGTTTTAACACAGAATAATAAGGAAGCATTTTCATATTTAATTCTTCCAAATTGCACTTCAAAACTTTTGAAAATGAAAACCTCATCCATGTATCTTTTAGGTAAAATTTCACTATAATCTTTTAACTAAAAAAAAGGTAAGATGCTGTTCTGAATAACTTTTCCATCAATAGTTTAAAACCATGTCTGTCTGAGCATCCCTTTTCCACCCCAGATTTATCAGTTTCTGTAATGTGAATGTAGATGAATGTCAACTTTTGCAAAAGTTGTTTTATAGAAGTAACACTATACATTTTGGCAAATACTTCTAAACACTGAATCATTTGCACTTAGGAGAACTCAGAAGAAGCAATCGGTTATCCACTGAATAACACTTGAGTATACAATCTGAAAAGATAATAGAAATAGTTTTCCTGATTTTGCATTCTCATTCATGAACATATGCCATCAGTTACTGGTTAACATTGTGTTTAACTGTGATTGTTTTAAGTTAGATTGTCACTTTTCTTATACAACTAAATTCTGGATGCTTTAGGAGAAACATTATCCCAGATTAATGTAAAATTACTATCCTTGTTAAAATGTCTTGATAGGAGAACATAAAACGAAGAAAGACAAGATGCAAGATAAGTGAAGAATTAAGTAGAATGAAACATCAAAAATGCTAACTTTGAAGCCTGTTTGCAACATTTTACCTTGAGTAACAAATTTCACACTTCAGAACAAAAAAAATCCAGGATATTTAAACAGAATTTCTCAAGATATTCTGGTGTGGCTGTTACAATTTATAATACCGAAACTTTCTAACAAGTATCGTGTAATTTCTCAGCTTGTTTTAGATGCATGTTAACCTGGTGTTTCAAAAATGACACTGTCATTCTTCAAAGTGACAACAGTTTATTGTGAGTTTTGCACTTAAAATTGTATGCACTGTAATTACTGAATAACATTTCAGGAGTGGATTATGTCCATACCAACATTTTTAAACTCAGTAGGAATTTAATGAGTTACACTTCGTTGCACTTTTATATATATAGATAATTTCTAGATTATTAAATCATCTTTACAGGCTCCCATCTTAACGAAAAGAACAAGGTAATCACTTCTATTTTAGCCTTCCTAAATTAGTCAGGTAATTTCTTTGGTCTCAATGACACCACTTCCAAATGCTGCAATCACAGACCAATGTCTGCCAAAATAGTTTGAAACTAATGGCTTTAAAAAAAACATTGAATTAACCATAAGGAATTGTTAAATTTAAGAAAATTTTACAAACATTGTTACTAACGAATGTTAAAGATTTGTACTTCAAAAAGCTCAATTAAAAAAAGTAAATTAGTCCCAATCATACATTAATAATAAACATCTTTTTGATAATATAAAAAGGTTACTATTCCTGTTCATGAGTCACTTCTTAGCAGTGTATTTTAGCTAACAATATTTCAATGTCAGCACAACATAGAAATAAATAGAAATTATTTGTGTACCTGGGTGGATTAGTATTATTTTACGACAATAACATTTAAGAAATTCAAATGGCACAATGTGTTTATGTATATGATCAATGGTTCACAAAGATATAAAACATTTTTATAATAAATGAAACAGTATCTCAACATGACAAAATCTGTTTAATAAAGCAGTTTTTTTTTGTCTTAGTTTAAAAACCTTGAGAATTCAATGGATTTCTAAATTACATTTCCAGGTTTTAAATAACTGTAGGGATAAGATGCTTCTAGATTCAACTCTAGCAATTAAACAAAACATAACATCATTTCAGTTTGTGGTTTTTTTTCTGAGAATCACTTAAAAAGGTCAACTTTAGTTTGAGTTCACAGTCTGATTTTAAGCAATTGTTTTAACAGTTATTAGAAATCAACAAACATAATAGAAAAAGTCAAGCCATAATTATTCAGATTCATTAAGAACTAATAAGGAACATGTTGCCAAACACACTTAAATAACTTTTATTCCTGAATGCCCTAAACTTTGTTCTCTTACCACCTACCTCTTTTTGAAAAATTAACCACACTTAGTTTAATCAGTTTATAAAATCCAAAAAGATGAAATCTCATCCCAAAAAACGACTTTTATAAAACTTAATTAATATATAAACAGTATTTCTAATGAAATTGGAAAACACTGCTCACAAAAGCCAGAATCAAGTAATTTCCTGCATATAGTGAGTATTTAAGGTTTTCTTTTTTGAAAGACTTGCATTTAATGTCATGAACCACCCTTTAGCCCAAAGTTAATACAAGTTTCTTAAATATCTAATGCATATAAGCTAAAAATATTCCAGTTATATATAATGAGAAATAAAGTCTATCATATTTCAGTATCATTAGTATTTACTGTATTTCAAATGTTCTTAATTCTCATTAAGAACACTTATCGGATGGTTGAGTGTAGCTCTGTTTATGAAACATAACTAAAGTAAGCATACTGTCAGTAGTTTTAATGCCACTAAGTATTCTTTGTTTAATTGAAATGAAAGAAAATTGAATGATATGTAGCAATCTCAGGAGTAACAATCTCAGGATTTTTATCTACCTAACTGTTACAGCCTAAAGACAGACTTTAGAAAACAATAATTGTTTAAAAACAGTAAGCATAGTGCCATATGATAAAGAGAAGAATAATTTCTACTTCTATAAAATATAAAAATGAATGCACAATATAACTGCTGAAATGTTTCCTATGCATCTCAGATATAAAAGTAATTATATAGAATTTACAGCTTAGAAACAGGCCATTCGGCCCAACTGGTCTATGCTGGTGTTTATGCTCCACAGGAACTTCATCTGACATATCAGCATATCCTTCTATTTCCTGTCTCGCTCATGTACTTATCTAGCTGCCCCTTAAATGCACCTATGCTATTCGCCTCAACCCCACTTCATGTGATAGCGAGTTCCACATTCTCACTACTCTGAGTAAAGAAGTTTCTCCTGAATACCTTAGTGAGCATCTTATATTTATGGACTCCCTCACAAGTGGAAACATCTTCTACCTCTCTACATCTCTACCCTATTGAGCCCCTTCATAATTTTAATTTTAAAGACCTCTATCAGGACACCTCCCAGTTTTCTCTTTTCTAGAGAAATGAGCCCCAGCCTGTTCAGTCTTTCCTGATAGTTCTACCCTCAGTTCTGGTAAGATCCTTGTACATCTTTTTGTACTTTCCTGTACTTCTATATCCATTTTGTAATTTGGAGTACTGTGCACAGTTCTGGTCTCCATGTGTGGTCTAACCAATATTCTATACAAGTTTAATATAACTTCTGTCTTTTAATTCTATTCCTCTAGAAATGAGCCCCAGTGCTTTGTTTGCACTTTTTATTTGACTTTGTTAACCTGCGTTGCTACTTTTAATGATTTGTGAATCTGTACCCCAAAACACTTAGAGAGCCTCTACCACGTTTAGACTCTTATTTTCCAAGGAGTAGGTGACCTCCTTACTCCTACTAAAATGCACCATCTCACACTTATCTATATTGATATTCACTTGTCATTTACACAGCCATTCTGCAAATTAAAAGCTTTCAGTTCGTCATGTAGAATTTTTTTTCAATTTACTTGTCAGAAATGACTAGGACATAAAACTGCATAAAAATGCGTTAACACTTCAGAAACGTCACTCCATTACACAGTTATGCATCGACAAACAATCCAAAAGCCCAAGATTAGCTGAAAGAGGCATATCTATTCATGCAATTCGTATTAATTTGTAAAGTTTTCAACATACTAGCCCATCCCTTGTCTCACTATACCAATGGCTGCACAAGCAGCAGGAGCAGCGGCTTTCCCACGGCGCTGACGTGCTGTACGTCCACATAAGTAATTAGAATATTAATCACAATGCAACCAGACAACCAACAAATATAAAGTGCTGTAGTTCTTTAGTTTGTAGTATTAAAAAGAACTGAACAAAACCGGTATCGGTCTTTTCAACTTAAATCACTTTCATTGATAAACTTTACCTTCTTGAACAGCACCCTCCACCCCCCATGTAACATGTCAGAAATGCACCACTTCTTCACAATTGCAGAATAACACATTCAACATTTACGTCAGCGAATTCAAAAAAATAGCAGGAAAAAGCTATGATTTAACAGAAATAAACATTAGTCTTTCTTCCTGGACAAGTGAACCAATTTGCCCTGACTGACATGGAAATGTTTACTAATATTTTGACGTAAAGATGTTAATTTACGAATTTCGCTTCTAATGCTTTTCTTTCAACCATCCTCCACATTAATCCCTACTCGTATCACTAAAAGTGTCGAATTATTTTAAGTGCTTCGCAATTAAAATAGCGGAAAACAAACTTCATTGTACTCTCAAGTTTAATCTCCCATTTCAAACATTTACACCAAATCGAAATTGTGCATTATCAGTTTAATCGAATTATTTTCTGTGTCTTTCTCAATAAACAAAGTGGTTTCTTCTAAAGTAGCTTCCTGCAATCGTTTATACATCATTACATAACTCTTGTTTCTATTAACACTCCACTAAACGTTTAAGAGGAAATCTTTATTTACATTATTCCTGGGATTCGTTGGGACTATAGAACGATAGACAACATGAAATGGTTTGTGTTTGTCCCCCTTTTTTGGTTCTCTTACTAAACGTCTTAATGATTTTTCTTTTTAAAAAAAGTCAATAAAAAGTAATATTTGACTCCTACAAATCCTCCCCTACCCTCCCCCTCCTCAACACCATGGTTGCATGTTTGTGTAAAGCTGCTCACTGCACTCGATCGTTCAAAATCAAATATAGAGAAATTTAAACTTT